>NC_092343.1:251811250-252445000 GCF_046630445.1 Rutidosis leptorrhynchoides
CCGTTAAAGAAATTTCGTCCCGAAATTTGATCGAGGTCGTCATGGCTAATAATAAAAATGTTTTTCTGACGAATAGGGGTTGATAAATAGAGTTTTATGACCATTGAGTAATATAGATAAAATATTCGATTACTCGAAGAGTAAGGGTGAAGCTATCACAAAATAGTGAAATGAGAAATGAAGATTCGTCTTAATTTTTGACGTAGTCATGGTTGATTTTCGAAGGAATTTAGAGATAATCTTCGAAATCTATCAGATCTGATTCTTCAGGATTTAAAGAAATTATGATCTTCTTTAATTAAATGCGGTAATCTGTCTCGATTGCTTCGTCTGATATTTCATTATAACTTGATCTCTTCCGTTCCATTATTTCCACCAATCTTATTCTTTCTTCTATTTTTGAAGCTTCATGCTTTTATTTTCTACCTGACTTAAAGTGATCAAGACGTCTTGGATTCGTAGATTAAATCTTTGGATTTCAAATTATCACGGCTAACGTTCTAAGAAAGAAATGGTAATAGCACGATTTGATTTGTTAAATTACTAGAATTACTGAGAATAGAACTATCAAGAATATATTTTCTTGATATGTTCAGAGGTTAATTAGAAAGAAAGAGTTATGTAACATGACACATGATGATGGTATGATCTACTGTGAACCATCATCATGTTTTATTAGAAACTCAGCATGACTTACTGTAATATAATCACGTTGGCCAAGCGCCATTATATTATACTAACTCATGCTTCAATTCCCAACACTTCTCCACAATTCATTCATATACTTAGATTTTACAGAAGCTTCCAATATAATGAAATACAGAAAACACGAAGAGGTAGATAATTTCGGACAAGAATATTTATGAAAATATCCTCAGAAAAATCGAAGATATTTATGATGATATTTTGGAATTTCTAAGTTCGAAGGTTGATGAGGAAAAATTTTCCGCAAGATTTTAACATGACTTCGGAGCAAGATATTCTCTAAAGATTTCATCGGACATTGAATCATTTGGATTCTTTGAAGGCAAGTTTAGTCTTTGTGATTTTTCTACGGCTTCCTTCATAGTTTCGCATAATCTGCTTTTCGGTACTAAATTTTCTATTGGGCGTTTCCAACATTCCATTCTTTATTATCAAACTTTTGGCTGTTTAGACCATCTGCGATTTTGCTGTTTCTTCTGCATTTAATGCTACCATATCTGAATCATTGGTTATCAATCCGAGGTGGTTTCAGGAGAATTGTGTTTTTAGATGATTAAACGCTGATGGTAATATGGTGGAATATGAAAGGTCCTCTGGTAACAATAAAAGAGTACTCATATATATAAAGGTTATAATATGCTTGTTTTGAATGAATAGTCGAAATTGTCTTGTTGGAGCTGTGACAAAATTTGCTACCTTGAAAGGAATTACCAAGTTATTTTGGGTAATAATAACACTAAAGGAATTAGCACAGGTACGTGTTAAATGTTTACTTAGTTTCCGAGAATTTTTCAGGTGCATAACTATATGCCTCAATCTTTTCTTCCGTAGATGAAGTGCGGATGGTTCATCCTATAGATTGAGGTGTTTTCAAGGATCATGAAAGGTTTGAACGCAGATTGTAATCGTCACGATACAAATGAGGTTTAAGATGAAATCAAGTGGCAAACTTGAAGAATTGTTTAGTTTCATATGTTATAATCAATATTTTAATTCATTTTAATTGTCCAATGTTGGTAATCCATAGTTCAAAGTCCACAGTTAGCAATTCAATAATTCATATATAGTTTAATATATAACATTCAAATTAATTAATACGTATCGTGACCCGATATTTAAAGTGCGTAAAATAAATAACAGAAATTAAATGATGATAAATAAAATTGCGAGAATATAAATTGCGATAATTAAATTGCGATAAATAAAATGTAACCAGTTAGCTAGGAACAGTTAGCGTGGATTCTTAACAAAATTCTTATCATAGTTAATTTGTTTGTTTCTAACAAATTTTATTTTGTTCAATGTTTTCTCCATTATGCCACTTGTTGGATTCTGAGAAGTCAAAATCTAAATATGAAATTGAATGAAAATGGTTATTTTGTGGTGAACAGATTCGTATATCGGTGAATGTAAGTATGATAGTAAATGATCATTGAATCAGATTCGAAGAATGTACTGTGTAACTGATTAATGTGCAATCTAAATATTCCTCGGGTATTACCTACCCGTTAAAATATTTTCACCATTAACAGTTTGTACCAAAGAATTTTTTAATTACAATCTTTATGAAAACATATATACATATATATTTTATTCAGATGAAATCATGGATTTAATGAGTTAATATGGTATTAAGCTCATTTAATTTTTTTTTCGGTTTGAGCTAGAATAAGTAATCTCTAAAACTATTAGGAACCACATATTCTTCGTAGAATATTAATGAAGTTATGGATCAATACTCCATCGTTCATTGTTGTTGGTACTCCTTGTTATCTATGATGCGTATGATATTGATGTTCGTGGGACAGATTGTGAAATTGAGGCTTGGGATGCGGATTCTGAGGCTTGTGATGTTGAAACTTAGATTGTTGGTGGTACTGTTGGTGCTAGTGATGTTGTTGAAGCTGGTACGTTTTGCACCAAATTTTCTAAAGCCACTACTCGAGCGCGAAGCTCGTTGACTACTTTTATTATTCCGGGATGATTGTCGGTTGGGACGAGGTGATGAAATAGGTTCAAAATTTTAGATATTGTATATTCGTTGCGAGCTATTCTGGAAATGAGAGTGAAGATGGTGTTTCAGACATGTTCGCCGGTAGGTGCTCCAGGTTCTTCGCCAAGAGGTGAATTTGGTTGATGGAAAGGGTCACCTTCTTCTTGTTTCCATTGATTAAGTCGACTATGAACCCATCCCCAATTCATCCAGAATTGATGGTGGCTGATTAGTTGATCCATTCTGGTTACACTGTTTTCGGAACTAGAGTGGAAATCCATATTGGAATAGTTGTCGGAATCCGAGGTACTTGAACTGGTTGCAGAATTCATCTTACACGGTTAGGTAAAGGATTTTTGATATGAAATGATTTTCGAGTATCAGATGATATTCTATCTACATAGAATACCTATATATAGTACAGAAGATCTCGTAGATTACGGAGAGAATTAAGGAATCGTGTCAGACAATGTTTAATGTGATGGGATATGAATTTGTCTGTACACCGTCTGTTCAATAATTGTAATAAGACGTGTCGAGACTGACAATGATAGATATATATTTTTTTGACAAGAAATGATAAGCAAAACTTTTTAACGTGCAGACCAGGTTCAAGTCTAGACTTATTAATGCATCCTAACAACTACTAGGTCGAAGTCCAGACTTACTAGTGCATCCTAACAACTACCTGTTAGACACACTAATGCAAGACCTGGTTCACTAAGACCACCGCTCTGATACCACATGTCATACCCCGTCCAAAATCTTCCTGAACGAATACAATAACATCTGGTACCATCACGATGAACTGACATCTAAATGCCATGAACGACTACATGTAATATGTGCAAATGCACAGCGGAAGATTTCTTTCATACCTGAGAATAAACATGCTTTAAAGTGTCAACCAAAAGGTTGGTGAGTTCATTAGTTTAACATAAATAATCATTTCCATCATTATAATAGACCATAAGATTTCATTTTCAGTTCTCATAAATATACGTCCCATACATAGAGACAAAAATAATCATTCATATGGATTGAACACCTGGTAACCGACATTCACAATATGCATATAAGAATATCCCCATCATTCCGGGATCCTCCTTTGGACATGATATAAATTTCGAAATACTAAAGCATCCGGTACTTTGGACGGGGCTTGTTGGGCCCGATAGATCTATCTTTAGAGTTCGCGTCAATTAGGGTGTCTGTTCCCTAATTATTAGATTACCAGACTTAATAAAAAGGGGCATATTCGATTTCGATAATTCAACCATATAATGTAGTTTCAATTACTTGTGTCTATTTCGAAAAACAGTTATAAAAACAGCGCATGTATTCTCAGTCCCAAAAATATATATTGCGAAAGCATTTAAAAAGGGATTAATGAAACTCACGCATGTAAATATTGTAAAATAGTTAATAAAGCATTTGCATGTATTCTCAGCCCAAAAAACGTAAAGAGTAAAAAGGGCAAATGAAACTCACGCATGTAAATATTGTAAAACAGTTAATAAAGCATTTGCATGTATTCTCAGCCCAAAAACGTAAAGAGTAAAAAGGGCAAATGAAACTCACCTAATGTATTTTGTAGTAAAAATACATATGACTATATTGAACAAAGCAGGGTTGACCGCGAATTCACGAACCTTTGAAGAAATAAGCTTCTAAAGAAATATGCCACTGCCCGGACTCGAACCCGAGACCTATCGGTTAACTCAAACACCATTAACCATCAACCCGTCTGTTGCTTTTCTTATTTAATTCGCGTCTAAACTTAATTAATATATACGGGACAGTTTATCTTCTTCGTGAAATCATCACTATCAACCTAATAATCATCATCGCTAACATTTATCTTCGATCATCATTTCTTATCATAATCGTCATCATGATATCGTTACTCCATCAATATCTTAACCTAATCACTAATCTAATTCCCATAAAATTATCATCATTTTATTTGAAATAATTGTGTGATGGGTACAGCCCAATAGAAAAATAAATTGGAATACGGCCCAAGTATTAAATTAATTAAGCCCATGAGATAATTTATCAAAATCAAATTAGATATATCGATATATCTAATGCTGTGGTTAGTTGGGTTCGGTTTTTAGGGTATAACTCGACATTTTTAGGTTAATTCATCAAGAAAACAATTAGCAGATAGTTGATACTTGTTATACCCGGTGGAAACAGAAAAGAAACGGAAACAATAGGGCAATCGATAGTGTTGGTTTTTGTGGTTAGAACGAGTTGCGGGTTATTAACGAGCAATAATAGATTATGAACAAGAGTATATGATTTTTGATGAAGGTATTCAATGGTGATGGTCTTCGACATGAATAGCAGACCAACGTGCAGTAACCATAAAGTTGGTGATGGTGTTCGTCTGTTTACAGCAGCTAGCAACAATTCAGCGATCGATGGTGATTCAGGTTAGTGATAGTGTTTTGGTTGTGAGTTGTGGTGTTGGTAATCGACACAGAAACACAGGAGGCATAAGATTGGTGATGGTGCTCGATGATGATGTGTAGAAGATAATGAATAGTAGGGTTTCTTCCAACAAACAATCAGGTTTATGGTTTATGGTGAAACTGGTGGTCTTGAAGTGGTGTTCGAAAACAGAAGCAAACAGGAGCTGTAATAAAGCTGTTGTTCAAGTAGTTGTAGGTGGGTGGTAGGGGTATTCATGATGGAAACAGGAATCGTAGGGTGGCGATGGTGTGGGTGACGGTTGTAGGAGGCAGAGAAAGAAGATGGTGTTGAGTGGTACTTGGTGATAGGGTGGTGTGGTTGTTTGAAATGTCCCATTCTTATTGATTAAAAACGTTCCATATTAATTGATTTCGTTGCGAGGTTTTGACCTCTATATGAGACGTTTTTCAAAGACTGCATTCATTTTTAAAACAAACCATAACCTTTATTTCATAAATAAAGGTTTAAAAAGCTTTACGTAGATTATCAAATAATGAAAATCTAAAATATCTTGTTTACACACGACCATTACATAATGGTTTACAATACAAATATGATACATCAAAATCAGTTTCTTGAATGCAGTTTTTACACAATATCATACAAACATGGACTCCAAATCTTGTCCTTATTTTAGTATGCAACAGCGGAAGCTCTTAATATTCACCTGAGAATAAACATGCTTTAAACGTCAACAAAAATGTTGGTGAGTTATAGGTTTAACCTATATATATCAAATCGTAACAATAGACCACAAGATTTCATATTTCAATACACATCCCATACATAGAGATAAAAAATCATTCATATGGTGAACACCTGGTAATCGACATTAACATGATGCATATATAAGAATATCCCCATCATTCCGGGACACCCTTCGGATATGATATAAATTTCGAAGTACTAAAGCATCCGGTACTTTGGAAGGGGTTTGTTAGGCCCAATAGATCTATCTTTAGGATTCGCGTCAATTAGGGTGTCTGTTCCCTAATTCTTAGATTACCAGACTTAATAAAAAGGGGCATATTCGATTTCGATAATTCAACCATAGAATGTAGTTTCACGTACTTGTGTCTATTTTGTAAATCATTTATAAAACCTGCATGTATTCTCATCTCAAAAATATTAGATTTTAAAAGTGGGACTATAACTCACTTTCACAGATTTTTACTTCGTCGGGAAGTAAGACTTGGCCACTGGTTGATTCACGAACCTATAACAATATATACATATATATCAAAGTATGTTCAAAATATATTTACAACACTTTTAATATATTTTGATGTTTTAAGTTTATTAAGTCAGCTGTCCTCGTTAGTAACCTACAACTAGTTGTCCACAGTTAGATATACAGAAATAAATCGATAAATATTATCTTGAATCAATCCACGACCCAGTGTATACGTATCTCAGTATTGATCACAACTCAAACTATACATATTTTGGAATCAACCTCAACCCTGTATAGCTAACTCCAACATTCACATATAGAGTGTCTATGGTTGTTCCGAAATATATATAGATGTGTCGACATGATAGGTCGAAACATTGTATACGTGTCTATGGTATCTCAAGATTACATAATATACAATACAAGTTGATTAAGTTATGGTTGGAATAGATTTGTTACCAATTTTCACGTAGCTAAAATGAGAAAAATTATCCAATCTTGTTTTACCCATAACTTCTTCATTTTAAATCCGTTTTGAGTGAATCAAATTGTTATGGTTTCATATTGAACTCTATTTTATGAATCTAAACAGAAAAAGTATAGGTTTATAGTCGGAAGAATAAGTTACAAGTCGTTTTTGTAAAGGTAGTCATTTCAGTCGAAAGAACGACGTCTAGATGACCATTTTAGAAAACATACTTCCACTTTGAGTTTAACCATAATTTTTGGATATAGTTTCATGTTCATAATAAAAATCATTTTCTCAGAATAACAACTTTAAAATCAAAGTTTATCATAGTTTTTAATTAACTAACCCAAAACAGCCCGCGGTGTTACTACGACGGCGTAAATCCGGTTTTACGGTGTTTTTCGTGTTTCCAGGTTTTAAATCATTAAGTTAGCATATCATATAGATATAGAACATGTGTTTAGTTAATTTTAAAAGTCAAGTTAGAAGAATTAACTAAACTTTGTTCTAGTGATTACGAGTTTAAACCTTCGAATAAGATAGTTTTATATATATGAATCGAATGATGTTATGAACATCATTACTACCTCAAGTTTAGTAGGTAAACCTACTGGAAGTGACAAGAAATGATATAGCTTCAAAGGATTTTGGATGGCTTGAAAGTTCTTGAAGTAGGATCATGACACAAAAACAAGTTCAAGTAAGATTTTTTACTCGAATTAAGATAGTTTATAGTTATAGAAATTGAATCAATGTTTGAATATGAATATTACCTTGAATAAGAAAGATAACCTACTGTATATAACAACGGTTTCTTGATCTTAGATGATTACTTGGAATGGATTAGAAAGCTTGGAAGTAAATTAGTAAACTTGAAGGGATTTTTGAAGTGTTCTTGAAGTGTTCTTCCTATGATGATTATAGCTTGATTCTTGAAGTGATTTTTGATGAAGATGATGATTAACTACTGGAAAAATACGTTCATAATAGTGTGTGTGTGTTGAGAGAGAATTAGAAAGAGAATTGGAAGTGAAATGGAGTGAATGATGAGTGGTAATTGGTGAGTGGTGAGTGGGGTTAAAAGGAGTTCTAGTTAGTTGACTAACTCATGGTAGAAGTTAAAATTGATTAGTCATACATGACATAATCAAGAGTGGAATCCCATGCTAGTTCCTATTGGTATATACCCATAGTAAGTACGTTTTGAAGCTGTGTATAATACGGGTAAAAATACGACTAGAATTCTTGATGAAAGAAAAGAATGGGAAAGTAACTGTAACCATTTTCGTTAAGTATGAGTGTTTTGATATATGTCTTGAAGTCTTCCAAAAGTATTTTAATACATCTAAATACACTACATGTATATACATTTTAACTGAGTCGTTAAGTCATCGTTAGTCGTTACATGTAAGTGTTGTTTTGAAACCTTTAAGTTAACGATCTCAATTAATGTTGTTAACCCATTGTTTATTATATATAATGAGATGTTAAATTATTATCTTATCATGATATTATGATATATTAATATATCTTAATATGATATATATACATTTAAATGTCGTTACAACGATAATCGTTACATATATGTCTCGTGTCGAAATCCTTAAGTTAGTAGTCTTGTTTATATGTATATAACTCATTGTTAATATACTTATGGAGATACTTACTTATCATAATCTCATGTTAACCATATGTATATCCATATATATATCGTCATGTCATTTTTACAAGTTTTAACGTTCGTGAATCGCCGGTCAACTTGGGTGGTCAATTGTCTATATGAAACATATTTCAATTAATCAAGTCTTAACAAGTTTGATTGCTTAACATGTTTGAAACATTTAATCATGTAAATATCAATCTCAATTAATATATATAAACATGGAAAAATTCGGGTCACTACAGTACCTACCCGTTAAATAAATTTCGTCCCGAAATTTTAAGCTGTTGAAGGTGTTGACGAATCTTCTGGAAATAGATGCGGGTATTTCTTCTTCATCTGATCTTCACGCTCCCAGGTGAACTCGGGTCCTCTACGAGCATTCCATCGAACCTTAACAATTGGTATCTTGTTTTGCTTAAGTCTTTTAAACTCACGATCCATTATTTCGACGGGTTCTTCGATGAAATGGAGTTTTTCGTTGATTTGGATTTCATCTAACGGAATAGTGAGATCTTCTTTAGCAAAACATTTCTTCAAATTCGAGACGTGGAAAGTGTTATGTACAGCCGCGAGTTGTTGAGGTAACTCAAGTCGGTAAGCTACTGGTCCGACACGATCAATAATTTTGAATGGTCCAATATACCTTGGATTTAATTTCCCTCGTTTACCAAATCGAACAACGCCTTTCCAAGGTGCAACTTTAAGCATGACCATCTCTCCAATTTCAAATTCTATATCTTTTCTTTTAATGTCAGCGTAGCTCTTTTGTCGACTTTGGGCGGTTTTCAACCGTTGTTGAATTTGGATGATCTTCTCGGTAGTTTCTTGTATAATCTCCGGACCCGTAATCTGTCTATCCCCCACTTCACTCCAACAAATCGGAGACCTGCACTTTCTACCATAAAGTGCTTCAAACGGCGCCATCTCAATGCTTGAATGGTAGCTGTTGTTGTAGGAAAATTCTGCTAATGGTAGATGTCGATCCCAACTGTTTCCGAAATCAATAACACATGCTCGTAGCATGTCTTCAAGTGTTTGTATCGTCCTTTCGCTCTGCCCATCAGTTTGTGGATGATAGGCAGTACTCATGTCTAGACGAGTTCCTAATGCTTGCTGTAATGTCTGCCAGAATCTTGAAATAAATCTGCCATCCCTATCAGAGATAATAGAGATTGGTATTCCATGTCTGGAGACGACTTCCTTCAAATACAGTCGTGCTAACTTCTCCATCTTGTCATCTTCTCTTATTGGCAGGAAGTGTGCTGCTTTGGTGAGACGATCAACTATTACCCAAATAGTATCAAAGCCAGTTGCAGTCCTTGGCAATTTAGTGATGAAATACATGGTAATGTTTTCCCATTTCCATTCCGGGATTTCGGGTTGTTGAAGTAGACCTGATGGTTTCTGATGCTCAGCTTTGACCTTAGAACACGTCAAACATTCTCCTACGTATTTAGCAACATCAGCTTTCATACCCGGCCACCAAAAATGTTTCTTGAGATCCTTGTACATCTTCCCCGTTCCAGGATGTATTGAGTATCTGGTTTTATGAGCTTCTCTAAGTACCATTTCTCTCATATCTCCAAATTTTGGTACCCAAATCCTTTCAGCCCTATACCGGGTTCCGTCTTCCCGAATATTAAGATGTTTCTCCGATCCTTTGGGTATTTCATCCTTTAAATTTCCCTCTTTTAAAACTCCTTGTTGCGCCTCCTTTATTTGAGTAGTAAGGTTATTATGAATCATTATATTCAAAGATTTTACTCGAATGGGTTCTCTGTCCTTCCTGCTCAAGGCGTCGGCTACCACATTTGCCTTCCCCGGGTGGTAACGAATCTCAAAGTCGTAATCATTCAACAATTCAATCCACCTACGCTGCCTCATATTCAGTTGTTTCTGATTAAATATGTGTTGAAGACTTTTGTGGTCAGTATATATAATACTTTTGACCCCATATAAGTAGTGCCTCCAAGTCTTTAATGCAAAAACAACCGCGCCTAATTCCAAATCATGCGTCGTATAATTTTGTTCGTGAATCTTCAATTGTCTAGACGCATAAGCAATCACCTTCGTTTGTTGCATTAATATACAACCGAGACCTTGCTTTGATGCGTCACAATAAATCACAAAATCATCATTTCCTTCAGGCAATGACAATATAGGTGCCGTAGTTAGCTTTTCCTCAATAACTGAAATGCTTTCTCTTGTTCATCATTCCATTCAAATTTCTTCCCTTTATGCGTTAATGCAGTCAAGGGTTTTGCTATTCTGGAAAAGTCTTGGATGAACCTTCTGTAATAACCAGCTAGTCCTAAAAACTGGCGTATGTGTTTCGGAGTTTTTGGGGTTTCCCACTTTTCAACAGTTTCTATCTTTGGCTGATCCACCTTAATACCTTCTTTGTTCACTATGTGACCGAGGAATTGAACTTCTTCCAACCAAAATGCACACTTTGAAAACTTAGCGTACAATTCTTCCTTCCTCAATACTTCTAACACCTTTCTCAAATGTTCACCGTGTTCTTGGTCATTCTTTGAGTAAATAAGTATGTCATCAATGAAAACAATGACAAACTTGTCAAGGTATGGTCCACACACTCTTTTCATAAGGTCCATGAACACAGCTGGTGCATTAGTTAAACCAAACGGCATGACCATAAACTCGTAATGACCGTAACGTGTTCTGAAAGCAGTCTTTGGAATATCATCTTCTTTCACCCGCATTTGATGATACCCGGAACGTAAGTCAATCTTTGAATAAACAGACGAGCCTTGTAGTTGATCAAATAAGTCATCGATTCTCGGTAGTGGGTAGCGGTTCTTGATGGTAAGTTTGTTCAACTCTCGGTAGTCGATACACAACCTGAATGTACCATCTTTCTTCTTGACAAACAAAACAGGAGCTCCCCACGGTGATGTGCTTGGTCGAATGAAACCACGCTCTAAAAGTTCTTGAAATTGGCTTTGCAGTTCTTTCATCTCGCTGGGTGCGAGTCTTTAAGGAGCATGAGCTATTGGTGCAGCTCCTGGTACAAGATCTATTTGAAATTCAACGGATCGCTGTGGGGGTAATCCCGGTAATTCTTTCGGAAATACATCGGGAAATTCTTTTGCAATGGGAACATCATTTGAAGGTATTTCGTATGCCCGAGAGACATATTAAACTAATGTGGCTAATGTGTTATGATCCAAGTCGGGTCATACCCAATAACAAGCTTACCAACACTTTACAAGTATTTAATCTTAACGGTTGGATCGTTAAATAAATACGCGACACTTGAAATTTAGAAAATCGGTTTTCTAAACTATTATCACTTGAGATAAATTATTTGGATAATTTATATATAATTGTTTATAGGTTTAAATGATTATATTATGTTATATTTTATAAAAGGTTTATAAAATGTAAGTAACATAAATAATACATGGATTTAATTAACAAGTTTTGTAATTGTATTTACAAGTTTTATAAAATTACAATATAATGTTATAATACTCCCATGGTGGGCAGATTTTGGGACTCCAAGAAGTCCATTCATGCTTAGTCTTTTGTTGGTTTTAAGTAGCACAACTTCTCATGAGCATGGGTAAGATAGGTAGGACTTGTTGGAGACTTAAATCTAGATGCAATTACACATAATTCATATAGAAAACCAAGCAAAAATCTGCCTGAAATACAGCTACTGCTGTTGTGAGTTTGAGCAGAAATAAAGAGTTCAAAAGCTTGGTTTTTCAAGTGATAATCAAGTATAATTAAATCCTAACCATAGTATTAAGTGTTGGGTACAAGTTTGGGGTATCACCTCTTGAGGTTTCATTGTTTTGAGACTCCATTCACCTTCATCTTTTCTTAAGCTGCTGTCCAGTTTTAGGGTGCAAGAGAAGTGGGTTCCAAGCTAAGTTTAAAGGTGATTAAGTGTCTAATACATAACTAAGTTCAAGGGTGGTGTTGGTGCATCAAAAGCTTGGAGTTTTAACACACTTGTTCATCATCTCCTTGTGTTAAACAACCCTCAACTAGCTTGAGGAGGTAAATACATTTCTTATCCTCTCCTTTTATTTGTAAGCATATGATTCAAGACTTGATATTAACATGGAATTTAACTAAATGGTTAAACATATAAACATGAACCTAACTTTTGCTTCCGCTTGCTTTAACACTACTACAAATTGGTTTTGTAATTTTGTTAACTAGAAGAACATGTTTTATGAACTTGTTAAATTCCATCATCATTGATGCTCTTTTCTTCAGTTTGTACTTTCTCGACGTGTGCTAGAACAGCATAGCAACCTTTTCTTATTAGTTTTTGTTCCTTCAAATTACTAATAATATGTAGCTTCGTGTTGCCCTTTTCTCCGTACACCATTAAGGGTTTTCCTTTTTCTCGTATAATGCGAATTGCATTTTTGTAACAAACGATCTCTGCTTTCACTTCTTTCAACCAGTCCATACCGATTATCACATCAAAACTCCCTAACTCTACTGGTATCAAATCAATCTTAAATGTTTCGCTAACCAGTTTAATTTCTCGATTCCGACATATATTTTCTGCTGAAATTAATTTACCATTTGCTAATTCGAGTAAAAATTTACTATCCAAAGGCGTCAATGGACAACTTAATTTAGCACAAAAATCTCTACTCATATAACTTCTATCCGCACCCGAATCAAATAAAACGTAAGCAGATTTATTGTCAATAAGAAACGTACCCGTAACAAGCTCCGGGTCTTCCTGTGCCTCTGCCGCATTAATATTGAAAACTCTTCCGCGGCCTTGTCCATTCGTGTTCTCCTGGTTCTGGCAATTTCTAATAATGTGGCCCGGTTTTCCACATTTATAACAAACTACATTGGCATAACTTGCTCTGACACTACTTGCTCCGCCATTACTCGTTCCGACACCATTTGTTCCTTTCGTTCTATTAACCACTGGTCCGTAGACCTCACACTTCGCCGCGCTATGACCATTTCTTTTACACTTGTTGCAAAATTTGGTGCAGAACCCCGAGTGATACTTTTCACACCTTTGGCATAGCTGCTTCTGATTGTTGTTGTTGTTGAGGTTATTATTGTTGTTGGGATGATTGTTGTAGTTGCTGTTGTTGTTGTTGTTGTTGTTGTTGTTGTTGTTGTTGTTGTTGTTTTTGTTGTTGGGCCGCTTGTTATAGTTGCGATTGATGTTGCGATTGTTGGGATAATTGTTGCGATTATTGTTGTAATTGCTGTTGTTGTTGTATTGGTGATTCTTATCACCGTTTTCCTCCCACTTTCTTTTGACTTGCTTCACATTGGCCTCTTCAGCAGTCTGTTCTTTAATTCTTTCTTCAATCTGGTTCACTAGTTTGTGAGCCATTCTACATGCCTGTTGTATGGAGGCGGGCTCATGTGAACTTATATCTTCTTGGATTCTTTCTGGTAATCCTTTCACAAACGCGTCGATCTTCTCATCCTCATCTTCGAATGCTCCCGGACACAATAGGCACAATTCTGTGAATCTTCTTTCGTACGTGGTAATATCAAATCCTTGGGTTCGTAACCCTCTAAGTTCTGTCTTGAGCTTATTGACCTCGGTTCTGGGACGGTACTTCTCATTCATCAAGTGCTTGAATGCTGACCACGGTAGTGCGTACGCATCGTCTTGTCCTACTTGCTCTAGATAGGTATTCCACCATGTTAACGCAGAACCTGTGAAGGTATGCGTAGCGTACTTTACTTTGTCCTCTTCAGTACACTTACTTATGGCAAACTCCGATTCGACCTTCTCGGTCCACCGTTTCAATCCGATCGGTCCTTCGATTCCATCAAATTCCAAAGGTTTGCAGGCAGTGAATTCTTTGTAGGTGCATCCTACACGATTTCCTGTACTGCTAGATCCAAGGTTATTGTTGGTATGTAGCGCAGCCTGTACTGCGGCTATGTTTGAAGCTAGAAAAGTACGGAATTCCTCTTCATTCATATTCACGGTGTGTCGAGTAGTCGGTGCTATTTCCTTCAAAATAGTCAAATGGAACAAGTTAATCATACAGAATATTAAGAGTAGTTAATAGTATTTCGTAGCATAATATGAACTCATTTATAAAAGCTTTTTCTTCATATTAGCGTTTTATAAATTTAAATTCGGGTAGTACCTACCCGTTAAGTTCATACTTAGTAGCTAATATACAATTCAACTACTACAATTCTATATGAAAAACTGATTGTAATAATATTTCGCGTTCAAACTTTTATACAATATTTTACAAATTTACAATACCGCTTATTTTACATAAAGCATGAAATATAGCACACAATAACTTTGATACAAGATAGTTGTGAAGATAATTCTAGCTAGTACACAAGTCGTTCAGCAAAGGCAATAAAGACACGTAATTCATACGTCCAGAAACAAGTCATGCATTCTGGTTTTACTAGGACTACTTCCCATCCTTGGTCTTGTGGAACATAACCATTATGGCCGTTGATAAGACAGCGTGTTGTAACGTCGTCAAAGGGACGAGGGTTACGTAATGTCCAACAGTCCCGTAACAATCTAAAAACCTCATTTCTTACCCCAATTACCGACTCCGTCACTTGTGGGAACGTTTTGTTTAATAGTTGTAGCCCGATGTTCTTGTTCTCACTTTGGTGAGAAGTGAACATTACTAATCCGTAAGCATAACATGCTTCTTTATGTTGCATGTTAGCCGCTTTTTCTAAATCACGAAGTCCAATATTCGGATATATTGAGTCAAAATAATTTCTTAACCCATTGCGTAAAATAGCATTTGGGTTCCCCGCAATATATGCGTCAAAGTAAACACATCGTAACTTATGGATTTCCCAATGTGATATCCCCCATCTTTCGAACGAATGCCTTTTATAAACCAGGGCATTCTTGGAACGTTCTTCAAATGTCTTACAAACTGATCTCGCCTTAAATAGTTGTGCCGAAGAATTCTGACCGACTCTAGACAAGATTTCATCAATCATGTCTCCGGGTAGGTCTCTTAAAATATTGGGTTGTCTATCCATTTTGTGTTTTTATACTGTAAAATAGACAAGAGTTAGATTCATAAAAATACTTATTAATACAAGCAATTTTTACATTTATCATAAAGCATAAGCACACTATATTACATATATTACACCACACGAATACAACTATCTTATTCCGACTCGCTCGTTTCTTCTTGTTCGGTTTTGGTTCGTTTTGCCAAGTTTCTAGGGATATATGATGTTCCCCTAATACGAGCCGTCGTTGTCCACATTGGTTTAGAAAAACCTGGTGGTTTAGAGGTTCCCGGGTCATTGTTACAACTTAAGGACTTCGGGGGTTGACGATACATATAAAGTTCATCGGGGTTGGAATTAGATTTCTCTATTTTTATGCCCTTTCCCTTATTATTTTCTTTTGCCTTTTTAAATTCAGTTGGGGTAATTTCTATAACATCATCGGAATTCTCGTCGGAATCCGATTCATCGGAGAATTGGTAATCCTCCCAATATTTTGCTTCCTTGGCGGAAACACCATTGACCATAATTAACCTTGGTCGGTTGGTTAAGGATTCTCTTTTACTTAACCGTTTTATTATTTCCCCCACCGGTTCTATTTCTTCTTCCGGTTCCGATTCTTCTTCCGGTTCCGATTCTTCTTCCGGTTCCGACTCTTCTTCCGGTTCCTCTTCGGGAACTTGTGAATCAGTCCACGAATCATTCCAATTTACATTTGACTCTTCATTATTATTAGGTGAGTCAATGGGACTTGTTCTAGAGGTAGACATCTATCACATAATATCAAACACGTTAAGAGATTAATATATCACATAATATTCATATGTTAAAAATATATAGTTTCCAACAAAAATGTTAAGCAATCATTTTTAAAGAAAACACGGTCGAAGTCCAGACTCACTAATGCATCCTAACAAACTCGATAAGACACACTAATGCAAATTTTCTGGTTCTCTAAGACCAACGCTCGGATACCAACTGAAATGTCCCGTTCTTATTGATTAAAAACGTTCCATATTAATTGATTTCGTTGCGAGGTTTTGACCTCTATATGAGACGTTTTTCAAAGACTACATTCATTTTTAAAACAAACCATAACCTTTATTTCATAAATAAAGGTTTAAAAAGCTTTACGTAGATTATCAAATAATGATAATCTAAAATATCCTGTTTACACACGACCATTACATAATGGTTTACAATACAAATATGATACATCGAAATCAGTTTCTTGAATGCAGTTTTTACACAATATTATACAAACATGGACTCCAAATCTTGTCCTTATTTTAGTATGCAACAGCGGAAGCTCTTAATATTCACCTGAGAATAAATATGCTTTAAACGTCAACAAAAATGTTGGTGAGTTATAGGTTTAACCTATATATATCAAATCGTAACAATAGACCACAAGATTTCATATTTCAATACACATCCCATACATAGAGATAAAAATCATTCATATGGTGAACACCTGGTAACCGACATTAACAAGATGCATATATAAGAATATCCCCATCATTCCGGGACACCCTTCGGATATGATATAAATTTCGAAGTACTAAAGCATCCGGTACTTTGGATGGGGTTTGTTAGACCCAATAGATCTATCTTTAGGATTCGCGTCAATTAGGGTGTCTGTTCCCTAATTCTTAGATTACCAGACTTAATAAAAAGGGGCATATTCGATTTCGATAATTCAACCATAGAATGTAGTTTCACGTACTTGTGTCTATTTTGTAAATCATTTATAAAACCTGCATGTATTCTCATCCCAAAAATATTAGATTTTAAAAGTGGGACTATAACTCACTTTCACAGATTTTTACTTCGTCGGGAAGTAAGACTTGGCCACTGGTTGATTCACGAACCTATAACAATATATACATATATATCAAAGTATGTTCAAAATATATTTACAACACTTTTAATATATTTTGATGTTTTAAGTTTATTAAGTCAGCTGTCCTCGTTAGTAACCTACAACTAGTTGTCCACAGTTAGATATACAGAAATAAATCAATAAATATTATCTTGAATCAATCCACGACCCAGTGTATACGTATCTCAGTATTGATCACAACTCAAACTATACATATTTTGGAATCAACCTCAACCCTGTATAGCTAATTCCAACATTCACATATAGAGTGTCTATGGTTGTTCCGAAATATATATAGATGTGTCGACATGATAGGTCGAAACATTGTATACGTGTCTATGGTATCTCAAGATTACATAATATACAATACAAGTTGATTAAGTTATGGTTGGAATAGATTTGTTACCAATTTTCACGTAGCTAAAATGAGAAAAATTATCCAATCTTGTTTTACCCATAACTTCTTCATTTTAAATCCGTTTTGAGTGAATCAAATTGCTATGGTTTCATATTGAACTCTATTTTATGAATCTAAACAGAAAAAATATAGGTTTATAGTCGGAAGAATAAGTTACAAGTTGTTTTTGTAAAGGTAGTCATTTCAGTCGAAAGAACGACGTCTAGATGACCATTTTAGAAAACATACTTCCACTTTGAGTTTAACCATAATTTTTGGATAAATTTTCATGTTCATAATAAAAATCATTTTCTCAGAATAACAACTTTTAAATCAAAGTTTATCATAGTTTTTAATTAACTAACCCAAAACAGCCCGCGGTGTTACTACGACGGCGTAAATCCGGTTTTACGGTGTTTTTCGTGTTTCCAGGTTTTAAATCATTAAGTTAGCATATCATATAGATATAGAACATGTGTTTAGTTAATTTTAAAAGTCAAGTTAGAAGGATTAACTTTTTTTTGCGAACAAGTTTAGAATTAACTAAACTATGTTCTAGTGATTACGAGTTTAAACCTTCGAATAAGATAGTTTTATATATATGAATCGAATGATGTTATGAACATCATTACTACCTCAAGTTTAGTAGGTAAACCTACTGGAAGTGACAAGAAATGATATAGCTTCAAAGGATCTTGGATGGCTTGAAAGTTCTTGAAGTAGGATCATGACACAAAAACAAGTTCAAGTAAGATTTTTTACTCGAATTAAGATAGTTTATAGTTATAGAAATTGAATCAAAGTTTGAATATGAATATTACCTTGAATAAGAAAGATAACCTACTGTATATAACAAAGGTTTCTTGATCTTAGATGATTACTTGGAATGGATTAGAAAGCTTGGAAGTAAATTAGTAAACTTGAAGGGATTTTTGAAGTATTCTTGAAGTGTTCTTCCTATGATGATTATAGCTTGATTCTTGAAGTGATTTTTGATGAAGATGATGATTAACTACAGGAAAAATACGTTCATAATAGTGTGTGTGTGTTGAGAGAGAATTAGAAAGAGAATTGGAAGTGAAATGGAGTGAATGATGAGTGGTAATTGGTGAGTGGTGAGTGGGGTTAAAAGGAGTTCTAGTTAGTTGACTAGCTCATGGTAGAAGTTAAAATTGATTAGTCATACATGACATAATCAAGAGTGGAATCCCATGCTAGTTCCTATTGGTATATACCCATAGTAAGTACGTTTTGAAGCTGTGTATAATACGGGTAAAAATACGACTAGAATTCTTGATGAAAGAAAAGAATGGGAAAGTAACTGTAACCATTTTCGTTAAGTATGAGTGTTTTGATATATGTCTTGAAGTCTTCCAAAAGTATTTTAATACATCTAAATACACTACATGTATATACATTTTAACTGAGTCGTTAAGTCATCGTTAGTCGTTACATGTAAGTGTTGTTTTGAAACCTTTAAGTTAACGATCTCAATTAATGTTGTTAACCCATTGTTTATTATATCTAATGAGATGTTAAATTATTATCTTATCATGATATTATGATATATTAATATATCTTAATATGATATATATACATTTAAATGTCGTTACAACGATAATCGTTACATATATGTCTCGTTTCGAAATCCTTAAGTTAGTAGTCTTGTTTATATGCATATAACTCATTGTTAATATACTTATGGAGATACTTACTTATCATAATCTCATGTTAACCATATGTATATCCATATATATATCGTCATGTCGTTTTTACAAGTTTTAACGTTCGTGAATCGCCGGTCAACTTGGGTGGTCAATTGTCTATATGAAACATATTTCAATTAATCAAGTCTTAACAAGTTTGATTGCTTAACATGTTGGAAACACTTAATCATGTAAATATCAATCTCAATTAATATATATAAACATGGAAAAGTTCGGGTCACTACATTGTTGTCGTGGTTTGCAACAGAAATATAGACGGCAGTAGCAAGTTTGTTTTGCAGGTGGATTTTGGTTCTTGTTTGGGAAATTTTTGAACAATTACTGAATAGGAGAAGAGAGAGTGATAGATAGGGAGAGAGAAGGAAGAGATGGAGAATGGTTTGTGACTATTTAAACTCTCGATGTCTGAATATGTTGTGTATATAGATATATATATTTATATCATAAGTGTTAGTGGAATCAATAAAGAAACAAGTGGTTTTTTTTGTGTGAGGGCTCATGATGCATATATGTATACATAATATAAAATGTTAGAGGCTAAGAACAAACACAGTATTTGGTTGATTTAATGGAATAGCAAAACAATTTTTAAAATGGTGTTTGGGTCGTTGATCATGACTGCCCACTAAAACAACTTTCAACAAAAAAAATATAATTAGAAATGACATGTAGAGTGGTAATAACATATATGTGGAGTATTATATTTCTTTTTACAAATATCTACAAACATCAAAGGACCCACTCTTAGTAATTATAGCAAAACATATATACAATACATAACGTGCATATCTATAAAGGAGTGGGGAATAACTCCAACTATCATATTGGGTCAGATGAAGTTAACATGTTATTTTCAGTGGGGGCCATACATTAATTGTTTAAAGGGCCTAGTTTGGCCACCCGTGTTCACCATAAAAAAAAGGTTAAGAAAACGTTCAATAAACATCACTTCTTCAATTACATCAAGGAAAATTTTTAATCAATTATTTTTATTTTATGAATGCTAGTTTGGTTTGTGTGATAAAATAGTGGGGTTGATATAAATAAGTGTGTTTGGATTATTTGACTTAACAATAAAAATTAGAACGGGGAGGAGTATATTATCTAGTTTAAATTCTCACATGTGTAAAACTTTATGGAAAGGTGATGATAAATAAAATTAAATGGTGATGATGAAGTTTGATTAGTTGGGTCACGATGGAGACCAATTAAGACAAAGGTTCACATGAAATTAACTTCTTATGACAAGTAACTAAATATAATGGTTAGTACTGTAAGTGTGCATGACATCCATGTATGATGTGCATAATATTATGATCATGAAAAATGCTAACATTCTACGTACAAGTAGTTTTTATTACATAGATAAATATATTATATATATAGAAACAGTTAAGTCTAAAGCATAATATTATACGTTTAATACTTTATATATAATTACGTTTAGTAACAAGTTTTATTATTTTGTAGATTATTTACATAATTAACCCTAACAAATAACTCATATAATATTTTACTTATGTATTTCAAATTATTATATGTATACCTATATATATTTATCTATATGCATATCAATTTACAGACAATTGTTCGTGAATCGTCGGTAATGGTCGAGGTTAAATGAATGTACAAAAATAGTTCAAAAATATTAAGACGTAACATAACGGACTTTACTTATCGTGTCGAAATCATATAAAGATTAAGTTTAAATTTGGTCAAAATTTCCGGGTCGTCACAGATACAGTAAAAGATATCAACAAGAAGAAAATAGCAGTAAGATGAAGTGTGCTGACCTTGGAAGACGGTAAAACTTAAAAAGTTGAAGATTGAAGAAGGCGATGAAGATTTGAGGGAGAAATATGCTTTTTAGATCTTGGCAAAAGTAAAAAAGTGATGGTAACAGGGTTATGACGGTTTATATAGGATTTCATCGATGCAATTTTTATGGCCACGATTAAGACACGTGTAGGGGTGAGTTTAAATGAAGGGTACGAATTAGCACTTTTTACAGCTGGAGGCGCGTGGAAGATCTCAGCCGTAAAAAGTTAATCATAACAGCGTCAGTAAAATCCGTCTGCATTTAATGCCTAAAATGTTATCCCCGATGCAAGTGGGCAATGAACAGGCTGGTTTGGCATGCGTTATTAAAAGTTTAACAACTTAATCATATTTCAAATGCTTAAGTCATTAAACTGGGGGGACTTAATGGTGTATCCTATCGTATACACACATAAAAGGCATAATAGCAGCATAAAAATAGCATCAGGAAGGCTGGAAGCAACAGTTTTGTGGAGTTAAGCGTCCAGCGTTCTCCATTGTACAGGCTGCTCCGTCATGCGTAAGCCCTGAAGGCCGCCTATTGCGTAAGCCCTGGCCGGAGAACGCCACCTTCAGCGTAAATTTCAGATCACAAGTAACAAAATGCATCATCACTTGACACGTGTCGCCAAGCAATCTGGTGGATCTGACACTATAAATAGACCCCTTGGGTCATCATTTTACACAGTTCAGAGATTCTGATAACTTTGAGAGCTGAGACTTCACTTCTCTCTCTCTACTTTCTCTCACTAGAAGTCATCCGACTAGCACTTTTATGTAGTGACCCGAACTTTTCCATGTTTATATATATTAATTGAGATTGATATTTACATGATTAAATGTTTCCAACATGTTAAGCAATCAAACTTGTTAAGACTTGATTAATTGAAATAAGTTTCATATAGACAATTGACCACCCAAGTTGACCGGTGATTCACGAACGTTAAAACTTGTAAAAACTATATGATGACATATATATGGTTATATATATAGTTAACATGATATTATGATAAGTAAACATATCATTAATTATATTAACAATGAACTACATATGTAAAAACAAGACTACTAACTTAATGATTTTGAAACGAGACATATATGTAACGATTATCGTTGTAACGACATTTAATGTATATATATCATACTAAGAGATATTCATACATCATAATATCATGATAATATAATAATTTAAAATCTCTTTTGATATTATAAACATTGGTTTAACAACATTTAACAAGATCGTTAACCTAAAGGTTTCAAAACAACATTTACATGTAACGACTAACGATGACTTAACGACTCAGTTAAAATGTATATACATGTAGTGTTTTAATATGTATTCATACACTTTTGAAAGACTTCAAGACACTTATCAAAATACTTCTACTTACCAAAAATGCTTACAATTACATCCTCGTTCAGTTTCATCAACAATTCTACTCGTATGCACCCGTATTCGTACTCGTACAATACACAGCTTTTAGATGTATGTACTATTGGTATATACACTCCAATGATCAGCTCTTAGCCGTCCATGTGAGTCACCTAACACATGTGGGAACCATCATTTGGCAACTAGCATGAAATATCTCATAAAATTACAAAAATATGAGTAATCATTCATGACTTATTTACATGAAAACAAAATAACATATCCTTTATATCTAATCCCTACACCAACGACCAAAAACACCTACAAACACTTTCATTCTTCAATTTTCTTCATCTAATTGATCTCTCTCAAGTTCTATCTTCAAGTTCTAAGTGTTCTTCATAAATTCCAAAAGTTCTAGTTTCATAAAATCAAGAATACTTTCAAGTTTGCTAGCTCACTTCCAATCTTGTAAGGTGATCATCCAACCTCAAGAAATCTTTGTTTCTTATAGTAGGTTATCATTCTAATACAAGGTAATAATCATATTCAAACTTTGGTTCAATTTCTATAACTATAACAATCTTATTTCAAGTGATGATCTTACTTGAACTTGTTTTCGTGTCATGATTCTGCTTCAAGAACTTCGAGCCATCCAAGGATCCATTGAAGCTAGATCCATTTTTCTTTTTTCCAGTAGGTTTATCCAAGGAACTTAAGGTAGTAATGATGTTCATAACATCATTCGATTCATACATATAAAGCTATCTTATTCGAAGGTTTAAACTTGTAATCACTAGAACATAGTTTAGTTAATTCTAAACTTGTTCGCAAACAAAAGTTAATCCTTCTAAATTGACTTTTAAAATAAACTAAACATATGTTCTATATCTATATGATATGCTAACTTAATGATTTAAAACCTGGAAACACGAAAAACACCGTAAAACAGGATTTACGCCGTCGTAGTAACACCGCGGGCTGTTTTGGGTTAGTTAATTAAAAACTATGATAAACTTTGATTTAAAAGTTGTTATTCTGAAAAAATGATTTTTATTATGAACATGAAACTATATCCAAAAATTATGGTTAAACTCAAAGTGGAAGTATGTTTTCTAAAATGGTCATCTAGACGTCGTTCTTTCGACTGAAATGACTACCTTAACAAAAACGACTTGTAACTTATTTTTCCGACTATAAACCTATACTTTTTATGTTTAGATTCATAAAATAGGGTTCAATATGAAACCATAGCAATTTGATTCACTCAAAACGGATTTAAAATGAAGAAGTTATGGGTAAAACAAGATTGGATAATTTTTCTCATTTTAGCTACGTGAAAATTGGTAACAAATCTATTCCAACCATAACTTAATCAACTTGTATTGTATATTATGTAATCTTGAGATACCATAGACACGTATACAATGTTTCGACCTATCATGTCGACACATCTATATATATTTCGGAGCAACCATAGACACTCTATATGTGAATGTTGGAGTTAGCTATACAGGGTTGAGGTTGATTCCAAAATATATATAGTTTGAGTTGTGATCAATACTGAGATACGTATACACTGAGTCGTGGATTGATTCAAGATAATATTTATCGATTTATTTCTGTACATCTAACTGTGGACAACTAGTTGTAGGTTACTAACGAGGACAGCTGACTTAATAAACTTAAAACATCAAAATATATTAAAAGTGTTGTAAATATATTTTGAACATACTTTGATATATATGTATATATTGTTATAGGTTCGTGAATCAACCAGTGGCCAAGTCTTACTTCCCGACGAAGTAAAAATATGTGAAAGTGAGTTATAGTCCCACTTTTAAAATCTAATATTTTTGGGATGAGAATATATGCAGGTTTTATAAATGATTTACAAAATAGACACAAGTACGTGAAACTACATTCTATGGTTGAATTATCGAAATCGAATATGCCCCTTTTTATTAAGTCTGGTAATCTAAGAATTAGGAAACAGACACCCTAATTGACGCGAATCCTAAAGATAGATCTATCGGGCCCAACAAGCCCCATCCAAAGTACCGGATGCTTTAGTACTTCGAAATTTATATCATATCCGAAGGGTGTCCCGGAATGATGGGGATATTCTTATATATGCATCTTGTTAATGTCGGTTACCAGGTGTTCACCATATGAATGATTTTTATCTCTATGTATGGGATGTGTATTGAAATATGAAATCTTGTGGTCTATTATTATGATTTGATATATATAGGTTAAACCTATAACTCACCAACATTTTTGTTGACGTTTTAAGCATGTTTATTCTCAGGTGATTATTAAGAGCTTCCGCTGTCGCATACTTAAATAAGGACGAGATTTGGAGTCCATGCTTGTATGATATTGTGTAAAAACTGCATTCAAGAAACTTATTTTGTTGTAACATATTTGTATTGTAAACCATTATGTAATGGTCGTGTGTAAACAGGATATTTTAGATTATCATTATTTGATAATCTACGTAAAGCTTTTTAAAACATTTATCTATGAAATAAAGGTTATGGTTTGTTTTAAAAATGAATGCAGTCTTTGAAAAATGTCTCATATAGAGGTCAAAACCTCGCAACGAAATCAATTAATATGGAACGTTTTTAATCAATAAGAACGGGACATTTCAGTTGGTATCCGAGCGTTGGTCTTAGAGAACCAGAATTTTGCATTAGTGTGTCTTATCGAGTTTGTTAGGATGCATTAGTGAGTCTGGACTTCGACCGTGTTTACTTGAAAAATGATTGCTTAACAAATTTTGTTGGAAACTATATATTTTTAACATGTGAATATTATGTGATATATTAATCTCTTAACGCGTTTGATATTATGTGATAGATGTCTACCTCTAGAACAAGTCCCATTGACTCACCTAATAATAATGAAGAGTCAAATGTAAATTGGAATGATTCGTGGACTGATTCACAAGTTCCCGAAGAGGAACCGGAAGAAGAGTCGGAACCGGAAGAAGAATCGGAACCGGAAGAAGAATCGGAACCGGATGAAGAAATAGAACCGGTTGGGGAAATAATAAAACGGTTAAGTAAAAGAAAATCCTCAACCAACCGACCAAGGTTAATTATGGTCAATGGTGTTTCCGCCAAGGAAGCAAAATATTGGGAGGATTACCAATTCTCCGATGAATCGGATTCCGACGAGAATTTCGATGATGTTATAGAAATTACCCCAACTGAATTTAAAAAGGCAAAAGAAAATAATAAGGGAAAGGGCATAAAAATAGAGAAATCTAATTCCAACCCCGATGAACTTTATATGTATCGTCAACCCCCAAAGTCCTTAAGTTGTAACAATGACCCGGGAACCTCTAAACCACCAGGTTTTTCTAAACCAATGTGGATCACGACGGCTCGTATTAGGGGAACATCATATATCCCTAGAAACTTGGCAAAACGAACCAAAACCGAAGAAGAAGAAACAAGCGAGTCGGAATAAGATAGTTGTATTCGTGTGGTGTAATATATGTAATATAGTGTGCTTATGCTTTATGATATATGTAAAAATTGCTTGTATTAATAAGTATTTTTTTTTTATGAATCTAACTCTTGTCTATTTTACAGTATAAAAACACAAAATGGATAGACAACCCAATATTTTAAGAGACCTACCCGGAGACATGATTGATGAAATCTTGTCTAGAGTCGGTCAGAATTCTTCGGCACAACTATTTAAGGCGAGATCAGTTTGTAAGACATTCGAAGAACGTTCCAAGAATGCCTTGGTTTATAAAAGGCTTTCGTTCGAAATATGGGGGATATCACATTGGGAAATCCATAAGTTACGATGTGTTTACTTTGACGCATATATTGCGGGGAACCCAAATGCTATTTTACGCAATGGGTTAAGAAATTATTTTGACTCAATATATCCGAATATTGGACTTCGTGATTTAGAAAAAGCGGCTAACATGCAACATAAAGAAGCATGTTATGCTTACGGATTAGTAATGTTCGCTTCTCACCAAAGTGAGAACAAGAACATCGGGCTACAACTATTAAACAAAACGTTCCCACAAGTGACGGAGTCGGTAATTGGGGTAAGAAATGAGGTTTTTATATTGTTACGAGACTGTTGGACATTACGTAACCCTCGTCCCTTTGACGACGTTACAACACGCTGTCTTATCAACGGCCATAACGGTTATGTTCCACAAGACCAAGGATGGGAAGTAATCCTTGTAAAACCAGAATGCATGACTTGTTTCTGGACGTATGAATTACGTGTCTTTATTGCCTTTGCTGAACGACTTGTGTACTAGCTAGAATTATCTTCATAACCATCTTGTATCAAATTTATTGTGTGCTATATTTCATGCTATATGTAAAATAAGCGGTATTGTAAGTTTGTAAAATATTGTGTAAAAGTTTGAACGCGAAATATTATTATAATCAGTTTTTCATATAGAATTGTAGTAGTTGAATTGTATATTAGCTACTAAGTATGAACTTAACGGGTAGGTACTACCCGAATTTAAACTTATAAAACGCTAATATGAAGAAAAAGCTTTTATAAATGAGTTCATATTATGCTACGAAATACTATTAACTACTCTTAATATTCTCTATGATTAACTTGTTCCATTTAATTATTTTGAAGGAAATGGCACCGACTACTCGACACACCGTTAATATGAATGAAGAGGAATTCCGTACTTTTCTAGCTTCAAACATAGCCGCTGAAATGCCCCGTCCTAATCCATCTGGACGAAGTCATCAACATTTGATCCCAGAGCGATGATCGACTCCAAATAATGTCCTTAAAATGAGCAAATGCACAGCGGAAGATTTCTTTCATACCTGAGAATAAACATGCTTTCAAGTGTCAACCAAAAGGTTGGTGAGTTCATAAGTTTAACATAAATAATCATTTCATAATTTTAATAGACCACAAGATTTCATTTTCAGTTCTCATAAATATACGTCTCATGCATAGAGACAAAAATATCATTCATATGGTGAACACCTGGTAACCGACATTTAACAATATGCATATAAGAATATCCCCATCATTCCGGGATCCTCCTTCGGACATGATATAAATTTCGAAGTACTAAAGCATCCGGTACTTTGGATGGGGCTTGTTGGGCCCGATAGATCTATCTTTAGAGTTCGCGTCAATTAGGGTGTCTGTTCCCTAATTCTTAGATTACCAGACTTAATAAAAAGGGGCATATTCGGTTTAATAATCCAACCATAGAATGTAGTTTCGATCACTTGTGTCTATTTTGTAAAGCATTTATAAAGCAGCGCATGTATTCTCAGTCCCAAAAATATATATAGCAAAAGCATTTAAAAAGGGAGCAAATGAAACTCACCTAATGTATTTTGTAATAAAAATACATATAACGACATTGAACAAGTATAGGGTTGGCCTCGGATTCACGAACCTATATCATTTATATATTTATTAATATACATAGTTGTAATCGAACAAATGTATATATACATTTATTAGTTATATCCTTTTTATTTTAGTAATATATATATATGTTTCTTATAGTCATTTTGTTATATAAAAATATTAATCTTTGTTATGTTATATGTATTAAATATATTTTTAATATATATATATATATAAATCATTCGTATGTTAATTATAATAATAGTCAAAATAATATTATTAGTGGTAAGAATGATAATAATTATAATGCTTAATATTACTAATAAGAAGATAATGTTAATAATTCTATTGATGATAATAATAATGATATTAATAATTATAACTATAAAATATTAATTTTACTGTTAATGATAGTAAAAAAAAATGATAACTCTGACAATTTTTAATATAATGATACTTTACTTTAATAATATAATGATAATAATAATGTTATTAATATAATATTTATAACACTTAATAATAATACTAACAATAACAATAATAATAATACTACTACTAATAATAATAATGTTAATGTTGATACTAATAATATTAATAATGATAATAATATAAACCATATTAGTGATGATAATTTTAGTAACCATGATATTAATAATAATGATAATAGTTAGTAATTACAATAATACTAGTATGTAATAATAATAATAATAATAATAATAATAATAATAATAATGATAATAATAATAATAATAATAATAATAATAATAATAATAATAATAATAATAATAATAATAATAATAATAATAATAATAATAATAATAATAATAATAATAATAATAATAATAATAATGATAAAAATAAGGGATTACAACCTTTGAAGAAAAGCTAAAAAAGAAACGCCACTGACGGGGCTCGAACCCATGACCTCTCGCTTAACCAACAATATTTGCTCAACCATTGAACCACTCATAAATTCGTGTAACAATCATCACGTCTTATTACCTTAACCAGTAATTTCTAATGGCTTTTTCTTTTTACACCCAATTAGTCATACGGCCCAACAGGAAATCTCGGCCCAAGTACACTTAATCAGCCCACTCGTGATTAAACCACTATATGACCCGAAATGAATTTGGGGGCCCAACTATAATTCTGCATCAATTCGGTAGTTCTGGCCCAAGATTTAGTTTATCAAGCCCAATGGACTTGACTTGAGAAGCTGTCTATTTAAATAAAAAAAAAACTGCCGAATGCAAGAATTGAACACAGGACCTCTCTTTCCCCTACACAGATGCCCAACCACTGATCTATTATTTCTTATCTGATTAATTAGCTCCTGAAATTATTTTATCCTTTATTTGTTTTCCATCTTCTTCAAATATTACTCCATTCGAAATCAGTATGCTTTTGATAGAAATTTATCAAATGATTTTGAGACATAGTATCCAACACAGGAGAACATCTATTTGTGAGTAATTGGTTTTTAAAAAAAAATTTAAAAAGAATCATTCGCTATTGCTGTTCGTGGCTAGCAAAAAAAAAAAAAAAATTATTTGATTTTGTTTTGTGATCTTTTTTAGCCAAAAGTTTCAACATCAATTACTCTTCAAATTACTCCTAGATTCTATATAAATCATCAATTGAATCAGAAATCTTAAAACAAACTTGAATTTCACCAAAAACAAAACTGTTGACTTTTTACTCAAGAACTTTGACTCGCAAATTTGAAATCAATACAAAGAATTAGGAATTAAAAACTTACAGGTAGTTTGAGTATTAGATTCTAAACATAATTGCATTTTTACTTTCTAAAAAATCGTTCGTAATCGAAATATGATAAAAAGATGGAGAACAAAGGATAGCGGTTTTTGTTTTATAAGTTTTCTATTTTTTTTTTCTTCAACTAATCACAGATACAATCAAAAGATACAGCTAATAAGGATGTTAATTCAATATTTGGAGCAGTAATTTACTTGTTGGTTAGTGTTGACGGTCGACCATTACTCACAGACAAACAGCAACGAAGACTTTAAGGAAATAATAAAAAAAAATGTGTAAAAATACCTGTACTTATATAAGATAATCAATCTTAATATTTAACTTTATCTGTTTGTAGGATTTATCTGTATTTGTATATATATGTATATCAAAATTTATAATATCAGCATATATTTATACTTATATTTTAATTTGTCATATTCCCTAATAAATATAACAATAAATAATAATAAGATTCGTAATATTATAAATAATAATAACAATAATATTTTTATTAGTGTTAATGGTGATAATAATTATAAAATTTATGACAATACTATTAATATTGCATTTATTCTTAAAATTATAATTAAGTTTTAAATTGTTATAATTCATCAATTATATAATTTTTACCAATAATATGATATATTGAATTTTTAGTATTTTGTAAGACCCGATTATTTATAGTGTATATAAGTGTAATGTACGGTACTTGAAACGGGGTTCTGTTGCGTGTATTTAAAATACAAAAGGAGCTGAACTGGCAGGGTTGCGCGCCGCGCGGCTTTGTGGCGCGCCGCGCCAACTGTCTGTGACAGATCCCTTTCTCTTTTTAAATTAGATATTTTGGGGGTATTTTGGTAAATTCACATCAAGGCCGAGTTTAATGCTTGGTTCAGTAGTTTGGGAGCTCATTTACTCCCTTGTTCACCAACCTTATCACCTCCCAATTTATTTTAGTGAGAGAGTGAGTTTTAGAGAGGGAAAGCTCACTTTGAAGAGGAAGAAGAGGGTTTCTTGCTAAAGCCCAAGTTCTAAAGTTGTTCATCTCGTCAATTGCTACATTTTGATAGTTGTGGTACGTTACCTCGGAATTCAAGCTTGGTTTAGTAATCACCGACGGCATAAGGTGAGTGGAATAATTATGCGTATGTGTATATAATGTATTTATTTGTGTTGCATGAATGTGGCATTGTCGCGTTGTTTAAGACACCACATTGTAAAGAAGTGGATGTCGCGTTGTTAAGACACCACATGGTATAGAAGTGGATGTCGCGTTGTTTAAGACACCACAATGTATTGGGGTGGATGTCGCGTTGTTTAAGACACCACCCATCGTATTGAATGGCATGTGGAATCGTCGCGTTGTTTAAGACGCCACATTGGAAAGGGTGAGTGAGTCGCGTTGTTTAAGACATCACCCGGGGGATTAGTGACTACGCGTTGGTTAAGTAGCACTAACGGATGTTATGAACTCCAACGGGCTCTTAAGCACCGTTTCCCTTGTTCGAATTGGTTAACCAAGGTTATGTGATTTATGTATTGAAAGTATTTAATCATGAAATATATGCTATTGTATTACTAGCTATTGTGGTATTGCGGTTATTGGTATATGCTTAGTATTGTAGCATGCTTGATGAATTGTTAAACTCGAATATGATGTTGTGTAAGTGATGCGAGTAAGTAGATTATATATGTATATGTATAATTATCTTGCTCACTAAGCTTTGCTTACCCTCTCGTTGTTTACCTTTTTATAGGTTCGTGTGTGGACAAGGGTAAGGGCATTACCTTGGATTGAGTTTCCCGCTTCGATGATTAGGAAGCACTTTTGGGTTATGGCTTGGAGTTTGACCGAGACTTGGGTAGTTTAACCCCAAACACCATGCTCGTTGTGTCGTTTGGCAATTAAACTTTTTGTGGTCGAAACTCTAATTTGTATTAAACATTGTATTTTAAACTTAGTGGCGTTTTGGGCACGTGTGGGCCCCACCTTGTAAAACTCGCTCAAACCTTAGTTATGTGCTAGTTTTACATATATGAATGTATGGTTAAAAGCGTTTTGGCTAAAAATGTCGAGAACTAGTCAAACATTTTCGTTAAATAGACTTCCGGGGACAGCGGGCTGTCCAGGTGGTTTGGCGCGCCGCGCGGCCACCTGGCGCGCCGCGCAGATGGCCTGCACCAGAAAATTTTTTTTTTGTTTGCAATTTCGTCGTGTTTGGTCGGTTACGGTTTGGGTTGTTACAAGTGGTATCAGAGCATGGTCTAAGGGATTTAGGTGACTTGAGATAGGCGCCTAGACTTAGACTTTTGTGTGTGCATTGTGCGGACTTGTAGGACTTTGGGTCGGACCGGGTCTTGGTTAGCGCATAGGTTTATATGAACTAATCATGCGTTATTGTTTGTGTTGTATGGCAATCATCGAGCGAAATGAACGTTGTACTAGCAAGTTAACGCGACGAGCTCGCGTAGTAATGATTAGCTACCCTTACTAAGGGTGCAAATCGTGTCAAGCAAGCGATGTACGACGATTGTCAAGCGAGATGGAGTGGTATGGTGTATATGTATATATGTGTCATGTCTTTAGTTTCGTTGTTTAATCTTTTCCGTTTTATAGAATGAAGATGAGAAACGGACACGACACCGATATTGGGGGCACGAGCGAGGACCCCGAGTTCACGGCCAAGGTTGAGGCCATCTTTCAACGCCAAAAGGCGGAGTTTCGCGAAGATGTTAAGAAGATGTTTCTCGAGACGATTGACGAACAAGTCGTCACTTTGGTTAAGGAGCAAATTAAGATTGCTCTTCAAGAAGAAAATGGGGGAAGGCGTGACTTTTTCTTCAAGAACTTTAGGGATGCTCAACCTCCTACTTTTGAGGGCGATCGGGACCCACTCAAGAGTGCCCGATTCATCTCCGATATGGAGGGGGCCTTCCGTACTTGTGAGTGTCCACCCGACAAGAAGACTAGGTATGGTTGTAGCATGTTAAGGGGTGACGCGAAATTGTGGTGGGATGCTAAGATCCAACTCTATGGTGAAGAACAATGTATGGACTTCACTTGGGAGGAATTTAAAGCGGAGTTCTTCGATGAGTACCGAACTTCGGCCGATCTTACAAAACTTAAGGACGAGCTACGTACCTTGAGGCAAGGGTCGATGGACTTGAACACTCTCAAATCCGTGTTCTTGTCCAAGACGCAATTTTGCCCGGAGTATGTCGGGAATGATAAAATGTTGAAAGAAGATTTCTATCGAACCTTGAATGACAGTTATCAAGAAAAGATTAGCGTAAATGTGGTGAAGAGCTTCGATGAGTTGTTTAATATGGCGAAAGGGTTTGAAGCGATTGTGTTGAGGAAGAGAAAGTATGAAGGTTCGAGTCACTCAAATTTTTCAAGCAAGAAGTCAAATTTTTCAAGGAAGGGTGCAACCGAGAGTGTCGGAAGTGTCAAGAAGAGTGCGCCGGGAGAGTTTCGTTATACTTGCCATAATTGTGGGCGAAAGGGACATATGGCCCGTGATTGCACCAATCCCTCTACTACACCCAAGTTTACTTGTTTCAATTGCGGTAAAGAAGGGCACAAACGGCCCGAGTGTCCCGAGTTGCGTAATGATAATGCTAAGCGGATAGAGAAGGCAGCGGGTACGGCTAGGGGTCGTAACTACTTGATGTCTAATGAAGAAGCTAAACAATCCAATGAAGTCGTTTCAGGTACTTTCATGGTTAATTCTAATCCGGCTCGGATACTTTTTGATAGTGGTGCTAATTTGTCTTTCGTATCTCCAAGATTTGTGCCTAAGTTAAATAAACCGCTAGTAAAGTTGAGTCGTCCGGTAGAAGTTGAAATAGCGGATGGCAAGACGGCGCTAGTGGTTGATGTGTGTAAAAATTGCAATGTTGTGTTTGGCGCCGAAAGTTTCGAAATTGATCTTATTCCGATGACTTTGGGTGATTTTGATGTTGTCGTTGGTATGGATTGGCTCGATCGTTATAGAGCCGATATTGCATGCCACGACAAGTTTATTCGTGTAAAGACACCAAGTGGGGGAGAGATGATTATTCATGGTGACAAACGAATGAGATCGGTGCCGATATGCGCTTTTGCTCGGGCACGACGTCACGTTGTTACCGGTGGTATGGCTTTCCTTGCTCATGTTGTCGACACTCGTAATGAGCCACCACCAATTCGTGAAATTCCGGTAGTTAATGAGTTTGAAGATGTCTTTCCGGATGAGTTACCGGGTGTCCCGGCGGAAAGACAAGTCGAATTTCGCATCGAGTTGGTTCCGGGGGCTACCCCCATTGCTAAAACTCCTTATCGTTTAGCACCAACGGAGATGCAAGAGTTATTGAATCAAATTCAAGAATTGCTCGAGAAGGGTTTTATCCGACCGAGTGCTTCGCCATGGGGCGCTCCGGTCTTATTTGTGAAAAAGAAAGACGGTAGTATGCGTATGTGCATCGATTACCGTGAGTTGAATAAAGTGACGATCAAGAATCGCTATCCGTTACCTAGGATCGACGATTTGTTTGATCAACTTCAAGGCGCAACGTATTTCTCTAAGATCGACTTACGGTCCGGCTATCACCAAATGCGGGTCCGTGAGGAAGATATTGAGAAAACGGCTTTCCGAACGCGTTACGGGCATTATGAATTTGTGGTTATGCCCTTCGGTCTTACGAATGCACCGGCGGCATTCATGGATCTTATGAACCGGGTGTGCCAACCTATGTTGGACAAGTCGGTTATTGTGTTCATTGACGACATACTAGTCTACTCGAAAAGTATGCACGAACATGAACGTCACTTGCGTGAAGTTTTGAAGACGCTAAGAGAAGAGAAGTTGTATGCAAAGTTCTCTAAATGTGAATTTTGGCTAAGGGAGGTTCAATTCCTTGGTCACATTGTGAACGAAAGCGGTATCCAAGTGGATCCGGGGAAGATTGAGACGGTGAAGAGTTGGGGACGACCGACTACGCCCACGGAGATCCGAAGTTTTCTCGGATTGGCCGGTTATTATCGTCGGTTTATCCAAGACTTTTCTAAGATTGCTTCTCCATTAACAAAGTTGACGAGGAAGAGTGCTAAGTTCAATTGGGAAAACGAGCAAGAAATTGCTTTTCAATTATTGAAAGAGAAGTTGTGTCAAGCTCCGGTGTTAGTGTTACCGGAAGGCGTCGAAGACATGGTGGTTTATTGTGATGCTTCCTTAAATGGGCTCGGGTGCGTTCTTATGCAAAGGGGTAAAGTCATTGCTTATGCCTCTCGACAATTAAAGGAACACGAAACGAGGTACCCGACTCATGATCTTGAAATGGCGGCGGTTGTGCATGCGTTGAAAATTTGGCGCCACTACTTGTATGGTGTCAAGTGTACGATATATTCGGATCATAAGAATTTGAAACACCTTTTTACTCAAAGGGATTTGAATTATCGTCAACGTAGATGGATGGATGTGGTGAAAGATTATGATTGTGAGATACTTTACCATCCGGGTAAGGCGAATGTGGTCGCGGATGCGTTAAGTCGAAAGACTCAACATCCGGCGATACGTATAACATCGTTACGTTTGATTATCACTAACGACTTTCTTGAAAAGATGGGTGAAGACCAAATAGAGGCTTATGTTCACGATAAGCACACGGAACGAATTGTGGGCCAATCGGAGTTTATTACTATGGGTCCGCGGGGTTTGTTGTCCTTTCAAGGAAGGGTGTGGGTGCCTAAGATGGGTGATTACCGACGGGTGCTACTCGATGAAGCACATAAGTCGAAATATTCCATTCATCCGGGCGCGACGAAAATGTATCATGACTTGAAGAAAGATTATTGGTGGCCGGGCATGAAACGCGATGTTGTAAAATACGTTGAACGATGTGTTACTTGTTTGCAAGTTAAAGCCGAACATCAAAAGCCGTATGGTAAGTTGCAATCGTTAGAGATCCCGAAATGGAAATGGGAGCACATTACCATGGACTTCATCACTAAATTACCTAAGACGGCGAGAACTCAATATGATTCGATTTGGGTTATAGTGGATCGGTTGACGAAAAGTGCTTTGTTTCTTCCCATTAAAGAAGCAATATCGTCGGAGGCCTTGGCTAAGTTGTTTATCAAGGAAGTGGTCTCGCGACATGGCGTTCCTATATCTATTATTTCGGATCGAGATACCCGTTTTACATCTCGATTTTGGGAAAAGTTTCACGAAGATATGGGTACACAATTAAAGTTGAGCACGGCGTATCATCCTCAAACGGACGGTCAAACCGAACGTACGAACCAAACTTTGGAAGATATGTTACGGGCGTGCATTATCGATTTCGGTGGTAGTTGGGACGAGCATTTACCCTTGGTGGAATTCTCGTACAATAATAGTTTTCATACTAGTATCGGGATGCCACCTTACGAGATGCTTTATGGCCGAAGGTGTCGAACTCCCATTTGTTGGGGAGAAGTGGGTCAAAGAGAAATCGGAAGTACCGATTTGGTTTTAGAGACGAATAACAAGATTGATATTATTCGGGAGCATTTGAAGAAGGCTCAAGATAGGCAAAAGTCGTATGCCGATAAACGTAGACGAACGATCGAATTCCAAGAGGGCGACATGGTTATGCTTAAGGTCTCGCCATGGAAGGGTATTATTCGATTTCGAAAACGGGGAAAGTTAGGTCCTCGGTTTATTGGACCGTTTAAAGTCTTAGCTCGTGTTGGTGAAGTTGCATATCGATTGGAATTGCCCGAAGAGCTTGCGGGGATCCATAACACGTTTCATGTTTCTCACCTCCGTAAGTGCCTTGCGGATAATTCTTCATGGATGCCTTTAGATGAAATTGAGCTAAACAATAAGTTGGAGTATGTTGAAGAGCCAATTGCAATACTTGATGAAAAGGTCAAGAGGTTGAGGCATAAGGAGGTTAGGACTTTTAAAGTTCAATGGCGGCGGAATAAGGGTTCCGAGTTCACTTGGGAACCTGAAGAGTTTGTGTTGGTTTATCTTCCCGCTTGTCATGCGGCATGGATTGCGAGGTCGCAATCCGAATAAGTGGGGAAGAGTTGTAAGACCCGATTATTTATAGTGTATATAAGTGTAATGTACGGTACTTGAAACGGGGTTCTGTTGCGTGTATTTAAAATACAAAAGGAGCTGAACTGGCAGGGTTGCGCGCCGCGCGGCTTTGTGGCGCGCCGCGCCAACTGTCTGTGACAGATCCCTTTCTCTTTTTAAATTAGATATTTTGGGGGTATTTTGGTAAATTCACATCAAGGCCGAGTTTAATGCTTGGTTCAGTAGTTTGGGAGCTCATTTACTCCCTTGTTCACCAACCTTATCACCTCCCAATTTATTTTAGTGAGAGAGTGAGTTTTAGAGAGGGAAAGCTCACTTTGAAGAGGAAGAAGAGGGTTTCTTGCTAAAGCCCAAGTTCTAAAGTTGTTCATCTCGTCAATTGCTACATTTTGATAGTTGTGGTACGTTACCTCGGAATTCAAGCTTGGTTTAGTAATCACCGACGGCATAAGGTGAGTGGAATAATTATGCGTATGTGTATATAATGTATTTATTTGTGTTGCATGAATGTGGCATTGTCGCGTTGTTTAAGACACCACATTGTAAAGAAGTGGATGTCTCGTTGTTAAGACACCACATGGTATAGAAGTGGATGTCGCGTTGTTTAAGACACCACAATGTATTGGGGTGGATGTCGCGTTGTTTAAGACACCACCCATCGTATTGAATGGCATGTGGAATCGTCGCGTTGTTTAAGACGCCACATTGGAAAGGGTGAGTGAGTCGCGTTGTTTAAGACATCACCCGGGGGATTAGTGACTACGCGTTGGTTAAGTAGCACTAACGGATGTTATGAACTCCAACGGGCTCTTAAGCACTGTTTCCCTTGTTCGAATTGGTTAACCAAGGTTATGTGATTTATGTATTGAAAGTATTTAATCATGAAATATATGCTATTGTATTACTAGCTATTGTGGTATTGCGGTTATTGGTATATGCTTAGTATTGTAGCATGCTTGATGAATTGTTAAACTCGAATATGATGTTGTGTAAGTGATGCGAGTAAGTAGATTATATATGTATATGTATAATTATCTTGCTCACTAAGCTTTGCTTACCCTCTCGTTGTTTACCTTTTTATAGGTTCGTGTGTGGACAAGGGTAAGGGCATTACCTTGGATTGAGTTTCCCGCTTCGATGATTAGGAAGCACTTTTGGGTTATGGCTTGGAGTTTGACCGAGACTTGGGTAGTTTAACCCCAAACACCATGCTCGTTGTGTCGTTTGGCAATTAAACTTTTTGTGGTCGAAACTCTAATTTGTATTAAACATTGTATTTTAAACTTAGTGGCGTTTTGGGCACGTGTGGGCCCCACCTTGTAAAACTCGCTCAAACCTTAGTTATGTGCTAGTTTTACATATATGAATGTATGGTTAAAAGCGTTTTGGCTAAAAATGTCGAGAACTAGTCAAACATTTTCGTTAAATAGACTTCCGGGGACAGCGGGCTGTCCAGGTGGTTTGGCGCGCCGCGCGGCCACCTGGCGCGCCGCGCAGATGGCCTGCACCAGAAAATTTTTTTTTTGTTTGCAATTTCGTCGTGTTTGGTCGGTTACGGTTTGGGTTGTTACATATTTATTTACTATTTATATTTAATATTTCTTATGTGTAGAATTTATACATACATATATATGTATGTATATATATATATATATATTTATATTAACATATTTATTTACACGCAATTGTTCGTGAATCGTCGAGAATAGTCAAAGGTCAAATTGTTTACATGAAAATAGTTCAAACATTATGAGACTCAGTTTAATAGACTTTACTTATCGTGTCGAAATCATATAAGATTAAGTTTAAATTTGGTCGGAAATTCCCGGGTCATCACAGTACCTACCCGTTAAAGAAATTTCGTCCCGAAATTTGAGTGAGGTCGTCATGGCTAACAATAAATATGTTTTTCTTGACGAAAATGAGCTGATAAATAGAGTTTTCATTATTATAGAATAATACAGATAAAATAATTCGATTATTCAAAGAGAACGAATGAAACTATCATGAGAGAGGTCCCAACGGGCATCGTCCACCTTCGCCCAAAAACTTGCCCAAATTTTTAGCCGTTACTAAAATAAAAAATAAAATAAAATAAAAAAATCCCAACGGCTATCCCAACGGTCACTTTTACACTATAAAAACACCAACCATATACTTCATTTTATACACTCAACATATATTTCTTTTATATTTCCACCTTTCTCAAAATCAAAATCAAACACTCCCAAACTGCAAAAATGTTAACACTTCCCCCAATGATTGTTTCATTCGATGTTCATTACGGAGGTGATTTCCGTAATCAAATGAAGGAATATAAGTGGGGCGACAGTATTTCGTTTGAAGATATCGACATTCGTGATGTTGGTTTACAAGACTTGCTATCCTTTCTGAAGGAAAAAGTTCCCTGTGAATTCACGTCTGTGTTCTTTTATAAAGACGATTATGATGCGGATTGTAGGGCAAGTTTTCTGTGTACCGATGATCAATGGTACTTTATAAAAGATACCATTGAAGATCGCGGTAAACGCATTTCTTTGTATGCAGTTCTTGAAGATGAAGAGACGTTGGGTTATTGTTACCTCGATGCATCAGCTGAAGCAGCAGTTGAGGCATCAAGAGAGTTACCGATGTCTCCAGAGTACCTTACGGATGGTGAAATGACTGGTGAACGCTACTTTGCAGATGACAATTGACGACGACGAGTAGTTTGATTGTAATCTTTTAATTTTTAATTGTCGTGATGTTTTAATTTTTAATTATTGTAATTTCAGTGTTGTTGTCGAGTTTTATATCTTCCTTTAAGTTTCGGAGCTCTTCGTCTTTTTAATCTCCTCTCGATCTCTAGTAAAACGAGTAATGGTCTAGAATTTGTAAGTATGGAGTTTCGAATGAATTTAATGTTATAATCAAGAAAGAACGTAATAGCACTATTTGATTCGTCAAATTACCAGAATCATTGAGAATAGAGCTATCAGAAATATACTTTCTTGATATGTTCAGAAGTTAATTAAAATGAAAGAGTTATGTAACATGACACATGATGGTTGTATGATCTACTGTGAACCATCATGTCCCATTAGAACTCAGCATGACTTACTGTAATATAATCACGTTGATCAAGTGTCATTATATTATACTAACCCATGCATCAGTTCCCAACATTACTTCAATAACATTCATATTTTAAGCTCGAAAGTTTACAAAATATAGAAATTAACAGTTTCTATATGATGTAATACTGATAGCACGAAGAGATTAATGATTTCAGATAAGAATATTTATAAAAATATCTCCAAAAATATGGAGGATATTTATAATGAAAGATACGATAATATCTCGGAATATCTAAGATCAGCGGATGATAGAAACTATTGTCTGTAATGTTTTAGAGTAAGGAGCAGGATATTCACTAAAGACTTTAGCAGACATTGAATCATTTGGATTCTTTGAAGTCCAACTTATTCTTTGTGATTTGTCCACGGCTTTCTTCATAGTTTCGCATAATCTGCTTTTCGGTACTAAATTTTCTCTTGAATGTTTCCAATATAATGATACACAGGAAGCACGAAGAGGTATATAATTTCGGACGAGAATATTTATGAAAATATCCTCAGAAATATCAAAGATATTGATGATGATATTTTGGAATTTCTAAGTTCGACGGTTGATGGGGAAAGATTTTCCGCAAAGATTTTAACATGACTTCGGAGCAAGATATTCTCTAAAGATTTCAACGGATCCAGAATTACCTGAATCCTTTGAATATAGGATTTGGTCCTTGTATTTGTCCTTGGTCTCCTTCATGGGTAACTCAATCTGTTTTTCAATACCCAATTTTCTATCGAGCGTTCCTAACACTCCTTTCTTTATCATCAAACTTTGGTCCGTTTAGACCATCTACCATTTTTCTGTTTCCTCTGCATTTAATGCTATGATATCTGAATCATCGGTTATTGATCCGAGGTGGTTTCAGGAGAATTGTGTTTTTAGATGATTAAACGCTGATGGTAATATGATGGAATATGAAAGGTTACCTGGTAACAATAAAAGAGCACGCGTATATATAAACGTTATAATAAGGTTGTTTCGTACGAAAAGTCGAAGTTGACTTGTTGGAGCTGTGACAAAATTGGCTAATTTTGAAAAGGGATCGCAAAGTTGTTTTTGTTAATAAATGCCAAAGGATCTGACGCGGCTACGTGTTGAACTTTTACTCAATTGCCGAGAGTTTCTCAGGTGCATAACTATATGCATAAATCTTTCCTTCCGTAGATGAAGTGCGGTTGATTCATCCTATCGATTGAGGTGTTTTCAAGAATTATGAAAGGTTTGAACGCAGAATGTAATCGTGAAGATACAAATGAGGTTTAAGACGAAATCAAGTGGCAAACTTGAAGAATTGTTTAGTTTCATATGTTATATTCAATATTTTAATTCATTTTAATTGTCCAATGTTATTAGTCCACAGTCGATTGTCCACAGTTGACAGTGCAATCATTCATATATAGGTTAATATATAATATTTGAATTAATTAATACGTATCGTGACCCGTGTACATGTCTCAGACTCGATCACAACTCAAAGTATATATATTATTATAGAATCAACCTCAACCCTGTATAGAGAACTCGATCATTACTGCATATAGAGTGTCTATGGTGATTCCAAATAATATATATAGATGTGTCGATATGATATGTCAAAACCTTGTATACGTGTCCCGATATTTAAAGTGCGTAAAATAAATAACAGAAATTAAATGACGATAAATAAAGTGCGTAAAGTAAATAACAGAAATTAAATGACAATAAATAAAATTGCGAGAATATAAATTGCGATAAAATAAATTGCGATAAATAAATTGCGATAAATAAAATGTAATACTGAATTAACAGTTAGCTAGGAACAGTTAGCTAGGATTTTGTTAGCGTGGTTTCTTAATAAAATTTAATATTGTTAATTAGTCTGTTTCTAATCAATTTTTATTGTGTCCATTATTTCTTCATTATGCCACTTGTTGGATTCTGATAGGTCAAAATTCAAATATGAAATTGAATTTGAATAAAAATATTTATTCTTTGGTGAACGGATAAGTATCCCGGTGGTTTTAAATAGGATAGTGAATAACTGTTGAATCAGATTCGGAGAATATACAGTGTAACTTATTAATGTGAAATTTAAATATTCCTCGGGTATTACCTACCCGTTAAAATATTTTCTTCATTAACAGTTTGTACGAAAGAATTTTAATTACAATCTTAATGAAAACATATATACATATATATTTTCTTCAGACATAATCATGGATTTAATGAGTCATTTTGATATTAAACTCATCAGATTTACGATTAGAGCTATGGTACATAATCTCTAATACATTAGAGTTTACATAATCGTCATGTAGAATAAAGATGATTGATGTAGAACGTCATGTAGAACGATGATTATACTCGAGGTACTGATTGTGATGTTGAGGCGTGTGTTGTTGATGGTACGGGTGCCGTTGCTGAAGCTGGTAAGTTTTGCACCATATTTTCCAAGGCTACAACTCGGGCGCAAAGCTCGTTGACTTCTTCTATTATTCCGAGATGATTGTCGGTCGGAACGAGCGGATAAATAAGATCTAGAATCTGAGTCGTGATATAGTCGTAGCGAGATACTCTAGAAATGAGAGAGAAAATGGTGTTACGAACAGGTTCGCTGGTAAGTGCTTCAGGTTCTTCACCAAAAGTGCAGGTTGGTGAGTGGAAAAGATTGCCTTCTTCTCGTCTCCATTGATTTAGTCGACTATGAAACCATCGGATGAATTGGGGATGTCTGATTGATTGATTCATTTTGGTGACACCGCTTTCGGAGCTTAGGTGAATATCCATGTCGGAATAGCTGTCGGAATAACTATCAGAATAGCTATCGAAATCTGAGGGACTCGAACTGGTTGAGGGATTCATCTCGTATGATCAAATGAAGGATTTTTGATAAGAAATAGATTATAGGATGTAGATTAGTACTCTGCAATACATAATTTACATATGCATATATAATGCTAAAATCCCATAAGTTACGGAGGAATCTACGGAAGCTGTCAGGCAAAGGTAACAATAACAGATACGCTAAGATATGAATTTATCTATACACTGTCTATGCAATAGAGGCAGTAAGATGTGTCTAGACTTTAAGGATGATAAGCAAATAATTTTCGACACTAATGATAAGCAAAACTTTTGACATGCAGACACGGTCGAAGTCCAGACTCACTAATGCATCCTAACGACTTATCAGTTATACACACTAATGCAGACCTGGTTCGCTAAGACCACCGCTCTGATACCAACTGAAATGCCCCGTCCTAATCCATCTGGACGAAGTCATCAACATTTGATCCCAGAGCGATGATCGACTCCAAATAATGTCCTTAAAATGAGCAAATGCACAGCGGAAGATTTCTTTCATACCTGAGAATAAACATGCTTTCAAGTGTCAACCAAAAGGTTGGTGAGTTCATAAGTTTAACATAAATAATCATTTCATAATTTTAATAGACCACAAGATTTCATTTTCAGTTCTCATAAATATACGTCTCATGCATAGAGACAAAAATATCATTCATATGGTGAACACCTGGTAACCGACATTTAACAATATGCATATAAGAATATCCCCATCATTCCGGGATCCTCCTTCGGACATGATATAAATTTCGAAGTACTAAAGCATCCGGTACTTTGGATGGGGCTTGTTGGGCCCGATAGATCTATCTTTAGAGTTCGCGTCAATTAGGGTGTCTGTTCCCTAATTCTTAGATTACCAGACTTAATAAAAAGGGGCATATTCGGTTTAATAATCCAACCATAGAATGTAGTTTCGATCACTTGTGTCTATTTCGTAAAGCATTTATAAAGCAGCGCATGTATTCTCAGTCTCAAAAATATATATAGCAAAAGCATTTAAAAAGGGAGCAAATGAAACTCACCTAATGTATTTTGTAATAAAAATACATATAACGACATTGAACAAGTATAGGGTTGGCCTCGGATTCACGAACCTATATCATTTATATATTTATTAATATACATAGTTGTAATCGAACAAATGTATATATACATTTATTAGTTATATCCTTTTTATATTAGTAATATATATATGTTTCTTATAGTCATTTTGTTATATAAAAATATTAATCTTTGTTATGTTATATGTATTAAATATATTTTTAATATATATATATAAATCATTCGTATGTTAATTATAATAATAGTCAAAATAATATTATTAGTGGTAAGAATGATAATAATTATAATGCTTAATATTACTAATAAGAAGATAATGTTAATAATTCTATTGATGATAATAATAATGATATTAATAATTATAACTATAAAATATTAATTTTACTGTTAATGATAGTAAAAAAAAATGATAACTCTGACAATTTTTAATATAATGATACTTTACTTTAATAATATAATGATAATAATAATGTTATTAATATAATATTTATAACACTTAATAATAATACTAACAATAACAATAATAATAATACTACTACTAATAATAATAATGTTAATGTTGATACTAATAATATTAATAATGATAATAATATAAACCATATTAGTGATGATAATTTTAGTAACCATGATATTAATAATAATGATAATAGTTAGTAATTACAATAATACTAGTATGTAATAATAATAATAATAATAATAATAATAATAATAATAATAATAATAATAATAATGATAATAATAATGATAATAATAATAATAATAATAATAATAATAATAATAATAATAATAATAATAATAATAATAATAATAATAATAATAATGATAAAAATAAGGGATTACAACCTTTGAAGAAAAGCTAAAAAAGAAACCCACTGACGGGGCTCGAACCCATGACCTCTCGCTTAACCAACAATATTTGCTCAACCATTGAACCACTCATAAATTCGTGTAACAATCATCACGTCTTATTACCTTAACCAGTAATTTCTAATGCCTTTTTCTTTTTACACCCAATTAGTCATACGGCCCAACAGGAAATCTCGGCCCAAGTACACTTAATCAGCCCACTCGTGATTAAACCACTATATGACCCGAAATGAATTTGGGGGCCCAACTATAATTCTGCATCAATTCGGTAGTTCTGGCCCAAGATTTAGTTTATCAAGCCCAATGGACTTGACTTGAGAAGCTGTCTATTTAAATAAAAAAAACTGCCGAATGCAAGAATTGAACACAGGACCTCTCTTTCCCCTACACAGATGCCCAACCACTGATCTATTATTTCTTATCTGATTAATTAGCTCCTGAAATTATTTTATCCTTTATTTGTTTTCCATCTTCTTCAAATATTACTCCATTCGAAATCAGTATGCTTTTGATAGAAATTTATCAAATGATTTTGAGACATAGTATCCAACACAGGAGAACATCTATTTGTGAGTAATTGGTTTTTAAAAAAAAATTTAAAAAGAATCATTCGCTATTGTTGTTCGTGGCTAGCAAAAAAAAAATAAAAATTATTTGATTTTGTTTTGTGATCTTTTTTAGCCAAAAGTTTCAACATCAATTACTCTTCAAATTACTCCTAGATTCTATATAAATCATCAATTGAATCAGAAATCTTAAAACAAACTTGAATTTCACCAAAAACAAAACTGTTGACTTTTTACTCAAGAACTTTGACTCGCAAATTTGAAATCAATACAAAGAATTAGGAATTAAAAACTTACAGGTAGTTTGAGTATTAGATTCTAAACATAATTGCATTTTTACTTTCTAAAAAATCGTTCGTAATCGAAATATGATAAAAAGATGGAGAACAAAGGATAGCGGTTTTTGTTTTATAAGTTTTCTATTTTTTTTTTCTTCAACTAATCACAGATACAATCAAAAGACACAGCTAATAAGGATGTTAATTCAATATTTGGAGCAGTAATTTACTTGTTGGTTAGTGTTGATGGTCGACCATTACTCACAGACAAACAGCAACGAAGACTTTAAGGAAATAATAAAAAAAAATGTGTAAAAATACCTGTACTTATATAAGATAATCAATCTTAATATTTAACTTTATCTGTTTGTAGGATTTATCTGTATTTGTATATATATGTATATCAAAATTTATAATATCAGCATATATTTATACTTATATTTTAATTTGTCATATTCCCTAATAAATATAACAATAAATAATAATAAAATTCGTAATATTATAAATAATAATAACAATAATATTTTTATTAGTGTTAATGGTGATAATAATTATAAAATTTATGACAATACTATTAATATTGCATTTATTCTTAAAATTATAATTAAGTTTTAAATTGTTATAATTCATCAATTATATCATTTTTACCAATAATATGATATATTGAATTTTTAGTATTTATTTACTATTTATATTTAATATTTCTTATGTGTAGAATTTATACATACATATATATATGTATGTATATATATATATATATTTATATTAACATATTTATTTACACGCAATTGTTCGTGAATCGTCGAGAATAGTCAAAGGTCAAATTGTTTACATGAAAATAGTTCAAACATTATGAGGCTCAGTTTAATAGACTTTACTTATCGTGTCGAAATCATATAAGATTAAGTTTAAATTTGGTCGGAAATTCCCGGGTCATCACAGCCGCAGTACAGGCTGCGCTACATACCAACAATAACCTTGGATCTAGCAGTACAGGAAATCGTGTAGGATGCACCTACAAAGAATTCACTGCCTGCAAACCTTTGGAATTTGATGGAACTGAAGGACCGATCGGATTGAAACGGTGGACCGAGAAGGTCGAATCGGTGTTTGCCATAAGTAAGTGTACTGAAGAGGACAAAGTAAAGTACGCTACGCATACCTTCACAGGTTCTGCGTTAACATGGTGGAATACCTATCTAGAGCAAGTGGGACAAGACGATGCGTACGCACTACCGTGGTCAGCATTCAAGCACTTGATGAACGAGAAGTACCGTCCCAGAACCGAGGTCAATAAGCTCAAGACAGAACTTAGAGGGTTACGAACCCAAGGATTTGATATTACCACGTACGGAAGACAATTCACAGAATTGTACCTATTGTGTCCGGGAGCATTCGAAGATGAGGAAGAGAAGATCGACGCGTTTGTGAAAGGATTACCGGAAAGAATCCAAGAAGATATAAGTTCACACGAGCCCGCCTCCATACAACAGGCATGTAGAATGGCTCACAAACTCGTGAACCAAATTGAAGAAAGAATTAAAGAACAGACTGCTGAAGAGGCCAATGTGAAGCAAGTCAAAAGAAAGTGGGAGGAAAACGGTGATAAGAATCACCAATACAACAACAACAGCAATTACAACAATAATCGCAACAATTATCCCAACAATCGCAACATCAATCGCAACTACAACAAACGGCCCAACAACAACAACAACAACAACAACAACAACAACAACAACAACAACAACAACAACAGCAACTACAACAATCATCCCAACAACAATAATAACCGCAACAACAACAACAATCAGAAGCAGCTATGCCAAAGGTGTGAAAAGAATCACTCAGGGTTCTGCACCAAATTTGCAACAAGTGTAAAAGAAATGGTCATAGCGCGGCGAAGTGTGAGGTCTACGGACCAGGGGTTAATAGAACGAAAGGAACAAATGGTGTCGGAACGAGTAATGGCGGAGCAAGTAGTGTCGGAGCAAGTTATGCCAATGTAGTTTGTTATAAATGTGGAAAACCGGGCCACATTATTAGAAATTGCCCGAACCAGGAGAACACGAATGGACAAGGCCGTGGAAGAGTTTTCAATATTAATGCGGCAGAGGCACAGGAAGACCCGGAGCTTGTTACGTGTACGTTTCTTATTGACAATAAATCTGCTTACGTTTTATTTGATTCGGGTGCGGATAGAAGCTATATGAGTATAGATTTTTGTGCTAAATTAAGTTGTCCATTGACGCCTTTGGATAGTAAATTTTTACTCGAATTAGCAAATGGTAAATTAATTTCAGCAGATAATATATGTCTGAATCGAGAAATTAAACTGGTTATCGAAACATTTAAGATTGATTTGATACCAGCAGAGTTAGGGAGTTTTGATGTGATAATCGGTATGGACTGGTTGAAAGAAGTGAAAGCAGAGATCGTTTGTTACAAAAATGAAATTCGCATTATACGAGAAAAAGGAAAACCCTTAATGGTGTACGGAGAAAAAGGGCAACACGAAGCTACATCTTATTAGTAATTTGAAGGCACAAAAACTAATAAGAAAAGGTTTCTATGCTATTCTAGCACACGTCGAGAAAGTACAAACTGAAGAAAAGAGCATCAATGATGTTCCCATTGCAAAAGAATTTCCCGATGTATTTCCGAAAGAATTACTGGGATTACCCCCACATCGATCCGTTGAATTTCAAATAGATCTTGTACCAGGAGCTGCACCAATAGCTCATGCTCCTTACAGACTCGCACCCAGCGAGATGAAAGAACTGCAAAGCCAATTACAAGAACTTTTAGAGCGTGGTTTCATTCGACCAAGCACATCACCGTGGGGAGCTCCTGTTTTGTTTGTCAAGAAGAAAGATGGTACATTCAGGTTGTGTATCGACTACCGAAAGTTGAACAAACTTACCATCAAGAACCGCTACCCACTACCGAGAATCGACGACTTATTTGATCAACTACAAGGCTCGTCTGTTTATTCAAAGATTGACTTACGTTCCGGGTATCATCAAATGCGGGTGAAAGAAGATGATATTCCAAAGACTGCTTTCAGAACACGTTACGGTCATTACGAGTTTATGGTCATGCCGTTTGGTTTAACTAATGCACCAGCTGTGTTCATGGACCTTATGAACCGAGTGTGTGGACCATACCTTGACAAGTTTGTCATTGTTTTCATTGATGACATACTTATTTACTCAAAGAATGACCAAGAACACGGTGAACATTTGAGAAAGGTGTTAGAAGTATTGAGGAAGGAAGAATTGTACGCTAAGTTTTCAAAGTGTGCATTTTGGTTGGAAGAAGTTCAATTCCTCGGTCACATAGTGAACAAAGAAGGTATTAAGGTGGATCCAGCAAAGATAGAAACTGTTGAAAAGTGGGAAACCCCGAAAACTCCAAAACACATACGCCAGTTTTTAGGACTAGCTGGTTACTACAGAAGGTTCATCCAAGACTTTTCCAGAATAGCAAAACCCTTGACTGCATTAACGCATAAATGGAAGAAATTTGAATGGAATGATGAACAAGAGAAAGCGTTTCAGTTATTGAAGAAAAAGCTAACTACGTCACCTATATTGTCATTGCCTGAAGGGAATGATGATTTTGTGATTTATTGTGATGCAGCAAAGCAAGGTCTCGGTTGTGTATTAATGCAACAAACGAAGGTGATTGCTTATGCGTCTAGACAATTGAAGATTCACGAACAAAATTATACGACGCATGATTTGGAATTAGGCGCGGTTGTTTTTGCATTAAAGACTTGGAGGCACTACTTATATGGGGTCAAAAGTATTATATATACCGACCATAAAAGTCTTCAACATATATTTAATCAGAAACAACTGAATATGAGGCAGCGTAGGTGGATTGAATTGTTGAATGATTACGACTTTGAGATTTGTTACCACCCAGGGAAGGCAAATATGGTAGCCGACGCCTTGAGCAGAAAGGACAGAGAATCCATTCGAGTAAAATCTATGAATATAATTATTCACACTAACCTTACTACTCAAATAAAGGAGGCGCAACAAGGAGTTTTAAAAGAGGGAAATTTAAAGGATGAAATACCCAAAGGATCGGAGAAGCATCTTAATATTCGGGAAGATGGAACCCGGTATAGGGCTGAAAGGATTTGGGTACCAAAATTTGGAGATATGAGAGAAATGGTACTTAGAGAAGCTCATAAAACCAGATACTCAATACATCCTGGAACGGGGAAGATGTACAAGGATCTCAAGAAACATTTTTGGTGGCCGGGTATGAAAGCCGATGTTGCTAAATACGTAGGAGAATGTTTGACATGTTCTAAGGTCAAAGCTGAGCATCAGAAACCATCAGGTCTACTTCAACAACCCGAAATCCCGGAATGGAAATGGGAAAACATTACCATGGATTTCATCACTAAATTGCCAAGGACTGCAAGTGGTTTTGATACTATTTGGGTAATAGTTGATCGTCTCACCAAATCAGCACACTTCCTACCAATAAGAGAAGATGACAAGATGGAGAAGTTAGCATGACTGTATTTGAAGGAAGTCGTCTCCAGACATGGAATACCAATCTCTATTATCTCTGATAGGGATGGCAGATTTATTTCAAGATTTTGGCAGACATTACAGCAAGCATTAGGAACTCGTCTAGACATGAGTACTGCCTATCATCCACAAACTGATGGGCAGAGTGAAAGGATGATACAAACGCTTGAAGACATGCTACGAGCATGTGTTATTGATTTCGGAAACAGTTGGGATCGACATCTACCGTTAGTAGAATTTTCCTACAACAACAGCTGCCATTCAAGCATTGAGATGGCGCCGTTTGAAGCACTTTATGGTAGAAAGTGCAGGTCTCCGATTTGTTGGAGTGAAGTGGGGGATAGACAGATTACGGGTCCAGAGATTATACAAGAAACTACCGAGAAGATCATCCAAATTCAACAACGGTTGAAAACCGCCCAAAGTCGACAAAAGAGCTACGCTGACATTAAAAGAAAACATATAGAATTTGAAATTGGAGAGATGGTCATGCTTAAAGTTGCACCTTGGAAAGGCGTTGTTCGATTTGGTAAACGAGGGAAATTAAATCCAAGGTATATTGGACCATTCAAGATTATTGATCGTGTCGGACCAGTAGCTTACCGACTTGAGTTACCTCAACAACTCGCGGCTGTACATAACACTTTCCACGTCTCGAATTTGAAGAAATGTTTTGCTAAAGAAGATCTCACTATTCCGTTAGATGAAATCCAAATCAACGAAAAACTTCAATTCATCGAAGAACCCGTCGAAATAATGGATCGTGAGGTTAAAAGACTTAAGCAAAACAAGATACCAATTGTTAAGGTTCGATGGAATGCTCGTAGAGGACCCGAGTGTAGTGACCCGAACTTTTCCATGTTTATATATATTAATTGAGATTGATATTTACATGATTAAATGTTTCCAACATGTTAAGCAATCAAACTTGTTAATACTTGATTAATTGAAATATGTTTCATATAGACAATTGACCACCCAAGTTGACCGGTGATTCACGAACGTTAAAACTTGTAAAAACTATATGATGACATATATATGGATATATATATAGTTAACATGATACTATAATAAGTAAACATATCATTAAGTATATTAACAATGAACTACATATGTAAAAACAAGACTACTAACTTAATGATTTTTAAACGAGACATATATGTAACGATTATCGTTGTAAAGACATTTAATGTATATATATCATATTAAGAGATATTCATACATGATAATATCATGATAATATAATAATTTAAAATCTCATTTGATATTATAAACATTGGGTTAACAACATTTAACAAGATCGTTAACCTAAAGGTTTCAAAACAACATTTACATGTAACGACTAACGATGACTTAACGACTCAGTTAAAATGTATATACATGTAGTGTTTTAATATGTATTTATACACTTTTGAAAGACTTCAATACACTTATCAAAATACTTCTACTTAACAAAAATGCTTACAATTACATCCTCGTTCAGTTTCATCAACAATTTTACTCGTATGCACCCGTATTCGTACTCGTACAATACACAGCTTTTAGATGTATGTACTATTGGTATATACACTCCAATGATCAGCTCTTAGCAGCCCATGTGAGTCACCTAACACATGTGGGAACCATCATTTGGCAACTAGCATGAAATATCTCATAAAATTATAAAAATATGAGTAATCATTCATGACTTATTTACATCAAAACAAAATAACATATCCTTTATATCTAATCCATACACCAACGACCAAAAACACCTACAAACACTTTTATTCTTCAATTTTCTTCATCTAATTAATCTCTCTCAAGTTCTATCTTCAAGTTCTAAGTGTTCTTCATAAATTCCAAAAGTTCTAGTTTCATAAAATCAAGAATACTTTCAAGTTTGCTAGCTCACTTCCAATCTTGTAAGGTGATCATCCAACCTCAAGAAATCTTTGTTTCTTACAGTAGGTTATCATTCTAATACAAGGTAATAATCATATTCAAACTTTGGTTCAATTTCTATAACTATAACAATCTTATTTCAAGTGATGATCTTACTTGAACTTGTTTTCGTGTCATGATTCTGCTTCAAGAACTTCGAGCCATCCAAGGATCCATTTAAGCTAGATCCATTTTTCTCTTTTCCAGTAGGTTTATACAAGGAACTTAAGGTAGTAATGATGTTCATAACATCATTCGATTCATACATATAAAGCTATCTTATTCGAAGGTTTAAACTTGTAATCACTAGAACATAGTTTAGTTAATTCTAAACTTGTTCGCAAACAAAAGTTAATCCTTCTAACTTGACTTTTAAAATCAACTAAACACATGTTCTATATCTATATGATATGCTAACTTAATGATTTAAAACCTGGAAACACGAAAAACACCGTAAAACCGGATTTACGCCGTCGTAGTAACACCGCGGGCTGTTTTGGGTTAGTTAATTAAAAACTATGATAAACTTTGATTTAAAAGTTGTTATTCTGAGAAAATGATTTTTATTATGAACATGAAACTATATCCAAAAATTATGGTTAAACTCAAAGTGGAAGTATGTTTTCTAAAATGGTCATCTAGACGTCGTTCTTTCGACTGAAATGACTACCTTTACAAAAACGACTTGTAACTTATTTTTCTGACAATAAACCTATACTTTTTCTGTTTAGATTCATAAAATAGAGTTCAATATAAAAATATAGCAATTTGATTCACTCAAAATGGATTTAAAATGAAGAAGTTATGGGTAAAACAAGATTGGATAATTTTTCTCATTTTAGCTACGTGAAAATTGGTAACAAATCTATTCCAACCATAACTTAATCAACTTGTATTGTATATTATGTAATCTTGAGATACCATAGACACGTATACAATGTTTCGACCTATCATGTCGACACATCTATATATATTTCGGAACAACCATAGACACTCTATATGTGAATGTTGGAGTTAGCTATACAGGGTTGAGGTTGATTCCAAAATATATATAGTTTGAGTTGTGATCAATACTGAGATACGTATACACTGGGTCGTGGATTGATTCAAGATAATATTTATCGATTTATTTCTGTACATCTAACTGTGGACAACTAGTTGTAGGTTACTAACGAGGACAGCTGACTTAATAAACTTAAAACATCAAAAGATATTAAAAGTATTGTAAATATATTTTGAACATACTTTGATATACATGTATATATTGTTATAGGTTCGTGAATCAACCAGTGGCCAAGTCTTACTTCCCGACGAAGTAAAAATCTGTGAAAGTGAGTTATAGTCCCACTTTTAAAATCTAATATTTTTGGGATGAGAATACATGCAGGTTTTATAAATGATTTACAAAATAGACACAAGTACGTGAAACTACATTCTATGGTTGAATTATCGAAATCGAATATGCCCCTTTTTATTAAGTCTGGTAATCTAAGAATTAGGGAACAGACACCCTAATTGACGCGAATCCTAAAGATAGATCTATCGGGCCCAACAAGCCCCATCCAAAGTACCGGATGCTTTAGTACTTCGAAATTTATATCATATCCGAAGGGTGTCCCGGAATGATGGGGATATTCTTATATATGCATCTTGTTAATGTCGGTTACCAGGTGTTCACCATATGAATGATTTTTATCTCTATGTATGGGATGTGTATTGAAATATGAAATCTTGTGGTCTATTATTATGATTTGATATATATAGGTTAAACCTATAACTCACCAACATTTTTGTTGACGTTTTAAGCATGTTTATTCTCAGGTGATTATTAAGAACTTCCGCTGTCGCATACTTAAATAAGGACGAGATTTGGAGTCCATGCTTGTATGATATTGTGTAAAAACTGCATTCAAGAAACTTATTTTGTTGTAACATATTTGTATTGTAAACCATTATGTAATGGTCGTGTGTAAACAGGATATTTTAGATTATCATTATTTGATAATCTACGTAAAGCTTTTTAAATCTTTATTGATGAAATAAAGGTTATGGTTTGTTTTAAAATGAATGCAGTCTTTGAAAAACGTCTCATATAGAGGTCAAAACCTCGCAACGAAATCAATTAATATGGAACGTTTTAATCAATAAGAACGGGACATTTCAGTTGGTATCCGAGCGTTGGTCTTAGAGAACCAGAATTTTGCATTAGTGTGTCTTATCGAGTTTGTTAGGATGCATTAGTGAGTCTGGACTTCGACCGTGTTTACTTGAAAAATGATTGCTTAACAAATTTTGTTGGAAACTATATATTTTTAACATGTGAATATTATGTGATATATTAATCTCTTAACGCGTTTGATATTATGTGATAGATGTCTACCTCTAGAACAAGTCCCATTGACTCACCTAATAATAATGAAGAGTCAAATGTAAATTGGAATGATTCGTGGACTGATTCACAAGTTCCCGAAGAGGAACCGGAAGAAGAGTCGGAACCGGAAGAAGAATCGGAACCGGAAGAAGAATCGGAACCGGATGAAGAAATAGAACCGGTGGGGGAAATAATAAAACGGTTAAGTAAAAGAAAATCCTCAACCAACCGACCAAGGTTAATTATGGTCAATGGTGTTTCCGCCAAGGAAGCAAAATATTGGGAGGATTACCAATTCTCCGATGAATCGGATTCCGACGAGAATTCCGATGATGTTATAGAAATTACCCCAACTGAATTTAAAAAGGCAAAAGAAAATAATAAGGGAAAGGGCATAAAAATAGAGAAATCTAATTCCAACACCGATGAACTTTATATGTATCGTCAACCCCCGAAGTCCTTAAGTTGTAACAATGACCCGGGAACCTCTAAACCACCAGGTTTTTCTAAACCAATGTGGACAACGACGGCTCGTATTAGGAGAACATCATATATCCCTAGAAACTTGGCAAAACGATCCAAAACCGAAGAAGAAGAAACAAGCGAGTCGGAATAAGATAGTTGTATTCGTGTGGTGTAATATATGTAATATAGTGTGCTTATGCTTTATGATATATGTAAAAATTGCTTGTATTAATAAGTATTTTTTTTTATGAATCTAACTCTTGTCTATTTTACAGTATAAAAACACAATGGATAGACAACCCAATATTTTAAGAGACCTACCCGGAGACATGATTGATGAAATCTTGTCTAGAGTCGGTCAGAATTCTTCGGCACAACTATTTAAGGCGAGATCAGTTTGTAAGACATTCGAAGAACGTTCCAAGAATGCCTTGGTTTATAAAAGGCTTTCGTTCAAAAGATGGGGGATATCACATTGGGAAATCCATAAGTTACGATGTGTTTACTTTGACGCATATATTGCGGGGAACCCAAATGCTATTTTACGCAACGGGTTAAGAAATTATTTTGACTCAGTATATCCGAATATAGGACTTCGTGATTTAGAAAAAGCGGCTAACATGCAACATAAAGAAGCATGTTATGCTTACGGATTAGTAATGTTCGCTTCTCACCAAAGTGAGAACAAGAACATCGGGCTACAACTATTAAACAAAACGTTCCCACAAGTGACGGAGTCGGTAATTGGGGTAAGAAATGAGGTTTTTAGATTGTTACGGGACTGTTGGACATTACGTAACCCTCGTCCCTTTGACGACGTTACAACACGCTGTTTTATCAACGGCCATAACGGTTATGTTCCACAAGACCAAGGATGGGAAGTAATCCTAGTAAAACCAGAATGCATGACTTGTTTCTGGACGTATGAATTACGTGTCTTTATTGCCTTTGCTGAACGACTTGTGTACTAGCTAGAATTATCTTCAAAACCATCTTGTATCAAATTTATTGTGTGCTATATTTCATGCTATATGTAAAATAAGCGGTATTGTAAGTTTGTAAAATATTGTGTAAAAGTTTGAACGCGAAATATTATTATAATCAGTTTTTCATATAGAATTGTAGTAGTTGAATTGTATATTAGCTACTAAGTATGAACTTAACGGGTAGGTACTACCCGAATTTAAACTTATAAAACGCTAATATGAAGAAAAAGCTTTTATAAATGAGTTCATATTATGCTACAAAATACTATTAACTACTCTTAATATTCTGTATGATTAACTTGTTCCATTTGACTATTTTGAAGGAAATGGCACCGACTACTCGACACACCGTGAACATGAATGAAGAGGAATTCCGTACTTTTCTAGCTTCAAACATAGCCGCAGTACAGGCTGCGCTACATACCAACAATAACCTTGGATCTGGCAGTACAGGAAATCGTGTAGGATGCACCTACAAAGAATTCACTGCCTGCAAACCTTTGGAATTTGATGGAACCGAAGGACCGATCGGATTGAAACGGTGGACCGAGAAGGTCGAATCGGTGTTTGCCATAAGTAAGTGTACTGAAGAGGACAAAGTGAAGTACGCTACGCATACCTTCACAGGTTCTGCGTTAACATGGTGGAATACCTATCTAGAGCAAGTGGGACGAGATGATGCTTATGCACTACCATGGTCAGCATTCAAGCACTTGATGAACGAGAAGTACCGTCCCAGAACTGAGGTCAATAAGCTCAAGACAGAACTTAGAGGGTTACGAACCCAAGGATTTGATATTACCACGTACGAAAGACGATTCACAGAATTGTGCCTACTGTGTCCGGGAGCATTCGAAGATGAGGAAGAGAAGATTGACGCGTTTGTGAAAGGATTACCGGAAAGAATCCAAGAAGATATAAGTTCACACGAGCCCGCCTCCATACAACAGGCATGTAGAATGGCTCACAAACTAGTGAACCAGATTGAAGAAAGAATTAAAGAACAGACTGCTGAAGAGGCCAATGTGAAGCAAGTCAAAAGAAAGTGGGAGGAAAACGGTGATAAGAATCACCAATACAACAACAACAGTAATTATAAAAATAATCGCAACAATTATCCCAACAATCGCAACATCAATCGCAACTACAACAAACGGCCCAACAACAACAACAACAACAACAACAACTACAACAATCATCCCAACAACAATAATAACCACAACAACAACAACAATCAGAAGCAGCTATGCCAAAGGTGTGAAAAGTATCACTCGGGGTTCTGCACCAAATTTTGCAACAAGTGTAAAAGAAATGGTCATAGCGCGGCAAAGTGTGAGGTCTACGGACCAGGGGTTAATAGAACGAAAGGAACAAATGGTGTCGGAATGAGTAATGGCGGAGCAAGTAGTGTCGGAGCAAGTTATGCCAATGTAGTTTGTTATAAATGTGGAAAACCGGGCCACATTATTAGAAATTGCCCGAACCAGGAGAACACGAATGGACAAGGCCGTGGAAGAGTTTTCAATATTAATGCGGCAGAGGCACAGGAAGACCCGGAGCTTGTTACGGGTACGTTTCTTATTGACAATAAATCTGCTTACGTTTTATTTGATTCGGGTGCGGATAGAAGCTATATGAGTAGAGATTTTTGTGCTAAATTAAGTTGTCCATTGACGCCTTTGGATAGTAAATTTTTACTCGAATTAGCAAATGGTAAATTAATTTCAGCAGATAATATATGTCGGAATCGAGAAATTAAACTGGTTAGTGAAATATTTAAGATTGATTTGATACCAGTAGAGTTAGGGAGTTTTGATGTGATAATCGGTATGGACTGGTTGAAAGAAGTGAAAGCAGAGATCGTTTGTTACAAAAATGCAATTCGCATTATACGAGAAAAAGGAAAACCCTTAATGGTGTACGGAGAAAAGGGCAACACGAAGGTACATCTTATTAGTAATTTGAAGGCACAAAAACTAATAAGAAAAGGTTGCTATGCTGTTCTAGCACACGTCGAGAAAGTACAAACTGAAGAAAAGAGCATCAATGATGTTTCCGTCGCAAAAGAATTTCCCGATGTATTTCCGAAAGAATTACCGGGATTACCCCCACATCGATCCGTTGAATTTCAAATAGATCTTGTACCAGGAGCTGCACCAATAGCTCGTGCTCCTTACAGACTCGCACCCAACGAGATGAAAGAACTGCAAAGCCAATTACAAGAACTTTTAGAGCGTGGTTTCATTCGACCAAGCACATCACCGTGGGGAGCTCCTGTTTTGTTTGTCAAGAAGAAAGATGGTACATTCAGGTTGTGTATCGACTACCGAGAGTTGAACAAACTTACCATCAAGAACCGCTACCCACTACCGAGAATCGACGACTTATTTGATCAACTACAAGGCTCGTCTGTTTATTCAAAGATTGACTTACGTTCCGGGTATCATCAAATGCGGGTGAAAGAAGATGATATTCCAAAGACTGCTTTCAGAACACGTTACGGTCATTACGAGTTTATGGTCATGCTGTTTGGTTTAACTAATGCACCAGCTGTGTTCATGGACCTTATGAACCGAGTGTGTGGACCATACCTTGACAAGTTTGTCATTGTTTTCATTGATGACATACTTATTTACTCAAAGAATGACCAAGAACACGGTGAACATTTGAGAAAGGTGTTAGAAGTATTGAGGAAGGAAGAATTGTACGCTAAGTTTTCAAAGTGTGCATTTTGGTTGGAAGAAGTTCAATTCCTCGGTCACATAGTAAACAAAGAAGGTATTAAGGTGGATCCAGCAAAGATAGAAACTGTTGAAAAGTGGGAAACCCCGAAAACTCCGAAACACATACGCCAGTTTTTAGGACTAGCTGGTTACTACAGAAGGTTCATCCAAGACTTTTCCAGAATAGCAAAACCCTTGACTGCATTAACGCATAAAGGGAAGAAATTTGAATGGAAGGATGAACAAGAGAAAGCGTTTCAGTTATTGAAGAAAAAGCTAACTACGGCACCTATATTGTCATTGCCTGAAATGAATGATGATTTTGTGATTTATTGTGACGCATCAAAGCAAGGTCTCGGTTGTGTATTAATGCAACGAACGAAGGTGATTGCTTATGCGTCTAGACAATTGAAGATTCACGAGCAAAATTATACGACGCATGATTTGGAATTAGGCGCGGTTGTTTTTGCATTAAAGACTTGGAGACACTACTTATATGGGGTCAAAAGTATTATATATACCGACCACAAAAGTCTTCAACACATATTTAATCAGAAACAACTGAATATTAGGCAGCGTAGGTGGATTGAATTGTTGAATGATTACGACTTTGAGATTCGTTACCACCCGGGGAAGGCAAATGTGGTAGCCGATACCTTGAGCAGGAAGGACAGAGAACCCATTCGAGTAAAATCTATGAATATAATGATTCATAATAACCTTACTACTCAAATAAAGGAGGCGCAACAAGGAGTTTTAAAAGAGGGAAATTTAAAGGATGAAATACCCAAAGGATCGGAGAAACATCTTAATATTCGGGAAGACGGAACCCGGTATAGGGCTGAAAGGATTTGGGTACCAAAATTTAGAGATATGGGAGAAATGGTACTTAGAGAAGCTCATAAAACCAGATACTCAATACATCCTGGAACGGGGAAGATGTACAAGGATCTCAAGAAACATTTTTGGTGGCCGGGTATGAAAGCCGATGTTGCTAAATACGTAGGAGAATGTTTGATGTGTTCTAAGGTCAAAGCTGAGCATCAGAAACCATCAGGTCTACTTCAACAACCTGAAATCCCGGAATGGAAATGGGAAAACATTACCATGGATTTCATCACTAAATTGCCAAGGACTGCAAGTGGTTTTGATACTATTTGGGTAATAGTTGATCGTCTCACCAAATCAGCACACTTCTTGCCAATAAGAGAAGATGACAAGATGGAGAAGTTAGCACGACTGTATTTGAAGGAAGTCATCTCCAGACATGGAATACCAATCTCTATTATCTCTGATAGGGATGGCAGATTTATTTCAAGATTCTGGCAGACATTACAGCAAGCATTAGGAACTCGTCTAGACATGAGTACTGCCTATCATCCACAAACTGATGGGCAGAGTGAAAGGACGATACAAACGCTTGAAGACATGCTACGAGCATGTGTTATTGATTTCGGAAACAGTTGGGATCGACATCTACCATTAGCAGAATTTTCCTACAACAACAGCTACCATTCAAGCATTGAGATGGCGCCGTTTGAAGCACTTTATGGTAGATAGTGCAGGTCTCCGATTTGTTGGAGTGAAGTGGGGGATAGACAGATTACGGGTCCGGAGATTATACAAGAAACTACCGAGAAGATCATCCAAATTCAACAACGGTTGAAAACCGCCCAAAGTCGACAAAAGAGCTACGCTGACATTAAAAGAAAAGATATAGAATTTGAAATTGGAGAGATGGTCATGCTTAAAGTTGCACCTTGGAAAGGCGTTGTTCGATTTGGTAAACGAGGGAAATTAAATCCAAGGTATATTGTACCATTCAAGATTATTGATCGTGTCGGACCAGTAGCTTACCGACTTGAGTTACCTCAACAACTCGCGGCTGTACATAACACTTTCCACGTCTCGAATTTGAAGAAATGTTTTGCTAAAGAAGATCTCACTATTCCGTTAGATGAAATCCAAATCAACGAAAAACTTCAATTCATCGAAGAACCCGTCGAAATAATGGATCGTGAGGTTAAAAGACTTAAGCAAAACAAGATACTAATTGTTAAGGTTCGATGGAATGCTCGTAGAGGACCCGAGTTCACCTGGGAGCGTGAAGATCTGATGAAAAAGAAATACCCGCATCTATTTCCAGAAGATTCGTCAACACCTTCAACAGCTTAAAATTTCGGGACGAAATTTATTTAACGGGTAGGTACTGTAGTGACCCGAACTTTTCCATGTTTATATATATTAATTGAGATTGATATTTACATGATTAAATGTTTCCAACATGTTAAGCAATCAAACTTGTTAATACTTGATTAATTGAAATATGTTTCATATAGACAATTGACCACCCAAGTTGACCGGTGATTCACGAACGTTAAAACTTGTAAAAACTATATGATGACATATATATGGATATATATATAGTTAACATGATACTATAATAAGTAAACATATCATTAAGTATATTAACAATGAACTACATATGTAAAAACAAGACTACTAACTTAATGATTTTTAAACGAGACATATATGTAACGATTATCGTTGTAAAGACATTTAATGTATATATATCATATTAAGAGATATTCATACATGATAATATCATGATAATATAATAATTTAAAATCTCATTTGATATTATAAACATTGGGTTAACAACATTTAACAAGATCGTTAACCTAAAGGTTTCAAAACAACATTTACATGTAACGACTAACGATGACTTAACGACTCAGTTAAAATGTATATACATGTAGTGTTTTAATATGTATTTATACACTTTTGAAAGACTTCAATACACTTATCAAAATACTTCTACTTAACAAAAATGCTTACAATTACATCCTCGTTCAGTTTCATCAACAATTTTACTCGTATGCACCCGTATTCGTACTCGTACAATACACAGCTTTTAGATGTATGTACTATTGGTATATACACTCCAATGATCAGCTCTTAGCAGCCCATGTGAGTCACCTAACACATGTGGGAACCATCATTTGGCAACTAGCATGAAATATCTCATAAAATTATAAAAATATGAGTAATCATTCATGACTTATTTACATCAAAACAAAATAACATATCCTTTATATCTAATCCATACACCAACGACCAAAAACACCTACAAACACTTTTATTCTTCAATTTTCTTCATCTAATTAATCTCTCTCAAGTTCTATCTTCAAGTTCTAAGTGTTCTTCATAAATTCCAAAAGTTCTAGTTTCATAAAATCAAGAATACTTTCAAGTTTGCTAGCTCACTTCCAATCTTGTAAGGTGATCATCCAACCTCAAGAAATCTTTGTTTCTTACAGTAGGTTATCATTCTAATACAAGGTAATAATCATATTCAAACTTTGGTTCAATTTCTATAACTATAACAATCTTATTTCAAGTGATGATCTTACTTGAACTTGTTTTCGTGTCATGATTCTGCTTCAAGAACTTCGAGCCATCCAAGGATCCATTTAAGCTAGATCCATTTTTCTCTTTTCCAGTAGGTTTATACAAGGAACTTAAGGTAGTAATGATGTTCATAACATCATTCGATTCATACATATAAAGCTATCTTATTCGAAGGTTTAAACTTGTAATCACTAGAACATAGTTTAGTTAATTCTAAACTTGTTCGCAAACAAAAGTTAATCCTTCTAACTTGACTTTTAAAATCAACTAAACACATGTTCTATATCTATATGATATGCTAACTTAATGATTTAAAACCTGGAAACACGAAAAACACCGTAAAACCGGATTTACGCCGTCGTAGTAACACCGCGGGCTGTTTTGGGTTAGTTAATTAAAAACTATGATAAACTTTGATTTAAAAGTTGTTATTCTGAGAAAATGATTTTTATTATGAACATGAAACTATATCCAAAAATTATGGTTAAACTCAAAGTGGAAGTATGTTTTCTAAAATGGTCATCTAGACGTCGTTCTTTCGACTGAAATGACTACCTTTACAAAAACGACTTGTAACTTATTTTTCTGACAATAAACCTATACTTTTTCTGTTTAGATTCATAAAATAGAGTTCAATATAAAAATATAGCAATTTGATTCACTCAAAATGGATTTAAAATGAAGAAGTTATGGGTAAAACAAGATTGGATAATTTTTCTCATTTTAGCTACGTGAAAATTGGTAACAAATCTATTCCAACCATAACTTAATCAACTTGTATTGTATATTATGTAATCTTGAGATACCATAGACACGTATACAATGTTTCGACCTATCATGTCGACACATCTATATATATTTCGGAACAACCATAGACACTCTATATGTGAATGTTGGAGTTAGCTATACAGGGTTGAGGTTGATTCCAAAATATATATAGTTTGAGTTGTGATCAATACTGAGATACGTATACACTGGGTCGTGGATTGATTCAAGATAATATTTATCGATTTATTTCTGTACATCTAACTGTGGACAACTAGTTGTAGGTTACTAACGAGGACAGCTGACTTAATAAACTTAAAACATCAAAAGATATTAAAAGTATTGTAAATATATTTTGAACATACTTTGATATACATGTATATATTGTTATAGGTTCGTGAATCAACCAGTGGCCAAGTCTTACTTCCCGACGAAGTAAAAATCTGTGAAAGTGAGTTATAGTCCCACTTTTAAAATCTAATATTTTTGGGATGAGAATACATGCAGGTTTTATAAATGATTTACAAAATAGACACAAGTACGTGAAACTACATTCTATGGTTGAATTATCGAAATCGAATATGCCCCTTTTTATTAAGTCTGGTAATCTAAGAATTAGGGAACAGACACCCTAATTGACGCGAATCCTAAAGATAGATCTATCGGGCCCAACAAGCCCCATCCAAAGTACCGGATGCTTTAGTACTTCGAAATTTATATCATATCCGAAGGGTGTCCCGGAATGATGGGGATATTCTTATATATGCATCTTGTTAATGTCGGTTACCAGGTGTTCACCATATGAATGATTTTTATCTCTATGTATGGGATGTGTATTGAAATATGAAATCTTGTGGTCTATTATTATGATTTGATATATATAGGTTAAACCTATAACTCACCAACATTTTTGTTGACGTTTTAAGCATGTTTATTCTCAGGTGATTATTAAGAACTTCCGCTGTCGCATACTTAAATAAGGACGAGATTTGGAGTCCATGCTTGTATGATATTGTGTAAAAACTGCATTCAAGAAACTTATTTTGTTGTAACATATTTGTATTGTAAACCATTATGTAATGGTCGTGTGTAAACAGGATATTTTAGATTATCATTATTTGATAATCTACGTAAAGCTTTTTAAATCTTTATTGATGAAATAAAGGTTATGGTTTGTTTTAAAATGAATGCAGTCTTTGAAAAACGTCTCATATAGAGGTCAAAACCTCGCAACGAAATCAATTAATATGGAACGTTTTAATCAATAAGAACGGGACATTTCACCGAGTTCACCTGGGAGCGTGAAGATCAGATGAAGAAGAAATACCCGCATCTATTTCCAGAAGATTCATCAACACCTTCAACAGCTTAAAATTTCGGGACGAAATTTATTTAACGGGTAGGTACTGTAGTGACCCGAACTTTTCCATGTTTATATATATTAATTGAGATTGATATTTACATGATTAAATGTTTCCAACATGTTAAGCAATCAAACTTGTTAAGACTTGATTAATTGAAATAGGTTTCATATAGACAATTGACCACCCAAGTTGACCGGTGATTCACGAAGGTTAAAACTTGTAAAAACTATATGATGACATATATATGATTATATATATAGTTAACATGATATTATGATAAGTAAACATATCATTAATTATATTAACAATGAACTACATATGTAAAAACAAGACTACTAACTTAATGATTTTGAAACGAGACATATATGTAACGATTATCGTTGTAACGACATTTAATGTATATATATCATACTAAGAGATATTCATACATCATAATATCATGATAATATAATAATTTAAAATCTCATTTGATATTATAAACATTGGTTTAACAACATTTAACAAGATCGTTAACCTAAAGGTTTCAAAACAACATTTACATGTAACGACTAACGATGACTTAACGACTCAGTTAAAATGTATATACATGTAGTGTTTTAATATGTATTCATACACTTTTGAAAGACTTCAAGACACTTATCAAAATACTTCTACTTAACAAAAATGCTTACAATTACATCCTCGTTCAGTTTCATCAACAATTCTACTCGTATGCACCCGTATTCGTACTCGTACAATGCACAACTTTTAGATGTATGTACTATTGGTATATACACTCTAATGATCAGCTCTTAGCAGCCCATGTGAGTCACCTAACACATTTGGGAACCATCATTTGGCAACTAGCATGAAATATCTCATAAAATTACAAAAATATGAGTAATCATTCATGACTTATTTACATGAAAACAAAATAACATATCCTTTATATCTAATCCATACACCAACGACCAAAAACACCTACAAACACTTTCATTCTTCAATTTTCTTCATCTAATTGATCTCTCTCAAGTTCTATCTTCAAGTTCTAAGTGTTCTTCATAAATTCCAAAAGTTCTAGTTTCATAAAATCAAGAATACTTTCAAGTTTGCTAGCTCACTTCCAATCTTGTAAGGTGATCATCCAACCTCAAGAAATCTTTGTTTCTTACAGTAGGTTATCATTCTAATACAAGGTAATAATCATATTCAAACTTTGGTTCAATTTCTATAACTATAACAATCTTATTTCAAGTGATGATCTTACTTGAACTTGTTTTCGTGTCATGATTCTGCTTCAAGAACTTCGAGCCATCCAAGGATCCATTGAAGCTAGATCCATTTTTCTCTTTTCCAGTAGGTTTATCCAAGGAACTTAAGGTAGTAATGATGTTCATAACATCATTCGATTCATACATATAAAGCTATCTTATTCGAAGGTTTAAACTTGTAATCACTAGAACATAGTTTAGTTAATTCTAAACTTGTTCGCAAACAAAAGTTAATCCTTCTAACTTGACTTTTAAAATAAACTAAACACATGTTCTATATCTATATGATATGCTAACTTAATGATTTAAAACCTGGAAACACGAAAAACACCGTAAAACAGGATTTACGCCGTCGTAGTAACACCGCGGGCTGTTTTGGGTTAGTTAATTAAAAACTATGATAAACTTTGATTTAAAAGTTGTTATTCTGAGAAAATGATTTTTATTATGAACATGAAACTATATCCAAAAATTATGGTTAAACTCAAAGTGGAAGTATGTTTTCTAAAATGGTCATCTAGACGTCGTTCTTTCGACTGAAATGACTACCTTTACAAAAACGACTTGTAACTTATTTTTCCGACTATAAACCTATACTTTTTCTGTTTAGATTCATAAAATAGGGTTCGATATGAAACCATAGCAATTTGATTCACTCAAAACGGATTTAAAATGAAGAAGTTATGGGTAAAACAAGATTGGATAATTTTTCTCATTTTAGCTACGTGAAAATTGGTAACAAATCTATTCCAACCATAACTTAATCAACTTGTATTGTATATTATGTAATCTTGAGATACCATAGACACGTATACAATGTTTCGACCTATCATGTCGACACATCTATATATATTTCGGAACAACCATAGACACTCTATATGTGAATGTTGGAGTTAGCTATACAGGGTTGAGGTTGATTCCAAAATATATATAGTTTGAGTTGTGATCAATACTGAGATACGTATACACTGAGTCGTGGATTGATTCAAGATAATATTTATCGATTTATTTCTGTACATCTAACTGTGGACAACTAGTTGTAGGTTACTAACGAGGACAGCTGACTTAATAAACTTAAAACATCAAAATATATTAAAAGTGTTGTAAATATATTTTGAACATACTTTGATATATATGTATATATTGTTATAGGTTCGTGAATCAACCAGTGGCCAAGTCTTACTTCCCGACGAAGTAAAAATATGTGAAAGTGAGTTATAGTCCCACTTTTAAAATCTAATATTTTTGGGATGAGAATACATGCAGGTTTTATAAATGATTTACAAAATAGACACAAGTACGTGAAACTACATTCTATGGTTGAATTATCGAAATCGAATATGCCCCTTTTTATTAAGTCTGGTAATCTAAGAATTAGGAAACAGACACCCTAATTGACGCGAATCCTAAAGATAGATCTATCGGGCCCAACAAGCCCCATCCAAAGTACCGGATGCTTTAGTACTTCGAAATTTATATCATATCCGAAGGGTGTCCCGGAATGATGGGGATATTCTTATATATGCATCTTGTTAATGTCGGTTACCAGGTGTTCACCATATGAATAATTTTTATCTCTATGTGTGGGATGTGTATTGAAATATGAAATCTTGTGGTCTATTATTATGATTTGATATATATAGGTTAAACCTATAACTCACCAACATTTTTGTTGACGTTTTAAGCATGTTTATTCTCAGGTGATTATTAAGAGCTTCCGCTGTCGCATACTTAAATAAGGACGAGATTTGGAGTCCATGCTTGTATGATATTGTGTAAAAACTGCATTCAAGAAACTTATTTTGTTGTAACATATTTGTATTGTAAACCATTATGTAATGGTCGTGTGTAAACAGGATATTTTAGATTATCATTATTTGATAATCTACGTAAAGCTTTTTAAAACCTTTATCTATGAAATAAAGGTTATGGTTTGTTTTAAAAATGAATGCAGTCTTTGAAAAATGTCTCATATAGAGGTCAAAACCTCGCAACGAAATCAATTAATATGGAACGTTTTTAATCAATAAGAACGGGACATTTCATTTTACGCTCTACGGACGACAGATTGATTAAGCCACCCTACAAGTTTCTACATTTGTGAACCGGGTCTGCAGGGATTATTTCCTGAGGGTAAAAATCAATCGGCAACACTCCGCCCTCCTAAAGCTAGATTACTTCTAGTATCTTGTTGGCACACTAAGCCTTACCTCATAAGGAAATAGGTGTTAACATTTATAAACCATCTGCTATGCACGAAGCATATCATAAAATTTCATGTACAATTGTATATTGTACAACTGAACAAAGCATTTCGAAAATTGTTTAAGGTAATTCACCTTTTGGGTGTCTTGCATTTGTTAACTTCAGTTGAATGAGCAACATATCAAAAATTCATTTTGCAAACACTATGCCTTCAAATATTCAGTAGGACACTCGTAGTCTGTTATACGCTCTCCGTCATCAAATTGATGAGGAATAGTTATGAAGTGTGTTTAAAGAGTGATTATAAAATAACTTTTCCGCCATACGCCTTCCGTCATAAAGTATATGAGGAAGAATTGTGTAATCTTTTTGGCCTTCATAAAATATAAACTTCTTTCGTTCTGTGAAGTAAGTTTTTTATAATGTTTGTCATGACAAGTATCTATTTTTTGTATTTTGCCTCGGTGCGTTCTAGTAAAACTTTAACGTTTTCTAGCCGATCCCTTGTGCCTTTACTGGCCGGCACAAAAGCTTCCGCCATCGGAGGTATAAAAATACTCTCCTTCTGTGGGCAGGATATAAATGCAATGTTTTACATTTGTCACAGGCAGCACTTTGCATAAGAAAAATATAAAATTTTATTGATTAGTACTGTGCAATACATAAACAATTGATGACGAATTTAGGTGGATCAAGCCTAATTAGTACATCATAACGTTTAGTGTATGCATTTAAAAACATATGCACTGTAAAGATGACCACAATGGTCTACAGTAAATTGAAAAATTTTGTTCTTCAGAAATGCTAACAAACTTCTCTTATTGAAATGACAAATGTTGTTCTTGAGAAAATGCTGGAATTTGTTTCTTCAAACGCCAAGCGCCTAGCGCTGTCCGTCCTGAACACATGATCACGGTATAAAGAACTCCTGAACCTCATCTTCCCTGAACAACCGATTACGCCTCCTCTGATTCATATTGCCTTCTGGTAAGTTTGCAAATGTAGATCGTTCCCTTGTTGGTGCCACATACTGTGAGTGTATAGCGGCTACTCCGTTCGAAGTTGGGAATCTGATCTCTGCATGAGCCGTTGATGTTATCGCTCCAAATTTAGCTAACGCTGCCCGTCTAAAAAGGACATTAAATCGAGAGTTGCCATCCAGAATAGTGAAATCGATTGTTTCAGTTCTCAATAGTGGAAATGTTCCCAAAATGACCTCCAAACGAACTCGCCCCATTTCATTCACTGGCATTCCTGTTAGCCCTGAAACCTTCAAACTCGTCCGCCTAGCTCTAACCTGCACATGCCTTGGAAAAGTATTGAAACAATGCCAATAAATGATGTCAGCCTCACTGCCTGTATCTGTGTAGATATGGCTGACCAACTTGTTTGCAATTTCTGCTGAAATGACCACTGGCTGAACAGACAAGGCCCAATTTTGAATTGGTTGAAAAATGATTGGGGCATATCTCCAGCTATCAACATTGTTATCCGACTTCTCACCGTCCTCATAGTGACTTCCATTCAACCACACCATTTTGATTACAACATCTGGAGTTGACTCACGCTCCGTGATCCGGTTTCCGTACTGGTTTCTGTTATCTCTTCCGCCATGCTCTTCCCTTCCTCTATTCTCACCTCGATGACCTCTTCCACTATCATTCTTTTGCCATCCAAATTTCCTGCGAAGATCATTTCTCCTATATTGTTTTCCTGGCAACAAGTGGTTTAACTCTCCTGCTTTGATCTTTGCAATGATTTCTCTCATCAGAGATTTGCAATTATCTGTATCATGACCCCATGCCTCATGAAAGTCGCACCATAGCTCACTTTTTGGACCCTCTCTTTCTTCCATAGGTGCCGGAGGATTGAAAGTGGTCCGAATTGGTTCAGTGAAGAGTATCTCTTTGGATGTTTTAGTCAGCGCCATTATCAAAGGATGTCTTTCTATTGGCCTCCTGTTGTGATGAAAATCGTTAGGATGATTGTTGCCTCTCCATCCACCATGAGAATTATCATTCCTCCTCTGGTTTCTGTCAAAGTACCGCCCTCCGTTGTGCGGTTTGCTACTGTTGCTACCATCAAACTTGTTCATCCCCCGCTCACCGGCTCGAACATGCTTCTGTGTAACTTCCAACGCCTGATGCAGAGTTTTTGGCAGGTCATACCTTAATGCATGGACAAGTGCACTAAACCGTCGTTGATCTAAACAGAAAATAAAACCAGATACTACCTGAGATTCTGGACAATCAGGTATCTTCTGTGCTTCAAGTGTGTATCGCTTCATGAAATTACTCAAGGACTCATTGTGATCTCATGTGCATCAAGATGTGTCAAAATGAAGCTTCGAAGATTTTGATACTGCATAACAAACTTTGCACGGAGGTCCAAATAACTTGTGATGCTTCTTGGCTGCAGGCTAGCAAACCATTCCCTTGCCATTTTCTGCAGCACCATTGGAAACATATGACAAGCTACCTCATCATCCCAATGCTGCAACCTCATTGCACCTTCAAACATAGTAAGGAAATCCTCAGGATCTGTTGTACCATCATAAACTCCAATTGCCGGTATGCCAAGATTCTTGGGCAACGAATAGTTAGCAATTCGATCGATGAAACACTGAGTGGATTCTGCCATAGCTGGTGGCTTTATAGCTTGCTCTCCAGTAATGAGGGCGAAGAAATTATCTACAGCCACAACACGGATGGCGGGCTGCGCTAAGCGTTGCTTATACTTTGCCGGAGCTGTCTACTTAAGGATGTCATTTAAAAGCAATACTGCCTGCTTCTCAGACATGAACTCATCTTTGTCAATTTCATCGTTAGAATTATTATTAATATAGCTCAAGTCATTATCATCCTCAGAATCATCAACAAGACTGCCCAGCTTGTCAAGTAATCTGGATAACCTGTACTTTGATATAGATTGCCTTTTCATGATTTTCCTGTCTTTGCCATCTGCCACCCATCGAAAAGGTATGAATGATGGACATCACCGTGGTTGCATCAACGGTCGCCTCTCTGGATTAGTGGTAAAGTGTGGAAGCTTTTCTGCACTTTTAGTTGTTGTTTCTTCGATTACTGGCCTTTTCTCTGAATTAGTTTCCAAACACTTAAGCCTTTCTGCAGTTTCAGCAACTGTTTCTTCAATCGTACCATCCGGTGGCGGAACAGGTACATCTTCAACAGTGATCATGTCTTCAGTTAATGGATTGTTGACCGCTTCAAGTATTAATGGAGCTTCAGTTATTTTTGTTCCTTTTCCGTTTCGCGTGTTCTTTGCATTAGTGGATGGCGCCATTGTTAACACCTATTTCCTTATGAGGTAAGGTTTAGTGTGTCAACACGATACTAGAAGTAATCTAGCTTTAAGTGGGTGAGTGTTGCCGATTGATGTTTGCTCTTGGGAAATAATCCCTGCAGACCCGGTTCACAAGTGTAGAAACTTGTGGGGTGGCTTAATCAATCTGTCGTCCGTAGAGCGTAAAGTGCTAGCCGGATGACTTCTAGTGAGAGAAAGTGTTAGAGAGAGAGAGATGAAGTCTCAGCTCTCAAATTTGACAGAATGTCTGAACTGTGTAAAATGACGACCCAAGGGGTCTATTTATAGTGTCAGATCCACCAGATTGCTCGGGGACACGTGTCAGATGATGATACGTTCTGTTACTTATGTTCCGAAATTTACGCTGAAAGTGGCGTTCTTCGACCAGGGCTTACGCGCTAGGCGGCCTTCAGGGCTTACGCATGACGGAGCAGCCTGTACGGCGGAGAACGGTAGGCGGATAATTCCACAAAACTATTATTTCCAGCCTTCCTGATGCTACTTTTATGCAACCATTATGCCTTTTATGTGTGTATACGATAGGATACACCATTAGTAACTTAGAAAAATTGTCCGTGCCCCGACCCGGACACGTTGACTTTTTATTGACTTTGACTTTAACAAAGTTGACTTTTATTCAAACTTAACCAATACTTTGTTTAATCATTATAACCCCTCTCTTGTACTTATATCTTGCATAAAACTTGACAACTTAACTCACATGCTATATAATCGAGTCGTAACGTGCCATAGGACTAATTGAACAACTTTGACCGACCTCGTATGTAACAACCCGACTTTTTCCATTAAATACTTAACGACTATTAGTTAAAGTTTTATAATTTTCTACGCCAATTTTTTTTCTTTCTTTCTTTACACATTTTAATATGTGTTAATTTACCCTAGAAAATTTTGAAGCCTAATAATAATTCGAAAACTAAATTATTGAGTTAATAATTCAAACTAATATTTAGCTTAATAATTCAAACCAACAATAAAGTTTACTACTATTATTATTATTATTATTATTATTATTATTATTATTATTATTATTATTATTATTATTATTATTATTATTATTATTATCATTATTATTATTATTATTATTATTACTACTACTACTTTAATTATTATTATTTTTTAGCAATAGTATTATGTACTTCTAAATAAATCTAAATAGATAAAATCTAAATAAATAAGGATAATTATATGTGGAGATTATAATAGTTTCATATTAATACTACCAAACTATATTAAAGCCACAACCTAATTTATAAAATGCTAGTATTATTTAATGCACAAGACAAATTTTGAGTAGTTATGTAGTCTTAAGATATAAATTAGTCAAATTAAGTATGCTATATAACTATTAGTATTAATTAATAATTATACCATCCTTAATTAAAATACAGTTGATCATATACATAGCATTGTATATGTATATTTTATTTTCTAAAAAGCTAAGGACAGAACTACGCGGATTATAAGGCACAGTTATGCAATATTCGCTGAAAATAAATACTGCGGTTATGTATTCGCTGAAATGCCAAATTGCGGTTTGATCCGCTGACTTTCCGCGGAGAGCCGAGCATCTCGCAGACCGCGGATATCACGGATACTATAAATAGGGAGCTTGGCCTCTCATTTATAGGTTGTTGATTCTCTGCCATTTGCCTAAGCCTTTGTAGATTTCACTTGTGACTTTGCCCAAGGACTTCTTACATTGAGTTAAGGTGAATCATGCTAATCGATAACGAAGACCGGGTCGGGGTGGTTGATCACTTGATAGTTAAAGTGAAAAACGATCACCGGGGCCCAAAATAATCATCGAACAGCCCATCCTCCGTTATAATCTTATTGCACTCAATCCGTAATTAAGCAACATCATTAATTAAGGATTGATCACCATGCTTGTATGATATTGTCTAAAAACTGCATTCAAAAGTTTTCTTTGTTGTAACATAATATTTATTGTAAACCATTATGTAATAGTCATGTGTAAGCGTGATATTTTAGATTATCATTACTTGATAACCTAGGTTATGTCCTTTAAAACCTTTATCGATAAAATAAAGGTTATGGTTTGTTTTGAAAATGAATGTAGTCATTGAAAAACGTCTCATATAGAGGTCGAAACCTCGCAACGAAATCAATTAATATGAAACGTTTATAATTATTATGAACGGGACATTTCAGTAAACATGTAAAAAGCGGATAATTAACTTGTACGGATTATGGCCGAGTAATGCAACCTAAGTATACGTATTTAAGTTGTCTTATTGCTCGACTCGATGCGTTTCAATGTAAAAGTCAACCTAAATACGTATACTTAGGTTGCATTACTCGGCCATAATCCGTACAAGTTAATTATCCGCTTTTTACATGTTTACTGAAATGTCCCGTTCATAATAATTATAAACGTTTCATATTAATTGATTTCGTTGCGAGGTTTTGACCTCTATATGAGACGTTTTTCAATGACTACATTCATTTTCAAAACAAACCATAACCTTTATTTTATCGATAAAGGTTTTAAAGGACATAACCTAGGTTATCAAGTAATGATAATCTAAAATATCACGCTTAGACATGACTATTACATAATGGTTTACAATAAATATTATGTTACAACAAAGAAAACTTTCGAATGCAGTTTTTAGACAATATCATACAAGCATGGTGATCAATCCTTAATTAATAATGTTACTTAATTACGGATTGAGTGCAATAAGATTACAATGGAGGATGGAATGTTTGATGATTATTTTGGGCCCCGATGATCGTCTTTCACTTTAACTATCAAGTAATCAACCACCCCGACCTGGTCTTGATTGTTAATTAGTATAATTCACCTTTGCGCGATGTAAAAATCACTTGGGCAAGATCACAAGTGGAAATTACAAAGGCTTAGGCAAAATGGCAGAGAATCAAAAACCCATAAATGAGAGGCCAAGCTCCCTATTTATAGTATTCGAGATATCCGCGGTCTGCGAACTACTTATCCATCCGCGGAAACTCAACGGATTAAACCGCAGTCCCTTATTAACGCGGAAATATAACTACTGCACTTTATTTTCAGCGAATATTGCATATCTTAGCTTTAGGGTCCGCGTAATTCTGCTTTTAGCCTTTAGCAAATAAAACACACATATACAATGCCATGTATATGATCACATGGACTCCAAATCTTGTCCTTAATTTAGTATGCAACAGCAGAAACTCTTAACAATCACCTGAGAATAAAATGCTTAAAACGTCAAAAAAAATGTTGGTGAGTTATAGGTTTAACCTATATAATTATCAATAATAATAATAGACCACAAGATTTTTATTTTTATAAACACATCTCATATCAGGCATTTCGCAAACTGCATAGAGATAAAAATTATTCATATGTTGAACACCTGGTAACCGATATTAACTTAATGCATAGAATATCCCCAAACAGAACCTCTCGTCTGTATAATAATCTCGAAGTACTAAAGCCATCCATAACCTGAATGGGGGTTGTTAGGCCCAATAGATCTATCTTTAGGATTCGCCTCAATTAGGGGCCATTTCTCTAATTCTTAGGTTACCAGACTTGAAGGGCGATATTCGGTATAATAATCTAAGCATAGAATGTAGTTTCGCATACTTGTGTCTATTTTGTAAAACATTTATAAAACTGCATGTATTCTCATCCCAAAAATATTAGATTTTAAAAATGAGACTATAACTCACTTTCACAGATTTTTACTTCGTCAGAAATTTAAGACTTGGCCACGGATCGATTCACGAACCTATAACAAATATATACATATATATCAAAGTATGATCGAAACATATATTCACAACATTTTTATTACGTTTTAATGATTTAAGTTTATTAAGTTAGCGGTCCAACGTTAGTGTTAACACCTATTTCCTTATGAGGTAAGGCTTAGTGTGTCAACAAGATACTAGAAGTAATCTAGCTTTAGGAGGGCGGAGTGTTGCCGATTGATTTTTACCCTCGGGAAATAATCCCTGCAGACCCGGTTCACGAGTGTAGAAACTTGTGGGGTGGCTTAATCAATCTGTAGTCCGTAGAGCGTAAAAGTGCTAGTCGGATGACTTCTAGTGAGATAAAGTAGATAGAGAAAGAGAAGTGAAGTCTCAGCTCTCAAAGTTGTCAGAATGTCTGAACTGTGTAAAATGACGACCCAAGGGGTATATTTATAGCGTCAGATCCACCAGATTGTTCGGGGACACGTGTCAGATGATGATACGTTCTGTTATTCGTGATCCGAAATTTATGCTAAAGGTGGCGTTCTCCGGCCAGGGCTTACGCGCTAGGCGGCCTTCAGGGCTTACGCATGACGGAGCAGCCTGTACAACGGAGTACACTGGACGGTTAACTTCACAAAACTGTTGCTTCCAGCCTTCCTGATGCTACTTTTATGCTGCCATTACGCCTTTTATGCGTGTATACGATAGGATACACCATTAAGTCCCCCCAGTTTAATGACTTAAGCATTTGAAAATTGATTAAGTTGTTAAACTTGAAATAACGCATGCCAAACAAGTCTTCACGTTTTCCTTTTGCATTGGGAAGTATATCACATGCATTAAATGATAGGCGAATTTTTCTGACATTATGATGATTGCTTTTTGCACAGCTAAAATACCTCATGCGCATTGATCAATCCTTAATTAATGATGTTGCTTAATTACGGATTGAGTGCAATAAGATTATAATGGAGGATGGGATGTTCGATGATTATTTTGGGCCCCGATGATCGTTTTTCACTTTAACTATCAAGTGATCAACCACCCCGACCCGGTCTTCGTTATCGATTAGCATGATTCACCTTAACTCAATGTAAGAAGTCCTTGGGCAAAGTCACAAGTGAAATCTACAAAGGCTTAGGCAAATAGCAGAGAATCAACAACCCATAAATGAGAGGCCAAGCTCCCTATTTATAGTATCCGTGATATCCGGGTCTGCGAGATGCTCGGCTCTTCGCGAAATGTCAGCGGATCAAACCGCAGTTTGGTATTTCAGCGAATACATAACCGCAGTATTTATTTTCAGCGAATATTGCATAACTGTGCCTTATAATCCGCGTAGTTCTGTCCTTAGCTTTTAGAAAATAAAATATACATATACAATGCTATGTATATGATCAAGTCCCCCCCAGTTTATTATGATGTATTTTCGCGAAGCAAATGCATCATGATAAACTCTAAAATTCGCAATGTTCGCAGTTATTTTCCGCTTTAATTAATGTCGCGTTAGCATAGTTACCGTTGTAAAAGTTACCGTTGTTTCCTGCTAACTCAAATATTACCGTTTGAGTTTTTTACAACGGATAATTAAAACACTTGATTACCCCTTGCATTCGCCTATATATATTGTGGTTCACAATCACCAACGTCACACTTACCCTCGCTATTCTCACTTTCTTTCGCTTATTCTCAATTCATTTGTTCTCTTTGAAACATTATCAAGTCGGCAATCACAACCTTCAATCATTAATCATGAAGATGGATGAAGTTGATCGAAAGGTGGACCCAAAAACGCTAATTAACAAGCTACTCGTAAGCCCGGAGGCGAAGTCAGTATTATCCGGCCGTCAAATTAAACAAGAGAAGCCTGACATTCCTCTTGTGGATTTGACGGCAAAGTCACCACCGCCCCAGTCAAGTACTGGTAAACGACCGCTCGAAAACCCGCCTTCTACGCAAAGCAAGAGGGCCAAACAAAGTTCTCCCCTTTTCGATAATCCGATATCTGCGGATTATGAAGGAGAACAACAAACAGGTATAAATCTAATAACCATGATCTCATACCTTTATCTGAAATATTTATTGTTATGATTATAATCCGCGTTTCTTTTTTTGTTTGCAGAAGGCGCATCCTTCAATCCTTTGTTTCCCAGCCCGAACACTGTGGCGCAGATCACAGAGCTTCTTCGCACTCCTCCTGATTCATATGGAGTGCGAATTGATGGGTTATCGGGATATACTTACGCTTCTCCCGACGCTGCTGCAGATCAGCGCGAACAAATGAAGCTTGCAATTCCGAGCGAACTTCGTCGTGAATTCGCCAAACGCTCTGCCGTTGATGCACATAATAGTTTTGTACAAAACTTTTACATGTGTTTTAACTCGGCATATGATATGATTTTGCGCGAAGAAAAATTCTTCGACATCCTCGACACTGAGCAGCAAAAATATAACTCTGAGCGGATCAGAGCTGAAAATAGCGAGAAGCGCGCTGTTGACTTAGCTTATCAACTTATTGTGGCGAAGACTACCGCAGAGGATTTGCAATCTCAAGTTTCAGCCGCTGCTGAAAATGAGAAGAAACTGGAATCTTCTATTTCCTCACTCAAGTTTCAGCTCATCGCAGAGCGGGATAATGCTCTGGCTAAAGCGGCTGCTGCAAAGCATGAATTTTCTCTACTCCGCCAACACTTACCGGAATTTTCGAAAAAGGTGCTTGAAATGTCCCGTTCTTATTGATTAAAAACGTTCCATATTAATTGATTTCGTTGCGAGGTTTTGACCTCTATATGAGACGTTTTTCAAAGACTGCATTCATTTTTAAAACAAACCATAACCTTTATTTCATAGATAAAGGTTTTAAAAAGCTTTACGTAGATTATCAAATAATGATAATCTAAAATATCCTGTTTACACACGACCATTACATAATGGTTTACAATACAAATATGTTACAACAAAATAAGTTTCTTGAATGCAGTTTTTACACAATATCATACAAGCATGGACTCCAAATCTCTTCCTTATTTAAGTATGCGACAGCTGAAGCTCTTAATAATCACCTGAGAATAAACATGCTTAAAACGTCAACAAAAATGTTGGTGAGTTATAGGTTTAACCTATATATATATATCAAATCATAATTGAAAGGACCCGTCCTAATCCACCTGGACGAAGTCATCAACATTTGGTCCCATTGCAATGATCGGCTCCAAGTAATGTCCTTATATTGAGCAAATGCACAGCGGAAGACTTAATTTGTACCTGAGAATAAACATGCTTTAAAGTGTCAACCAAAAGGTTGGTGAGTTCATAGGTTTATCATAACAATTATTTCAATATGTTAATAGACCACAAGATTTCATAATCATAAACATAATACACTCGCAAGTGTATGTAAAGCATTCTAAGTGGTTGAGCACTTGGTAACCATACTTAACATTTAATCAACGTCGCATATTCCCTTTATTATGAAATCTCACTACACCGTACCAAGTGTAGTCACCAAAACGAAGTATTGTGCAACCGTTGAATACTGGTCGTCCAGTTCGGTTGGGGTTGTCATGTAGTGACCCGAACTTTTCCATGTTTATATATATTAATTGAGATTGATATTTACATGATTAAATGTTTCCAACATGTTAAGCAATCAAACTTGTTAAGACTTGATTAATTGAAATATGTTTCATATAGACAATTGACCACCCAAGTTGATCGGTGATTCACGAACGTTAAAACTTGTAAAAACTATATGATGACATATATATGGATATATATATATATATATAGTTAACATGATACTATGATAAGAAAACATATCATAAAGTATATTAACAATGAACTACATATGTAAAAACAAGACTACTAACTTAATGATTTTTAAACGAGACATATATGTAACGATTATCGTTGTAAAGACATTTAATGTATATATATCATATTAAGAGATATTCATACATGATAATATCATGATAATATAATAATTTAAAATCTCATTTGATATTATAAACATTGGGTTAACAACATTTAACAAGATCGTTAACCTAAAGGTTTCAAAACAACACTTACATGTAACGACTAACGATGACTTAACGACTCAGTTAAAATGTATATACATGTAGTGTTTTAATATGTATTTATACACTTTTGAAAGACTTCAATACACTTATCAAAATACTTCTACTTAACAAAAATGCTTACAATTACATCCTCGTTCAGTTTCATCAACAATCCTACTCGTATGCACCCGTATTCGTACTCGTACAATACACAGCTTTTAGATGTATGTACTATTGGTATATACACTCCAATGATCAGCTCTTAGCAGCCCATGTGAGTCACCTAACACATGTGGGAACCATCATTTGGCAACTAGCATGAAATATCTCATAAAATTACAAAAATATGAGTAATCATTCATGACTTATTTACATGAAAATAAAATTACATATCCTTTATATCTAATCCATACACCAACGACCAAAAACACCTACAAACACTTTCATTCTTCAATTTTCTTCATCTAATTGATCTCTCTCAAGTTCTATCTTCAAGTTCTAAGTGTTCTTCATAAATTCCAAAAGTGCTAGTTTCATAAAATCAAGAATACTTTCAAGTTTGCTAGCTCACTTCCAATCTTGTAAGGTGATCATCCAACCTCAAGAAATCTTTGTTTCTTACAGTAGGTTATCATTCTAATACAAGGTAATAATCATATTCAAACTTTGGTTCAATTTCTATAACTATAACAATCTTATTTCAAGTGATGATCTTACTTGAACTTGTTTTCGTGTCATGATTCTGCTTCAAGAACTTCGAGCCATCCAAGGATCCATTGAAGCTAGATCCATTTTTCTCTTTTCCAGTAGGTTTATCCAAGGAAATTAAGGTAGTAATGATGTTCATAACATCATTCGATTCATACATATAAAGCTATCTTATTCGAAAGTTTAAACTTGTAATCACTAGAACATAGTTTAGTTAATTCTAAACTTGTTCGCAAACAAAAGTTAATCCTTCTAACTTGACTTTTAAAATCAACTAAACACATGTTCTATATCTATATGATATGCTAACTTAATGATTTAAAACCTGGAGACACGAAAAATACCGTAAAACCGGATTTACGCCGTCGTAGTAACACCGCGGGCTGTTTTGGGTTAGTTAATTAAAAACTATGATAAACTTTGATTTAAAAGTTGTTATTCTGAGAAAATGATTTTTATTATGAACATGAAACTATATCCAAAAATTATGGTTAAACTCAAAGTGGAAGTATGTTTTCTAAAATGGTCATCTAGACGTCGTTCTTTCGACTGAAATGACTACCTTTACAAAAACGACTTGTAACTTATTTTTTCGACTATAAACCTATAATTTTTTCTGTTTAGATTCATAAAATAGAGTTCAATATGAAACCATAGCAATTTGATTCACTCAAAACGGATTTAAAATGAAGAAGTTATGGGTAAAACAAGATTGGATAATTTTTCTCATTTTAGCTACGTGAAAATTGGTAACAAATCTATTCCAACCATAACTTAATCAACTTGTATTGTATATTATGTAATCTTGAGATACCATAGACACGTATACAATGTTTCGACCTATCATGTCGACACATCTATATATATTTCGGAACAACCATAGACACTCTATATGTGAATGTTGGAGTTAGCTATACAGGGTTGAGGTTGATTCCAAAATATATATAGTTTGAGTTGTGATCAATACTGAGATACGTATACACTGGGTCGTGGATTGATTCAAGATAATATTTATCGATTTATTTTTGTACATCTAACTATGGACAACTAGTTATAGGTTACTAACGAGGACAGCTGACTTAATAAACTTAAAACATCAAAATATATTAAAAGTGTTGTAAATATATTTTGAACATACTTTAATATATATGTATATATTGTTATAGGTTCGTGAATCAACAGTGGCCAAGTCTTACTTCCCGACGAAGTAAAAATCTGTGAAAGTGAGTTATAGTCCCACTTTTAAAATCTAATATTTTTGGGATGAGAATACATGCAGGTTTTATAAATAATTTACAAAATAGACACAAGTACGTGAAACTACATTCTATGGTTGAATTATCGAAATCGAATATGCCCCTTTTTATTAAGTCTGGTAATCTAAGAATTAGGGAACAGACACCCTAATTGACGCGAATCCTAAAGATAGATCTATTGGGCCTAACAAACCCCATCCAAAGTACCGGATGCTTTAGTACTTCGAAATTTATATCATATCCGAAGGGTGTCCCGGAATGATGGGGATATTCTTATATATGCATCTTGTTATTGTCGGTTACCAGGTGTTCACCATATGAATGATTTTTATCTCTATGTATGGGATGTGTATTGAAATATGAAATCTTGTGGTCTATTGTTACGATTTGATATATATAGGTTAAACCTATAACTCACCAACATTTTTTGTTGACGTTTAAAGCATCTTTATTCTCAGGTGAATATTAAGAGCTTCCGCTGTTGCATACTAAAATAAGGACAAGATTTGGAGTCCATGTTTGTATGATATTGTGTAAAAACTGCATTCAAGAAACTGATTTCGATGTAACATATTTGTATTGTAAACCATTATGTAATGGTCGTGTGTAAACAGGATATTTTAGATTATCATTATTTGATAATCTACGTAAAGCTTTTTAAACCTTTATTTATGAAATAAAGGTTATGGTTTGTTTTAAAAATGAATGCAGTCTTTGAAAAACGTCTCATATAGAGGTCAAAACCTCGCAACGAAATCAATTAATATGGAACGTTTTTAATCAATAAGAACGGGACATTTCAGTTGGTATCCGAGCGTTGGTCCTAGAGAACCAGAAAATTTGCATTAGTGTGTCTTATCGAGTTTGTTAGGATGCATTAGTGAGTCTGGACTTCGACCGTGTTTTCTTTAAAAATGATTGCTTAACATTTTTGTTGGAAACTATATATTTTTAACATATGAATATTATGTGATATATTAATCTCTTAACGTGTTTGATATTATGTGATAGATGTCTACCTCTAGAACAAGTCCCATTGACTCACCTAATAATAATGAAGAGTCAAATGTAAATTGGAATGATTCGTGGACTGATTCACAAGTTCCCGAAGAGGAAACGGAAGAAGAGTCGGAACCGGAAGAAGAATCGGAACCAGATGAAGAAATAGAACCGGTGGGGGAAATAATAAAACGGTTAAATAAAAGAAAATCCTCAACCAACTGACCAAGGTTAATTATGGTCAATGGTGTTTCCGCCAAGGAAGCAAAATATTGGGAGGATTACCAATTCTCCGATGAATCGGATTCCGACGAGAATTCTGATGATGTTATAGAAATTACCCCAACTGAATTTAAAAAGGCAAAAGAAAATAATAAGGGAAAGGGCATAAAAATAGAGAAATCTAATTCCAACCCCGATGAACTTTATATGTATCGTCAACCCCCGAAGTCCTTAAGTTGTAACAATGACCCGGGAACCTCTAAACCACCAGGTTTTTCTAAACCAATGTGGACAACGACGGCTCGTATTAGGGGAACATCATACATCCCTAGAAACTTGGCAAAACGAACCAAAACCGAAGAAGAAGAAACGAGCGAGTCGGAATAAGATAGTTGTATTCGTGTGGTGTAATATATGTAATATAGTGTTCTTATGCTTTATGATATATGTAAAAATTGCTTGTATTAATAAGTATTTTTTTTTTATGAAACTAACTCTTGTCTATTTTACAGTTTAAAAACACAAAATGGATAGACAACCCAATATTTTAAGAGACCTACCCGGAGACATGATTGATGAAATCTTGTCTAGAGTCGGCCAGAATTCTTCGGCACAACTATTTAAGGCGAGATCAGTTTGTAAGACTTTCGAAGAACGTTCCAAGAATGTCTTGGTTTATAAGAGACTTTCGTTTGAAAGATGGGGGATATCACATTGGGAAACCCATAAGTTACGATGTGTTTACTTTGACGCATATATTGCGGGGAACCCAAATGCTATTTTACGCAACGGGTTAAGAAATTATTTTGACTCAAGATATCCGAATATTGGACTTCGTGATTTAGAAAAAGCAGCTAACATGCAACATAAAGAAGCATGTTATGCTTACGGATTAGTAATGTTCGCTTCTCACCAAAGTGAGAACAAGAACATCGGGCTACAACTATTAAACAAAACGTTTCCACAAGTGACGGAGTCGGTAATTGGGGTAAGAAATGAGGTTTTTAGATTATTACGGGACTGTTGGACATTACGTAACCCTCGTCCCTTTGATGACGTTACAACACGCTGTCTTATCAACGGCCATAACGGTTATGTTGCACAAGACCAAGGATGGGAAGTAGTCCTAGTAAAACCAGAGTGCATGACTTGTTTCTGGACGTATGAATTACGTGTCTTTATTGCCTTTGCCGAACGACTTGTGTACTAGCTAGAATTGTTTTCACAACTATCTTGTATCAAAGTTATTGTGTGCTATATTTCATGCTTTATGTAAAATAAGCGGTATTGTAAGTTTGTAAAATATTGTATAAAAGTTTGAACGCGAAATATTATTACAATCAGGTTTTCATATAGAATTATAGTAGTTGAATTGTATATTAGCTACTAAGTATGAACTTAACGGGTAGGTACTACCCGAATTTAAACTTATAAAACGCTAATATGAAGAAAAAGCTTTTATAAATGAGTTCATATTATGCTACGAAATACTATTAACTACTCTTAATATTCTGTATGATTAACTTGTTCCATTTAACTATTTTGAAGGAAATGGCACCGACTACTCGACACACCGTGAATATGAATGAAGAGGAATTCCGTACTTTTCTAGCTTCAAACATAGCCGCAGTACAGGCTGCGCTACATACCAACAATAACCTTGGATCTAGCAGTACAGGAAATCGTGTAGGATGCACCTACAAAGAATTCACTGCCTGCAAACCTTTGGAATTTGATGGAACCGAAGGACCGATCGGATTGAAACGGTGGACCGAGAAGGTTGAATCGGTGTTTGCCATAAGTAAGTGTACTGAAGAGGACAAAGTGAAGTACGCTACGCATACCTTCACAGGTTCTGCGTTAACATGGTGGAATACCTATCTAGAGCAAGTGGGACAAGATGATGCGTACGCACTACCGTGGTCAGCATTCAAGCACTTGATGAACGAGAAGTACCGTCCCAGAACCGAGGTCAATAAGCTCAAGACAGAACTTAGAGGGTTACAAACCCAAGGATTTGATATTACCACGTACGAAAGACGATTCACAGAATTGTGCCTATTGTGTCCGGGAGCATTCGAAGATGAGGAAGAGAAGATCGACGCGTTTGTGAAAGGATTACCGGAAAGAATCCAAGAAGATATAAGTTCACACGAGCCCGCCTCCATACAACAGGCATGTAGAATGGCTCACAAACTAGTGAACCAGATTGAAGAAAGAATTAAAGAACAGACTGCTGAAGAGGCCAATGTGAAGCAAGTCAAAAGAAAGTGGGAGGAAAACGGTGATAAGAATCACCAATACAACAACAACAGCAATTACAACAATAATCGCAACAATTATCCCAACAATCGCAACATCAATCGCAACTACAACAAACGGCCCAACAACAACAACAACAACAACAGCAACTACAACAATCATCCCAAGAACAATAATAACCGCAACAACAACAACAACAATCAGAAGCAGCTATGCCAAAGGTGTGAAAAGAATCACTCGGGGTTCTGCACCAAATTTTGCAACAAGTGTAAAAGAAATGGTCATAGCGCGGCGAAGTGTGAGGTCTACGGACCAGGGGTTAATAGAACGAAAGGAACAAATGGTGTCGGAACGAGTAATGGCGGAGCAAGTAGTGTCGGAGCAAGTTATGCCAATGTAGTTTGTTATAAATGTGGAAAACCAGGCCACATTATTAGAAATTGCCCGAACCAGGAGAACACGAATGGACAAGGCCGTGGAAGAGTTTTCAATATTAATGCGGTAGAGGCACAGGAAGACCCGGAGCTTGTTACGGGTACGTTTCTTATTGACAATAAATCTGCTTACGTTTTATTTGATTCGGGTGCGGATAGAAGCTATATGAGTAGAGATTTTTGTGCTAAATTAAGTTGTCCATTGACGCCTTTGGATAGTAAATTTTTACTCGAATTAGCAAATGGTAAATTAATTTCAGCAGATAATATATGTCGGAATCGAGAAATTAAACTGGTTAGCGAAACATTTAAGATTGATTTGATACCAGTAGAGTTAGGGAGTTTTGATGTGATAATCGGTATGGACTGGTTGAAAGAAGTGAAAGCGGAGATCGTTTGTTACAAAAATGCAATTCGCATTATACGAGGAAAAGGAAAACCCTTAATGGTGTACGGAGAAAAGGGCAACACGAAGCTACATCTTATTAGTAATTTGAAGGCATAAAAACTAATAAGAAAAGGTTGCTATGCTGTTCTAGCACACGTCGAGAAAGTACAAACTGAAGAAAAGAGCATCAATGATGTTCCCATTGCAAAAGAATTTCCCGATGTATTTCCGAAAGAATTACCGGGATTACCCCCACATCGATCCGTTGAATTTCAAATAGATCTTGTACCAGGAGCTGCACCAATAGCTCGTGCTCCTTACAGACTCGCACCCAGCGAGATGAAAGAACTGCAAAGCCAATTACAAGAACTTTTAGAGCGTGGTTTCATTCGACCAAGCACATCACCGTGGGGAGCTCCTGTTTTGTTTGTCAAGAAGAAAGATGGTACATTCAGGTTGTGTATCGACTACCGAGAGTTGAACAAACTTACCATCAAGAACCGCTACCCACTACCGAGAATCGACGACTTATTTGATCAACTACAAGGCTCGTCTGTTTATTCAAAGATTGACTTACGTTCCGGGTATCATCAAATGCGGGTGAAAGAAGATGATATTCCAAAGACTGCTTTCAGAACACGTTACGGTCATTACGAGTTTATGGTCATGCCGTTTGGTTTAACTAATGCACCAGCTGTGTTCATGGACCTTATGAACCGAGTGTGTGGACCATACCTTGACAAGTTTGTCATTGTTTTCATTGATGACATACTTATTTACTCAAAGAATGACCAAGAACACGGTGAACATTTGAGAAAGGTGTTAGAAGTATTGAGGAAGGAAGAATTGTATGCTAAGTTTTCAAAGTGTGCATTTTGGTTGGAAGAAGTTCAATTCCTCGGTCACATAGTGAACAAAGAAGGTATTAAGGTGGATCCGGCAAAGATAGAAACTGTTGAAAAGTGGGAAACCCCGAAAACTCCGAAACACATACGCCAGTTTTTAGGACTAGCTGGTTACTACAGAAGGTTCATCCAAGACTTTTCCAGAATAGCAAAACCCTTGACTACATTAACGCATAAAGGGAAGAAATTTGAATGGAATGATGAACAAGAGAAAGCGTTTCAGTTATTGAAGAAAAAGCTAACTACGGCACCTATATTGTCATTGCCTGAAGGGAATGATGATTTTGTGATTTATTGTGATGCATCAAAGCAAGGTCTCGGTTGTGTATTAATGCAACGAACGAAGGTGATTGCTTATGCGTCTAGACAATTGAAGATTCACGAACAAAATTATACGACGCATGATTTGGAATTAGGCGCGGTTGTTTTTGCATTAAAGACTTGGAGGCACTACTTATATGGGGTCAAAAGTATTATATATACCGACCACAAAAGTCTTCAACACATATTTAATCAGAAACAACAGAATATGAGGCAGCGTAGGTGGATTGAATTATTGAATGATTACGACTTTGAGATTCGTTACCACCCGAGGAAGGCAAATGTGGTAGCCGATGCCTTGAGCAGGAAGGACAGAGAACCCATTCGAGTAAAATCTATGAATATAATGATTCATAATAACATTACTACTCAAATAAAGGAGGCGCAACAAGGAGTTTTAAAAGAGGGAAATTTAAAGGATGAAATACCCAAAGGATCGGAGAAGCATCTTAATATTCGGGAAGACGGAACCCGGTATAGGGTTGAAAGGATTTGGGTACCAAAATTTGGAGATATGAGAGAAATGGTACTTAGAGAAGCTCATAAAACCAGATACTCAATACATCCTGGAACGGGGAAGATGTACAAGGATCTCAAGAAACATTTTTGGTGGCCGGGTATGAAAGCCGATGTTGCTAAATACGTAGGAGAATGTTTGACGTGTTCTAAGGTCAAAGCTGAGCATCAGAAACCATCAGGTCTACTTCAATAACCCGAAATCCCGGAATGGAAATGGGAAAACATTACCATGGATTTCATCACTAAATTGCCAAGGACTACAAGTGGTTTTGATACTATTTGGGTAATAGTTGATCGTCTCACCAAATCAGCACACTTCCTACCAATAAGAGAAGATGACAAGATGGAGAAGTTAGCACGACTGTATTTGAAGGAAGTCGTCTCCAGACATGGAATACCAATCTCTATTATCTCTGATAGGGATGGCAGATTTATTTCAAGATTCTGGCAGACATTACAGCAAGCATTAGGAACTCGTCTAGACATGAGTACTGCCTATCATCCACAAACTGATGGGCAGAGCGAAAGGACGATACAAACGCTTGAAGACATGCTACGAGCATGTGTTATTGATTTCGGAAACAGTTGGGATCGACATCTACCGTTAGCAGAATTTTCCTACAACAACAGCTACCATTCAAGCATTGAGATGGCGCCGTTTGAAGCACTTTATGGTAGAAAGTGCAGGTCTCCGATTTGTTGGAGTGAAGTGGGGGATAGACAGATTACGGGTCCGGAGATTATACAAGAAACTACCGAGAAGATCATCCAAATTCAACAACGATTGAAAACCGCCCAAAGTCGACAAAAGAGCTACGCTGACATTAAAAGAAAAGATATAGAATTTGAAATTGGAGAGATGGTCATGCTTAAAGTTGCACCTTGGAAAGGCGTTGTTCGATTTGGTAAACGAGGGAAATTAAATCCAAGGTATATTGGACCATTCAAGATTATTGATCGTGTCGGACCAGTAGCTTACCGACTTGAGTTACCTCAACAACTCGCGGCTGTACATAACACTTTCCACGTCTCGAATTTGAAGAAATGTTTTGCTAAAGAAGATCTCACTATTCCGTTAGATGAAATCCAAATCAACGAAAAACTCCAATTCATCGAAGAACCCGTCGAAATAATGGATCGTGAGGTTAAAAGACTTAAGCAAAATAAGATACCAATTGTTAAGGTTCGATGGAATGCTCGTAGAGGACCCGAGTTCACCTGGGAGCGTGAAGATCAGATGAAGAAGAAATACCCGCATCTATTTCCAGAAGATTCGTCAACACCTTCAACAGCTTAAAATTTCGGGACGAAATTTATTTAACGGGTAGGTACTGTAGTGACCCGAACTTTTCCATGTTTATATATATTAATTGAGATTGATATTTACATGATTAAATGTTTCCAACATGTTAAGCAATCAAACTTGTTAAGACTTGATTAATTGAAATATGTTTCATATAGACAATTGACCACCCAAGTTGATCGGTGATTCACGAACGTTAAAACTTGTAAAAACTATATGATGACATATATATGGATATATATATATATATATAGTTAACATGATACTATGATAAGAAAACATATCATAAAGTATATTAACAATGAACTACATATGTAAAAACAAGACTACTAACTTAATGATTTTTAAACGAGACATATATGTAACGATTATCGTTGTAAAGACATTTAATGTATATATATCATATTAAGAGATATTCATACATGATAATATCATGATAATATAATAATTTAAAATCTCATTTGATATTATAAACATTGGGTTAACAACATTTAACAAGATCGTTAACCTAAAGGTTTCAAAACAACACTTACATGTAACGACTAACGATGACTTAACGACTCAGTTAAAATGTATATACATGTAGTGTTTTAATATGTATTTATACACTTTTGAAAGACTTCAATACACTTATCAAAATACTTCTACTTAACAAAAATGCTTACAATTACATCCTCGTTCAGTTTCATCAACAATCCTACTCGTATGCACCCGTATTCGTACTCGTACAATACACAGCTTTTAGATGTATGTACTATTGGTATATACACTCCAATGATCAGCTCTTAGCAGCCCATGTGAGTCACCTAACACATGTGGGAACCATCATTTGGCAACTAGCATGAAATATCTCATAAAATTACAAAAATATGAGTAATCATTCATGACTTATTTACATGAAAACAAAATTACATATCCTTTATATCTAATCCATACACCAACGACCAAAAACACCTACAAACACTTTCATTCTTCAATTTTCTTCATCTAATTGATCTCTCTCAAGTTCTATCTTCAAGTTCTAAGTGTTCTTCATAAATTCCAAAAGTTCTAGTTTCATAAAATCAAGAATACTTTCAAGTTTGCTAGCTCACTTCCAATCTTGTAAGGTGATCATCCAACCTCAAGAAATCTTTGTTTCTTACAGTAGGTTATCATTCTAATACAAGGTAATAATCATATTCAAACTTTGGTTCAATTTCTATAACTATAACAATCTTATTTCAAGTGATGATCTTACTTGAACTTGTTTTCGTGTCATGATTCTGCTTCAAGAACTTCGAGCCATCCAAGGATCCATTGAAGCTAGATCCATTTTTCTCTTTTCCAGTAGGTTTATCCAAGGAAATTAAGGTAGTAATGATGTTCATAACATCATTCGATTCATACATATAAAGCTATCTTATTCGAAAGTTTAAACTTGTAATCACTAGAACATAGTTTAGTTAATTCTAAACTTGTTCGCAAACAAAAGTTAATCCTTCTAACTTGACTTTTAAAATCAACTAAACACATGTTCTATATCTATATGATATGCTAACTTAATGATTTAAAACCTGGAGACACGAAAAATACCGTAAAACCGGATTTACGCCGTCGTAGTAACACCGCGGGCTGTTTTGGGTTAGTTAATTAAAAACTATGATAAACTTTGATTTAAAAGTTGTTATTCTGAGAAAATGATTTTTATTATGAACATGAAACTATATCCAAAAATTATGGTTAAACTCAAAGTGGAAGTATGTTTTCTAAAATGGTCATCTAGACGTCGTTCTTTCGACTGAAATGACTACCTTTACAAAAACGACTTGTAACTTATTTTTTCGACTATAAACCTATAATTTTTTCTGTTTAGATTCATAAAATAGAGTTCAATATGAAACCATAGCAATTTGATTCACTCAAAACGGATTTAAAATGAAGAAGTTATGGGTAAAACAAGATTGGATAATTTTTCTCATTTTAGCTACGTGAAAATTGGTAACAAATCTATTCCAACCATAACTTAATCAACTTGTATTGTATATTATGTAATCTTGAGATACCATAGACACGTATACAATGTTTCGACCTATCATGTCGACACATCTATATATATTTCGGAACAACCATAGACACTCTATATGTGAATGTTGGAGTTAGCTATACAGGGTTGAGGTTGATTCCAAAATATATATAGTTTGAGTTGTGATCAATACTGAGATACGTATACACTGGGTCGTGGATTGATTCAAGATAATATTTATCGATTTATTTTTGTACATCTAACTGTGGACAACTAGTTATAGGTTACTAACGAGGACAGCTGACTTAATAAACTTAAAACATCAAAATATATTAAAAGTGTTGTAAATATATTTTGAACATACTTTAATATATATGTATATATTGTTATAGGTTCGTGAATCAACAGTGGCCAAGTCTTACTTCCCGACGAAGTAAAAATCTGTGAAAGTGAGTTATAGTCCCACTTTTAAAATCTAATATTTTTGGGATGAGAATACATGCAGGTTTTATAAATAATTTACAAAATAGACACAAGTACGTGAAACTACATTCTATGGTTGAATTATCGAAATCGAATATGCCCCTTTTTATTAAGTCTGGTAATCTAAGAATTAGGGAACAGACACCCTAATTGACGCGAATCCTAAAGATAGATCTATTGGGCCTAACAAACCCCATCCAAAGTACCGGATGCTTTAGTACTTCGAAATTTATATCATATCCGAAGGGTGTCCCGGAATGATGGGGATATTCTTATATATGCATCTTGTTATTGTCGGTTACCAGGTGTTCACCATATGAATGATTTTTATCTCTATGTATGGGATGTGTATTGAAATATGAAATCTTGTGGTCTATTGTTACGATTTGATATATATAGGTTAAACCTATAACTCACCAACATTTTTTGTTGACGTTTAAAGCATCTTTATTCTCAGGTGAATATTAAGAGCTTCCGCTGTTGCATACTAAAATAAGGACAAGATTTGGAGTCCATGTTTGTATGATATTGTGTAAAAACTGCATTCAAGAAACTGATTTCGATGTAACATATTTGTATTGTAAACCATTATGTAATGGTCGTGTGTAAACAGGATATTTTAGATTATCATTATTTGATAATCTACGTAAAGCTTTTTAAACCTTTATTTATGAAATAAAGGTTATGGTTTGTTTTAAAAATGAATGCAGTCTTTGAAAAACGTCTCATATAGAGGTCAAAACCTCGCAACGAAATCAATTAATATGGAACGTTTTTAATCAATAAGAACGGGACATTTCATGTCAGGCCCGATAGATCTATCAACAGGATTCGCGTTTACAATACCACATGTAAATAGTAGTTACCAAGCTACAGGGAAGTATGCCAGTGGTACAACTCAACGTAGAATATATTTTTAAGTACATGTGTCTATTTTGTAAACATTTATAAAAGCAGCGCATGTATTCTCAGCCCAAAAATATATATTGCAAAAGCAATTAAAAAGGGAGCAAATGAAACTCACTTTTTCCTTGAAGGTATTTAATTCGACTTGGTCTCCCATAGATATCACGAACCTAACCATATATATAATATATCAACATATTTTCTTTTTAAGTAATCGTTACATATATATATACTTTTAATACTTTTAATATTTTCTTAGTCCGTAGTTAGCATTCCGATGTTAGTGGTCCACAATTAGTTGCTTAAATAAAATAAATAATGACCCCATCGTATTCGTATTGATCAGAATTAATCTCGACCCATGGTACCATGTTGTCAAATGACGTGTTGCGTACATAAAGTACCGTGTTGTCAAATGACGTGTTGCGTACAATCATGAGGTCTTATGATTAATCTTCTCGTGTTGTTTACGGGTGGTCCTGAAATATATAAAATCAAATCATAAGTAATTATATATAAAATATCATATTAATTAGAAAAGATATGATTAATTTACTTTTTCTCCAAATATTTTCGTAGCTAAACTAGCTTCGGATACCCAATCTTGTTTTAGTCGTAGTTTATTCATTACAACTCCGTTTTTGTTGGTTCAACTTGCCACTTCCTTGGATCGAGTCAAATTTTAAGAATATGAACTGAAAATACCCTAGTTTATATTCGAAATCATAGGTTATAGGTCAAACTTTGGTGAAACTTATGAAAGTGATCATTTTCCATCATAAAAACAACATTTAATGATCATTTTTCTAAAAATACTTACACTTTGAGTTAAACCATGAAATTTTTATGTGTTAACATATTCATAAGAAATATCATTTTTCTAGAACATGAACTTCTAATTCAAAGTTCAAGATGGTTTTTAATTATCCAACCCAAAACAGCCCCCGATTGCACTCCGACGACGTAGATTCAGTTTTTAAGATGTTCTTTGTAAAACCAAGTTATATCTTGTTAGGTTAGCATATCATTATGATATATTACAGGTCTTGAAGTGTTTTAAAAGTCAACTTAGAAGGATCTATTTAGTTTGCGAACAAGTTTGAAATCATTCAAACTATGTTCTTGTTGTTAAAATTTTATACCACAAAATAAGATAGCTATATGAATATGAATTGAATAAAATTATGAACAAGGTTACTACCTTAAGTTACTTGAACGAAGTTACTGCAAAAGATAAGAAATAATCTTGGAATCAATGAGTGGTGGAGTTAGATCAAAAGGTTGGAAGTAAACTTCTTCAAAAGGGTGGTTATTTTGATATGTTCTTGAAAGAGTTTTCTTATGGTGTTTATGGCTTATAATTGAAGCTAAATGATAGGGAAAATGCTTGAAGATGATCAAGTATGAAGTTAGGAGTATTTTGAGAGAGAAATGAGGGTGTAGGTATGAGAAAATGGAGTGAAGAAATGGTGTTCATTTATAAAAACGTTTTTAGTTTATAAAGAAAGAAAAGGATTCCTAATTTTGTTTTCTTACTAATAATTCATACTACTTGACAAATTCTAGTTACCTCATATCTAGGGCAGTAATAATGTTGATTAGGATGTTGATTTGATGTGTATATACCAATAGTAAATACGTATAGAAGCTGGGTATGATACGGGTACATATACCCTAGATATACGTATAGAAATCTTGAGGAAACGGAACGAGAATTCAAATATAGCTATATTTTGTGAATATACTTATATTGTTTTATGTATTTAAGTCCTTAAAAAGTGATTAAATACATTATATATACGATACATGTATAAGCATTATAGATTATAAGTATATATATCAAAGAATGTTACGTATAGTTATCGTTTTGAAAACTTAAGTTAGTAGTTTCAAAATATACTTATAACTCATTGTCATTAATACACAATGAGATGTTAAACCATCCTTAGATCATGTTAAATATATATAAATACATATATATACACAAACGTATAATTATCGTATGTTATATAGTTCGTGATATCATCGGCCATATTGGACGGTCAAACGTTGTGTAAAACTCTTTTCAAAAACACAAGTCTCAACAATTTAGATTGCTTATCATGTTGGTATGGTTTAATTTATGTAAATATTAATCTCATAAGTATAATTTGGTCAGAAAATTCCGGGTCATTACAGTACCTACCCGTTAAAGAAATTTCGTCCTCGAAATTTGATAGAGGTTGTTATGGATAACAATAAGAAGGTTTTCATGACAAATATAAGGTGATAATGGAGTTTTATCATTATTGAGTAATGTAGATAAAACGATTCGATTATGCGAAGAATATAAATGAGACTATTGTAAAAGAGTGAGTTGAGTAAAATATATTCGTCTTAACCGATGACGTAGTTATGATTGATTTTCGGGATTTAAGGAATTTAAAGAGAATCTTACGTAATAAGATTTGGTTCTTTGGTGATTAAGGAAATCAGGATCTTCTTTGATTATATGCAATAATCTGTTTCGATTGCTCTGTCGGATATTTCACTATAAATTCACCCCTTCGTTTCCTTATTTTCCATGACTCACACCTTCTATTCTTTCTCCCTTGATTCTTACTTTAAAGCATTCATCAATATGCTCCATCCAGTCCTGATTCTTGATATACTCCTAACTTTTATATCTGTCATTCTTCTTTTTCATCTACCACCAGAAGAATCTATTTACTTCTACTATACTCTTGTGTTTATAGTGTTTCTAATTCTCCCGTGTCTCTATATTGCTATCTGCATCGATATACACGGTTTGTAATTTCGGGGTTATTATCGGATTTTATATTCTTCATTATTTTTTGGAGCTTCATGCTTTCGTTTTCTCTTCCCGACTTCGAGTCAAGCGAGTAATGGTCCGGAATTCGTAGATATGAAATTCAGAATGAACATAGCTAATGCTCTAAGAAGAAAATGGTAATAGAATGATTTTGATTTGTTAAATTACCAGAATACCCTGGAGAAGACCGAGTCATCCAGAAAAATATTCTCTTGATATGTTTAGAGATTAAATAGAATGTAAGAGTCGTGTAAATGGCACATGATGACGGTACTGCGAATCATCATGCTTCATTAGGAACTCAGCATGACTTACTGTAATATAATGACGTTGATCAAGTGTCATTATATTATACTAATCCATGCTTCAGTTCCCAACACTACTTCAAAACATCCATATTTTAAACTCGAAGGTTTCAGAATTTAGAAACTAACACAGTTTCTTTTATGTTGCAGATATTACGGGGAGATAAATGATTTCAGATAAGAATAGTTGTGAAAATATCGCCAGAAATATGGAGGATATTTATAATAGAACATACGAGAATATCTTAGAATTTCTAATATCAATGGATGATGAAGAAGATTTGTCTGTGAAGGTTTAGAATGAGAAATACGATGTTTTCTAACGATTTCAGCAGGCACAGAATCATTTGGATTCTTTGAAGGCGAACTTATTCTTTGTGATTTGTCCACGACTTTCTTCATAGTTTCACATAATCCGCTTTTCGGTACTAAATTTTCTATCGAGCGTTCCTAACACTCCTTTCTTTATCATCAAACTTTTGGTCATTAAGATCATCTACAACATGCTGCTTCGTCAGCATTTTCAAAGTTAACTGATCTGGGTCATCGGTTATCAAACCGAGGTAGTTTCAGGAGAATTGTGTTTTTAGAATGATTAATCGCTGATGGTAATATTGTGGAATATAAAAGGTTCCCTAGTAACAATAAAGAGTACGCATATATATCGCGGTTATAATAAAGTTGTTTCGGATGAAAAGTCGGAGTTGACTTGCTGGAGCTGTGACAAAATTAGCTACTTTGGAAAGGGATTGCAAAACGATCTTCGGTAACAACAATGTCAAAGGAACTAGAACAGATACGTGTCAAACGTTTACTCAGTTTCTGAGGGTTTTTCAGGTGCATAACTATATGCATCAATCTTTTCTTCCGTAGATGAAGTGCGGTTGGTTTATCCTCTTGATTGAGGTGTTTTTAAGAATCATGATAGATTTGAACGCTGATTGTAATCGTCGAGATACAATGAGGTTTAAGATGAAATCAAGTGACAATCTTGAAGAAATGTTTAGTTTCATATGTTATAATCAATATTTTAATTTATTTTAATTGTCCAATGTCATTAGTCCACAGTCGATAGTCCACAGTAACAATCCAATAATTCATATATAGTTTAATATATAATATACGAATTAATTAATACGTGTCGTGACCCGTATACCTCTCAGACTCGATCACAACTCAAACTATATATATTATTGTAGAATCAACCTCAACCCTGTATAGAGAACTCGATCATTACTGCATATAGAGTGTCTATGGTGATTCCAAATAATATATATAGATGCGTCGATATGATATGTCAAAACATTGTATACGTGTCCCGATATTTAAAGTGCGTAAAATAATTACAGAAATTAAATGACGATAAATAAAAGTGCGATAATTAAATTGTGATAAATAAACTGCGATAAATAAAATGTAATCAGTTAGCTAGGAACAGTTAGCTGGAACAGTTAGCGTGGATTCTTTACAAAATTTTTCATAGTTAATTTGTTTATTTCTAACAGATTTTATTTTGTCATATGTTTTCTTCATATGCCACTTGTTGGATTCTGGGAAGTCAAAATCCAAATATGAAATTGAATGAAAATGGTTATTCTGTGGTGAACGGATACGTATATCGGTGGTTGTAAGTAGGATACTAAATGACTGTTGAATCATCTTCGACGAATGTACAATGTAACTTATTAAGATGAAATCTAATTATTCCTCGGGTATTACCTACCCGTTAAAAAAAATTTCACCATTAATATTTTGTACAAAAGAACTTTTAATTACAATCTTTATGAAAACATATATACATATATATTTTCTTCAGATGAAATCATGAATTTAATGAGTTAATATGATATTAATCTCATTTGCTTTTCGGTTTGAGCTAGAATAAGAAATCTCTAAAACTTTTTGAAACCACATATTCTTCGCAGAATATCAATGAAGTTATGGATCAATACTTCATCGTTCATTATTGTTGGTACTCCTTAGTATCTATGGTGCGTATGATGTTGATGTTTGTGGGACAGATTATGATGTCGAGATGTGTGATGCGGATGTTGTTTGTTAGTGGTGATGATGGTATTGTTGATGTTATTGATGGTGGTGCTGATTATGCTGCTGGTGCTGCTGCTGGTGTTTGCAACCTTCGCACCATGTTCTCCAAAGCCGTCACGCGAGCGCGAAGTTCGTTAACTTTTGCTAGTACACCGGGATGATTGGCGGTTGGAACGAGCGAATGAACAAGATTTTTAATATGGGATAGTATATAATCGTGACGAGATACTCTAGAAATGAGAGAGAAAATGGTGTTTCGAATAGGTTCGTCGGTAAGTGCTTCAGGTTCATCGCCAAGAGGGCAATTTGGTGGATGGAATGGATCACCTTCTTCTTGTCTCAAGTGATTTAGTATATTACGAACCCATCCCCAATTCATCCAGAATAGATGATGGGAAATTGGTTGATCCATTCCGGTGACGCTGCTTTCAGAGCCCGAATGGAAATCCATATCGGCATAACTGTCGGAATCTGAAGAATTCGAACTAGATGCGGAATCCATCTTGTATAATGGGGAAAATGAATTTTTGGTATGGAATAGATTATAGGAGTTAGATTTGGTACTCTTTAATACATAATTTACATATGTATATATAATACCAAAATTCCGTAAATTACGGAGAATCTTTGAAAAGATATCAGTCAAAGTTCGCAATAACAGATATGCTAAGATAAGAATTCGTCTATATACTATCAATGCAGTAAATGCAGTAAAACGTGTCTAGACTTATGAATGATAAGCAGGTAATTTCCTAAGGATGATAAGCAGATGATTTCCGACTAGAAATGATAAGCAAAACTTTTGACATGTAGACACGGTCGAAGTCCAGACTCATTAATGCATCCTAACAACTACTAGTTAGACACACTAGTGCAAGACCTGGTTCACTACGACCACCACTCTGATACCAACTGAAAGGACCCGTCCTAATCCACCTGGACGAAGTCATCAACATTTGGTCCCATTGCGATGATCGGCTCCAAGTAATGTCCTTATATTGAGCAAATGCACAGCGGAAGACTTAATTCGTACCTGAGAATAAACATGCTTTAAAGTGTCAACCAAAAGGTTGGTGAGTTCATAGGTTTATCATAACAATTATTTCAATATGTTAATAGACCACAAGATTTCATAATCATAAACATAATACACTCGCAAGTGTATGTAAAGCATTCTAAGTGGTTGAGCACTTGGTAACCATACTTAACATTTAATCAACGTCGCATATTCCCTTTATTATGAAATCTCACTACACCGTACCTAATGTAGTCACCAAAATGAAGTACTGTGCAACCGTTGAATACTGGTCGTCCAGTTTGGTTGGGGTTGTCAGGCCCGATTGATCTATCAACAGGATTCGCGTTTACAATACCACATGTAAATAGTAGTTACCAAGCTACAGGGAAGTATGCCAGTGGTACAACTCAACGTAGAATATATTTTTAAGTACTTGTGTCTATTTCGTAAACATTTATAAAAGCAGCGCATGTATTCTCAGCCCAAAAATATATATTACAAAAGCAATTAAAAAGGGAGCAAATGAAACTCACTTTTTCCTTAAAGGTATTTAATTCGACTTGGTCTCCCATAGATATCACGAACCTAACCATATATATAATATATCAACATATTTTCTTTTTAAGTAATCGTTACATATATATATATATACTTTTAATACTTTTAATATTTTCTTAGTCCGTAGTTAGCATTCCGATGTTAGTGGTCCACAATTAGTTGATTAAATAAAATAAATAAAGACCCCATCGTATTCGTATTGATCAGAATTAATCTCGACCCATGGTACCATGTTGTCAAATGACGTGTTGCGTACATAAAGTACCGTGTTGTCAAATGGCGTGTTGCGTACAATCATGAAGTCTTATGATTAATCTTCTCGTGTTGTTTACGGGTGGTCCTGAAATATATAAAATCAAATCATAAGTAATTATATATAAAATATCATATTAATTAGAAAAGATATGATTAATTTACTTTTTCTCCAAATATTTTCGTAGCTAAACTAGCTTCGGATACCCAATCTTGTTTTAGTCGTAGTTTATTCATTACAACTCCATTTTTGTTGGTTCAACTTGCCACTTCCTTGGATCGAGTCAAATTTTAAGAATATGAACTGAAAATACCCTATTTTATATTCAAAATCATAGGTTATAGGTCAAACTTTGGTGAAACTTATGAAAGTGATCATTTTCCATCATAAAAACAACATTTAATGATCATTTTTCTAAAAATACTTACACTTTGAGTTAAACCATGAAATTTTTATGTGTTAACATATTCATAAGAAATATCATTTTTCTAGAACATGAACTTCCAATTCAAAGTTCAAGATGGTTTTTAATTATCCAACCCAAAACAGCCCCCGATTGCACTCCGACGACGTAGATTCAGTTTTTAAGATGTTCTTTGTAAAACCAAGTTATATCTTGTTAGGTTAGCATATCATTATGATATATTACAGGTCTTGAAGTGTTTTAAAAGTCAAGTTAGAAGGATCTATTTAGTTTGCGAACAAGTTTGAAATCATTCAAACTATGTTCTTGTTGTTAAAATTCTATACCACAAAATAAGATAGCTATATGAATATGAATTGAATAAAATTATGAACAAGGTTACTACCTTAAGTTACTTGAATGAAGTTACTGCAAAAGATAAGAAATAATCTTGGAATCAATGAGTGGTGGAGTTAGATCAAAAGGTTGGAAGTAAACTTCTTCAAAAGGGTGGTTATTTTGATATGTTCTTGAAAGAGTTTTCTTATGGTGTTTATGGCTTATAATTGAAGCTAAATGATGGGGAAAATGCTTGAAGATGATCAAGTATGAAGTTAGGAGTATTTTGAGAGAGAAATGAGGGTGTAGGTATGAGAAAATGGAGTGAAGAAATGGTGTTCATTTATAAAAACGTTTTTAGTTTATAAAGAAAGAAAAGGATTCCTAATTTTGTTTTCTTACTAATAATTCATACTACTTGACAAATTCTAGTTACCTCATATCTAGGGTAGTAATAATGTTGATTAGGATGTTGATTTGATGTGTATATACCAATAGTAAATACGTATAGAAGCTGGGTATGATACGGGTACATATACCCTAGATATACGTATAGAAATCTTGAGGAAACGGATCGAGAATTCAAATATAGCTATCTTTTGTGAATATACTTATATTGTTTTATGTATTTAAGTCCTTAAAAAGTGATTAAATACATTATATATACGATACATGTATAAGCATTATAGATTATAAGTATATATATCAAAGAATGTTACGTATAGTTATCGTTTTGAAAACTTAAGTTAGTAGTTTCAAAATATACTTATAACTCATTGTCATTAGTACACAATGAGATGTTAAACCATCCTTAGATCATGTTAAATATATATAAATACATATATATACACAAACGTATAATTATCGTATGTTATATAGTTCGTGATATCATCGGCCATATTGGACGGTCAAACGTTGTGTAAAACTCTTTTCAAAAACACAAGTCTCAACAATTTGGATTGCTTATCATGTTGGTATGGTTTAATTTATGTAAATATTAATCTCATAAGTATAATTTGGTCGGAAAATTCCGGGTCATTACAATAATAATAGACCACAAGATTTCATATTTCAATACACATCCCATACATAGAGATAAAAATCATTCATATGGTGAACACCTGGTAACCGACATTAACAAGATGCATATATAAGAATATCCCCATCATTCCGGGACACCCTTCGGATATGATATAAATTTCGAAGTACTAAAGCATCCGGTACTTTGGATGGGGTTTGGTAGGCCCAATAGATCTATCTTTAGGATTCGCGTCAATTAGGGTGTCTGTTCCCTAATTCTTAGATTACCAGACTTAATAAAAAGGGGCATATTCGATTTCGATAATTCAACCATAGAATGTAGTTTCACGTACTTTTGTCTATTTTGTAAATCATTTATAAAACCTGCATGTATTCTCATCCCAAAAATATTGGATTTTAAAAGTGGGACTATAACTCACTTTCACAGATTTTTACTTCGTTGGGAAGTAAAACTTGGCCACTGGTTGATTCACGAACCTATAACAATATATACATATATATCAAAGTATGTTCAAAATATATATACAACACTTTTAATATATTTTGATGTTTTAAGTTTATTAAGTCAGGTGTCCTCGTTAGTAACCTACAACTAGTTGTCCACAGTTAGATGTACAGAAATAAATCGATAAATATTATCTTGAATCAATCCACGACCCAGTGTATACGTATCTCAGTATTGATCACAACTCAAACTATATATATTTTGGAATCAACCTCAACCCTGTATAGCTAACTCCAACATTCACATATAGAGTGTCTATGGTTGTTCCGAAATATATATAGATGTGTCGACATGATAGGTCGAAACATTGTATACGTGTATATGGTATCTCAAGATTACATAATATACAATACAAGTTGATTAAGTTATGGTTGGAATAGATTTGTTACCAATTTTCACATAGCTAAAATGAGAAAAATTATCCAATCTTGTTTTACCCATAACTTCTTCATTTTAAATCCGTTTTGAGTGAATCAAATTGCTATGGTTTCATATTGAACTCTATATTATGAATCTAAACAGAAAAAGTATAGGTTTATAGTCGGAAAAATAAGTTACAAGTCATTTTTATAAAGGTAGTCATTTCAGTCGAAAGAACGACGTCTAGATGACCATTTTAGAAAACATACTTCCACTTTGAGTTTAACCATAATTTTTGGATATAGTTTCATGTTCATAATAAAAATCATTTTCTCAGAATAACAACTTTTAAATCAAAGTTTATCATAGTTTTTAATTAACTAACCCAAAACAGCCCGCGGTGTTACTACGACGGCGTAAATCCGGTTTTACGGTGTTTTTTGTGTTTCCAGGTTTTAAATCATTAAGTTAGCATATCATATAGATATAGAACATGTGTTTATTTGATTTTAAAAGTCAAGTTAGAAGGATTAACTTTTGTTTGCGAACAAGTTTAGAATTAACTAAACTATGTTCTAGTGATTACAAGTTTAAACCTTCGAATAAGATAGCTTTATATGTATGAATCGAATGATGTTATGAACATCATTACTACCTTAAGTTCCTTGGATAAACCTACTGGAAAAGAGAAAAATGGATCTAGCTTCAACGGATCCTTGGATGGCTCGAAGTTCTTGAAGCAGAATCATGACACGAAAACAAGTTCAAGTAAGATCATCACTTGAAATAAGATTGTTATAGTTATAGAAATTGAACCAAAGTTTGAATATGATTATTACCTTGTATTAGAATGATAACCTACTGTAAGAAACAAAGATTTCTTGAGGTTGGATGAACACCTTACAAGATTGGAAGTGAGCTAGCAAACTTGAAAGTATTCTTGATTTTATGTAACTAGAACTTGTAGAATTTATGAAGAACACTTAGAACTTGAAGATAGAACTTGAGAGAGATCAATTAGATGAAGAAAATTGAAGAATGAAAGTGTTTGTAGGTGTTTTTGGTCGTTGGTGTATGGATTAGATATAAAGGATATGTAATTTTGTTTTCATGTAAATAAGTCATGAATGATTACTCATATTTTTGTAATTTTATGAGATATTTCATGCTAGTTGCCAAATGATGGTTCCCACATGTGTTAGGTGACTCACATGGGCTGCTAAGAGCTGATCATTGGAGTGTATATACCAATAGTACATACATCTAAAAGCTGTGTATTGTACGAGTACGAATACGGGTGCATACGAGTAGAATTGTTGATGAAACTGAACGAGGATGTAATTGAAAGCATTTTTGTTAAGTAGAAGTATTTTGATAAGTGTCTTGAAGTCTTTCAAAAGTGTATGAATACATATTAAAACACTACATGTATATACATTTTAACTGAGTCGTTAAGTCATCGTTAGTCGTTACATGTAAATGTTGTTTTGAAACCTTTAGGTTAACGATCTTGTTAAATGTTGTTAACCCAATGTTTATAATATCAAAAGAGATTTTAAATTATTATATTATCATGATATTATGATGTACGAATATCTCTTAATACGATATATATACATTAAATGTCGTTACAACGATAATCGTTACATATATGTCTCGTTTCAAAATCATTAAGTTAGTAGTCTTGTTTTTACATATGTAGTTCATTGTTAATATACTTAATGATATGTTTACTTATCATAATATCATGTTAACTATATATATAACCATATATATGTCATCATATAGTTTTTACAAGTTTTAACGTTCGTGAATCACCGGTCAACTTGGGTGGTCAATTGTCTATATGAAACCTATTTCAATTAATCAAGTCTTAACAAGTTTGATTGCTTAACATGTTGGAAACATTTAATCATGTAAATATCAATCTCAATTAATATATATAAACATGGAAAAGTTCGGGTCACTATAAACACACCGCATCATCGGTCCGCAGTACGATTTGCGATATAAGACATCATCTTGTATGAGATACATCGGCGTTCGCTCTCGCACTAAACGATCTTCGCGACTATCCTCTGGCAAAATATCATTGCGAATATATTGCAGGATTGGTTCCATCCAATTTGGCTGCGCCTCTGTAACAGATGCTACCATTAAATCACTATCAATTGACTTACTTGGCAATTCCTCAACCCATACTTGTTTTTGAAAATGCGAAAATGTTAGAGCGGCTAATTTGCTCAAAGCATCTGCCTTTTTGTTTTGACTTCTAGGCACTTGCGCGAGTTCAAAGTATTCGAACCGCGCAGTAGTTTCTTTTAGCAGTTGCAAGTACTTCTGCATAGAAGGATCATGCGCTTCAAAAGATCCGCTAAACTGATTCGCTACTAGTTGCGAATCTGTAAATGCACGCAACTTAACAATATTCATTTTTTGCGCGATATTTAAGCCTGCAACCAATGCTTCATATTCTGCTTCATTATTTGTCACATCAAAATTAAACCGCAGTGCGTAAGTGTGCTCTTCGCCGTTAGAACTTACCAAAACTAAACCCGCACCTGCACCTTCCACACAAGAAGCACCATCAGTATATAACTCCCAAGTTTCATTAACTGTTGGTTTTAGCGCGGTTCGCTCATTAATTACTTCCAACTCTCCAGACAGCTCTGCGAGATAATCTGCCATAACTTGTCCTTTTTCCGCACTTCGCTGAAAGTAGGATATTTGATAGGCACCCAACTCCACTGCCCATAATGCAAGTCTACCTAAAATCTCCGGTTTTGTTAAGACTTGCCTGATTGGCAGATTGGTTAGCACATGCACTGGATGCCCCTGAAAATATCTACGTAGCCTTCGCGTTGTTAAAATGAGCGCATATACAAACTTTTCGATCGGCGCATAGTTTATTTCGCTTCCCATAAGAGCTTTGCTAACAAAATACACTGGCTTTTGTATTTTGTTCCTTTCCGCTATCAAGACTGAGCCAAACGCTTCATTTGCTACTGAAATATATAGATAGAGAATTTTGCCATGAATTGGTGCTGTTAGTGTAGGCAAAGTTTTCAACAGGTTTTTCATATCTTATAACGCAGAATCTGCTTCAGCGGTCCAAACAAAATTCTTCTGTTTCAAGAAACCTTTTAAAGTTTTGAAAAATGGCAATTGTCGCTCAGCAGCTTTAGACAAAAAACGCGTTAGGGCGGCCAATTTGCCTGTTAAACTTTGCACTTCCTTAACCGTCTTTGGCGCGGTCATATTTTTGATAGCCGCGATCTTTTTTGGATTAGCTTGAATACCTTGTCCCGTAACAAGATATCCTAAAAACTTTCCTTCAGTTTCGCCGAAACTGCATTTCAGCGGATTGAGCTTCATGTTTATCTCACGCAGTTTATCAAATGTTTCGCGCATATCTTCAACGATTCGCTCTTGCGTTGTACTTTTGATGGCTAAATCATCGACATAGGCCTCAAGATTACGCCCTATTTGCTTATCAAACGCGGTGTCAATCAAGCGCTGATATGTGGCACCGTCATTGATTAGTCCAAAAGGCATCATTATATAACAATATATGCCTTTGCCTGTGTGAAACGTGGTTTTATCTGCGTCCTCTTGCGCTATAGGGATTTGATGATAACCTCTTGCCGCATCCAGAAAACATTTATATGGAAATGCATGCAAAGATTCCACCTTTAAATCAATTTCTGGCAGCGGATAATTATCTTTGGTGCACGCTTTATCCAGATCTTTGTAGTCAATACACATTCGCCAGGAATTATCTGGTTTTTTCACCAATACTAGATTCGCGATCCATGACTGATATTGTACTTCGCGCAAAATTCCAGCTCGGACTAATTTTGTGATTTCTTCGCACAACCATTTGACGCGATCTGGGGCCATACCCCTTCGCTTTTGCACTACTGGTTTTAGAGCTGGATTTACATTTAGCTTGTGTTCCGCAATGTGACGCGGAACACCGGTCATATCGTTTTCGCACCAGGCAAAAACATCCATATATTCATCAAGTAATTGCACAATTTGCTTTCGAGTATCCGCACTAAGATTGCGACCTACTTTGATTTTCTGTTCTGGATATGCAGGATTAACTATTTCCATGCTATCCTCCTTATCCACAGTATCCTAAGGTTTCTGACCTGCGGTTTTTACATTGACAGCCGCGCAAATAGGCACTATGCTCTCTAAACATATTGCGGCGATTCCTTTATATGTTGGAAATTTAATCATGCCATGAATTGTGGATGGTACAATTCCAAATTTGCTTATAGCGGTCCTTCCTAGCAACATGTTATAGCGAGAAGAAGCTCCATAACATAGAAATCTAGCTGTGCTTGTCGCGCTAAAGCATTATCATTTACATCGGCTAGCTCGATGTTCAGCGACAAGACACCGATTGGTAGCGAAAATTCTCCTGCAAAACCGGTTAGCGAAACCGCAGTCGTTTGCAGATTTGCTTTAATATCCTCTGGCAACTGAGCAAAACATTGTTCGTAAATAATATCAACGCTACTACCATTATCAACATGAACTTTCATCACTGTGATATTAGCGTCCGCAATTTTACACGATACTATTATCGGCATTTCAGAAAAATCTTCGCTCTGCATTTTTGGAAAGCTAATTGGCGCTGATTCCCAATTATGATACATTTTGGCAGATTTTCGCTTCTTTCCTCTTTTTTGGACATTCATTCGCATAGTGGCCATGTTATCACTATTATCGCCAATGTTATTCATTATTTACTGCCAATTTGAAAACACGCACCTGCAAATCATCGCAACAAAAACACAATTGAAATTAAACCGCCTAATTAATTGTTTAACAGCGTAAAACAAAAATTTTCAGTGTAATTCGTAAAACGTGTCCCACGGATGGCGCCAATTGATCAATCCTTAATTAATGATGTTGCTTAATTACGGATTGAGTGCAATAAGATTATAATGGAGGATGGGATGTTCGATGATTATTTTGGGCCCCGAAGATCGTTTTTCACTTTAACTATCAAGTGATCAACCACCCCGACCCGGTCTTCGTTATCGATTAGCATGATTCACCTTAACTCAATGTAAGAAGTCCTTGGGCAAAGTCACAAGTGAAATCTACAAAGGCTTAGGCAAATGGCAGAGAATCAACAACCCATAAATGAGAGGCCAAGCTCCCTATTTATAGTATCCGTGATATCCGCGGTCTGCGAGATGCTCGGCTCTCCGCGGAAAGTCAGTGGATCAAACCGCAGTTTGGTATTTCAGCGAATACATAACCGCAGTATTTATTTTCAGCGAATATTGCATAACTGTGCCTTATAATCCGCGTAGTTCTGTCCTTAGCTTTTAGAAAATAAAATATACATATACAATGCTATGTATATGATCACGCATCTAGCTGTAAAAAGACTCTTCGAAGTACTCACCTTCTTATCTTGTCCTTACACGTGTGTGGCTGAAAACAAAACCCCCAAAATCATCACTAATTACAGCTGTTACCATAAACCCTAACCGATCATCTACTTTTACAACTTCCTTCTACAGTGTTCATCTTCCTCCATCAATACCTTCTTTTCTTCCTGTTTCATTAGAACATTAATGGCAGCCATAAAGGATGTTTCAGCTATTCATAGCAGAGTAAATGAAAAATATTTAGGCGAGTTACTGCAACATTTTCCTAGATTAGCTGGCGTTGAACCAGTGATTCCTGCAATTAATGCCAGAGGCTGCTCACCGCCCCCTGGCAAAATTGCTATTTATGGCCATTCAATTTTCAATTTTTTCTTACGTCTGCCATTTACACCATTCTTCTTAGAAGTTTGCAAGTTTTATGGTGTTGCTGTTGGTCAATTTGAACCTGCATCAATTCGAAAGATTCTAATTTTTGAAATGTATTGTCACGTAAGGAATATTGAACCATCTGTTCGAATATTTTGCCATTTGGTACGTATAGCTCACCATGAAAAAGGTTGGTTCACATTCAATAAAGTTCATGGATTTCTGAAACCTGCACTTGATCATCCCGGCGATAACTGGTATGCTTCATTTATCTTTATTAATGAAGATGCAATTGATAACCAATACGCAGCTACTCGAGTGTGGCGCAAACACTTGCATACCGTATCAGTTACCATCCCAAAACTCGTTACCAAGGAAAACATTTTGTTTAAGAAGATTAAAGCTGAACAAATCAATGACATTAAATATGGGGAACACATGCTTTCACTGACATCCGTAAGCCAAGATTGGGATATCACACAAGGTTATGCCTGTGTTCTTGCTAGGAGGAAGAGTAAGCATTTACTTTTGCTACATTTTCTTAATAAGGTGCCCTCCTTTATCTATCCAATTAACCATTGTGACTTTTAAACTTTTTGCAGAAATTACACCGCTTACCGCCATGCGGTCATCGGTTTATTCACAGCTTACCTTTACTACTCAGAAAATTATTGATGATACTCCCAAGATAGATGAAGTGGGGGAGGAGGAGGATGAAGAAGAAGAAGACATAGGTATGAATCGAGTTGCCTCTAGAGAACGTCGTGCCTCGGGTAATGATAACACTGGATTATGTAAAATACCATACCAAAACCTGTACTTGTTTTCTTGTATGCCCAGTACTGGTGGATTTTATAATCCAAACCCTTCCTTATATTTTATGCCACCCTTGAAATGTTGTGAAGCATATTGGAACTCTTTTATAAGTAACAATTTCCCTTTATCTCCAACAGCTAGTGCATCACATCAAGACACTACATTAGCAAATCTTTCGCCTTCCGCCAAGAGGAGAAGAACTGGTCAAATTGCTCCGTCATCCGCTCAACAAGGAGCTGGCCCTAGTTCTTCTCAACAACAAATTACGCTTCCAATCTTGATACAAACATGCTTTCCTCCCTTTTAAAAGGACCACCACACTCGTACGAAGATTTCATGACTTTTTTTAATGCCATGGTGTGTCCTTCACTAGCCTAATTCTTTAGCAACCTATCTGATGCAGATGCCAAGAAGGTTAAGGCACAAAGTATCATTCTGAACATTGCTTCTGGTTTAAATGACCTTCAACGCCTATCTGACTTGCAAAACAATGAAGTCACTACAAATAAGGAGCTATCTGCTGAAAAGGAGAAAGTAGCCAGGACAGAACGATAAGCCACAGAGATAAAGAGGGAATACGAGTCAATGAAGAGGCTTTATGAAAATACCAACAATCACAGGGTGGAGTAAAATTATCTTTCAGAGAAAAGCGACATCTGAGCAAAATTGATGAACTAGTAAAGGAGAACGAAAAAATGCTTGAGCAAAATAACATATTGAAAGAACAGCTTAAAGCCAAAGACGAGAATGAAAGACGAATGATAACTGGCATCCCTGCGCTTGTTGAGCATATCTTTAATTGCCAAGCTCTGTCTCACAGGATTCGTGAGTTTGTCCGTCTTGCGAAGTCTGCTGAACGACTAAATTTTTTCAACTTTATGAAAAGAAAACTGCCAGAATTGCCAAGTCCGATGCCTGTTGTTATTACATCAAAGATTAATGAAAACGTCATAAAAGATGCTGATGCAGCCGGTGCACTAATAGAAAATATGAAGTTTTCTGATCTTGGAAATCTTTGTAAAAGGCCGGATGTAACAATAGATGATGTATTGAATTATACTCCGCAGGATGAATGAAATACTATGTTTTTATACATATGCTTTTACATAACGTTTAATATTGTACTTGGTTATGTATATTAGAAATATATGCTGTAACTTAGTAAGATTGTTGTAGTGAATGATCGAGCCTAGATCCGTCTTCCTTAATGAATTGGATCTAGGATCGAGTGCAATGAGGAGGATTGTGGTGTTGTTGTTTGTTTTGGGCTCCGATGATCGTCTTTCACTCTAGCAATCAAGTGATCAACCACCCCGACCCGGTCTTGATTATTGATTTGCATAATTCACCCTAGCACAATGTAAAGATTCCTTGGGCAAGGTCATAAGTAAAAATCACAAAGGCTAGAGCAAATGGCAGAGAGTCAACAACCTATAAATGAGAGGCCAAGCTCCCTATTTATAGTATGCAGAATATTCGCGGTGTGCGGAACGCGGATCGCGCGGATTCTTGCACACTTATACGGATTGCGGAATCGCGGATCGCGAGATCGCGGATTATTGTGCATTATCGAGGATCACTACGGATCAGCGCGGATTATCGCGGATCATTGCGGATTAGCGCGGATTAACGCGGATCATTGCGGATCAGCGCGGATTAACGCGGATCATTGCGGATCAGCGCGGATTATCGTGGATCATTGCGGATCAGCGCGGGCTAATGCGGATCATTGCGGATCTCAGTACACTTGTGCATTACGCAAGGTAGTGCTATGCGCACTATCAAGTCCCCCAAGTTTGGTATTATATGTTGAAGATATATAATGACGAACTTGTAAGTATGCAATCATAGAGAATATAACAATATATACACTATCAAGTCCCCCCAGTTCGATATTATAAACTGAAAGTATATGATGTCGAACTCTAAGTGTACAATATGCTTTGCTCGTGAAGTTATGCGCAACGCATGGCGCTTGTTTATCAAAGAAAAAATCATGTTGCAACGTTTATTTATATAGCGCTTTGTTATATATTCATAATTTCTAGACTTGTCCTTTGCAATTTCCATGTTTATTATTGTGGACATAATAAACACGTACTTATGCGAAACAATCTTTTATATATTATGAATCTTCTAAGTCCGACAAATCGATCCTTAGGCAATCAATTAGCATTGCGAAGCATCTAAGTATTGGCAAAATCAAATACTTAGGATTTTAAGTTCCTTTCGCAATATTTCGCAAACACATGCAATTTCATGTGATTCATCCAAGCGGGCTTTCTTCATCGCTTAGGCATTCATTGTATTTTCACACGCCAAGTGGTTTTCAATTGAAAAATCAAAGTACGCGTCCGCACTTGATAAAATTTGACCACGATTTGACGCTTTTTTGCATAATATAATATTCTTGAGAAATTTGCCCGAAGCATATATGAAGCAAGTCAATTGAAGCTTATGTTAATATAACATATAACACATGACGTATTTTAAGCCTATCTCGCCAACGTGCATTTGTATTATAAGAACATATGGTTTTAGCCCTAATGACCTCATGCATCGTGTGCAAAATCAATCAATAATTGCGGCCATGCTTTTAAGCAATGTAACCACATGCTTTTAGCACAAATAATAAGATTTCCATTGCCAAATGCTCATGAACTTAGATAATGTTGCATTGTGCTATAAGCACAAATAAGAATATTGCCAAAGATAGTGCTATGCACTATTCATTTATTTTTGCTTTAATTTTAGCGGTTTCGAACACCGCGAATTTTTGTTAACCTTAGCGGTTGCGAACACCGCGGATTTTTGCTATCTTTAGCGGTTTCGAACACCGCGAAATTTTGCTAACTTTAACGGTTTCGAACACCGCGGATTTTTGCTAACTTTAGCGGTTTCGAACACCGCGAATTTAAGCTTCACAAATTTTAAACCTTGTGTCGTTAAGCTTGCAACACGCTTGCGGGTTTAAATCTTGTAGATTAAATTTGCGCAATAGATCTTCAAACGATCCGCCAAAAATAGAGACGCATTTAATTTTCTGACTTTCATTATAGCACAACTTTGAATTACTATTAGCATGTGGCCCATTATTTTGCTTCAATATGGCACGTGCATACCAGTTTGTAATAGATTTCCACGTATCCTCCTCTCTGTTACACATGTACTGATTCTCTATCATATTTCCTTTTGATAGAAACAACAATATGTTTATTCTCCTCACAAGTGGATAGTTGTTTACATTATCAAAGCGAGAATACCACCAACTAATGGGACATCGTTGAATTGGCTTTCGAAGAAATATTTTAACTCTAATCCGCAATCGGCATGGCTTGATTACAAAAATCCATTTATCTTCAAAGTGTGCGTAGAAGCTATTTTCAAGCTTCATATTGGCAGTATTCGTTCCAATTCTTGGATCATAATCGCACCAGTTAATAGATGCGCATGGACTTTCAATGAAATGTCCCGTTCTTATTGATTAAAAACGTTCCATATTAATTGATTTCGTTGCGAGGTTTTGACCTCTATATGAGACGTTTTTCAAAGACTGCATTCATTTTAAAACAAACCATAACCTTTATTTCATCAATAAAGGTTTAAAAAGCTTTACGTAGATTATCAAATAATGATAATCTAAAATATCCTGTTTACACACGACCATTACATAATGGTTTACAATACAAATATGTTACAACAAAATAAGTTTCTTGAATGCAGTTTTTACACAATATCATACAAGCAGGGACTCCAAATCTCGTCCTTATTTAAGTATGCGACAGCGGAAGCTCTTAATAATCACCTGAGAATAAACATGCTTAAAACGTCAACAAAAATGTTGGTGAGTTATAGGTTTAACCTATATATATCAAATCATAATAATAGACCACAAGATTTCATATTTCAATACACATCCCATACATAGAGATAAAAATCATTCATATGATGAACACCTGGTAACCGACATTAACAAGATGCATATATAAGAATATCCCCATCATTCCGGGACACCCTTCGGATATGATATAAATTTCGAAGTACTAAAGCATCCGGTACTTTGGATGGGGTTTGTTAGGCCCAATAGATCTATCTTTAGGATTCGCGTCAATTAGGGTGTATGTTCCCTAATTCTTAGATTACCAGACTTAATAAAAAGGGGCATATTCGATTTCGATAATTCAACCATAGAATGTAGTTTCACGTACTTGTGTCTATTTTGTAAATCATTTATAAAACCTGCATGTATTCTCATCCCAAAAATATTAGATTTTAAAAGTGGGACTATAACTCACTTTCACAGATTTTTACTTCGTCGGGAAGTAAGACTTGGCCAATGGTTGATTCACGAACCTATAACAATATATACATATATATCAAAGTATGTTCAAAATATATTTACAACACTTTTAATATATTTTGATGTTTTAAGTTTATTAAGTCAGCTGTCCTCGTTAGTAATCTACAACTAGTTGTCCACAGTTAGATGTACAGAAATAAATCGATAAATATTATCTTGAATCAATCCACGACCCAGTGTATACGTATCTCAGTATTGATCACAACTCAAATTATATACATTTTGGAATCAACCTCAACCCTGTATAGCTAACTCCAACATTCACATATAGAGTGTCTATGGTTGTTCCGAAATATATATAGATGTGTCGACATGATAGGTCGAAACATTGTATACGTGTCTATGGTATCTCAAGATTACATAATATACAATACAAGTTGATTAAGTTATGGTTGGAATAGAATTGTTACCAATTTTCACGTAGCTAAAATGAGAAAAATTATCCAATCTTGTTTTACCCATAACTTCTTCATTTTAAATCCGTTTTGAGTGAATCAAATTGCTATGGTTTCATATTGAACTCTATTTTATGAATCTAAACAGAAAAAGTATAGGTATATAGTCGGAAAAATAAGTTACAAATCGTTTTTTTAAAGGTAGTCATTTCAATCGAAAGAACGACGTCTAGATGACCATTTTAGAAAACATACTTCCACTTTGAGTTTAACCATAATTTTTGGATATAGTTTCATGTTCATAATAAAAATCATTTTCTCATAATAACAACTTTTAAATCAAAGTTTATCATAGTTTTTAATTAACTAACCCAAAACAGCCCGCGGTGTTACTACGACGGCGTAAATCCGGTTTTACGGTGTTTTTCGTGTTTCCAGGTTTTAAATCATTAAGTTAGCATATCATATAGATATAGAACATGTGTTTAGTTGATTTTAAAAGTCAAGTTAGAAGAATTAACTTTTGTTTGCGAACAAGTTTAGAATTAACTAAACTATGTTCTAGTGATTACAAGTTTAAACCTTCGAATAAGATAGCTTTATATGTATGAATCGAATGATGTTATGAACATCATTACTACCTTAAGTTTCTTGGATAAACCTATTGGAAAAGAGAAAAATGGATCTAGCTTCAACGGATCCTTGAATGGCTCGAAGTTCTTGAAGCAGAATCATGACACGAAAACAAGTTCAAGTAAGATCATCACTTGAAATAAGATTGTTATAGTTATAGAAATTGAACCAAAGTTTGAATATAATTATTACCTTGTATTAGAATGATAACCTACTGTAAGAAACAAAGATTTCTTGAGGTTGGATGATCACCTTACAAGATTGGAAGTGAGCTAGCAAACTTGAAAGTATTCTTGATTTTATGTAACTAGAACTTGTAGAATTTATGAAGAACACTTAGAACTTGAAGATAGAACTTGAGAGAGATTAATTAGATGAATAAAATTGAAGAATGAAAGTGTTTGTAGGTGTTTTTGGTCGTTGGTGTATGGATTAGATATAAAGGATATGTAATTTTATTTTCATGTAAATAAGTCATGAATGATTACTCATATTTTTGTAATTTTATGAGATATTTCATGCTAGTTGCCAAATGATGGTTCCCACATGTGTTAGGTAACTCACATGGGCTGCTAAGAGCTGATAATTGGAGTGTATATACCAATAGTACATACATCTTAAAAGCCGTGTATTGTACGAGTACGAATACGGGTGCATACGAGTAGAATTGTTGATGAAACTGAACGAGGATGTAATTGTAAGAATTTTTGTTAAGTAGAAGTATTTTGATAAGTGTATTGAAGTCTTTCCAAAGTGTATAAATACATATTAAAACACTACATGTATATACATTTTAACTGAGTCGTTAAGTCATCGTTAGTCGTTACATGTAAGTGTTGTTTTGAAACCTTTAGGTTAACGATCTTGTTAAATGTTGTTAACCCAATTATTATATTATCATGATATTATCATGTATGAATATCTCTTAATATGATATATATACATTAAATGTCTTTACAACGATAATCGTTACATATATGTCTCGTTTAAAAATCATTAAGTTAGTAGTCTTGTTTTTACATATGTAGTTCATTGTTAATATACTTAATGATATGTTTACTTATCATAGTATCATGTTAACTATATATATATCCATATATATGTCATCATATAGTTTTTACAAGTTTTAACGTTCGTGAATCACCGGTCAACTTGGGTGGTCAATTGTCTATATGAAACATATTTCAATTAATCAAGTCTTAACAAGTTTGATTGCTTAACATGTTGGAAACATTTAATCATGTAAATATCAATCTCAATTAATATATATAAACATGGAAAAGTTCGGGTCACTACAGTACCTACCCGTTAAATAAATTTCGTCCCGAAATTTTAAGCTGTTGAAGGTGTTGACGAATCTTCTGGAAATAGATGCGGGTATTTCTTCTTCATCTGATCTTCACGCTCCCAGGTGAACTCGGGTCCTCTACGAGCATTCCATCGAACCTTAACAATTGGTATCTTGTTTTGCTTAACTCTTTTAACCTCACGATCCATTATTTCGACGGGTTCTTCGATGAATTGGAGTTTTTCGTTGATTTGGATTTCATCTAACGGAATAGTGAGATCTTCTTTAGCAAAACATTTCTTCAAATTCGAGACGTGGAAAGTGTTATGTACAGCCGCGAGTTGTTGAGGTAACTCAAGTCGGTAAGCTACTGGTCCGACACGATCAATAATCTTGAATGGTCCAATATACCTTGGATTTAATTTCCCTCGTTTACCAAATCGAATAACGCCTTTCCAAGGTACAACTTTAAGCATGACCATTTCTCCAATTTCAAATTCTATATCTTTTCTTTTAATGTCAGCGTAGCGCTTTTGTCGACTTTGGGCGGTTTTCAACCGTTGTTGAATTTGGATGATCTTCTCGGTAGTTTCTTGTATAATCTCCGAACCCGTAATCTGTCTATCCTCCACTTCACTCCAACAAATCGGAGACCTGCACTTTCTACCATAAAGTGCTTCAAATGGCGCCATCTCAATGCTTGAATGGTAGCTGTTGTTGTAGGAAAATTCTGCTAACGGTAGATGTCGATCCCAACTGTTTCCGAAATCAATAACACATGCTCGTAGCATGTCTTCAAGCGTTTGTATAGTCCTTTCGCTCTGCCCATCAGTTTGTGGATGATAGGCAGTACTCATGTCTAGACGAGTTCCTAATGCTTGCTATAATGTCTGCCAGAATCTTGAAATAAATCTGACATCCCTATCAGAGATAATAGAGATTGGTATTCCATGTCTGGAGACGACTTCCTTCAAATACTGTCGTGCTAACTTCTCCATCTTGTCATCTTCTCTTATTGGCAGGAAGTGTGCTGATTTGGTGAGACGATCAACTATTACCCAAATAGTATCGAAACCACTTGCAGTCCTTGGCAATTTAGTGATGAAATCCATGGTAATGTTTTCCCATTTCCATTCCGGGATTTTGGGTTGTTGAAGTAGACCTGATGGTTTCTGATGCTCAGCTTTGACCTTAGAACACGTCAAACATTCTCCTACGTATTTAGCAACATCGGCTTTCATACCCGGCCACCAAAAATGTTTCTTGAGATCCTTGTACATCTTCCCCGTTCCAGGATGTATTGAGTATCTGGTTTTGTGAGCTTCTCTAAGTACCATTTCTCTCATATCTCCAAATTTTAGTACACAAATCCTTTCAGCCCTATACCGGGTTCCGTCTTCTCGAATATTAAGATGCTTCTCAAATCCTTTGGGAATTTCATCCTTTAAATTTCCCTCTTTTAAAACTCCTTGTTGCGCCTCCTTTATTTGAGTAGTAAGGTTATTATGAATCATTATATTCATAGATTTTACTCGAATGGGTTCTCTGTCCTTCCTGCTCAAGGCATCGGCTACCACATTTGCCTTCCCCGGGTGGTAATGAATCTCAAAGTCGTAATCATTCAATAATTCAATCCACCTACGCTGCCTCATATTCAGTTGTTTCTGATTAAATATGTGTTGAAGACTTTTGTGGTCGGTATATATAATACTTTTGACCCCATATAAGTAGTGCCTCCAAGTCTTTAATGCAAAAACAACCGCGCCTAATTCCAAATCATGCATCGTATAATTTTGTTCGTGAATCTTCAATTGTCTAGACGCATAAGCAATCACCTTCGTTCGTTGCATTAATACACAACCGAGACCTTGCTTTGATGCGTCACAATAAATCACAAAATCATCATTCCCTTCAGGCAATGACAATATAGGTGCCATAGTTAGCTTTTTCTTCAATAACTGAAACGCTTTCTCTTGTTCATCATTCCATTCAAATTTCTTCCCTTTATGCGTTAATGCAGTCAAGGGTTTTGCTATTCTGGAAAAGTCTTGGATGAACCTTCTGTAGTAACCAGCTAGTCCTAAAAACTGGCGTATGTGTTTCGGAGTTTTTGGGGTTTCCCACTTTTCAACAGTTTCTATCTTTGCCGGATCCACCTTAATACCTTCTTTGTTCACTATGTGACCGAGGAATTGAACTTCTTCCAACCAAAATGCACACTTTGAAAACTTAGCGTACAATTCTTCCTTCCTCAATAATTCTAACACCTTTCTCAAATGTTCACCGTGTTCTTGGTCATTCTTTGAGTAAATAAGTATGTCATCAATGAAAATAATGACAAACTTGTCAAGGTATGGTCCACACACTCGGTTCATAAGGTCCATGAACACAGCTGGTGCATTAGTTAAACCAAACGGCATGACCATAAACTCGTAATGACCGTAACGTGTTCTGAAAGCAGTCTTTGGAATATCATCTTCTTTCACCCACATTTGATGATACCCGGAACGTAAGTCAATCTTTGAATAAACAGACGAGCCTTGTAGTTGATCAAATAAGTCGTCGATTCTCGGTAGTGGGTAGCGGTTCTTGATGGTAAGTTTGTTCAACTCTCGGTAGTCGATACACAACCTGAATGTACCATCTTTCTTCTTGACAAACAAAACAGGAGCTCCCCACGGTGATGTGCTTGGTCGAATGAAACCACGCTCTAAAAGTTCTTGTAATTGGCTTTGCAGTTCTTTCATCTCTCTGGGTGCGAGTCTGTAAGGAGCACGAGCTATTGGTGCAGCTCCTGGTACAAGATCTATTTGAAATTCAACGGATCGATGTGGGGGTAATCCCGGTAATTCTTTCGGAAATACATCGGGAAATTCTTTTGCAATGGGAACATCATTGATGCTCTTTTCTTCAGTTTGTACTTTCTCGACGTGTGCTAGAACAACATAGCAACCTTTTCTTATTAGTTTTTGTGCCTTCAAATTACTAATAAGATGTAGCTTCGTTTTGCCCTTTTCTCCGTACACCATTAAGGGTTTTCCTTTTTCTCGTATAATGCGAATTGCATTTTTGTAACAAACGATCTCTGCTTTCACTTCTTTCAACCAGTCCATACCGATTATCACATCAAAACTCCCTAACTCTACTGGTATCAAATCAATCTTAAATGTTTCGCTAACCAGTTTAATTTCTCGATTCTGACATATATTATCTGCTGAAATTAATTTACCATTTGCTAATTCGAGTAAAAATTTACTATCCAAAGGCGTCAATGGACAACTTAATTTAGCACAAAAATCTCTACTCATATTGCTTCTATCCGCACCCGAATCAAATAAAACGTAAGCAGATTTATTGTCAATAAGAAATGTACCCGTAACAAGCTCCGGGTCTTCCTGTGCCTCTGCCGCATTAATATTGAAAACTCTTCTGCGGCCTTGTCCATTCGTGTTCTCCTGGTTCGGGCAATTTCTAATAATGTGGCCCGATTTTCCACATTTATAACAAACTACATTGGCATAACTTGCTCCGACACTACTTGCTCCGCCATTACTCGTTCCGACACCATTTGTTCCTTTCTGTCTATTAACCCCTGGTCCGTAGACCTCACACTTCGCCGTGCTATGTGTAGTGACCCGAACTTTTCCATGTTTATATATATTAATTGAGATTGATATTTACATGATTAAATGTTTCCAACATGTTAAGCAATCAAACTTGTTAAGACTTGATTAATTGAAATATGTTTCATATAGACAATTGACCACCCAAGTTGATCGGTGATTCACGAACGTTAAAACTTGTAAAAACTATATGATGACATATATATGGATATATATATATATATAGTTAACATGATACTATGATAAGAAAACATATCATAAAGTATATTAACAATGAACTACATATGTAAAAACAAGACTACTAACTTAATGATTTTTAAACGAGACATATATGTAACGATTATCGTTGTAAAGACATTTAATGTATATATATCATATTAAGAGATATTCATACATGATAATATCATGATAATATAATAATTTAAAATCTCATTTGATATTATAAACATTGGGTTAACAACATTTAACAAGATCGTTAACCTAAAGGTTTCAAAACAACACTTACATGTAACGACTAACGATGACTTAACGACTCAGTTAAAATGTATATACATGTAGTGTTTTAATATGTATTTATACACTTTTGAAAGACTTCAATACACTTATCAAAATACTTCTACTTAACAAAAATGCTTATAATTACATCCTCGTTCAGTTTCATCAATAATTCTACTCGTATGCACCCGTATTCATACTCGTACAATACACAGCTTTTAGATGTATGTACTATTGGTATATACACTCCAATGATCAGCTCTTAGCAGCCCATGTGAGTCACCTAACACATGTGGGAACCATCATTTGGCAACTAGCATGAAATATCTCATAAAATTACAAAAATATGAGTAATCATTCATGACTTATTTACATGAAAACAAAATTACATATCCTTTATATCTAATCCATACACCAACGACCAAAAACACCTACAAACACTTTCATTCTTCAATTTTCTTCATCTAATTGATCTCTCTCAAGTTCTATCTTCAAGTTCTAAGTGTTCTTCATAAATTCCAAAAGTTCTAGTTTCATAAAATCAAGAATACTTTCAAGTTTGCTAGCTCACTTCCAATCTTGTAAGGTGATCATCCAATCTCAAGAAATCTTTGTTTCTTACAGTAGGTTATCATTCTAATACAAGGTAATAATCATATTCAAACTTTGGTTCAATTTCTATAACTATAACAATCTTATTTCAAGTGATGATCTTACTTGAACTTGTTTTCGTGTCATGATTCTGCTTCAAGAACTTCGAGCCATCCAAGGATCCATTGAAGCTAGATCCATTTTTCTCTTTTCCAGTAGGTTTATCCAAGGAAATTAAGGTAGTAATGATGTTCATAACATCATTCGATTCATACATATAAAGCTATCTTATTCGAAGGTTTAAACTTGTAATCACTAGAACATAGTTTAGTTAATTCTAAACTTGTTCGCAAACAAAAGTTAATCCTTCTAACTTGACTTTTAAAATCAACTAAACACATGTTCTATATCTATATGATATGCTAACTTAATGATTTAAAACCTGGAAACACGAAAAACACCGTAAAACCGGATTTACGCCGTCGTAGTAACACCGCGGGCTGTTTTGGGTTAGTTAATTAAAAACTATGATAAACTTTGATTTAAAAGTTGTTATTCTGAGAAAATGATTTTTATTATGAACATGAAACTATATCCAAAAATTATGGTTAAACTCAAAGTGGAAGTATGTTTTCTAAAATGGTCATCTAGACGTCGTTCTTTCGACTGAAATGACTACCTTTACAAAAACGACTTGTAACTTATTTTTCCGACTATAAACCTATACTTTTTCTGTTTAGATTCATAAAATAGAGTTCAATATGAAATCATAGCAATTTGATTCACTCAAAACGGATTTAAAATGAAGAAGTTATGGGTAAAACAAGATTGGATAATTTTTCTCATTTTAGCTACGTGAAAATTGGTAACAAATCTATTCCAACCATAACTTAATCAACTTGTATTGTATATTATGTAATCTTGAGATACCATAGACACGTATACAATGTTTCGACCTATCATGTCGACACATCTATATATATTTCGGAACAACCATAGACACTCTATATGTGAATGTTGGAGTTAGCTATACAGGGTTGAGGTTGATTCCAAAATATATATAGTTTGAGTTGTGATCAATACTGAGATACGTATACACTGGGTCGTGGATTGATTCAAGATAATATTTATCGATTTATTTCTGTACATCTAACTGTGGACAACTAGTTATAGGTTACTAACGAGGACAGCTGACTTAATAAACTTAAAACATCAAAATATATTAAAAGTGTTGTAAATATATTTTGAACATACTTTAATATATATGTATATATTGTTATAGGTTCGTGAATCAACAGTGGCCAAGTCTTACTTCCCGACGAAGTAAAAATCTGTGAAAGTGAGTTATAGTCCCACTTTTAAAATCTAATATTTTTGGGATGAGAATACATGCAGGTTTTATAAATGATTTACAAAATAGACACAAGTACGTGAAACTACATTCTATGGTTGAATTATCGAAATCGAATATGCCCCTTTTTATTAAGTCTGGTAATCTAAGAATTAGGGAACAGACACCCTAATTGACGCGAATCCTAAAGATAGATCTATTGGGCCTAACAAACCCCATCCAAAGTACCGGATGCTTTAGTACTTCGAAATTTATATCATATCCGAAGGGTGTCCCGGAATGATGGGGATATTCTTATATATGCATCTTGTTATTGTCGGTTACCAGGTGTTCACCATATGAATGATTTTTATCTCTATGTATGGGATGTGTATTGAAATATGAAATCTTGTGGTCTATTGTTACGATTTGATATATATAGGTTAAACCTATAACTCACCAACATTTTTGTTGACGTTTAAAGCATGTTTATTCTCAGGTGAATATTAAGATCTTCCGCTGTTGCATACTAAAATAAGGACAAGATTTGGAGTCCATGTTTGTATGATATTGTGTAAAAACTGCATTCAAGAAACTGATTTCGATGTAACATATTTGTATTGTAAACCATTATGTAATGGTCGTGTGTAAACAGGATATTTTAGATTATCATTATTTGATAATCTACGTAAAGCTTTTTAAACCTTTATTTATGAAATAAAGGTTATGGTTTGTTTTTAAAAATGAATGCAGTTTTTGAAAAACGTCTCATATAGAGGTCAAAACCTCGCAACGAAATCAATTAATATGGAACGTTTTTAATCAATAAGAACGGGACATTTCAGTTGGTATCCGAGCGTTGGTCTTAGAGAACCAGAAAATTTGCATTAGTGTGTCTTATCGAGTTTGTTAGGATGCATTAGTGAGTCTGGACTTCGACCGTGTTTTCTTTAAAAATGATTGCTTAATATTTTTGTTGGAAACTATATATTTTTAACATATGAATATTATGTGATATATTAATCTCTTAACGTGTTTGATATTATGTGATAGATGTCTACCTCTAGAACAAGTCCCATTGACTCACCTAATAATAATGAAGAGTCAAATGTCAATTGGAATGATTTGTGGACTGATTCACAAGTTCCCGAAGAGGAACCGGAAGAAGAGTCGGAACCGGAAGAAGAATCGGAACCGGAAGAAGAATCGGAACCGGATGAAGAAATAGAACCGGTGGGGGAAATAATAAAACGGTTAAGTAAAAGAAAATCCTCAACCAACCGACCAAAGTTAATTATGGTCAATGGTGTTTCCGCCAAGGAAGCAAAATATTGGGAGGATTACCAATTCTCCGATGAATCGGATTCCGACGAGAATTCCGATGATGTTATAGAAATTACCCCAACTGAATTTAAAAAGGCAAAAGAAAATAATAAGGGAAAGGGCATAAAAATAGAGAAATCTAATTCCAACCCCGATGAACTTTATATGTATCGTCAACCCCCGAAGTCCTTAAGTTGTAACAATGACCCGGGAACCTCTAAACCACCAGGTTTTTCTAAACCAATGTGGACAACGATGGCTCGTATTAGGGGAACATCATATATCCCTAGAAACTTGGCAAAACGAACCAAAACCGAAGAAGAAGAAACGAGCGAGTCGGAATAAGATAGTTGTATTCGTGTGGTGTAATATATGTAATATAGTGTTCTTATGCTTTATGATATATGTAAAAATTGCTTGTATTAATAAGTATTTTTTTTATGAAACTAACTCTTGTCTATTTTACAGTTTAAAAACACAAAATGGATAGACAACCCAATATTTTAAGAGACCTACCCGGAGACATGATTGATGAAATCTTGTCTAGAGTCGGCCAGAATTCTTCGGCACAACTATTTAAGGCGAGATCAGTTTGTAAGACATTCGAAGAACGTTCCAAGAATGTCTTGGTTTATAAGAGACTTTCATTTGAAAGATGGGGGATATCACATTGGGAAACCCATAAGTTACGATGTGTTTACTTTGACGCATATATTGCGGGGAACCCAAATGCTATTTTACGCAACGGGTTAAGAAATTATTTTGACTCAATATATCCGAATATTGGACTTCGTGATTTAGAAAAAGCGGCTAACATGCAACATAAAGAAGCATGTTATGCTTACGGATTAGTAATGTTCGCTTCTCACCAAAGTGAGAACAAGAACATCGGGCTACAACTATTAAACAAAACGTTTCCACAAGTGACGGAGTCGGTAATTGGGGTAAGAAATGAGGTTTTTAGATTATTACGGGACTGTTGGACATTACGTAACCCTCGTCCCTTTGATGACGTTACAACACGCTGTCTTATCAACGGCCATAACGGTTATGTTGCACAAGACCAAGGATGGGAAGTAGTCCTAGTAAAACCAGAATGCATGACTTGTTTCTGGACGTATGAATTACGTGTCTTTATTGCCTTTGCCGAACGACTTGTGTACTAGCTAGAATTGTCTTCACAACTATCTTGTATCAAAGTTATTGTGTGCTATATTTCATGCTTTATGTAAAATAAGCGGTATTGTAAGTTTGTAAAATATTGTATAAAAGTTTGAACGCGAAATATTATTACAATCAGTTTTTCATATAGAATTGTAGTAGTTGAATTGTATATTAGCTACTAAGTATGAACTTAACGGGTAGGTACTACCCGAATTTAAACTTATAAAACGCTAATATGAAGAAAAAGCTTTTATAAATGAGTTCATATTATGCTACGAAATACTATTAACTACTCTTAATATTCTGTATGATTAACTTGTTCCATTTAACTATTTTGAAGGAAATGGCGCCGACTACTCGACACACCGTGAATATGAATGAAGAGGAATTCCGTACTTTTCTAGCTTCAAACATAGCCGCAGTACAGGCTGCGCTACATACCAACAATAACCTTGGATCTAGCAGTACAGGAAATCGTGTAGGATGCACCTACAAAGAATTCACTGCCTGCAAACCTTTGGAATTTGATGGAACCGAAGGACAGATCGGATTGAAACGGTGGACCGAGAAGGTTGAATCGGTGTTTGCCATAAGTAAGTGTACTGAAGAGGACAAAGTGAAGTACGCTACGCATACCTTCACAGGTTCTGCGTTAACATGGTGGAATACCTATCTAGAGCAAGTGGGACAAGATGATGCGTACGCACTACCGTGGTCAGCATTCAAGCACTTGATGAACGAGAAGTACCGTCCCAGAACCGAGGTCAATAAGCTCAAGACAGAACTTAGAGGGTTACGAACCCAAGGATTTGATATTACCACGTACGAAAGACGATTCACAGAATTGTGCCTATTGTGTCCGGGAGCATTCGAAGATGAGGAAGAGAAGATCGACGCGTTTGTGAAAGGATTACCGGAAAGAATCCAAGAAGATATAAGTTCACACGAGCCCGCCTCCATACAACAGGCATGTAGAATGGCTCACAAACTAGTGAACCAGATTGAAGAAAGAATTAAAGAACAGACTGCTGAAGAGGCCAATGTGAAGCAAGTCAAAAGAAAGTGGGAGGAAAACGGTGATAAGAATCACCAATACAACAACAACAGCAATTACAACAATAATCGCAACAATTATCCCAACAATCGCAACATCAATCGCAACTACAACAAACGGCCCAACAACAACAACAACAACAGCAACTACAACAATCATCCCAACAACAATAATAACCGCAACAACAACAACAATCAGAAGCAGCTATGCCAAAGGTGTGAAAAGAATCACTCGGGGTTCTGCACCAAATTTTGCAACAAGTGTAAAAGAAATGGTCATAGCGCGGCGAAGTGTGAGGTCTACGGACCAGGGGTTAATAGAACGAAAGGAACAAATGGTGTCGGAACGAGTAATGGCGGAGCAAGTAGTGTCGGAGCAAGTTATGCCAATGTAGTTTGTTATAAATGTGGAAAACCAGGCCACATTATTAGAAATTGCCCGAACCAGGAGAACACGAATGGACAAGGCCGTGGAAGAGTTTTCAATATTAATGCGGTAGAGGCACAGGAAGACCCGGAGCTAGTTACGGGTACGTTTCTTATTGACAATAAATCTGCTTACGTTTTATTTGATTCGGGTGCGGATAGAAGCTATATGAGTAGAGATTTTTGTGCTAAATTAAGTTGTCCATTCACGCCTTTGGATTGTAAATTTTTACTCGAATTAGCAAACGGTAAATTAATTTCAGCAGATAATATATGTCGGAATCGAGAAATTAAACTAGTTAGCGAAACATTTAAGATTGATTTGATACCAGTAGAGTTAGGGAGTTTTGATGTGATAATCGGTATGGACTGGTTGAAAGAAGTGAAAGCGGAGATCGTTTGTTACAAAAATGCAATTCGCATTATACGAGAAAAAGGAAAACCCTTAATGGTGTACGGAGAAAAGGGCAACACGAAGCTACATCTTATTAGTAATTTGAAGGCACAAAAACTAATAAGAAAAGGTTGCTATGCTATTCTAGCACACGTCGAGAAAGTACAAACTGAAGAAAAGAGCATCAATGATGTTCCCATTGCAAAAGAATTTCCCGATGTATTTCCGAAAGAATTACCGGGATTACCCCCACATCGATCCGTTGAATTTCAAATAGATCTTGTACTAGGAGCTGCACCAATAGCTCGTGCTCCTTACAGACTCGCACCCAGCGAGATGAAAGAACTGCAAAGCCAATTACAAGAACTTTTAGAGCGTGGTTTCATTCGACCAAGCACATCACCGTGGGGAGCTCCTGTTTTGTTTGTCAAGAAGAAAGATGGTACATTCAGGTTGTGTATCGACTACCGAGAGTTGAACAAACTTACCATCAAGAACCGCTACCCACTACCGAGAATCGACGACTTATTTGATCAACTACAAGGCTCGTCTGTTTATTCAAAGATTGACTTACATTCCGGGTATCATCAAATGCGGGTGAAAGAAGATGATATTCCAAAGACTGCTTTCAGAACACGTTACGATCATTACGAGTTTATGGTCATGCCGTTTGGTTTAACTAATGCACCAGCTGTGTTCATGGACCTTATGAACCGAGTGTGTGGACCATACCTTGACAAGTTTGTCATTGTTTTCATTGATGACATACTTATTTACTCAAAGAATGACCAAGAACACGGTGAACATTTGAGAAAGGTGTTAGAAGTATTGAGGAAGGAAGAATTGTACGCTAAGTTTTCAAAGTGTGCATTTTGGTTGGAAGAAGTTCAATTCCTCGGTCACATAGTGAACAAAGAAGGTATTAAGGTGGATCCGGCAAAGATAGAAACTGTTGAAAAGTGGGAAACCCCGAAAACTCCGAAACACATACGCCAGTTTTTAGGACTAGCTGGTTACTACAGAAGGTTCATCCAAGACTTTTCCAGAATAGCAAAACCCTTGACTGCATTAACGCATAAAGGGAAGAAATTTGAATGGAATGATGAACAAGAGAAAGCGTTTCAGTTATTGAAGAAAAAGCTAACTACGGCACCTATATTGTCATTGCCTGAAGGGAATGATGATTTTGTGATTTATTGTGATGCATCAAAGCAAGGTCTCGGTTGTGTATTAATGCAACGAACGAAGGTGATTGCTTATGCGTCTAGACAATTGAAGATTCACGAACAAAATTATACGACGCATGATTTGGAATTAGGCGCGGTTGTTTTTGCATTAAAGACTTGGAGGCACTACTTATATGGGGTCAAAAGTATTATATATACCGACCACAAAAGTCTTCAACACATATTTAATCAGAAACAACTGAATATGAGGCAGCGTAGGTGGATTGAATTATTGAATGATTACGACTTTGAGATTCGTTACCACCCGGGGAAGGCAAATGTGGTAGCTGATGCCTTGAGCAGGAAGGACAGAGAACCCATTCGAGTAAAATCTATGAATATAATGATTCATAATAACATTACTACTCAAATAAAGGAGGCGCAACAAGGAGTTTTAAAAGAGGGAAATTTAAAGGATGAAATACCCAAAGGATCGGAGAAGCATCTTAATATTCGGGAAGACGGAACCCGGTATAGGGCTGAAAGGATTTGGGTACCAAAATTTGGAGATATGAGAGAAATGGTACTTAGAGAAGCTCATAAAACCAGATACTCAATACATCCTGGAACGGGGAAGATGTACAAGGATCTCAAGAAACATTTTTGGTGGCCGGGTATGAAAGCCGATGTTGCTAAATACGTAGGAGAATGTTTGACGTGTTCTAAGGTCAAAGCTGAGCATCAGAAACCATCAGGTCTACTTCAACAACCCGAAATCCCGGAATGGAAATGGGAAAACATTACCATGGATTTCATCACTAAATTGCCAAGGACTGCAAGTGGTTTTGATACTATTTGGGTAATAGTTGATCGTCTCACCAAATCAGCACACTTCCTACCAATAAGAGAAGATGACAAGATGGAGAAGTTAGCACGACTGTATTTGAAGGAAGTCGTCTCCAGACATGGAATACCAATCTCTATTATCTCTGATAGGGATGGCAGATTTATTTCAAGATTCTGGCAGACATTACAGCAAGCATTAGGAACTCGTCTAGACATGAGTACTGCCTATCATCCACAAACTGATGGGCAGAGCGAAAGGACGATACAAACGCTTGAAGACATGCTACGAGCATGTGTTATTGATTTCGGAAACAGTTGGGATCGACATCTACCGTTAGCAGAATTTTCCTACAACAACAGCTACCATTCAAGCATTGAGATGGCGCCGTTTGAAGCACTTTATGGTAGAAAGTGCAGGTCTCCGGTTTGTTGGAGTGAAGTGGGGGATAGACAGATTACGGGTCCGGAGATTATACAAGAAACTACCGAGAAGATCATCCAAATTCAACAACGGTTGAAAACCGCCCAAAGTCGACAAAAGAGCTACGCTGACATTAAAAGAAAAGATATAGAATTTGAAATTGGAGAGATGGTCATGCTTAAAGTTGCACCTTGGAAAGGCGTTGTTCGATTTGGTAAACGAGGGAAATTAAATCCAAGGTATATTGGACCATTCAAGATTATTGATCGTGTCGGACCAGTAGCTTACCGACTAGAGTTACCTCAACAACTCGCGGCTGTACATAAAACTTTCCACGTCTCGAATTTAAAGAAATGTTTTGCTAAAGAAGATCTCACTATTCCGTTAGATGAAATCCAAATCAACGAAAAACTTCAATTCATCGAAGAACCCGTCGAAATAATGGATCGTGAGGTTAAAAGACTTAAGCAAAACAAGATACCAATTGTTAAGGTTCGATGGAATGCTCGTAGAGGACCCGAGTTCACCTGGGAGCGTGAAGATCAGATGAAGAAGAAATACCCGCATCTATTTCCAGAAGATTCGTCAACACCTTCAACAGCTTAAAATTTCGGGACGAAATTTATTTAACGGGTAGGTACTGTAGTGACCCGAACTTTTCCATGTTTATATATATTAATTGAGATTGATATTTACATGATTAAATGTTTCCAACATGTTAAGCAATCAAACTTGTTAAGACTTGATTAATTGAAATATGTTTCATATAGACAATTGACCACCCAAGTTGATCGGTGATTCACGAACGTTAAAACTTGTAAAAACTATATGATGACATATATATGGATATATATATATAGTTAACATGATACTATGATAAGAAAACATATCATAAAGTATATTAACAATGAACTACATATGTAAAAACAAGACTACTAACTTAATGATTTTTAAACGAGACATATATGTAACGATTATCGTTGTAAAGACATTTAATGTATATATATCATATTAAGAGATATTCATACATGATAATATCATGATAATATAATAATTTAAAATCTCATTTGATATTATAAACATTGGGTTAACAACATTTAACAAGATCGTTAACCTAAAGGTTTCAAAACAACACTTACATGTAACGACTAACGATGACTTAACGACTCAGTTAAAATGTATATACATGTAGTGTTTTAATATGTATTTATACACTTTTGAAAGACTTCAATACACTTATCAAAATACTTCTACTTAACAAAAATGCTTATAATTACATCCTCGTTCAGTTTCATCAACAATTCTACTCGTATGCACCCGTATTCATACTCGTACAATACACAGCTTTTAGATGTATGTACTATTGGTATATACACTCCAATGATCAGCTCTTAGCAGCCCATGTGAGTCACCTAACACATGTGGGAACCATCATTTGGCAACTAGCATGAAATATCTCATAAAATTACAAAAATATGAGTAATCATTCATGACTTATTTACATGAAAACAAAATTACATATCCTTTATATCTAATCCATACACCAACGACCAAAAACACCTACAAACACTTTCATTCTTCAATTTTCTTCATCTAATTGATCTCTCTCAAGTTCTATCTTCAAGTTCTAAGTGTTCTTCATAAATTCCAAAAGTTCTAGTTTCATAAAATCAAGAATACTTTCAAGTTTGCTAGCTCACTTCCAATCTTGTAAGGTGATCATCCAACCTCAAGAAATCTTTGTTTCTTACAGTAGGTTATCATTCTAATACAAGGTAATAATCATATTCAAACTTTGGTTCAATTTCTATAACTATAACAATCTTATTTCAAGTGATGATCTTACTTGAACTTGTTTTCGTGTCATGATTCTGCTTCAAGAACTTCGAGCCATCCAAGGATCCATTGAAGCTAGATCCATTTTTCTCTTTTCCAGTAGGTTTATCCAAGGAAATTAAGGTAGTAATGATGTTCATAACATCATTCGATTCATACATATAAAGCTATCTTATTCGAAGGTTTAAACTTGTAATCACTAGAACATAGTTTAGTTAATTCTAAACTTGTTCGCAAACAAAAGTTAATCTTTCTAACTTGACTTTTAAAATCAACTAAACACATGTTCTATATCTATATGATATGCTAACTTAATGATTTAAAACCTGGAAACACGAAAAACACCGTAAAACCGGATTTACGCCGTCGTAGTAACACCGCGGGCTGTTTTGGGTTAGTTAATTAAAAACTATGATAAACTTTGATTTAAAAGTTGTTATTCTGAGAAAATGATTTTTATTATGAACATGAAACTATATCCAAAAATTATGGTTAAACTCAAAGTGGAAGTATGTTTTCTAAAATGGTCATCTAGACGTCGTTCTTTCGACTGAAATGACTACCTTTACAAAAACGACTTGTAACTTATTTTTCCGACTATAAACCTATACTTTTTCTGTTTAGATTCATAAATTAGAGTTCAATATGAAATCATAGCAATTTGATTCACTCAAAACGGATTTAAAATGAAGAAGTTATGGGTAAAACAAGATTGGATAATTTTTCTCATTTTAGCTACGTGAAAATTGGTAACAAATCTATTCCAACCATAACTTAATCAACTTGTATTGTATATTATGTAATCTTGAGATACCATAGACACGTATACAATGTTTCGACCTATCATGTCGACACATCTATATATATTTCGGAACAACCATAGACACTCTATATGTGAATGTTGGAGTTAGCTATACAGGGTTGAGGTTGATTCCAAAATATATATAGTTTGAGTTGTGATCAATACTGAGATACGTATACACTGGGTCGTGGATTGATTCAAGATAATATTTATCGATTTATTTCTGTACATCTAACTGTGGACAACTAGTTATAGGTTACTAACGAGGACAGCTGACTTAATAAACTTAAAACATCAAAATATATTAAAAGTGTTGTAAATATATTTTGAACATACTTTAATATATATGTATATATTGTTATAGGTTCGTGAATCAACAGTGGCCAAGTCTTACTTCCCGACGAAGTAAAAATCTGTGAAAGTGAGTTATAGTCCCACTTTTAAAATCTAATATTTTTGGGATGAGAATACATGCAGGTTTTATAAATGATTTACAAAATAGACACAAGTACGTGAAACTACATTCTATGGTTGAATTATCGAAATCGAATATGCCCCTTTTTATTAAGTCTGGTAATCTAAGAATTAGGGAACAGACACCCTAATTGACGCGAATCCTAAAGATAGATCTATTGGGCCTAACAAACCCCATCCAAAGTACCGGATGCTTTAGTACTTCGAAATTTATATCATATCCGAAGGGTGTCCCGGAATGATGGGGATATTCTTATATATGCATCTTGTTATTGTCGGTTACCAGGTGTTCACCATATGAATGATTTTTATCTCTATGTATGGGATGTGTATTGAAATATGAAATCTTGTGGTCTATTGTTACGATTTGATATATATAGGTTAAACCTATAACTCACCAACATTTTTGTTGACGTTTAAAGCATGTTTATTCTCAGGTGAATATTAAGATCTTCCGCTGTTGCATACTAAAATAAGGACAAGATTTGGAGTCCATGTTTGTATGATATTGTGTAAAAACTGCATTCAAGAAACTGATTTCGATGTAACATATTTGTATTGTAAACCATTATGTAATGGTCGTGTGTAAACAGGATATTTTAGATTATCATTATTTGATAATCTACGTAAAGCTTTTTAAACCTTTATTTATGAAATAAAGGTTATGGTTTGTTTTAAAAATGAATGCAGTTTTTGAAAAACGTCTCATATAGAGGTCAAAACCTCGCAACGAAATCAATTAATATGGAACGTTTTTAATCAATAAGAACGGGACATTTCACTATGACCATTTCTTTTACACTTGTTGCAAAATTTGGTGTAGAACCCCGAGTGATACTTTTCACACCTTTGGCATAGCTGCTTCTGATTGTTGTTGTTGTTGCGGTTATTATTGTTGTTGGGATGATTGTTGTAGTTGCTGTTGTTGTTTTTGTTGTTGTTGTTGTTGTTGTTGTTGGGCCGTTTGTTGTAGTTGCGATTGATGTTGCGATTGTTGGGATAATTGTTGCGATTATTGTTGTAATTGCTGTTGTTGTTGTATTGGTGATTCTTATCACCGTTTTCCTCCCACTTTCTTTTGACTTGCTTCACATTGGCCTCTTCAGCAGTCTGTTCTTTAATTCTTTCTTCGATCTGGTTCACTAGTTTGTGGAGGCGGGCTCGTGTATGGAGGCGGGCTCGTGTGAACTTATATCTTCTTGGATTCTTCAGCAGCCATTCTACATGCCTGTTGTATGGAGGCGGGCTCGTGTGAACTTATATCTTCTTGGATTCTTTCCGGTAATCCTTTCACAAACGTGTCGATCTTCTCTTCCTCATCTTCGAATGCTCCCGGACACAATAGGCACAATTCTGTGAATCGTCATTCGTACGTGGTAATATCAAATCCTTGGGTTCGTAACCCTCTAAGTTCTGTCTTGAGCTTATTGACCTCGGTTCTGGAACGGTACTTCTCGTTCATCAAGTGCTTGAGTGCTGACCACGGTAGTGCGTACGCATCGTCTTGTCCCACTTGCTCTAGATAGGTATTCCACCATGTTAACGCAGAACCTGTGAAGGTATGCGTAGCGTACTTCACTTTGTCCTCTTCAGTACACTTACTTATGGCAAACACCGATTCGACCTTCTCGGTCCACCATTTCAATCCGATCGGTCCTTCGATTCCATCAAATTCTAAAGGTTTGCAGGCAGTGAATTCTTTGTAGGTGCATCCTGAAATGTCCCGTTCTTATTGATTAAAAACGTTCCATATTAATTGATTTCGTTGCGAGGTTTTGACCTCTATATGAGACGTTTTTCAAAGACTGCATTCATTTTTAAAACAAACCATAACCTTTATTTCATAAATAAAGGTTTAAAAAGCTTTACGTAGATTATCAAATAATGATAATCTAAAATATCCTGTTTACACACGACCATTACATAATGGTTTACAATACAAATATGATACATCGAAATCAGTTTCTTGAATGCAGTTTTTACACAATATCATACAAACATGGACTCCAAATCTTGTCCTTATTTTAGTATGCAACAGCGGAAGCTCTTAATATTCACCTGAGAATAAACATGCTTTAAAAGTCAACAAAAATGTTGGTGAGTTATAGGTTTAACCTATATATATCAAATCGTAACAATAGACCACAAGATTTCATATTTCAATACACATCCCATACATAGAGATAAAAATCATTCATATGGTGAACACCTGGTAACCGACATTAACAAGATGCATATATAAGAATATCCCCATCATTCCGGGACACCCTTCGGATATGATATAAATTTCGAAGTACTAAAGCATCCGGTACTTTGGATGGGGTTTGTTAGACCCAATAGATCTATCTTTAGGATTCGCGTCAATTAGGGTGTCTGTTCCCTAATTCTTAGATTACCAGACTTAATAAAAAGGGGCATATTCGATTTCGATAATTCAACCATAGAATGTAGTTTCACGTACTTGTGTCTATTTTGTAAATCATTTATAAAACCTGCATGTATTCTCATCCCAAAAATATTAGATTTTAAAAGTGGGACTATAACTCACTTTCACAGATTTTTACTTCGTCGGGAAGTAAGACTTGGCCACTGGTTGATTCACGAACCTATAACAATATATACATATATATCAAAGTATGTTCAAAATATATTTACAACACTTTTAATATATTTTGATGTTTTAAGTTTATTAAGTCAGCTGTCCTCGTTAGTAACCTACAACTAGTTGTCCACAGTTAGATATACAGAAATAAATCGATAAATATTATCTTGAATCAATCCAAGACCCAGTGTATACGTATCTCAGTATTGATCACAACTCAAACTATACATATTTTGGAATCAACCTCAACCCTGTATAGCTAACTCCAACATTCACATATAGAGTGTCTATGGTTGTTCCGAAATATATATAGATGTGTCGACATGATAGGTCGAAACATTGTATACGTGTCTATGGTATCTCAAGATTACATAATATACAATACAAGTTAATTAAGTTATGGTTGGAATAGATTTGTTACCAATTTTCACGTAGCTAAAATGAGAAAAATTATCCAATCTTGTTTTACCCATAACTTCTTCATTTTAAATCCGTTTTGAGTGAATCAAATTGCTATGGTTTCATATTGAACTCTATTTTATGAATCTAAACAGAAAAAGTATAGGTTTATAGTCGGAAGAATAAGTTACAAGTCGTTTTTATAAAGGTAGTCATTTCCGTCGAAAGAACGATGTCTAGATGACCATTTTAGAAAACATACTTCCACTTTGAGTTTAACCATAATTTTTGGATATAGTTTCATGTTCATAATAAAAATCATTTTCTCAGAATAACAACTTTTAAATCAAAGTTTATCTTAGTTTTTAATTAACTAACCCAAAACAGCCCGCGGTGTTACTACGACGGCGTAAATCCGGTTTTACGGTGTTTTTCGTGTTTCCAGGTTTTAAATCATTAAGTTAGCATATCATATAGATATAGAACATGTGTTTAGTTAATTTTAATAGTCAAGTTAGAAGGATTAACTTTTGTTTGCGAACAAGTTTAGAATTAACTAAACTATGTTCTAGTGATTACGAGTTTAAACCTTCGAATAAGATAGTTTTATATATATGAATCGAATGATGTTATGAACATCATTACTACCTCAAGTTTAGTAGGTAAACCTACTGGAAGTGACAAGAAATGATATAGCTTCAAAGGATCTTGGATGGCTTGAAAGTTCTTGAAGTAGGATCATTGTAGTGACCCGAACTTTTCCATGTTTATATATATTAATTGAGATTGATATTTACATGATTAAATGTTTCCAACATGTTAAGCAATCAAACTTGTTAAGACTTGATTAATTGAAATAGGTTTCATATAGACAATTGACCACCCAAGTTGACCGGTGATTCACGAACGTTAAAACTTGTAAAAACTATATGATGACATATATATGGTTATATATATAGTTAACATGATATTATGATATGTAAACATATCATTAAGTATATTAACAATGAACTACATATGTAAAAACAAGACTACTAACTTAATGATTTTGAAACGAGACATATATGTAACGATTATCGTTGTAACGACATTTAATGTATATATATCATATTAAGAGATATTCGTACATCATAATATCATGATAATATAATAATTTAAAATCTCTTTTGATATTATAAACATTGGGTTAACAACATTTAACAAGATCGTTAACCTAAAGGTTTCAAAACAACATTTACATGTAACGACTAACGATGACTTAACGACTCAGTTAAAATGTATATACATGTAGTGTTTTAATATGTATTCATACACTTTTGAAAGACTTCAAGACACTTATCAAAATACTTCTACTTAACAAAAATGCTTACAATTACATCCTCGTTCAGTTTCATCAACAATTCTACTCGTATGCACCCGTATTCGTACTCGTACAATACACAGCTTTTAGATGTATGTACTATTGGTATATACACTCCAATGATCAGCTCTTAGCAGCCCATGTGAGTCACCTAACACATGTGGGAACCATCATTTGGCAACTAGCATGAAATATCTCATAAAATTACAAAAATATGAGTAATCATTCATGACTTATTTACATGAAAACAAAATTACATATCCTTTATATCTAATCCATACACCAACGACCAAAAACACCTACAAACACTTTCATTCTTCAATTTTCTTCATCTAATTGATCTCTCTCAAGTTCTATCTTCAAGTTCTAAGTGTTCTTCATAAATTTCAAAAGTTCTAGTTACATAAAATCAAGAATACTTTCAAGATTGCTAGCTCACTTCCAATCTTGTAAGGTGATCATCCAACCTCAAGAAATCTTTGTTTCTTACAGTAGGTTATCATTCTAATACAAGATAATAATCATATTCAAACTTTGGTTCAATTTCTATAACTATAACAATCTTTTTTCAAGTGATGATCTTACTTGAACTTGTTTTCGTGTCATGATTTTGCTTCATGAACTTTGAGCCATCCAAGGATCCATTGAAGCTAGATCCATTTTTTCTCTTTTCCAGTAGGTTCATCCAAGGAACTTAAGGTAGTAATGATGTTCATAACATCATTCGATTCATACATATAAAGCTATCTTATTCGAAGGTTTAAACTTGTAATCACTAGAACATAGTTTAGTTAATTCTAAACTTGTTCGCAAACAAAAGTTAATCCTTCTAACTTGACTTTTAAAATCAACTAAACACATGTTCTATATCTATATGATATGCTAACTTAATGATTTAAAACCTGGAAACACGAAAAACACCGTAAAACCGGATTTACGCCGTCGTAGTAACACCGCGGGCTGTTTTGGGTTAGTTAATTAAAAACTATGATAAACTTTGATTTAAAAGTTGTTATTCTGAGAAAATGATTTTTATTATGAACATGAAACTATATCCAAAAATTATGGTTAAACTCAAAGTGGAAGTATGTTTTCTAAAATGGTCATCTAGACGTCGTTCTTTCGACTGAAATGACTACCTTTACAAAAACGACTTGTAACTTATTTTTCCGACTATAAACCTATACTTTTTCTGTTTAGATTCATAAAATAGAGTTCAATATGAAACCATAGCAATTTGATTCACTCAAAACGGATTTAAAATGAAGAAGTTATGGGTAAAACAAGATTGGATAATTTTTCTCATTTTAGCTACGTGAAAATTGGTAACAAATCTATTCCAACCATAACTTAATCAACTTGTATTGTATATTATGTAATCTTGAGATACCATAGACACGTATACAATGTTTCGACCTATCATGTCGACACATCTATATATATTTCGGAACAACCATAGACACTCTATATGTGAATGTTGGAGTTAGCTATACAGGGTTGAGGTTGATTCCAAAATATATATAGTTTGAGTTGTGATCAATACTGAGATACGTATACACTGGGTCGTGGATTGATTCAAGATAATATTTATCGATTTATTTCTGTACATCTAACTGTGGACAACTAGTTGTAGGTTACTAACGAGGACAGCTGACTTAATAAACTTAAAACATCAAAATATATTAAAAGTGTTGTAAATATATTTTGAACATACTTTGATATATATGTATATATTGTTATAGGTTCGTGAATCAACCAGTGGCCAAGTCTTACTTCCCGACGAAGTAAAAATCTGTGAAAGTGAGTTATAGTCCCACTTTTAAAATCTAATATTTTTGGGATGAGAATACATGCAGGTTTTATAAATGATTTACAAAATAGACACAAGTACGTGAAACTACATTCTATGGTTGAATTATCGAAATCGAATATGCCCCTTTTTATTAAGTCTGGTAATCTAAGAATTAGGGAACAGACACCCTAATTGACGCGAATCCTAAAGATAGATCTATTGGGCCTAACAAACCCCATCCAAAGTACCGGATGCTTTAGTACTTCGAAATTTATATCATATCCGAAGGGTGTCCCGGAATGATGGGGATATTCTTATATATGCATCTTGTTATTGTCGGTTACCAGGTGTTCACCATATGAATGATTTTTATCTCTATGTATGGGATGTGTATTGAAATATGAAATCTTGTGGTCTATTGTTACGATTTGATATATATAGGTTAAACCTATAACTCACCAACATTTTTGTTGACGTTTAAAGCATGTTTATTCTCAGGTGAATATTAAGAGCTTCCGCTGTTGCATACTAAAATAAGGACAAGATTTGGAGTCCATGTTTGTATGATATTGTGTAAAAACTGCATTCAAGAAACTGATTTCGATGTAACATATTTGTATTGTAAACCATTATGTAATGGTCGTGTGTAAACAGGATATTTTAGATTATCATTTTTTGATAATCTACGTAAAGTTTTTTTTAAACCTTTATTTATGAAATAAAGGTTATGGTTTGTTTTAAAAATGAATGCAGTCTTTGAAAAACGTCTCATATAGAGGTCAAAACCTCGCAACGAAATCAATTAATATGGAACGTTTTTAATCAATAAGAACGGGACATTTCAGTTGGTATCCGAGCGTTGGTCTTAGAGAACCAGAAAATTGCATTAGTGTGTCTTATCGAGTTTGTTAGGATGCATTAGTGAGTCTGGACTTCGACCGTGTTTTCTTTAAAAATGATTGCTTAACATTTTTGTTGGAAACTATATATTTTTAACATATGAATATTATGTGATATATTAATCTCTTAACGTGTTTGATATTATGTGATAGATGTCTACCTCTAGAACAAGTCCCATTGACTCACCTAATAATAATGAAGAGTCAAATGTAAATTGGAATGATTCGTGGACTGATTCACAAGTTCCCGAAGAGGAACCGGAAGAAGAGTCGGAACCGGAAGAAGAATCGGGACCGGAAGAAGAAATAGAACCGGTGGGGGAAATAATAAAACGGTTAAGTAAAAGAGAATCCTCAACCAACCGACCAAGGTTAATTATGGTCAATGGTGTTTCCGCCAAGGAAGCAAAATATTGGGAGGATTACCAATTCTCCGATGAATCGGATTCCGACGAGAATTCCGATGATGTTATAGAAATAACCCCAACTGAATTTAAAAAGGCAAAAGAAAATAATAAGGGAAAGGGCATAAAAATAGAGAAATCTAATTCCAACCCCGATGAACTTTATATGTATCGTCAACCCCCGAAGTCCTTAAGTTGTAACAATGACCCGGGAACCTCTAAACCACCAGGTTTTTCTAAACCAATGTGGACAACGACGGCTCGTATTAGGGGAACATCATATATCCCTAGAAACTTGGCAAAACGAACCAAAACCCAACAAGAAGAAACGAGCGAGTCGGAATAAGATAGTTGTATTCGTGTGGTGTAATATATGTAATATAGTGTGCTTATGCTTTATGATATATGTAAAAATTGCTTGTATTAATAGGTATTTTTTTTTTTTATGAATCTAACTCTTGTCTATTTTACAGTTTAAAAACACAAAATGGATAGACAACCCAATATTTTAAGAGACCTACCCGGAGACATGATTGATGAAATCTTGTCTAGAGTCGGCCAGAATTCCTCGGCACAACTATTTAAGGCGAGATCAGTTTGTAAGACATTCGAAGAACGTTCCAAGAATGTCTTGGTTTATAAGAGACTTTCGTTTGAAAGATGGGGGATATCACATTGGGAAACCCATAAGTTACGATGTGTTTACTTTGACGCATATATTGCGGGGAACCCAAATGCTATTTTACGCAACGGGTTAAGAAATTATTTTGACTCAATATATCCGAATATTGGACTTCGTGATTTAGAAAAAGCGGCTAACATGCAACATAAAGAAGCATGTTATGCTTACGGATTAGTAATGTTCGCTTCTCACCAAAGTGAGAACAAGAACATCGGGCTACAACTATTAAACAAAACGTTTCCACAAGTGACGGAGTCGGTAATTGGGGTAAGAAATGAGGTTTTTAGATTATTACGGGACTGTTGGACATTACGTAACCCTCGTCCCTTTGATGACGTTACAACACGCTGTCTTATCAACGGCCATAACGGTTATGTTGCACAAGACCAAGGATGGGAAGTAGTCCTAGTAAAACCAGAATGCATGACTTGTTTCTGGACGTATGAATTACGTGTCTTTATTGCCTTTGCCGAACGACTTGTGTACTAGCTAGAATTGTCTTCACAACTATCTTGTATCAAAGTTATTGTGTGCTATATTTCATGCTTTATGTAAAATAAGCGGTATTGTAAGTTTGTAAAATATTGTATAAAAGTTTGAACGCGAAATATTATTACAATCTGTTTCTCATATAGAATTGTAGTAGTTGAATTGTATATTAGCTACTAAGTATGAACTTAACGGGTAGGTACTACCCGAATTTAAACTTATAAAACGCTAATATGAAGAAAAAGCTTTTATAAATGAGTTCATATTATGCTACGAAATACTATTAACTACTCTTAATATTCTGTATGATTGACTTGTTCCATTTAACTATTTTGAAGGAAATGGCACCGACTACTCGACACACCGTGAATATGAATGAAGAGGAATTCCGTACTTTTCTAGCTTCAAACATAGCCGCAGTACAGGCTGCGCTACATACCAACAATAACCTTGGATCTAGCAGTACAGGAAATCGTGTAGGATGCACCTACAAAGAATTCACTGCCTGCAAACCTTTGGAATTTGATGGAACCGAAGGACCGATCGGATTGAAACGGTGGACCGAGAAGGTTGAATCGGTGTTTGCCATAAGTAAGTGTACTGAAGAGGACAAAGTGAAGTACGCTACGCATACCTTCACAGGTTCTGCGTTAACATGGTGGAATACCTATCTAGAGCAAGTGGGACAAGATGATGCGTACGCACTACCGTGGTCAGCATTCAAGCACTTGATGAACGAGAAGTACCGTCCCAGAACCGAGGTCAATAAGCTCAAGACAGAACTTAGAGGGTTACGAACCCAAGGATTTGATATTACCACGTACGAAAGACGATTCACAGAATTGTGCCTATTGTGTCCGGGAGCATTCGAAGATGAGGAAGAGAAGATCGACGCGTTTGTGAAAGGATTACCGGAAAGAATCCAAGAAGATATAAGTTCACACGAGCCCGCCTCCATACAACAGGCATGTAGAATGGCTCACAAACTAGTGAACCAGATTGAAGAAAGAATTAAAGAACAGACTGCTGAAGAGGCCAATGTGAAGCAAGTCAAAAGAAAGTGGGAGGAAAACGGTGATAAGAATCACCAATACAACAACAACAGCAATTACAACAATAATCGCAACAATTATCCCAACAATCGCAACATCAATCGCAACTACAACAAACGGCCTAACAACAACAACAACAACAACAACAACAACAGCAACTACAACAATCATCCCAACAACAATAATAACCGCAACAACAACAACAATCAGAAGCAGCTATGCCAAAGGTGTGAAAAGAATCACTCGGGGTTCTGCACCAAATTTTGCAACAAGTGTAAAAGAAATGGTCATAGCGCGGCGAAGTGTGAGGTCTACGGACCAGGGGTTAATAGAACGAAAGGAACAAATGGTGTCGGAACGAGTAATGGCGGAGCAAGTAGTGTCGGAGCAAGTTATGCCAATGTAGTTTGTTATAAATGTGGAAAACCAGGCCACATTATTAGAAATTGCCCGAACCAGGAGAACACGAATGGACAAGGCCGTGGAATAGTTTTCAATATTAATGCGGTAGAGGCACAGGAAGACCCGGAGCTTGTTACGGGTACGTTTCTTATTGACAATAAATCTGCTTACGTTTTATTTGATTCGGGTGCGGATAGAAGCTATATGAGTAGAGATTTTTGTGCTAAATTAAGTTGTCCATTGACGCCTTTGGATAGTAAATTTTTACTCGAATTAGCAAATGGTAAATTAATTTCAGCAGATAATATATGTCGAAATCGAGAAATTAAACTGGTTAGCGAAACATTTAAGATTGATTTGATACCAGTAGAGTTAGGGAGTTTTGATGTGATAATCGGTATGGACTGGTTGAAAGAAGTGAAAGCGGAGATCGTTTGTTACAAAAATGCAATTCGCATTATACGAGAAAAAGGAAAACCCTTAATGGTGTACGGAGAAAAGGGCAACACGAAGCTACATCTTATTAGTAATTTGAAGGCACAAAAACTAATAAGAAAAGGTTGCTATGCTGTTCTAGCACACGTCGAGAAAGTACAAACTGAAGAAAAGAGCATCAATGATGTTCCCATTGCAAAAGAATTTCCCGATGTATTTCCGAAAGAATTACCGGGATTACCCCCACATCGATCCGTTGAATTTCAAATAGATCTTGTACCAGGAGCTGCACCAATAGCTCGTGCTCCTTACAGACTCGCACCCAGCGAAATGAAAGAACTGCAAAGCCAATTACAAGAACTTTTAGAGCGTGGTTTCATTCGACCAAGCACATCACCGTGGGGAGCTCCTGTTTTGTTTGTCAAGAAGAAAGATGGTACATTCAGGTTGTGTATCGACTACCGAGAGTTGAACAAACTTACCATCAAGAACCGCTACCCACTACCGAGAATCGACGACTTATTTGATCAACTACAAGGCTCGTCTGTTTATTCAAAGATTGACTTACGTTCCGGGTATCATCAAATGCGGGTGAAAGAAGATGATATTCCAAAGACTGCTTTCAGAACACGTTACGGTCATTACGAGTTTATGGTCATGCCGTTTGGTTTAACTAATGCACCAGCTGTGTTCATGGACCTTATGAACCGAGTGTGTGGACCATACCTTGACAAATTTGTCATTGTTTTCATTGATGACATACTTATTTACTCAAAGAATGACCAAGAACACGGTGAACATTTGAGAAAGGTGTTAGAAGTATTGAGGAAGGAAGAATTGTACGCTAAGTTTTCAAAGTGTGCATTTTGGTTGGAAGAAGTTCAATTCCTCGGTCACATAGTGAACAAAGAAGGTATTAAGGTGGATCCGGCAAAGATAGAAACTGTTGAAAAGTGGGAAACCCCGAAAACTCCGAAACACATACGCCAGTTTTTAGGACTAGCTGGTTACTACAGAAGGTTCATCCAAGACTTTTCCAGAATAGCAAAACCCTTGACTGCATTAACGCATAAAGGGAAGAAATTTGAATGGAATGATGAACAAGAGAAAGCGTTTCAGTTATTGAAGAAAAAGCTAACTACGGCACCTATATTGTCATTGCCTGAAGGGAATGATGATTTTGTGATTTATTGTGATGCATCAAAGCAAGGTCTCGGTTGTGTATTAATGCAACGAACGAAGGTGATTGCTTATGCGTCTAGACAATTGAAGATTCACGAACAAAATTATACGACGCATGATTTGGAATTAGGCGCGGTTGTTTTTGCATTAAAGACTTGGAGGCATTACTTATATGGGGTCAAAAGTATTATATATACCGACCACAAAAGTCTTCAACACATATTTAATCAGAAACAACTGAATATGAGGCAGCGTAGGTGGATTGAATTATTGAATGATTACGACTTTGAGATTCGTTACCACCCGGGGAAGGCAAATGTGGTAGCCGATGCCTTGAGCAGGAAGGACAGAGAACCCATTCGAGTAAAATCTATGAATATAATGATTCATAATAACATTACTACTCAAATAAAGGAGGCGCAACAAGTAGTTTTAAAAGAGGGAAATTTAAAGGATGAAATACCCAAAGGATCGGAGAAGCATCTTAATATTTGGGAAGACGGAACCCGGTATAGGGCTGAAAGGATTTGGGTACCAAAATTTGGAGATATGAGAGAAATGGTACTTAGAGAAGCTCATAAAACCAGATACTCAATACATCCTGGAACGGGGAAGATGTACAAGGATCTCAAGAAACATTTTTGGTGGCCGGGTATGAAAGCCGATGTTGCTAAATACGTAGGAGAATGTTTGACGTGTTCTAAAGTCAAAGCTGAGCATCAGAAACCATCAGGTCTACTTCAACAACCCGAAATCCCAGAATGGAAATGGGAAAACATTACCATGGATTTCATCACTAAATTGCCAAGGACTGCAAGTGGTTTTTGTAGTGACCCGAACTTTTCCATGTTTATATATATTAATTGAGATTGATGTTTACATGATTAAATGTTTCCAACATGTTAAGCAATCAAACTTGTTAAGACTTGATTAATTGAAATAGGTTTCATATAGACAATTGACCACCCAAGTTGACCGGTGATTCACGAACGTTAAAACTTGTAAAAAAAACTATATGATGACATATATATGGTTATATATATAGTTAACATGATATTATGATAAGTAAACATATCATTAATTATATTAACAATGAACTACATATGTAAAAACAAGACTACTAACTTAATGATTTTGAAACGAGACATATATGTAACGTTTATCGTTGTAACGACATTTAATGTATATATATCATATTAAGAGATATTCGTACATCATAATATCATGATAATATAATAATTTAAAATCTCTTTTGTTATTATAAACATTGGGTTAACAACATTTAACAAGATCGTTAACCTAAAGGTTTCAAAACAACACTTACATGTAACGACTAACGATGACTTAACGACTCAGTTAAAATGTATATACATGTAGTGTTTTAATATGTATTTATACACTTTTGAAAGACTTCAATACACTTATCAAAATACTTCTACTTAACAAAAATGCTTACAATTACATTCTCGTTCAGTTTCATCAACAATTCTACTCGTATGCACCCGTATTCGTACTCGTACAATACACAGCTTTTAGATGTATGTACTATTGGTATATACACTCCAATGATCAGCTCTTAGCAGCCCATGTGAGTCACCTAACACATGTGGGAACCATCATTTGGCAACTAGCATGAAATATCTCATAAGATTACAAAAATATGAGTAATCATTCATGACTTATTTACATGAAAACAAAATTACATATCCTTTATATCTAATCCATACACCAACGACCAAAAACACCTACAAACACTTTCATTCTTCAATTTTCTTCATCTAATTGAACTCTCTCAAGTTCTATCTTCAAGTTCTAAGTGTTCTTCATAAATTCCAAAAGTTCTAGTTTCATAAAATCAAGAATACTTTCAAGTTTGCTAGCTCACTTCCAATCTTGTAAGGTGATCATCCAACCTCAAGAAATCTTTGTTTCTTACAGTAGGTTATCATTCTAATACAAGGTAATAATCATATTCAAACTTTGGTTCAATTTCTATAACTATAACAATCTTATTTCAAGTGATGATCTTACTTGAACTTGTTTTCGTGTCATGATTTTGCTTCAAGAACTTTGAGCCATCCAAGGATCCATTGAAGCTAGATCCATTTTTCTCTTTTCCAGTAGGTTCATCCAAGGAACTTAAGGTAGTAATGATGTTCATAACATCATTCGATTCATACATATAAAGCTATCTTATTCGAAGGTTTAAACTTGTAATCACTAGAACATAGTTTAGTTAATTCTAAACTTGTTCGCAAACAAAAGTTAATCCTTCTAACTTGACTTTTAAAATCAACTAAACACATGTTCTATATCTATATGATATGCTAACTTAATGATTTAAAACCTGGAAACACGAAAAACACCGTAAAACCGGATTTACGCCGTCGTAGTAACACCGCGGGCTGTTTTGGGTTAGTTAATTAAAAACTATGATAAACTTTGATTTAAAAGTTGTTATTCTGAGAAAATGATTTTTATTATGAACATGAAACTATATCCAAAAATTATGGTTAAACTCAAAGTGGAAGTATGTTTTCTAAAATGGTCATCTAGACGTCGTTCTTTCGACTGAAATGACTACCTTTACAAAAACGACTTGTAACTTATTTTTCTGACTAGAAACCTATACTTTTTTTGTTTAGATTCATAAAATAGAGTTCAATATGAAACCATAGCAATTTGATTCACTCAAAACGGATTTAAAATGAAGAAGTTATGGGTAAAACAAGATTGAATAATTTTTCTCATTTTAGCTACGTGAAAATTGGTAACAAATCTATTCCAACCATAACTTAATCAACTTGTTTTGTATATTATGTAATCTTGAGATACCATAGACACGTATACAATGTTTCGACCTATCATGTCGACACATCTATATATATTTCGGAACAACCATAGACACTCTATATGTGAATGTTGGAGTTAGCTATACAGGGTTGAGGTTGATTCCAAAATATGTATAGTTTGAGTTGTGATCAATACTGAGATACGTATACACTGGGTCGTGGATTGATTCAAGATAATATTTATCGATTTATTTCTGTACATCTAACTGTGGACAACTAGTTGTAGGTTACTAACGAGGACAGCTGACTTAATAAACTTAAAACATCAAAATATATTAAAAGTGTTGTAAATATATTTTGAACATACTTTGATATATATGTATATATTGTTATAGGTTCGTGAATCAACCAGTGGCCAAGTCTTACTTCCCGACGAAGTAAAAATCTGTGAAAGTGAGTTATAGTCCCACTTTTAAAATCTAATATTTTTGGGATGAGAATACATGCAGGTTTTATAAATGATTTACAAAATAGACACAAGTACGTGAAACTACATTCTATGGTTGAATTATCGAAATCGAATATGCCCCTTTTTATTAAGTCTGGTAATCTAAGAATTAGGGAACAGACACCCTAATTGACGCGAATCCTAAAGATAGATCTATTGGGCCTAACAAACCCCATCCAAAGTACCGGATGCTTTAGTACTTCGAAATTTATATCATATCCGAAGGGTGTCCCGGAATGATGGGGATATTCTTATATATGCATCTTGTTATTGTCGGTTACCAGGTGTTCACCATATGAATGATTTTTATCTCTATGTATGGGATGTGTATTGAAATATGAAATCTTGTGGTCTATTGTTACGATTTGATATATATAGGTTAAACCTATAACTCACCAACATTTTTGTTGACGTTTAAAGCATGTTTATTCTCAGGTGAATATTAAGAGCTTCCGCTGTTGCATACTAAAATAAGGACAAGATTTGGAGTCCATGTTTGTATGATATTGTGTAAAAACTGCATTCAAGAAACTGATTTCGATGTAACATATTTGTATTGTAAACCATTATGTAATGGTCGTGTGTAAACAGGATATTTTAGATTATCATTATTTGATAATCTACGTAAAGTTTTTTAAACCTTTATTTATGAAATAAAGGTTATGGTTTGTTTTAAAAATGAATGCAGTCTTTGAAAAACGTCTCATATAGAGGTCAAAACCTCGCAACGAAATCAATTAATATGGAACGTTTTTAATCAATAAGAACGGGACATTTCAGTTGGTATCCGAGCGTTGGTCTTAGAGAACCAGAAAATTTGCATTAGTGTGTCTTATCGAGTTTGTTAGGATGCATTAGTGATTCTGGACTTCGACCGTGTTTTCTTTAAAAATGATTGCTTAACATTTTTGTTGGAAACTATATATTTTTAACATATGAATATTATGTGATATATTAATCTCTTAACGTGTTTGATATTATGTGATAGATGTCTACCTCTAGAACAAGTCCCATTGACTCACCTAATAATAATGAAGAGTCAAATGTAAATTGGAATTATTCGTGGACTGATTCACAAGTTCCCGAAGAGGAACCGGAAGAAGAGTCGGAACCGGAAGAAGAATCGGAACCGGACGAAGAATCGGAACCGGAAGAAGAATCGGAACCGGTGGGGGAAATAATAAAACGGTTAAGTAAAAGAGAATCCTCAACCAACCGACCAAGGTTAATTATGGTCAATGGTGTTTCCGCCAAGGAAGCAAAATATTGGGAGGATTACCAATTCTCCGATGAATCGGATTCCGACGAGAATTCCAATGATGTTATAGAAATTACCCCAACTGAATTTAAAAAGGCAAAAGAAAATAATAAGGGAAAGGGCATAAAAATAGAGAAATCTAATTCCAACCCCGATGAACTTTATATGTATCGTCAACCCCCGAAGTCCTTAAGTTGTAACAATGACCCGGGAACCTCTAAACCACCAGGTTTTTCTAAACCAATGTGGACAACGACGGCTCGTATTAGGGGAACATCATATATCCCTAGAAACTTGGCAAAACGAACCAAAACCGAAGAAGAAGAAACGAGCGAGTCGGAATAAGATAGTTGTATTCGTGTGGTGTAATATATGGAATATAGTGTTCTTATGCTTTATGATATATGTAAAAATTGCTTGTATTAATAAGTATTTTTTTTTATGAATCTAACTCTTGTCTATTTTACAGTTTAAAAATACAAAATGGATAGACAACCCAATATTTTAAGAGACCTACCCGGAGACATGATTGATGAAATCTTGTCTAGAGTCGGCCAGAATTCTTCGGCACAACTATTTAAGGCGAGATCAGTTTGTAAGACATTCGAAGAACGTTCCAAGAATGTCTTGGTTTATAAGAGACTTTCGTTTGAAAGATGGGGGATATCACATTGGGAAACCCATAAGTTACGATGTGTTTACTTTGACGCATATATTGCGGGGAACCCAAATGCTATTTTACGCAACGGGTTAAGAAATTATTTTGACTCAATATATCCGAATATTGGACTTCGTGATTTAGAAAAAGCGGCTAACATGCAACATAAAGAAGCATGTTATGCTTACGGATTAGTAATGTTCGCTTCTCACCAAAGTGAGAACAAGAACATCGGGCTACAACTATTAAACAAAACGTTTCCACAAGTGACGGAGTCGGTAATTGGGGTAAGAAATGAGGTTTTTAGATTATTACGGGACTGTTGGACATTACGTAACCCTCGTCCCTTTGATGACGTTACAACACGCTGTCTTATCAACGGCCATAACGGTTATGTTGCACAAGACCAAGGATGGGAAGTAGTCCTAGTAAAACCAGAATGCATGACTTGTTTCTGGACGTATGAATTACGTGTATTTATTGCCTTTGCTGAACGACTTGTGTACTAGCTAGAATTGTCTTCACAACTATCTTGTATCAAAGTTATTGTGTGCTATATTTCATGCATTATGTAAAATAAGCGGTATTGTAAGTTTGTAAAATATTGTATAAAAGTTTGAACGCGAAATATTATTATAATCAGTTTTTCATATAGAATTGTAGTAGTTGAATTGTATATTAGCTACTAAGTATGAACTTAACGGGTAGGTACTACCCGAATTTAAACTTATAAAACGCTAATATGAAGAAAAAGCTTTTATAAATGAGTTCATATTATGCTACGAAATACTATTAACTACTCTTAATATTCTGTATGATTAACTTGTTCCATTTAACTATTTTGAAGGAAATGGCACCGACTACTCGACACACCGTGAATATGAATGAAGAGGAATTCCGTACTTTTCTAGCTTCAAACATAGCCGCAGTACAGGCTGCGCTACATACCAACAATAACCTTGGATCTAGCAGTACAGGAAATCGTGTAGGATGCACCTACAAAGAATTCACTGCCTGCAAACCTTTGGAATTTGATGGAACCGAAGGACCGATCGGATTGAAACGGTGGACCGAGAAGGTTGAATCGGTGTTTGCCATAAGTAAGTGTACTGAAGAGGACAAAGTGAAGTACGCTACGCATACCTTCACAGGTTCTGCGTTAACATGGTGGAATACCTATCTAGAGCAAGTGGGACAAGATGATGCGTACGCACTACCGTGGTCAGCATTCAAGCACTTGATGAACGAGAAGTACCGTCCCAGAACCGAGGTCAATAAGCTCAAGACAGAACTTAGAGGGTTACGAACCCAAGGATTTGATATTACCACGTACGAAAGACGATTCACAGAATTGTGCCTATTGTGTCCGGGAGCATTCGAAGATGAGGAAGAGAAGATCGACGCGTTTGTGAAAGGATTACCGGAAAGAATCCAAGAAGATATAAGTTCACACGAGCCCGCCTCCATACAACAGGCATGTAGAATGGCTCACAAACTAGTGAACCAGATTGAAGAAAGAATTAAAGAACAGACTGCTGAAGAGGCCAATGTGAAGCAAGTCAAAAGAAAGTGGGAGGAAAACGGTGATAAGAATCACCAATACAACAACAACAGCAATTACAACAATAATCGCAACAATTATCCCAACAATCGCAACATCAATCGCAACTACAACAAACGGCCCAACAACAACAACAACAACAACAACAACAACAACAACAGCAACTACAACAATCATCCCAACAACAATAATAACCGCAACAACAACAACAATCAGAAGCAACTATGCCAAAGGTGTGAAAAGAATCACTCGGGGTTCTGCACCAAATTTTGCAACAAGTGTAAAAGAAATGGTCATAGCGCGGCGAAGTGTGAGGTCTACGGACCAGGGGTTAATAGAACGAAAGGAACAAATGGTGTCGGAACGAGTAATGGCGGAGCAAGTAGTGTCGGAGCAAGTTATGCCAATGTAGTTTGTTATAAATGTGGAAAACCAGGCCACATTATTAGAAATTGCCCGAACCAGGAGAACACGAATGGACAAGGCCGTGGAAGAGTTTTCAATATTAATGCGGTAGAGGCACAGGAAGACCCGGAGCTTGTTACGGGTACGTTTCTTATTGACAATAAATCTGCTTACGTTTTATTTGATTCGGGTGCGGATAGAAGCTATATGAGTAGAGATTTTTGTGCTAAATTAAGTTGTCCATTGACGCCTTTGGATAGTAAATTTTTACTCGAATTAGCAAATGGTAAATTAATTTCAGCAGATAATATATGTCGGAATCGAGAAATTAAACTGGTTAGCGAAACATTTAAGATTGATTTGATACCAGTAGAGTTAGGGAGTTTTGATGTGATAATCGGTATGGACTGGTTGAAAGAAGTGAAAGCGGAGATCGTTTGTTACAAAAATGCAATTCGCATTATACGAGAAAAAGGAAAACCCTTAATGGTGTACGGAGAAAAGGGCAACACGAAGCTACATCTTATTAGTAATTTGAAGGCACAAAAACTAATAAGAAAAGGTTGCTATGCTGTTCTAGCACACGTCGAGAAAGTACAAACTGAAGAAAAGAGCATCAATGATGTTCCCATTGCAAAAGAATTTCCCGATGTATTTCCGAAAGAATTACCGGGATTACCCCCACATCGATCCGTTGAATTTCAAATAGATCTTGTACCAGGAGCTGCACCAATAGCTCGTGCTCCTTACAGACTCGCACCCAGCGAGATGAAAGAACTGCAAAGCCAATTACAAGAACTTTTAGAGCGTGGTTTCATTCGACCAAGCACATCACCGTGGGGAGCTCCTGTTTTGTTTGTCAAGAAGAAAGATGGTACATTCAGGTTGTGTATCGACTACCGAGAGTTGAACAAACTTACCATCAAGAACCGCTACCCACTACCGAGAATCGACGACTTATTTGATCAACTACAAGGCTCGTCTGTTTATTCAAAGATTGACTTACGTTCCGGGTATCATCAAATGCGGGTGAAAGAAGATGATATTCCAAAGACTGCTTTCAGAACACGTTACGGTCATTACGAGTTTATGGTCATGCCGTTTGGTTTAACTAATGCACCAGCTGTGTTCATGGACCTTATGAACCGAGTGTGTGGACCATACCTTGACAAGTTTGTCATTGTTTTCATTGATGACATACTTATTTACTCAAAGAATGACCAAGAACACGGTGAACATTTGAGAAAGGTGTTAGAAGTATTGAGGAAGGAAGAATTGTACGCTAAGTTTTCAAAGTGTGCATTTTGGTTGGAAGAAGTTCAATTCCTCGGTCACATAGTGAACAAAGAAGGTATTAAGGTGGATCCGGCAAAGATAGAAACTGTTGAAAAGTGGGAAACCCCGAAAACTCCGAAACACATACGCCAGTTTTTAGGACTAGCTGGTTACTACAGAAGGTTCATCCAAGACTTTTCCAGAATAGCAAAACCCTTGACTGCATTAACGCATAAAGGGAAGAAATTTGAATGGAATGATGAACAAGAGAAAGCGTTTCAGTTATTGAAGAAAAAGCTAACTACGGCACCTATATTGTCATTGCCTGAAGGGAATGATGATTTTGTGATTTATTGTGATGCATCAAAGCAAGGTCTCGGTTGTGTATTAATGCAACGAACGAAGGTGATTGCTTATGCATCTAGACAATTGAAGATTCACGAACAAAATTATACGACGCATGATTTGGAATTAGGCGCGGTTGTTTTTGCATTAAAGACTTGGAGGCACTACTTATATGGGGTCAAAAGTATTATATATACCGACCACAAAAGTCTTCAACACATATTTAATCAGAAACAACTGAATATGAGGCAGCGTAGGTGGATTGAATTATTGAATGATTACGATTTTGAGATTCGTTACCACCCGGGGAAGGCAAATGTGGTAGCCGATGCCTTGAGCAGGAAGGATAGAGAACCCATTCGAGTAAAATCTATGAATATAATGATTCATAATAACATTACTACTCAAATAAAGGAGGCGCAACAAGGAGTTTTAAAAGAGGGAAATTTAAAGGATGAAATACCCAAAGGATCGGAGAAGCATCTTAATATTCGGGAAGACGGAACCCGGTATAGGGCTGAAAGGATTTGGGTACCAAAATTTGGAGATATGAGAGAAATGGTACTTAGAGAAGCTCATAAAACCAGATACTCAATACATCCTGGAACGGGGAAGATGTACAAGGATCTCAAGAAACATTTTTGGTGGCCGGGTATGAAAGCCGATGTTGCTAAATACGTAGGAGAATGTTTGACGTGTTCTAAGGTCAAAGCTGAGCATCAGAAACCATCAGGTCTACTTCAACAACCCGAAATCCCGGAATGGAAATGGGAAAACATTACCATGGATTTCATCACTAAATTGCCAAGGACTGCAAGTGGTTTTGATACTATTTGGGTAATAGTTGATCGTCTCACCAAATCAGCACACTTCCTACCAATAAGAGAAGATGACAAGATGGAGAAGTTAGCACGACTGTATTTGAAGGAAGTCATCTCCAGACATGGAATACCAATCTCTATTATCTCTGATAGGGATGGCAGATTTATTTCAAGATTCTGGCAGACATTACAGCAAGCATTAGGAACTCGTCTAGACATGAGTACTGCCTATCATCCACAAACTGATGGGCAGAGCGAAAGGACGATACAAACGCTTGAAGACATGCTACGAGCATGTGTTATTGATTTCGGAAACAGTTGGGATCGACATCTACCGTTAGAAGAATTTTCCTACAACAACAGCTACCATTCAAGCATTGAGATGGCGCCGTTTGAAGCACTTTATGGTAGAAAGTGCAGGTCTCCAATTTGTTGGAGTGAGGTGGGGGATAGACAGATTACGGGTCCGGAGATTATACAAGAAACTACCGAGAAGATCATCCAAATTCAACAACGGTTGAAAACCGCCCAAAGTCGACAAAAGAGCTACGCTGACATTAAAAGAAAAGATATAGAATTTGAAATTGGAGAGATGGTCATGCTTAAAGTTTCACCTTGGAAAGGCGTTGTTCGATTTGGTAAACGAGGGAAATTAAATCCAAGGTATATTGGACCATTCAAGATTATTGATCGTGTCGGACCAGTAGCTTACCGACTTGAGTTACCTCAACAACTCGCGGCTGTACATAACACTTTCCACGTCTCGAATTTGAAGAAATGTTTTGCTAAAGAAGATCTCACTATTCCGTTAGATGAAATCCAAATCAACGAAAAACTCCAATTCATCGAAGAACCCGTCGAAATAATGGATCGTGAGGTTAAAAGACTTAAGCAAAACAAGATACCAATTGTTAAGGTTCGATGGAATGCTCGTAGAGGACCCGAGTTCACCTGGGAGCGTGAAGATCAGATGAAGAAGAAATACCCGCATCTATTTCCAGAAGATTCGTCAACACCTTCAACAGCTTAAAATTTCGGGACGAAATTTATTTAACGGGTAGGTACTGTAGTGACCCGAACTTTTCCATGTTTATATATATTAATTGAGATTGATGTTTACATGATTAAATGTTTCCAACATGTTAAGCAATCAAACTTGTTAAGACTTGATTAATTGAAATAGGTTTCATATAGACAATTGACCACCCAAGTTGACCGGTGATTCACGAACGTTAAAACTTGTAAAAAAAAACTATATGATGACATATATATGGTTATATATATAGTTAACATGATATTATGATAAGTAAACATATCATTAATTATATTAACAATGAACTACATATGTAAAAACAAGACTACTAACTTAATGATTTTGAAACGAGACATATATGTAACGTTTATCGTTGTAACGACATTTAATGTATATATATCATATTAAGAGATATTCGTACATCATAATATCATGATAATATAATAATTTAAAATCTCTTTTGTTATTATAAACATTGGGTTAACAACATTTAACAAGATCGTTAACCTAAAGGTTTCAAAACAACACTTACATGTAACGACTAACGATGACTTAACGACTCAGTTAAAATGTATATACATGTAGTGTTTTAATATGTATTTATACACTTTTGAAAGACTTCAATACACTTATCAAAATACTTCTACTTAACAAAAATGCTTACAATTACATTCTCGTTCAGTTTCATCAACAATTCTACTCGTATGCACCCGTATTCGTACTCGTACAATACACAGCTTTTAGATGTATGTACTATTGGTATATACACTCCAATGATCAGCTCTTAGCAGCCCATGTGAGTCACCTAACACATGTGGGAACCATCATTTGGCAACTAGCATGAAATATCTCATAAGATTACAAAAATATGAGTAATCATTCATGACTTATTTACATGAAAACAAAATTACATATCCTTTATATCTAATCCATACACCAACGACCAAAAACACCTACAAACACTTTCATTCTTCAATTTTCTTCATCTAATTGAACTCTCTCAAGTTCTATCTTCAAGTTCTAAGTGTTCTTCATAAATTCCAAAAGTTCTAGTTTCATAAAATCAAGAATACTTTCAAGTTTGCTAGCTCACTTCCAATCTTGTAAGGTGATCATCCAACCTCAAGAAATCTTTGTTTCTTACAGTAGGTTATCATTCTAATACAAGGTAATAATCATATTCAAACTTTGGTTCAATTTCTATAACTATAACAATCTTATTTCAAGTGATGATCTTACTTGAACTTGTTTTCGTGTCATGATTTTGCTTCAAGAACTTTGAGCCATCCAAGGATCCATTGAAGCTAGATCCATTTTTCTCTTTTCCAGTAGGTTCATCCAAGGAACTTAAGGTAGTAATGATGTTCATAACATCATTCGATTCATACATATAAAGCTATCTTATTCGAAGGTTTAAACTTGTAATCACTAGAACATAGTTTAGTTAATTCTAAACTTGTTCGCAAACAAAAGTTAATCCTTCTAACTTGACTTTTAAAATCAACTAAACACATGTTCTATATCTATATGATATGCTAACTTAATGATTTAAAACCTGGAAACACGAAAAACACCGTAAAACCGGATTTACGCCGTCGTAGTAACACCGCGGGCTGTTTTGGGTTAGTTAATTAAAAACTATGATAAACTTTGATTTAAAAGTTGTTATTCTGAGAAAATGATTTTTATTATGAACATGAAACTATATCCAAAAATTATGGTTAAACTCAAAGTGGAAGTATGTTTTCTAAAATGGTCATCTAGACGTCGTTCTTTCGACTGAAATGACTACCTTTACAAAAACGACTTGTAACTTATTTTTCTGACTAGAAACCTATACTTTTTTTGTTTAGATTCATAAAATAGAGTTCAATATGAAACCATAGCAATTTGATTCACTCAAAACGGATTTAAAATGAAGAAGTTATGGGTAAAACAAGATTGAATAATTTTTCTCATTTTAGCTACGTGAAAATTGGTAACAAATCTATTCCAACCATAACTTAATCAACTTGTTTTGTATATTATGTAATCTTGAGATACCATAGACACGTATACAATGTTTCGACCTATCATGTCGACACATCTATATATATTTCGGAACAACCATAGACACTCTATATGTGAATGTTGGAGTTAGCTATACAGGGTTGAGGTTGATTCCAAAATATGTATAGTTTGAGTTGTGATCAATACTGAGATACGTATACACTGGGTCGTGGATTGATTCAAGATAATATTTATCGATTTATTTCTGTACATCTAACTGTGGACAACTAGTTGTAGGTTACTAACGAGGACAGCTGACTTAATAAACTTAAAACATCAAAATATATTAAAAGTGTTGTAAATATATTTTGAACATACTTTGATATATATGTATATATTGTTATAGGTTCGTGAATCAACCAGTGGCCAAGTCTTACTTCCCGACGAAGTAAAAATCTGTGAAAGTGAGTTATAGTCCCACTTTTAAAATCTAATATTTTTGGGATGAGAATACATGCAGGTTTTATAAATGATTTACAAAATAGACACAAGTACGTGAAACTACATTCTATGGTTGAATTATCGAAATCGAATATGCCCCTTTTTATTAAGTCTGGTAATCTAAGAATTAGGGAACAGACACCCTAATTGACGCGAATCCTAAAGATAGATCTATTGGGCCTAACAAACCCCATCCAAAGTACCGGATGCTTTAGTACTTCGAAATTTATATCATATCCGAAGGGTGTCCCGGAATGATGGGGATATTCTTATATATGCATCTTGTTATTGTCGGTTACCAGGTGTTCACCATATGAATGATTTTTATCTCTATGTATGGGATGTGTATTGAAATATGAAATCTTGTGGTCTATTGTTACGATTTGATATATATAGGTTAAACCTATAACTCACCAACATTTTTGTTGACGTTTAAAGCATGTTTATTCTCAGGTGAATATTAAGAGCTTCCGCTGTTGCATACTAAAATAAGGACAAGATTTGGAGTCCATGTTTGTATGATATTGTGTAAAAACTGCATTCAAGAAACTGATTTCGATGTAACATATTTGTATTGTAAACCATTATGTAATGGTCGTGTGTAAACAGGATATTTTAGATTATCATTATTTGATAATCTACGTAAAGTTTTTTAAACCTTTATTTATGAAATAAAGGTTATGGTTTGTTTTAAAAATGAATGCAGTCTTTGAAAAACGTCTCATATAGAGGTCAAAACCTCGCAACGAAATCAATTAATATGGAACGTTTTTAATCAATAAGAACGGGACATTTCAGTTTTGATACTATTTGGGTAATAGTTGATCGTCTCACCAAATCAGCACACTTCCTGCCAATAAGAGAAGATGACAAGATGGAGAAGTTAGCACGACTGTATTTGAAGGAAGTCATCTCCAGACATGGAATACCAATCTCTATTATCTCTGATAGGGATGGCAGATTTATTTCAAGATTCTGGCAGACATTACAGCAAGCATTAGGAACTCGTCTGGACATGAGTACTGCCTATCATCCACAAACTGATGGGCAGAGCGAAAGGACGATACAAACGCTTGAAGACATGCTACGAGCATGTGTTATTGATTTCGGAAACAGTTGGGATCGACATCTACCGTTAGCAGAATTTTCCTACAACAACAGCTACCATTCAAGCATTGAGATGGCGCCGTTTGAAGCACTTTATGGTAGAAAGTGTAGGTCTCCGATTTGTTGGAGTGAAGTGGGGGATAGACAGATTACGGGTCCGGAGATTATACAAGAAACTACCGAGAAGATCATCCAAATTCAACAACGGTTGAAAACCGCCCAAAGTCGACAAAAGAGCTACGCTGACATTAAAAGAAAAGATATAGAATTTGAAATTGGAGAGATGGTCATGCTTAAAGTTGCACCTTGGAAAGGCGTTGTTCGATTTGGTAAACGAGGGAAATTAAATCCAAGGTATATTGGACCATTCAAGATTATTGATCGTGTCGGACCAGTAGCTTACCGACTTGAGTTACCTCAACAACTCGCGGCTGTACATAACACTTTCCACGTCTCGAATTTGAAGAAATGTTTTGCTAAAGAAGATCTCACTATTCCGTTAGATGAAATCCAAATCAACAAAAAACTTCAATTCATCGAAGAACCCGTCGAAATAATGGATCGTGAGGTTAAAAGACTTAAGCAAAACAAGATACCAATTGTTAAGGTTCGATGGAATGCTCGTAGAGGACCCGAGTTCACCTGGGAGCGTGAAGATCAGATGAAGAAGAAATACCCGCATCTATTTCCAGAAGATTCGTCAACACCTTCAACAGCTTAAAATTTCGGGACGAAATTTATTTAACGGGTAGGTACTGTAGTGACCCGAACTTTTCCATGTTTATATATATTAATTGAGATTGATATTTACATGATTAAATGTTTCCAACATGTTAAGCAATCAAACTTGTTAAGACTTGATTAATTGAAATAGGTTTCATATAGACAATTGACCACCCAAGTTGACCGGTGATTCACGAACGTTAAAACTTGTAAAAACTATATGATGACATATATATGGTTATATATATAGTTAACATGATATTATGATATGTAAACATATCATTAAGTATATTAACAATGAACTACATATGTAAAAACAAGACTACTAACTTAATGATTTTGAAACGAGACATATATGTAACGATTATCGTTGTAACGACATTTAATGTATATATATCATATTAAGAGATATTCGTACATCATAATATCATGATAATATAATAATTTAAAATCTCTTTTGATATTATAAACATTGGGTTAACAACATTTAACAAGATCGTTAACCTAAAGGTTTCAAAACAACATTTACATGTAACGACTAACGATGACTTAACGACTCAGTTAAAATGTATATACATGTAGTGTTTTAATATGTATTCATACACTTTTTAAAGACTTCAAGACACTTATCAAAATACTTCTACTTAACAAAAATGCTTACAATTACATCCTCGTTCAGTTTCATCAACAATTCTACTCGTATGCACCCGTATTCTTACTCGTACAATACACTGCTTTTAGATGTATGTACTATTGGTATATACACTCCAATGATCAGCTCTTAGCAGCCCATGTGAGTCACCTAACACATGTGGGAACCATCATTTGGCAACTAGCATGAAATATCTCATAAAATTACAAAAATATGAGTAATCATTCATGACTTATTTACATGAAAACAAAATTACATATCCTTTATATCTAATCCATACACCAACGACCAAAAACACCTACAAACACTTTCATTCTTCAATTTTCTTCATCTAATTGATCTCTCTCAAGTTCTATCTTCAAGTTCTAAGTGTTCTTCATAAATTTCAAAAGTTCTAGTTACATAAAATCAAGAATACTTTCAAGATTGCTTGCTCACTTCCAATCTTGTAAGGTGATCATCCAACCTCAAGAAATCTTTGTTTCTTACAGTAGGTTATCATTCTAATACAAGATAATAATCATATTCAAACTTTGGTTCAATTTCTATAACTATAACAATCTTATTTCAAGTGATGATCTTACTTGAACTTGTTTTCGTGTCATGATTTTGCTTCAAGAACTTTGAGCCATCCAAGGATCCATTGAAGCTAGATCCATTTTTTCTCTTTTCCAGTAGGTTCATCCAAGGAACTTAAGGTAGTAATGATGTTCATAACATCATTCGATTCATACATATAAAGCTATCTTATTCGAAGGTTTAAACTTGTAATCACTAGAACATAGTTTAGTTAATTCTAAACTTGTTCGCAAACAAAAGTTAATCCTTCTAACTTGACTTTTAAAATCAACTAAACACATGTTCTATATCTATATGATATGCTAACTTAATGATTTAAAACCTGGAAACACGAAAAACACCGTAAAACCGGATTTACGCCGTCGTAGTAACACCGCGGGCTGTTTTGGGTTAGTTAATTAAAAACTATGATAAACTTTGATTTAAAAGTTGTTATTCTGAGAAAATGATTTTTATTATGAACATGAAACTATATCCAAAAATTATGGTTAAACTCAAAGTGGAAGTATGTTTTCTAAAATGGTCATCTAGACGTCGTTCTTTCGACTGAAATGACTACCTTTACAAAAACGACTTGTAACTTATTTTTCCGACTATAAACCTATACTTTTTCTGTTTAGATTCATAAAATAGAGTTCAATATGAAACCATAGCAATTTGATTCACTCAAAACGGATTTAAAATGAAGAAGTTATGGGTAAAACAAGATTGGATAATTTTTCTCATTTTAGCTACGTGAAAATTGGTAACAAATCTATTCCAACCATAACTTAATCAACTTGTATTGTATATTATGTAATCTTGAGATACCATAGACACGTATACAATGTTTCAACCTATCATGTCGACACATCTATATATATTTCGGAACAACCATAGACACTCTATATGTGAATGTTGGAGTTAGCTATACAGGGTTGAGGTTGATTCCAAAATATATATAGTTTGAGTTGTGATCAATACTGAGATACGTATACACTGGGTCGTGGATTGATTCAAGATAATATTTATCGATTTATTTCTGTACATCTAACTGTGGACAACTAGTTGTAGGTTACTAACGAGGACAGCTGACTTAATAAACTTAAAACATCAAAATATATTAAAAGTGTTGTAAATATATTTTGAACATACTTTGATATATATGTATATATTGTTATAGGTTCGTGAATCAACCAGTGGCCAAGTCTTACTTCCCGACGAAGTAAAAATCTGTGAAAGTGAGTTATAGTCCCACTTTTAAAATCTAATATTTTTGGGATGAGAATACATGCAGGTTTTATAAATGATTTACAAAATAGACACAAGTACGTGAAACTACATTCTATGGTTGAATTATCGAAATCGAATATGCCCCTTTTTATTAAGTCTGGTAATCTAAGAATTAGGGAACAGACACCCTAATTGACGCGAATCCTAAAGATAGATCTATTGGGCCTAACAAACCCCATCCAAAGTACCGGATGCTTTAGTACTTCGAAATTTATATCATATCCGAAGGGTGTCCCGGAATGATGGGGATATTCTTATATATGCATCTTGTTATTGTCGGTTACCAGGTGTTCACCATATGAATGATTTTTATCTCTATGTATGGGATGTGTATTGAAATATGAAATCTTGTGGTCTATTGTTACGATTTGATATATATAGGTTAAACCTATAACTCACCAACATTTTTGTTGACGTTTAAAGCATGTTTATTCTCAGGTGAATATTAAGAGCTTCCGCTGTTGCATACTAAAATAAGGACAAGATTTGGAGTCCATGTTTGTATGATATTGTGTAAAAACTGCATTCAAGAAACTGATTTCGATGTAACATATTTGTATTGTAAACCATTATGTAATGGTCGTGTGTAAACAGGATATTTTAGATTATCATTTTTTGATAATCTACGTAAAGTTTTTTTTAAACCTTTATTTATGAAATAAAGGTTATGGTTTGTTTTAAAAATGAATGCAGTCTTTGAAAAACGTCTCATATAGAGGTCAAAACCTCGCAACGAAATCAATTAATATGGAACGTTTTTAATCAATAAGAACGGGACATTTCAATCATGACACAAAAACAAGTTCAAGTAAGATTTTTTACTCGAATTAAGATAGTTTATAGTTATAGAAATTGAATCAAAGTTTGAATATGAATATTACCTTGAATAAGAAAGATAACCTACTATATATAACAAAGGTTTCTTGATCTTAGATGATTACTTGGAATGTATTAGAAAGCTTGGAAGTAAATTAGTAAACTTGAAGGGATTTTTGAAGTGTTCTTGAAGTGTTCTTCCTATGATGATTATAGCTTGATTCTTGAAGTGATTTTTGATGAAGATGATGATTAACTACTGGAAAAATACGTTCATAATAGTGTGTGTGTGTGTTGAGAGAGAATTAGAAAGAGAATTGGAAGTGAAATGGAGTGAATGATGAGTGGTAATTGGTGAGTGGTGAGTGGGATTAAAAGGAGTTCTAGTTAGTTGACTAGCTCATGGTAGAAGTTAAAATTGATTAGTCATACATGACATAATCAAGAGAAGAATCCCATGCTAGTTCCTATTGGTATATACTCATAGTAAGTACATTTTGAAGCTGTGTATAATACGGGTAAAAATACGACTAGAATTCTTGATGAAAGAAAAGAATGGGAAAGTAACTGTAACCATTTTCGTTAAGTATGAGTGTTTTGATATATGTCTTGAAGTCTTCCAAAAGTATTTTAATACATCTAAATACACTACATGTATATACATTTTAACTGAGTCGTTAAGTCATCGTTAGTCGTTACATGTAAGTGTTGTTTTGAAACCTTTAAGTTAACGATCTCAATTAATGTTGTTAACCCATTGTTTATTATATCTAATGAGATGTTAAATTATTATCTTATCATGATATTATGATATATTAATATATCTTAATATGATATATATACATTTAAATGTCATTACAACGATAATCGTTACATATATGTCTCGTTTCGAAATCCTTAAGTTAGTAGTCTTGTTTATATGTATATAACTCATTGTTAATATACTTATGGAGATACTTACTTATCATAATCTCATGTTAACCATATGTATATCCATATATATATCGTCATGTCGTTTTTACAAGTTTTAACGTTCGTGAATCGCCGGTCAACTTGGGTGGTCAATTGTCTATATGAAACATATTTCAATTAATCAAGTCTTAACAAGTTTGATTGCTTAACATGTTGGAAACATTTAATCATGTAAATATCAATCTCAATTAATATATATATAAACATGGAAAAGTTCGGGTCACTACAGTACCTACCCGTTAAATAAATTTCGTCCCGAAATTTTAAGCTGTTGAAGGTGTTGACGAATCTTCTGGAAATAGATGCGGGTATTTCTTCTTCATCTGATCTTCACGCTCCCAGGTGAACTCGGGTCCTCTACGAGCATTCCATTGAACCTTAACAATTGGTATCTTGTTTTGCTTAAGTCTTTTAACCTCACAATCCATTATTTCGACGGGTTCTTCGATGAATTGGAGTTTTTCATTGATTTGGATTTCATCTAACGGAATAGTGAGATCTTCTTTAGCAAAACATTTCTTCAAATTCGAGACGTGGAAAGTGTTATGTACAGCCACGAGTTGTTGAGGTAACTCAAGTCGGTAAGCTACTGGTCCGACACGATCAATAATTTTGAATGGTCCAATATACCTTGGATTTAATTTCCCTCGTTTACCAAATCGAACAACGCCTTTCCAAGGTGCAACTTTAAGCATGACCATCTCTCCAATTTCAAATTCTATATCTTTTCTTTTAATGTCAGCGTAGCACTTTTGTCGACTTTGGGCGATTTTCAACCGTTGTTGAATTTGGATGATCTTCTCGGTAGTTTCTTGTATAATCTCCGGACCCGTAATCTGTCTATCCCCCACTTCACTCCAACAAATCAGAGACCTGCACTTTCTACCATAAAGTGCTTCAAACAGCGCCATCTCAATGCTTGAATGGTAGCTGTTGTTGTAGGAAAATTCTGCTAATGGTAGATGTCGATCCCAACTGTTTCCGAAATCAATAACACATGCTCGTAGCATGTCTTCAAGCGTTTGTATCGTCCTTTCGCTCTGCCCATCAGTTTGTGGATGATAGGCAGTACTCATGTCTAGACGAGTTCCTAATGCTTGCTGTAATGTCTGCCAGAATCTTGAAATAAATCTGCCATCCCTATCAGAGATAATAGAGATTGGTATTCCATGTCTGGAGACGACTTCCTTCAAATACAGTCGTGCTAACTTCTCCATCTTGTCATCTTCTCTTATTGGCAGGAAGTGTGCTGATTTGTTGAGACGATCAACTATTACCCAAATAGTATCAAAGCCACTTGCAGTCCTTGGCAATTTAGTGATGAAATCCATGGTAATGTTTTCCCATTTCCATTCCGGGATTTCGGGTTGTTGAAGTAGACCTGATGGTTTCTGATGCTCAGCTTTGACCTTAGAACACGTCAAAAATTCTCCTACGTATTTAGCAACATCGGCTTTCATACCCGGCCACCAAAAATGTTTCTTGAGATCCTTGTACATCTTCCCCGTTCCAGGATGTATTGAGTATCTTGTTTTATGAGCTTCTCTAAGTACCATTTCTCTCATATCTCCAAATTTTGGTACCCAAATCCTTTCAGCCCTATACCGGGTTCCGTCTTCCCGAATATTAAGATGTTTCTCCGATCCTTTGGGTATTTCATCCTTTAAATTTCCCTCTTTTAAAACTCCTTGTTGCGCCTCCTTTATTTGAGTAGTAAGGTTATTATGAATCATTATATTCATAGATTTTACTCGAATGGGTTCTCTGTCCTTCCTGCTCAAGGCGTCGGCTACCACATTTGCCTTCCCCGGGTGGTAACGAATCTCAAAGTCGTAATCATTCAACAATTCAATCCACCTACGCTGCCTCATATTCAGTTGTTTCTGATTAAATATGTGTTGAAGACTTTTGTGGTCGGTATATATAATACTTTTGACCCCATATAAGTAGTGCCTCCAAGTCTTTAATGCAAAAACAACCGCGCCTAATTCCAAATCATGCGTCGTATAATTTTGTTCGTGAATCTTCAATTGTCTAGACGCATAAGCAATCACCTTCGTTCGTTACATTAATACACAACCGAGACCTTTCTTTGATGCGTCACAATAAATCACAAAATCATCATTTCCTTCAGGCAATGACAATATAGGTGCCGTAGTTAGCTTTTTCTTCAATAACTGAAACGCTTTCTCTTGTTCATCATTCCATTCAAATTTCTTCCCTTTATGCATTAATGCAGTTAAGGGTTTTGCTATTCTGGAAAAGTCTTGGATGAACCTTCTGTAGTAACCAGCTAGTCCTAAAAACTGGCGTATGTGTTTCGGAGTTTTCGGGGTTTCCCACTTTTCAACAGTTTCTATCTTTGCCGGATCCACCTTAATACCTTCTTTGTTCACTATGTGACCGAGGAATTGAACTTCTTCCAACCAAAATGCACACTTTGAAAACTTAGCGTACAATTCTTCCTTCCTCAATACTTCTAACACCTTTCTCAAATGTTCACCGTGTTCTTGGTCATTCTTTGAGTAAATAAGTATGTCATCAATGAAAACAATGACAAACTTGTCAAGGTATGGTCCACACACTCAGTTCATAAGGTCCATGAACACAGCTGGTGCATTAGTTAAACCAAACGGCATGACCATAAACTCGTAATGACCGTAACGTGTTCTGAAAGCAGTCTTTGGAATATCATCTTCTTTCACCCGCATTTGATGATACCCTGAACGTAAGTCAATCTTTGAATAAACAGACGAGCCTTGTAGTTGATCAAATAAGTCATCGATTCTCGGTAGTGGGTAGCGGTTCTTGATGGTAAGTTTGTTCAACTCTCGGTAGTCGATACACAACCAGAATGTACCATCTTTCTTCTTGACAAACAAAACAGGAGCTCCCCACGGTGATGTGCTTGGTCGAATGAAACCACGCTCTAAAAGTTCTTGTAATTGGCTTTGCAGTTCTTTCATCTCGCTGGGTGCGAGTCTGTAAGGAGCACGAGCTATTGGTGTAGCTCCTGGTACAAGATATATTTGAAATTCAACGGATCGCTGTGGGGGTAATCCCGGTAATTCTTTCGGAAATACATCGGGAAATTCTTTTGCAATGGGAACATCATTGATGCTCTTTTCTTCAGTTTGTACTTTCTCGACGTGTGCTAGAACAGCATAGCAACCTTTTCTTATTAGTTTTTGTGCCTTCAAATTACTAATAATATGTAGCTTCATGTTGCCCTTTTCTCCGTACACCATTAAGGGTTTTCCTTTTTCTCGTATAATGCGAATTGCATTTTTGTAACAAACGATCTCTGCTTTCACTTCTTTCAACCAGTCCATACCGATTATCACATCAAAACTCCCTAACTCTACTGGTATCAAATCAATCTTAAATGTTTCGCTAACCAGTTTAATTTCTCGATTCCGACATATATTATCTGCTGAAATTAATTTACCATTTGCTAATTCGAGTAAAAATTTACTATCCAAAGGTGTCAATGGACCACTTAATTTAGCACAAAAATCTCTACTCATGTAGCTTCTATCCGCACCTAAATCAAATAAAACGTAAGCAGATTTATTGTCAATAAGAAACGTACCCGTAACAAGCTCCGGGTCTTCCTGTGCCTCTGCCACATTAATATTAAAAACTCTTCCGCGGCCTTGTCCATTCGTGTTCTCCTGGTTCGGGCAATTTCTAATAATGTGGCCCGGTTTTCCACATTTATAACAAACTACATTGGCATAACTTGCTCCGACACTACTTGCTCCGCCATTACTCGTTCCGACACCATTTGTTCCTTTCGTTCTATTAACCCCTGGTCCGTAGACCTCACACTTCGCCGCGCTATGACCATTTCTTTTACACTTGTTGCAAAATTTGGTGCAGAACCCCGAGTGATACTTTTCACACCTTTGGCATAGCTGCTTCTGATTGTTGTTGTTGTTGCGGTTATTATTGTTGTTGGGATGATTGTTGTAGTTGCTGTTGTTGTTGTTGTTGTTGTTGTTGTTGTTGTTGTTGTTGTTGTTGTTGGGCCGTTTGTTGTAGTTGCGATTGATGTTGCGATTGTTGGGATAATTGTTGCGATTATTGTTGTAATTGCTGTTGTTGTTGTATTGGTGATTCTTATCACCGTTTTCCTCCCACTTTCTTTTGACTTGCTTCACATTGGCCTCTTCAGCAGTCTGTTCTTTAATTCTTTCTTCAATCTGGTTCACTAGTTTGTGAGCCATTCTACATGCCTGTTGTATGGAGGCGGGCTCGTGTGAACTTATATCTTCTTGGATTCTTTCCGGTAATCCTTTCACAAACGCATCGATCTTCTCTTCCTCATCTTCGAATGCTCCCCGACACAATAGGCACAATTCTGTGAATCGTCTTTCGTACGTGGTAATATCAAATCCTTGGGTTCGTAACCCTCTAAGTTCTGTCTTGAGCTTATTGACCTCGGTTCTGGGATGTAGTGACCCGAACTTTTCCATGTTTATATATATTAATTGAGATTGATATTTACATGATTAAATGTTTCCAACATGTTAAGCAATCAAACTTATTAAGACTTGATTAATTGAAATATGTTTCATATAGACAATTGACCACCCAAGTTGATCGGTGATTCACGAACGTTAAAACTTGTAAAAACTATATGATGACATATATATGGATATATATATATAGTTAACATGATACTATGATAAGAAAACATATCATAAAGTATATTAACAATGAACTACATATGTAAAAACAAGACTACTAACTTAATGATTTTTAAACGAGACATATATGTAACGATTATCGTTGTAAAGACATTTAATGTATATATATCATATTAAGAGATATTCATACATGATAATATCATGATAATATAATAATTTAAAATCTCATTTGATATTATAAACATTGGGTTAACAACATTTAACAAGATCGTTAACCTAAAGGTTTCAAAACAACACTTACATGTAACGACTAACGATGACTTAACGACTCAGTTAAAATGTATATACATGTAGTGTTTTAATATGTATTTATACACTTTTGAAAGACTTCAATACACTTATCAAAATACTTCTACTTAACAAAAATGCTTACAATTACATCCTCGTTCAGTTTCATCAACAATTCTACTCGTATGCACCCGTATTCGTACTCGTACAATACACAGCTTTTAGATGTATGTACTATTGGTATATACACTCCAATGATCAGCTCTTAGCAGCCCATGTGAGTCACCTAACACATGTGGGAACCATCATTTGGCAACTAGCATGAAATATCTCATAAAATTACAAAAATATGAGTAATCATTCATGACTTATTTACATGAAAACAAAATTACATATCCTTTATATCTAATCCATACATCAACGACCAAAAACACCTACAAACACTTTCATTCTTCAATTTTCTTCATCTAATTGATCTCTCTCAAGTTCTATCTTCAAGTTCTAAGTGTTCTTCATAAATTCCAAAAGTTCTAGTTTCATAAAATCAAGAATACTTTCAAGTTTGCTAGCTCACTTCCAATCTTGTAAGGTGATCATCCAACCTCAAGAAATATTTGTTTCTTACAGTAGGTTATCATTCTAATACAAGGTAATAATCATATTCAAACTTTGGTTCAATTTCTATAACTATAACAATCTTATTTCAAGTGATGATCTTACTTGAACTTGTTTTCGTGTCATGATTCTGCTTCAAGAACTTCGAGCCATCCAAGGATCCATTGAAGCTAGATCCATTTTTCTATTTTCCAGTAGGTTTATCCAAGGAAATTAAGGTAGTAATGATGTTCATAACATCATTCGATTCATACATATAAAGCTATCTTATTCGAAGGTTTAAACTTGTAATCACTAGAACATAGTTTAGTTAATTCTAAACTTGTTCGCAAACAAAAGTTAATCCTTCTAACTTGACTTTTAAAATCAACTAAACACATTTTCTATATCTATATGATATGCTAACTTAATGATTTAAAACCTGGAAACACGAAAAACACCGTAAAACCGGATTTACGCCGTCGTAGTAACACCGCGGGCTGTTTTGGGTTAGTTAATTAAAAACTATGATAAACTTTGATTTAAAAGTTGTTATTCTGAGAAAATGATTTTTATTATGAATATGAAACTATATCCAAAAATTATGGTTAAACTCAAAGTGGAAGTATGTTTTCTAAAATGGTCATCTAGACGTCGTTCTTTCGACTGAAATGACTACCTTTACAAAAACGACTTGTAACTTATTTTTCCGACTATAAACCTATACTTTTTCTGTTTAGATTCATAAAATAGAGTTCAATATGAAATCATAGCAATTTGATTCACTCAAAACGGATTTAAAATGAAGAAGTTATGGGTAAAACAAGATTGGATAATTTTTCTCATTTTAGCTACGTGAAAATTGGTAACAAATCTATTCCAACCATAACTTAATCAACTTGTATTGTATATTATGTAATCTTGAGATACCATAGACACGTATACAATGTTTCGACCTATCATGTCGACACATCTATATATATTTCGGAACAACCATAGACACTCTATATGTGAATGTTGGAGTTAGCTATACAGGGTTGAGGTTGATTCCAAAATATATATAGTTTGAGTTGTGATCAATACTGAGATACGTATACACTGGGTCGTGGATTGATTCAAGATAATATTTATCGATTTATTTCTGTACATCTAACTGTGGACAACTAGTTATAGGTTACTAACGAGGACAGCTGACTTAATAAACTTAAAACATCAAAATATATTAAAAGTGTTGTAAATATATTTTGAACATACTTTAATATATATGTATATATTGTTATAGGTTCGTGAATCAACCAGTGGCCAAGTCTTACTTCCCGACGAAGTAAAAATCTGTGAAAGTGAGTTATAGTCCCACTTTTAAAATCTAATATTTTTGGGATGAGAATACATGCAGGTTTTATAAATGATTTACAAAATAGACACAAGTACGTGAAACTACATTCTATGGTTGAATTATCGAAATCGAATATGCCCCTTTTTATTAAGTCTGGTAATCTAAGAATTAGGGAACAGACACCCTAATTGACGCGAATCCTAAAGATAGATCTATTGGGCCTAACAAACCCCATCCAAAGTACCGGATGCTTTAGTACTTCGAAATTTATATCATATCCGAAGGGTGTCCCGGAATGATGGGGATATTCTTATATATGCATCTTGTTATTGTCGGTTACCAGGTGTTCACCATATGAATGATTTTTATCTCTATGTATGGGATGTGTATTGAAATATGAAATCTTGTGGTCTATTATTATGATTTGATATATATAGGTTAAACCTATAACTCACCAACATTTTTGTTGACGTTTTAAGCATGTTTATTCTCAGGTGATTATTAAGAGCTTCCGCTGTCGCATACTTAAATAAGGACGAGATTTGGAGTCCATGCTTGTATGATATTGTGTAAAAACTGCATTCAAGAAACTTATTTTGTTGTAACATATTTGTATTGTAAACCATTATGTAATGGTCGTGTGTAAACAGGATATTTTAGATTATCATTATTTGATAATCTACGTAAAGCTTTTTAAAACCTTTATCTATGAAATAAAGGTTATGGTTTGTTTTAAAAATGAATGCAGTCTTTGAAAAACGTCTCATATAGAGGTCAAAACCTCGCAACGAAATCAATTAATATGGAACGTTTTTAATCAATAAGAACGGGACATTTCAGTTGGTATCCGAGCGTTGGTCTTAGAGAACCAGAATTTTGCATTAGTGTGTCTTATCGAGTTTGTTAGGATGCATTAGTGAGTCTGGACTTCGACCGTGTTTACTTGAAAAATGATTGCTTAACATTTTTGTTGGAAACTATATATTTTTAACATATGAATATTATGTGATATATTAATCTCTTAACGTGTTTGATATTATGTGATAGATGTCTACCTCTAGAACAAGTCCCATTGACTCACCTAATAATAATGAAGAGTCAAATGTAAATTGGAATGATTTGTGGACTGATTCACAAGTTCCCGAAGAGGAACCGGAAGAAGAGTCGGAACCTGAAGAAGAATCGGAACCGGAAGAAGAATCGGAACCGGATGAAGAAATAGAACCGGTGGGGGAAATAATAAAACGGTTAAGTAAAAGAAAATCCTCAACCAACCGACCAAAGTTAATTATGGTCAATGGTGTTTCCGCCAAGGAAGCAAAATATTGGGAGGATTACCAATTCTCCGATGAATCGGATTCCGACGAGAATTCCGATGATGTTATAGAAATTACCACAACTGAATTTAAAAAGGCAAAAGAAAATAATAAGGGAAAGGGCATAAAAATAGAGAAATCTAATTCCAACCCCGATGAACTTTATATGTATCGTCAACCCCCGAAGTCCTTAAGTTGTAACAATGACCCGGGAACCTCTAAACCACCAGGTTTTTCTAAACCAATGTGGACAACGACGGCTCGTATTAGGGGAACATCATATATCCCTAGAAACTTGGCAAAACGAACCAAAACCGAAGAAGAAGAAACGAGCGAGTCGGAATAAGATAGTTGTATTCGTGTGGTGTAATATATGTAATATAGTGTTCTTATGCTTTATGATATATGTAAAAATTGCTTGTATTAATAAGTATTTTTTTATGAATCTAACTCTTGTCTATTTTACAGTTTAAAAACACAAAATGGATAGACAACCCAATATTTTAAGAGACCTACCCGGAGACATGATTGATGAAATCTTGTCTAGAGTCGGCCAGAATTCCTCGGCACAACTATTTAAGGCGAGATCAGTTTGTAAGACATTCGAAGAACGTTCCAAGAATGTCTTGGTTTATAAGAGACTTTCGTTTGAAAGATGGGGGATATCACATTGGGAAACCCATAAGTTACGATGTGTTTACTTTGACGCATATATTTCGGGGAACCCAAATGCTATTTTACGCAACGGGTTAAGAAATTATTTTGACTCAATATATCCGAATATTGGACTTCGTGATTTAGAAAAAGCGGCTAACATGCAACATAAAGAAGCATGTTATGCTTACGGATTAGTAATGTTCGCTTCTCACCAAAGTGAGAATAAGAACATCGGGCTACAACTATTAAACAAAACGTTTCCACAAGTGACGGAGTCGGTAATTGGGGTAAGAAATGAGGTTTTTAGATTATTACGGGACTGTTGGACATTACGTAACCCTCGTCCCTTTGACGACGTTACAACACGCTGTCTTATCAACGGCCATAACGGTTATGTTGCACAAGACCAAGGATGGGAAGTAGTTCTAGTAAAACCAGAATGCATGACTTGTTTCTGGACGTATGAATTACGTGTCTTTATTGCCTTTGCTGAACGACTTGTGTATTAGCTAGAATTATCTTCACAACTATCTTGTATCAAAGTTATTGTGTGCTATATTTCATGCTTTATGTAAAATAAGCGGTATTGTAAGTTTGTAAAATATTGTATAAAAGTTTGAACGCGAAATATTATTACAATCAGTTTTTCATATAGAATTGTAGTAGTTGAATTGTATATTAGCTACTAAGTATGAACTTAACGGGTAGGTACTACCCGAATTTAAACTTATAAAACGCTAATATGAAGAAAAAGCTTTTATAAATGAGTTCATATTATGCTACGAAATACTATTAACTACTCTTAATATTCTGTATGATTAACTTGTTCCATTTAACTATTTTGAAGGAAATGGCACCGACTACTCGACACACCGTGAATATGAATGAAGAGGAATTCCGTACTTTTCTAGCTTCAAACATAGCCGCAGTACAGGCTGCGCTACATACCAACAATAACCTTGGATCTAGCAGTACAGGAAATCGTGTAGGATGCACCTACAAAGAATTCACTGCCTGCAAACCTTTGGAATTTGATGGAACCGAAGGACCAATCGGATTGAAACGGTGGACCGAGAAGGTCGAATCGGTGTTTTCCATAAGTAAGTGTACTGAAGAGGACAAAGTAAAGTACGCTACGCATACCTTCACAGGTTCTGCGTTAACATGGTGGAATACCTATCTAGAGCAAGTGGGACAAGACGATGCGTACGCACTACCGTGGTCAGCATTCAAGCACTTGATGAACGAGAAGTACCGTCCCAGAACCGAGGTCAATAAGCTCAAGACAGAACTTAGAGGGTTACGAACCCAAGGATTTGATATTACCACATACGAAAGACGATTCACAGAATTGTGCCTATTGTGTCCGGGAGCATTCGAAGATGAGGAAGAGAAGATCGACGCGTTTGTGAAAGGATTACCGGAAAGAATCCAAGAAGATATAAGTTCACACGAGCCCGCCTCCATACAACAGGCATGTAGAATGGCTCACAAACTAGTGAACTAGATTGAAGAAAGAATTAAAGAACAGACTGCTGAAGAGGCCAATGTGAAGCAAGTCAAAAGAAAGTGGGAGGAAAACGGTGATAAGAATCACCAATACAACAACAACAGCAATTACAACAATAATCGCAACAATTATCCCAACAATCGCAACATCAATCGCAACTACAACAAACGGCCCAACAACAACAACAACAACAACAACAGCAACTACAACAATCATCCCAACAACAATAATAACCGCAACAACAACAACAACAATCAGAAGCAGCTATGCCAAAGGTGTGAAAAGAATCACTCGGGGTTCTGCACCAAATTTTGCAACAAGTGTAAAAGAAATGGTCATAGCGCGGCGAAGTGTGAGGTCTACGGACCAGGGGTTAATAGAACGAAAGGAACAAATGGTGTCGGAACGAGTAATGGCGGAGCAAGTAGTGTCGGAGCAAGTTATGCCAATGTAGTTTGTTATAAATGTGGAAAACCAGGCCACATTATTAGAAATTGCCCGAACCAGGAGAACACGAATGGACAAGGCCGTGGAAGAGTTTTCAATATTAATGCGGTAGAGGCACAGGAAGACCCGGAGCTTGTTACGGGTACGTTTCTTATTGACAATAAATCTGCTTACGTTTTATTTGATTCGGGTGCGGATAGAAGCTATATGAGTAGAGTTAGGGAGTTTTGATGTGATAATCGGTATGGACTGGTTGAAAGAAGTGAAAGCGGAGATCGTTTGTTACAAAAATGCAATTCGCATTATACGAGAAAAAGGAAAACCCTTAATGGTGTACGGAGAAAAGGGCAACACGAAGCTACATCTTATTAGTAATTTGAAGGCACAAAAACTAATAAGAAAAGGTTGCTATGCTGTTCTAGCACACGTCGAGAAAGTACAAACTGAAGAAAAGAGCATCAATGATATTCCCATTGCAAAAGAATTTCCCGATGTATTTCCGAAAGAATTACCGGGATTACCCCCACATCGATCCGTTGAATTTCAAATAGATCTTGTACCAGGAGCTGCACCAATAGCTCGTGCTCCTTACAGACTCGCACCCAGCGAGATGAAAGAACTGCAAAGCCAATTACAAGAACTTTTAGAGCGTGGTTTCATTCGACCAAGCACATCACCGTGGGGAGCTCCTGTTTTGTTTGTCAAGAAGAAAGATGGTACATTCAGGTTGTGTATCGACTACCGAGAGTTGAACAAACTTACCATCAAGAACCGCTACCCACTACCGAGAATCGATGACTTATTTGATCAACTACAAGGCTCGTCTGTTTATTCAAAGATTGACTTACATTCCGGGTATCATCAAATGCGGGTGAAAGAAGATGATATTCCAAAGACTGCTTTCAGAACACGTTACGGTCATTACGAGTTTATGGTCATGCCGTTTGGTTTAACTAATGCACCAGCTGTGTTCATGGACCTTATGAACCAAGTGTGTGGACCATACCTTGACAAGTTTGTCATTGTTTTCATTGATGACATACTTATTTACTCAAAGAATGACCAAGAACACGGTGAACATTTGAGAAAGGTGTTAGAAGTATTGAGGAAGGAAGAATTGTACGCTAAGTTTTCAAAGTGTGCATTTTGGTTGGAAGAAGTTCAATTCCTCGGTCACATAGTGAACAAAGAAGGTATTAAGGTGGATCCGGCAAAGATAGAAACTGTTGAAAAGTGGGAAACCCCGAAAACTCCGAAACACATACGCCAATTTTTAGGACTAGCTGGTTACTACAGAAGGTTCATCCAAGACTTTTCCAGAATAGCAAAACCCTTGACTGCATTAACGCATAAAGGGAAGAAATTTGAATGGGATGATGAACAAGAGAAAGCGTTTCAGTTATTGAAGAAAAAGCTAACTACGGCACCTATATTGTCATTGCCTGAAGGGAATGATGATTTTGTGATTTATTGTGATGCATCAAAGCAAGGTCTCGGTTGTGTATTAATGCAACGAACGAAGGTGATTGCTTATGCGTCTAGACAATTGAAGATTCACGAACAAAATTATACGACGCATGATTTGGAATTAGGCGCGGTTGTTTTTGCATTAAAGACTTGGAGGCACTACTTATATGGGGTCAAAAGTATTATATATACCGACCACAAAAGTCTTCAACACATATTTAATCAGAAACAACTGAATATGAGGCAGCGTAGGTGGATTGAATTATTGAATGATTACGACTTTGAGATTCGTTACCACCCGGGGAAGGCAAATGTGGTAGCCGATGCCTTGAGCAGGAAGGACAGAGAACCCATTCGAGTAAAATCTATGAATATAATGATTCATAATAACATTACTACTCAAATAAAGGAGGCGCAACAAGGAGTTTTAAAAGAGGGAAATTTAAAGGATGAAATACCCAAAGGATCGGAGAAGCATCTTAATATTCGGGAAGACGGAACCCGGTATAGGGCTGAAAGGATTTGGGTACCAAAATTTGGAGATATGAGAGAAATGGTACTTAGAGAAGCTCATAAAACCAGATACTCAATACATCCTGGAACGGGGAAGATGTACAAGGATCTCAAGAAACATTTTTGGTGGCCGGGTATGAAAGCCGATGTTGCTAAATACGTAGGAGAATGTTTGACGTGTTCTAAGGTCAAAGCTGAGCATCAGAAACCATCAGGTCTACTTCAACAACCTGAAATCCCGGAATGGAAATGGGAAAACATTACCATGGATTTCATCACTAAATTGCCAAGGACTGCAAGTGGTTTTGATACTATTTGGGTAATAGTTGATCGTCTCACCAAATCAGCACACTTCCTACCAATAAGAGAAGATGTCAAGATGGAGAAGTTAGCACGACTGTATTTGAAGGAAGTCATCTCCAGACATGGAATACCAATCTCTATTATCTCTGATAGGGATGGCAGATTTATTTCAAGATTCTGGCAGACATTACAGCAAGCATTAGGAACTCGTCTAGACATGAGTACTGCCTATCATCCACAAACTGATGGGCAGAGCGAAAGGACGATACAAACGCTTGAAGACATGCTACGAGCATGTGTTATTGATTTCGGAAACAGTTGGGATCGACATCTACCGTTAGCAGAATTTTCCTACAACAACAGCTACCATTCAAGCATTGAGATGGCACCGTTTGAAGCACTTTATGGTAGAAAGTGCAGGTCTCCGATTTGTTGGAGTGAAGTGGGGGATAGACAGATTACGGGTCCGGAGATTATACAAGAAACTACCGAGAAGATCATCCAAATTCAACAACGGTTGAAAACCGCCCAAAGTCGACAAAAGAGCTACGCTGACATTAAAAGAAAAGATATAGAATTTGAAATTGGAGAGATGGTCATGCTTAAAGTTGCACCTTGGAAAGGCGTTGTTCGATTTGGTAAACGAGGGAAATTAAATCCAAGGTATATTGGACCATTCAAGATTATTGATCGTGTCGGACCAGTAGCTTACCGACTAGAGTTACCTCAACAACTCGCGGCTGTACATAACACTTTCCACGTCTCGAATTTAAAGAAATGTTTTGCTAAAGAAGATCTCACTATTCCGTTAGATGAAATCCAAATCAACGAAAAACTTCAATTCATCGAAGAACCCGTCGAAATAATGGATCGTGAGGTTAAAAGACTTAAGCAAAATAAGATACCAATTGTTAAGGTTCGATGGAATGCTCGTAGAGGACCCGAGTTCACCTGGGAGCGTGAAGATCAGATGAAGAAGAAATACCCGCATCTATTTCCAGAAGATTCGTCAACACCTTCAACAGCTTAAAATTTCGGGACGAAATTTATTTAACGGGTAGGTACTGTAGTGACCCGAACTTTTCCATGTTTATATATATTAATTGAGATTGATATTTACATGATTAAATGTTTCCAACATGTTAAGCAATCAAACTTATTAAGACTTGATTAATTGAAATATGTTTCATATAGACAATTGACCACCCAAGTTGATCGGTGATTCACGAACGTTAAAACTTGTAAAAACTATATGATGACATATATATGGATATATATATATAGTTAACATGATACTATGATAAGAAAACATATCATAAAGTATATTAACAATGAACTACATATGTAAAAACAAGACTACTAACTTAATGATTTTTAAACGAGACATATATGTAACGATTATCGTTGTAAAGACATTTAATGTATATATATCATATTAAGAGATATTCATACATGATAATATCATGATAATATAATAATTTAAAATCTCATTTGATATTATAAACATTGGGTTAACAACATTTAACAAGATCGTTAACCTAAAGGTTTCAAAACAACACTTACATGTAACGACTAACGATGACTTAACGACTCAGTTAAAATGTATATACATGTAGTGTTTTAATATGTATTTATACACTTTTGAAAGACTTCAATACACTTATCAAAATACTTCTACTTAACAAAAATGCTTACAATTACATCCTCGTTCAGTTTCATCAACAATTCTACTCGTATGCACCCGTATTCGTACTCGTACAATACACAGCTTTTAGATGTATGTACTATTGGTATATACACTCAAATGATCAGCTCTTAGCAGCCCATGTGAGTCACCTAACACATGTGGGAACCATCATTTGGCAACTAGCATGAAATATCTCATAAAATTACAAAAATATGAGTAATCATTCATGACTTATTTACATGAAAACAAAATTACATATCCTTTATATCTAATCCATACACCAACGACCAAAAACACCTACAAACACTTTCATTCTTCAATTTTCTTCATCTAATTGATCTCTCTCAAGTTCTATCTTCAAGTTCTAAGTGTTCTTCATAAATTCCAAAAGTTCTAGTTTCATAAAATCAAGAATACTTTCAAGTTTGCTAGCTCACTTCCAATCTTGTAAGGTGATCATCCAACCTCAAGAAATCTTTGTTTCTTACAGTAGGTTATCATTCTAATACAAGGTAATAATCATATTCAAACTTTGGTTCAATTTCTATAACTATAACAATCTTATTTCAAGTGATGATCTTACTTGAACTTGTTTTCGTGTCATGATTCTGCTTCAAGAACTTCGAGCCATCCAAGGATCCATTGAAGCTAGATCCATTTTTCTATTTTCCAGTAGGTTTATCCAAGGAAATTAAGGTAGTAATGATGTTCATAACATCATTCGATTCATACATATAAAGCTATCTTATTCGAAGGTTTAAACTTGTAATCACTAGAACATAGTTTAGTTAATTCTAAACTTGTTCGCAAACAAAAGTTAATCCTTCTAACTTGACTTTTAAAATCAACTAAACACATTTTCTATATCTATATGATATGCTAACTTAATGATTTAAAACCTGGAAACACGAAAAACACCGTAAAACCGGATTTACGCCGTCGTAGTAACACCGCGGGCTGTTTTGGGTTAGTTAATTAAAAACTATGATAAACTTTGATTTAAAAGTTGTTATTCTGAGAAAATGATTTTTATTATGAACATGAAACTATATCCAAAAATTATGGTTAAACTCAAAGTGGAAGTATGTTTTCTAAAATGGTCATCTAGACGTCGTTCTTTCGACTGAAATGACTACCTTTACAAAAACGACTTGTAACTTATTTTTCCGACTATAAACCTATACTTTTTCTGTTTAGATTCATAAAATAGAGTTCAATATGAAATCATAGCAATTTGATTCACTCAAAACGGATTTAAAATGAAGAAGTTATGGGTAAAACAAGATTGGATAATTTTTCTCATTTTAGCTACGTGAAAATTGGTAACAAATCTATTCCAACCATAACTTAATCAACTTGTATTGTATATTATGTAATCTTGAGATACCATAGACACGTATACAATGTTTCGACCTATCATGTCGACACATCTATATATATTTCGGAACAACCATAGACACTCTATATGTGAATGTTGGAGTTAGCTATACAGGGTTGAGGTTGATTCCAAAATATATATAGTTTGAGTTGTGATCAATACTGAGATACGTATACACTGGGTCGTGGATTGATTCAAGATAATATTTATCGATTTATTTCTGTACATCTAACTGTGGACAACTAGTTATAGGTTACTAACGAGGACAGCTGACTTAATAAACTTAAAACATCAAAATATATTAAAAGTGTTGTAAATATATTTTGAACATACTTTAATATATATGTATATATTGTTATAGGTTCGTGAATCAACCAGTGGCCAAGTCTTACTTCCCGACGAAGTAAAAATCTGTGAAAGTGAGTTATAGTCCCACTTTTAAAATCTAATATTTTTGGGATGAGAATACATGCAGGTTTTATAAATGATTTACAAAATAGACACAAGTACGTGAAACTACATTCTATGGTTGAATTATCGAAATCGAATATGCCCCTTTTTATTAAGTCTGGTAATCTAAGAATTAGGGAACAGACACCCTAATTGACGCGAATCCTAAAGATAGATCTATTGGGCCTAACAAACCCCATCCAAAGTACCGGATGCTTTAGTACTTCGAAATTTATATCATATCCGAAGGGTGTCCCGGAATGATGGGGATATTCTTATATATGCATCTTGTTATTGTCGGTTACCAGGTGTTCACCATATGAATGATTTTTATCTCTATGTATGGGATGTGTATTGAAATATGAAATCTTGTGGTCTATTATTATGATTTGATATATATAGGTTAAACCTATAACTCACCAACATTTTTGTTGACGTTTTAAGCATGTTTATTCTCAGGTGATTATTAAGAGCTTCCGCTGTCGCATACTTAAATAAGGACGAGATTTGGAGTCCATGCTTGTATGATATTGTGTAAAAACTGCATTCAAGAAACTTATTTTGTTGTAACATATTTGTATTGTAAACCATTATGTAATGGTCGTGTGTAAACAGGATATTTTAGATTATCATTATTTGATAATCTACGTAAAGCTTTTTAAAACCTTTATCTATGAAATAAAGGTTATGGTTTGTTTTAAAAATGAATGCAGTCTTTGAAAAACGTCTCATATAGAGGTCAAAACCTCGCAACGAAATCAATTAATATGGAACGTTTTTAATCAATAAGAACGGGACATTTCATGGGACGGTACTTCTCGTTCATCAAGTGCTTGAATGCTGACCACGGTAGTGCGTACGCATCGTCTTGTCCCACTTGCTCTAGATAGGTATTCCACCATGTTAACGCAGAACCTGTGAAGGTATGCGTAGCGTACTTTACTTTGTCCTCTTCAGTACACTTACTTATGGCAAACACCGATTCGACCTTCTCGGTCCACCATTTCAATCCAATCGGTCCTTCGGTTCCATCAAATTCCAAAGGTTTGCAGGCAGTGAATTCTTTGTAGGTGCATCCTACACGATTTCCTGTACTGCTAGATCCAAGGTTATTGTTGGTATGTAGCGCAGCCTGTACTGCGGCTATGTTTGAAGCTAGAAAAGTACGGAATTCCTCTTCATTCATATTCACGGTGTGTCGAGTAGTCGGTGCCATTTCCTTCAAAATAGTCAAATGGAATAAGTTAATCATACAGAATATTAAGAGTAGTTAATAGTATTTCGTAGCATAATATGAACTCATTTATAAAAGCTTTTTCTTCATATTAGCGTTTTATAAATTTAAATTCGGGTAGTACCTACCCGTTAAGTTCATACTTAGTAGCTAATATACAATTCAACTACTACAATTCTATATGAAAAACTGATTGTAATAATATTTCGCGTTCAAACTTTTATACAATATTTTACAAATTTACAATACCGCTTATTTTACATAAAGCATGAAATATAGCACACAATAACTTTGATACAAGATAGTTGTGAAGATAATTCTAGCTAGTACACAAGTCGTTTAGCAAAGGCAATAAAGACACGTAATTCATACGTCCAGAAACAAGTCATGCATTCTGGTTTTACTAGGACTACTTCCCATCCTTGGTCTTGTGGAATATAACCGTTATGGCCGTTGATAAGACAGCGTGTTGTAACGTCGTCAAAGGGACGAGGGTTACGTAATGTCCAACAGTCCCGTAACAATCTAAAAACCTCATTTCTTACCCCAATTACCGACTCCGTCACTTGTGGGAACGTTTTGTTTAATAGTTGTAGGCCGATGTTCTTGTTCTCACTTTGGTGAGAAGCGAACATTACTAATCCGTAAGCATAACATGCTTCTTTATGTTGCATGTTAGCCGCTTTTTCTAAATCACGAAGTCCAATATTCGGATATATTGAGTCAAAATAATTTCTTAACCCATTGCGTAAAATAGCATTTGGGTTCCCCGCAATATATGCGTCAAAGTAAACACATCGTAACTTATGGATTTCCCAATGTGATATCCCCCATCTTTCGAACGAAAGCCTTTTATAAACCAGGGCATTCTTGGACCGTTCTTCAAATGTCTTACAAACTGATCTCGCCTTAAATAGTTGTGCCGAAGAATTCTGACCGACTATAGACAAGATTTCATCAATCATGTCTCCGGGTAGGTCTCTTAAAATATTGGGTTGTCTATCCATTTTGTGTTTTTATACTGTAAAATAGACAAGAGTTAGATTCATAAAAATACTTATTAATACAAGCAATTTTTACATATATCATAAAGCATAAGCACACTATATTACATATATTACACCACACGAATACAACTATCTTATTCCGACTCGCTCGTTTCTTCTTGTTCGGTTTTGGTTCGTTTTGCCAAGTTTCTAGGGATATATGATGGTCCCCTAATACGAGCCGTCGTTGTCCACATTGGTTTAGAAAAACCTGGTGGTTTAGAGGTTCCCGGGTCATTGTTACAACTTAAGGACTTCGGGGGTTGACGATACATATAAAGTTCATCGGGGTTGGAATTAGATTTCTCTATTTTTATGCCCTTTCCCTTATTATTTTCTTTTGCCTTTTTAAATTCAGTTGGGGTAATTTCTATAACATCATCGGAATTCTCGTCGGAATCCGATTCATCGGAGAATTGGTAATCCTCCCAATATTTTGCTTCCTTGGCGGAAACACCATTGACCATAATTAACCTTGGTCGGTTGGTTGAGGATTCTCTTTTACTTAACCGTTTTATTATTTCCCCCACCGGTTCTATTTCTTCTTCCGGTTCCGATTCTTCTTCCGGTTCCGATTCTTCTTCCGGTTCCGACTCTTCTTCCGGTTCCTCTTCGGGAACTTGTGAATCAGTCCACGAATCATTCCAATTTACATTTGACTCTTCATTAATATTAGGTGAGTCAATGGGACTTGTTCTAGAGGTAGACATCTATCACATAATATCAAACACGTTAAGAGATTAATATATCACATAATATTCATATGTTAAAAATATATAGTTTCCAACAAAAATGTTAAGCAATCATTTTTAAAGAAAACACGGTCGAAGTCCAGACTCACTAATGCATCCTAACAAACTCGATAAGACACACTAATGCAAATTTTCTGGTTCTCTAAGACCAACGCTCGGATACCAACTGAAATGTCCCGTTCTTATTGATTAAAAACGTTCCATATTAATTGATTTCGTTGCGAGGTTTTGACCTCTATATGAGACATTTTTCAAAGACTGCATTCATTTTTAAAACAAACCATAACCTTTATTTCATAGATAAAGGTTTTAAAAAGCTTTACGTAGATTATCAAATAATGATAATCTAAAATATCCTGTTTACACACGACCATTACATAATGGTTTACAATACAAATATGTTACAACAAAATAAGTTTCTTGAATGCAGTTTTTACACAATATCATACAAGCATGGACTCCAAATCTCGTCCTTATTTAAGTATGCGACAGCGGAAGCTCTTAATAATCACCTGAGAATAAACATGCTTAAAACGTCAACAAAAATGTTGGTGAGTTATAGGTTTAACCTATATATATCAAATCATAATAATAGACCACAAGATTTCATATTTCAATACACATCCCACACATAGAGATAAAAATTATTCATATGGTGAACACCTGGTAACCGACATTAACAAGATGCATATATAAGAATATCCCCATCATTCCGGGACACCCTTCGGATATGATATAAATTTCGAAGTACTAAAGCATCCGGTACTTTGGATGGGGCTTGTTGGGCCCGATAGATCTATCTTTAGGATTCGCGTCAATTAGGGTGTCTGTTTCCTAATTCTTAGATTACCAGACTTAATAAAAAGGGGCATATTCGATTTCGATAATTCAACCATAGAATGTAGTTTCACGTACTTGTGTCTATTTTGTAAATCATTTATAAAACCTGCATGTATTCTCATCCCAAAAATATTAGATTTTAAAAGTGGGACTATAACTCACTTTCACATATTTTTACTTCGTCGGGAAGTAAGACTTGGCCACTGGTTGATTCACGAACCTATAACAATATATACATATATATCAAAGTATGTTCAAAATATATTTACAACACTTTTAATATATTTTGATGTTTTAAGTTTATTAAGTCAGCTGTCCTCGTTAGTAACCTACAACTAGTTGTCCACAGTTAGATGTACAGAAATAAATCGATAAATATTATCTTGAATCAATCCACGACTCAGTGTATACGTATCTCAGTATTGATCACAACTCAAACTATATATATTTTGGAATCAACCTCAACCCTGTATAGCTAACTCCAACATTCACATATAGAGTGTCTATGGTTGTTCCGAAATATATATAGATGTGTCGACATGATAGGTCGAAACTGAAGGTTTTTCGTATGCCCAAGAGACATGTTAAATTAATGTGGCTAATATGTTATGATCCAAGTCGGGTCATACCCAATAACAAGCTTGCCGACACCTTAATCGTATTTAATCTTAATGAATGGATCATTAAATAAATACGCGACACTTGAACTTTAAGAAAAATGGTTTCTTAAATTACACTTGATATGTATATATATGTAAATCATGGAATGATTTATATAATAAGGATTTAATTATTTATAGGTTGAATAATTAATTATGTTATGTTGCATTTTATAATATTGGTTTTATAAAATAAATTATACATAACAAATGGTATGGAATTCTATTAGTTTTATAAATAATGTAAACATAATTTATAAAATGCAAGTTTATAAATTTTGTTTTATAAAATTTAATTTTACAAAACAAGTTTATAAAAGATGCAAGTTTATAAATTAAGTCAAGCATTATTTTATAAAAGGATGGGAGTGGCCTTGGAATTGGATGAAGCATGCTAGAGATTCCATCTTGGTCAAAGAGAATTCCCATTCCATATACATGCAAGACTAGACTCTTTCAAAAGGGACTTGCATTAAAAACATATCAAATTAGCTAGCAAAATTCTGCTGCCTTTTCTTCCTTGCTGGCCGTGATTTTCCAAGCCAAGAAGAGGGCTCTTTTTCTTTTTGCAAGCTTACTTTCAAGTGCAAATTAAATCCTAACCAAAGTACAAGGTGTTGGTGCAAGGTTTGGGGTATTATCTCTTGAGGTTTCATCATTTTGAGACTTCATTCGTCATCATCTTTTGGGCAGCTGCTGTCCGGGTTTTAGTAGAAGATACAAGTGGGTTTCAAGCTTGGTTTTCTAGCTCATTAAGGTTCTAAAGCCTAACTACATTAATGGTAGTGTTGGTGTATCAAAAGCTTGGGCTTTTACACCTTGTTCATCACTTTGTTCTTCATACACACCCTCAATTAACTTGAGGAGGTAAATACATTCTTACTTCCTAGTTATTATTTGTAAGCATATTTTCATGACTTGATGCATTTATGGAATTCAAATAAAATGATTTTACATATAAACTTGTTTTCTTGTTAATTATGCTTCCGCTAGTTATAACTAAAATGAATTGGTTTCATGATTCTATTAACTAAAGAAACTTGTTATTATATTGAATTCCATCAATGGTATCTAGAGCCGAAGTCAATGAAATATGCTTCTAATATATGGTCTTTAAAACCCACCACTTTGCATTCTATGTACATGCATGAAAGTAGAATGTAAAAATATTCGGGTTTGGGTGGGTTCATGATTTTGGCCGAATTTTAAGGGTTCCAAAAGTGGGTTTGGAACTTGCAAATTGGTCAATTTTGTTGTATGTTGTAAGTTCACAATCTATGCCTTGACCTTGTGTTTGGTTGCATGCATGGTTGATTAATATTTATTCAATTGGTTTGTAATAATATTTATTCATTTGGCATGTAATAATTCATTTGGTTATGTAATTTATTTTATATTTGGTATGTAAAATAGAATAGGTTGTATTTTCATTTTCTAGATAAAAATGTATTAGGATACATATTTTGTAAAATGAAGATACAAGATGATGAAGACTTGAAGAACACAAGGAGCATATGGATGCAAGGTTAAGTGGGAGATTTGAAATCTCCTACTTTGTATTATTACCCCTTTACCCGGTGACATTTGTTTTCGGCTAAACAAATGTCCACCAAGATGGCTAGATTGTGAACATACTTGTTTTGCATGTGTGGTTTTTTGTTTGTTTATTGTATTGTATGTTTGGTTGATACAATTAATCACAAGATAACAACAAGCAAAACGACAATTTAATTGGTTAAATTAGACGTATTAATAACATGCAAGACGACAATTTAATTGGTTAAATTAAAAGCAACTAAAGACCTAAATAAATGGTTATTAAAAACAAGAAAAGGATCACATATATATAAAATGGTTTATATCAAGTAATTGGCAAATTACAAGACTTGAAAATGGATTTCAAATGAACCATACACTAAATGCATGTTGGTGTATGGCATAAATGTTTTCTTAAACTAGAATTAACGAAAACTTAAAATCCCTTAATCGACAAGGTAAACAAGTTTAACGCCATCCTTTTGTGGGACACTTAAACATAGTAGGGAATTCATAATGGGATAAAGGTCACCTAACCGTTATGAGCTAACTAATATGGTTAAGGTAAAATTCGCATGCTTGTGGGATAAAGGTCACCTAACCACTTGTATGTTAATTTTACATGTTTACACAAGTAGGACGACTTGATTTGGGAATCATGAACTTAGGGTCACCGAAGCATGAGGAACAAATAGGCGTTGATGGGATAAATATGCCATGCAAAAGGATTGCATGATCCCATAATATAGAAGTTGCAAAAGGATTGCAATTGTCATATAATGACTACCTAGCTAAACCAAATGACGGGATAAAGGTCACCTAACCGAAATTTGGTTCACCGTTGGATTCTAAAATTTAATAAATATCAATTGAATTTAAAGGGTATTGATTATTAAATTAAAATTGATACTTAAACTACTTTGTTAAAATTTTGTAGATGGCCGCCAATAACAACAACATACAAAACGCACCTATTAACTTGAACAACCTATCATTAAGGTCTCTCCTCGAGAAAGACAAACTCAACCATACGAACTTTATGGATTGGTTCCGTAATCTTAGAATTGTCCTCAAACTTGAGGATAAGGCGTACGTGTTGGAAGACCCCATTCCCGATCAACCCGACGAGAATGATACGTAAGGCATGGCTTATTGGGATAAGTATTGCGCCGATTCGGTGCAAGTCGCTTGCCTAATGCTTGGGACTATGATACCCGAACTCCAAAAGGATTTCGAACATCATAGTGCATATGACATGATTACACAATTGAAGGAGATGTTCCTTCAACAAGCACGTGTCGAGCGCTTCGAAACGGTTCGAGCATTACATGCATGTCGTATGGATGACACCCAATCCGTATCCTCTTATGTCCTCAAAATGAAAAGCCTTATTGATCGCGCAAACCATCTTAATCTCAACATATCTAATGAGCTAGCCACTGATCTTATCCTAAACTCCCTGTCAAAGAGGTTTGACCAATTTGTAATTAATTACAATATGAATGGGATGGATAAGACCATTGGTGAACTTCATGGCATGTTAAGGACGGCGGAAACTAGCATGGGTAAGAGGGCTTCACCCGTGCTAATGATCAATGATGGTGGGTCCAAAGGTAACAACACCTCTAAGCCAAAGGCGGCTAAGAGGAAAGGACCCATGTAGTGACCCGAACTTTTCCATGTTTATATATATTAATTGAGATTGATGTTTACATGATTAAATGTTTCCAACATGTTAAGCAATCAAACTTGTTAAGACTTGATTAATTGAAATAGGTTTCATATAGACAATTGACCACCCAAGTTGACCGGTGATTCACGAACGTTAAAACTTGTAAAAAACTATATGATGACATATATATGGTTATATATATAGTTAACATGATATTATGATAAGTAAACATATCATTAATTATATTAACAATGAACTACATATGTAAAAACAAGACTACTAACTTAATGATTTTGAAACGAGACATATATGTAACGTTTATCGTTGTAACGACATTTAATGTATATATATCATATTAAGAGATATTCGTACATCATAATATCATGATAATATAATAATTTAAAATCTCTTTTGATATTATAAACATTGGGTTAACAACACTTAACAAGATCGTTAACCTAAAGGTTTCAAAACAACACTTACATGTAACGACTAACGATGACTTAACGACTCAGTTAAAATGTATATACATGTAGTGTTTTAATATGTATTTATACACTTTTGAAAGACTTCAATACACTTATCAAAATACTTCTACTTAACAAAAATGCTTACAATTACATTCTCGTTCAGTTTCATCAACAATTCTACTCGTATGCACCCGTATTCGTACTCGTACAATACACAGCTTTTAGATGTATGTACTATTGGTATATACACTCCAATGATCAGCTCTTAGCAGCCCATGTGAGTCACCTAACACATGTGGGAACCATCATTTGGCAACTAGCATGAAATATCTCATAAGATTACAAAAATATGAGTAATCATTCATGACTTATTTACATGAAAACAAAATTACATATCCTTTATATCTAATCCATACACCAACGACCAAAAACACCTACAAACACTTTCATTCTTCAATTTTCTTCATCTAATTGAACTCTCTCAAGTTCTATCTTCAAGTTCTAAGTGTTCTTCATAAATTCCAAAAGTTCTAGTTTCATAAAATCAAGAATACTTTCAAGTTTGCTAGCTCACTTCCAATCTTGTAAGGTGATCATCCAACCTCAAGAAATCTTTGTTTCTTACAGTAGGTTGTCATTCTAATACAAGGTAATAATCATATTCAAACTTTGGTTCAATTTCTATAACTATAACAATCTTATTTCAAGTGATGATCTTACTTGAACTTGTTTTCGTGTCATGATTTTGCTTCAAGAACTTTGAGCCATCCAAGGATCCATTGAAGCTAGATCCATTTTTCTTTTTTCCAGTAGGTTCATCCAAGGAACTTAAGGTAGTAATGATGTTCATAACATCATTCGATTCATACATATAAAGCTATCTTATTCGAAGGTTTAAACTTGTAATCACTAGAACATAGTTTAGTTAATTCTAAACTTGTTCGCAAACAAAAGTTAATCCTTCTAACTTGACTTTTAAAATCAACTAAACACATGTTCTATATCTATATGATATGCTAACTTAATGATTTAAAACCTGGAAACACGAAAAACACCGTAAAACCGGATTTACGCCGTCGTAGTAACACCGCGGGCTGTTTTGGGTTAGTTAATTAAAAACTATGATAAACTTTGATTTAAAAGTTGTTATTCTGAGAAAATGATTTTTATTATGAACATGAAACTATATCCAAAAATTATGGTTAAACTCAAAGTGGAAGTATGTTTTCTAAAATGGTCATCTAGACGTCGTTCTTTCGACTGAAATGACTACCTTTACAAAAACGACTTGTAACTTATTTTTCTGACTAGAAACCTATACTTTTTTGGTTTAGATTCATAAAATAGAGTTCAATATGAAACCATAGCAATTTGATTCACTCAAAACGGATTTAAAATGAAGAAGTTATGGGTAAAACAAGATTGGATAATTTTTCTCATTTTAGCTACGTGAAAATTAGTAATAAATCTATTCCAACCATAACTTAATCAACTTGTATTATATATTATGTAATCTTGAGATACCATAGACACGTATACAATGTTTCGACCTATCATGTCGACACATCTATATATATTTCGGAACAACCATAGACACTCTATATGTGAATGTTGGAGTTAGCTATACAGGGTTGAGGTTGATTCCAAAATATATATAGTTTGAGTTGTGATCAATACTGAGATACGTATACACTGGGTCGTGGATTGATTCAAGATAATATTTATCGATTTATTTCTGTACATCTAACTATGGACAACTAGTTGTAGGTTACTAACGAGGACAGCTGACTTAATAAACTTAAAACATCAAAATATATTAAAAGTGTTGTAAATATATTTTGAACATACTTTGATATATATGTATATATTGTTATAGGTTCGTGAATCAACCAGTGGCCAAGTCTTACTTCCCGACGAAGTAAAAATCTGTGAAAGTGAGTTATAGTCCCACTTTTAAAATCTAATATTTTTGGGATGAGAATACATGCAGGTTTTATAAATGATTTACAAAATAGACACAAGTACGTGAAACTACATTCTATGGTTGAATTATCGAAATCGAATATGCCCCTTTTTATTAAGTCTGGTAATCTAAGAATTAGGGAACAGACACCCTAATTGACGCGAATCCTAAAGATAGATCTATTGGGCCTAACAAACCCCATCCAAAGTACCGGATGCTTTAGTACTTCGAAATTTATATCATATCCGAAGGGTGTCCCGGAATGATGGGGATATTCTTATATATGCATTTTGTTATTGTCGGTTACCAGGTGTTCACCATATGAATGATTTTTATCTCTATGTATGGGATGTGTATTGAAATATGAAATCTTGTGGTCTATTGTTACGATTTGATATATATAGGTTAAACCTATAACTCACCAACATTTTTGTTGACGTTTTAAGCATGTTTATTCTCAGGTGATTATTAAGAGCTTCCGCTGTCGCATACTTAAATAAGGACAAGATTTGGAGTCCATGCTTGTATGATATTGTGTAAAAACTGCATTCAAGAAACTTATTTTGTTGTAACATATTTGTATTGTAAACCATTATGTAATGGTCGTGTGTAAACAGGATATTTTAGATTATCATTATTTGATAATCTACGTAAAGCTTTTTAAACCTTTATTGATGAAATAAAGGTTATGGTTTGTTTAAAAATGAATGCAGTCTTTGAAAAACGTCTCATATAGAGGTCAAAACCTCGCAACGAAATCAATTAATATGGAACGTTTTTAATCAATAAGAACGGGACATTTCAGTTGGTATCCGAGCGTTGGTCTTAGAGAACCAGAAAATTTGCATTAGTGTGTCTTATCGAGTTTGTTAGGATGCATTAGTGAGTCTGGACTTCGACCGTGTTTTCTTTAAAAATGATTGCTTAACATTTTTGTTGGAAACTATATATTTTTAACATATGAATATTAAGTGATATATTAATCTCTTAACGTGTTTGATATTATGTGATAGATGTCTACCTCTAGAACAAGTCCCATTGACTCACCTAATAATAATGAAGAGTCAAATGTAAATTGGAATGATTCGTGGACTGATTCACAAGTTCCCGAAGAGGAACCGGAAGAAGAGTCGGAACCGGAAGAAGAATCGGAACCGGAAGAAGAATCGGAACCGGAAGAAGAAATAGAACCGGTGGGGGAAATAATAAAACGGTTAAGTAAAAGAAAATCCTCAACCAACCGACCAAAGTTAATTATGGTCAATGGTGTTTCCGCCAAGGAAGCAAAATATTGGGAGGATTACCAATTCTCCGATGAATCGGATTCCGACGAGAATTCCGATGATGTTATAGAAATTACCCCAACTGAATTTAAAAAGGCAAAAGAAAATAATAAGGGAAAGGGCATAAAAATAGAGAAATCTAATTCCAACCCCGATGAACTTTATATGTATCATCAACCCCCGAAGTCCTTAAGTTGTAACAATGACCCGGGAACCTCTAAACCACCAGGTTTTTCTAAACCAATGTGGACAACGACGGCTCGTATTAGGGGAACATCATATATCCCTAGAAACTTGGCAAAACGAACCAAAACCGAAGAAGAAGAAACGAGCGAGTCGGAATAAGATAGTTGTATTCGTGTGGTGTAATATATGGAATATAGTGTTCTTATGTTTTATGATATATGTAAAAATTGCTTGTATTAATAAGTATTTTTTTTATGAATCTAACTCTTGTCTATTTTACAGTTTAAAAACACAAAATGGATAGACAACCCAATATTTTAAGAGACCTACCCGGAGACATGATTGATGAAATCTTGTCTAGAGTCGGCCAGAATTCTTCGGCACAACTATTTAAGGCGAGATCAGTTTGTAAGACATTCGAAGAACGTTCCAAGAATGTCTTGGTTTATAAGAGACTTTCGTTTGAAAGATGGGGGATATCACATTGGGAAACCCATAAGTTACGATGTGTTTACTTTGACGCATATATTGCGGGGAACCCAAATGCTATTTTACGCAACGGGTTAAGAAATTATTTTGACTCAATATATCCGAATATTGGACTTCGTGATTTAGAAAAAGCGGCTAACATGCAACATAAAGAAGCATGTTATGCTTACGGATTAGTAATGTTCGCTTCTCACCAAAGTGAGAACAAGAACATCGGGCTACAACTATTAAACAAAACGTTTCCACAAGTGACGGAGTCGGTAATTGGGGTAAGAAATGAGGTTTTTAGATTATTACGGGACTGTTGGACATTACGTAACCCTCGTCCCTTTGATGACGTTACAACACGCTGTCTTATCAACGGCCATAACGGTTATGTTGCACAAGACCAAGGATGGGAAGTAGTCCTAGTAAAACCAGAATGCATGACTTGTTTCTGGACGTATGAATTACGTGTCTTTATTGCCTTTGCCGAACGACTTGTGTACTAGCTAGAATTGTCTTCACAACTATCTTGTATCAAAGTTATTGTGTGCTATATTTCATGCTTTATGTAAAATAAGCGGTATTGTAAGTTTGTAAAATATTGTATAAAAGTTTGAACGCGAAATATTATTACAATCAGTTTTTCATATAGAATTGTAGTAGTTGAATTGTATATTAGCTACTAAGTATGAACTTAACGGGTAGGTACTACCCGAATTTAAACTTATAAAACGCTAATATGAAGAAAAAGCTTTTATAAATGAGTTCATATTATGCTACGAAATACTATTAACTACTCTTAATATTCTGTATGATTAACTTATTCCATTTAACTATTTTGAAGGAAATGGCACCGACTACTCGACACACCGTGAATATGAATGAAGAGGAATTCCGTACTTTTCTAGCTTCAAACATAGCCGCAGTACAGGCTGCGCTACATACCAACAATAACCTTGGATCTAGCAGTACAGGAAATCGTGTAGGATGCACCTACAAAGAATTCACTGCCTGCAAACCTTTGGAATTTGATGGAACCGAAGGACCGATCGGATTGAAACGGTGGACCGAGAAGGTTGAATCGGTATTTGCCATAAGTAAGTGTACTGAAGAGGACAAAGTGAAGTACGCTACGCATACCTTCACAGGTTCTGCGTTAACATGGTGGAATACCTATCTAGAGCAAGTGGGACAAGATGATGCGTACGCACTACCGTGGTCAGCATTCAAGCACTTGATGAACGAGAAGTACCATCCCAGAACCGAGGTCAATAAGCTCAAGACAGAACTTAGAGGGTTACGAACCCAAGGATTTGATATTACCACGTACGAAAGACGATTCACAGAATTGTGCCTATTGTGTCCGGGAGCATTCGAAGATGAGGAAGAGAAGATCGACGCGTTTGTGAAAGGATTACCGGAAAGAATCCAAGAAGATATAAGTTCACACGAGCCCGCCTCCATACAACAGGCATGTAGAATGGCTCACAAACTAGTGAACCAGATTGAAGAAAGAATTAAAGAACAGACTGCTGAAGAGGCCAATGTGAAGCAAGTCAAAAGAAAGTGGGAGGAAAACGGTGATAAGAATCACCAATACAACAACAACAGCAATTACAACAATAATCGCAACAATTATCCCAACAATCGCAACATCAATCGCAACTACAACAAACGGCCCAACAACAACAACAACAACAACAACAGCAACTACAACAATCATCCCAACAACAATAATAACCGCAACAACAACAACAATCAGAAGCAACTATGCCAAAGGTGTGAAAAGAATCACTCGGGGTTCTGCACCAAATTTTGCAACAAGTGTAAACGAAATGGTCATAGCGCGGCGAAGTGTGAGGTCTACGGACCAGGGGTTAATAGAACGAAAGGAACAAATGGTGTCGGAACGAGTAATGGCGGAGCAAGTAGTGTCGGAGCAAGTTATGCCAATGTAGTTTGTTATAAATGTGGAAAACCAGGCCACATTATTAGAAATTGCCCGAACCAGGAGAACACGAATGGACAAGGCCGTGGAAGAGTTTTCAATATTAATGCGGTAGAGGCACAGGAAGACCCGGAGCTTGTTACGGGTACGTTTCTTATTGACAATAAATCTGCTTACGTTTTATTTGATTCGGGTGCGGATAGAAGCTATATGAGTAGAGATTTTTGTGCTAAATTAAGTTGTCCATTGACGCCTTTGGATAGTAAATTTTTACTCGAATTAGCAAATGGTAAATTAATTTCAGCAGATAATATATGTCGGAATCGAGAAATTAAACTGGTTAGCGAAACATTTAAGATTGATTTGATACCAGTATAGTTAGGGAGTTTTGATGTGATAATCGGTATGGACTGGTTGAAAGAAGTGAAAGCGGAGATCGTTTGTTACAAAAATGCAATTCGCATTATACGAGAAAAAGGAAAACCCTTAATGGTGTACGGAGAAAAGGGCAACACGAAGCTACATCTTATTAGTAATTTGAAGGCACAAAAACTAATAAGAAAAGGTTGCTATGCTGTTCTAGCACACGTCGAGAAAGTACAAACTGAAGAAAAGAGCATCAATGATGTTCCCATTGCAAAAGAATTTCCCGATGTATTTCCGAAAGAATTACCGGGATTACCCCCACATCGATCCGTTGAATTTCAAATAGATCTTGTACCAGGAGCTGCACCAATAGCTCGTGCTCCTTACAGACTCGCACCCAGCGAGATGAAAGAACTGCAAAGCCAATTACAAGAACTTTTAGAGCGTGGTTTCATTCGACCAAGCACATCACCGTGGGGAGCTCCTGTTTTGTTTGTCAAGAAGAAAGATGGTACATTCAGGTTGTGTATCGACTACCGAGAGTTGAACAAACTTACCATCAAGAACCGCTACCCACTACCGAGAATCGACGACTTATTTGATCAACTACAAGGCTCGTCTGTTTATTCAAAGATTGACTTACGTTCCGGATATCATCAAATGCGGGTGAAAGAAGATGATATTCCAAAGACTGCTTTCAGAACACGTTACGGTCATTACGAGTTTATGGTCATGCCGTTTGGTTTAACTAATGCACCAGCTGTGTTCATGGACCTTATGAACCGAGTGTGTGGACCATACCTTGACAAGTTTGTCATTGTTTTCATTGATGACATACTTATTTACTCAAAGAATGACCAAGAACACGGTGAACATTTGAGAAAGGTGTTAGAAGTATTGAGGAAGGAAGAATTGTACGCTAAGTTTTCAAAGTGTGCATTTTGGTTGGAAGAAGTTCAATTCCTCGGTCACATAGTGAACAAAGAAGGTATTAAGGTGGATCCGGCAAAGATAGAAACTGTTGAAAAGTGGGAAACCCCGAAAACTCCGAAACACATACGCCAGTTTTTAGGACTAGCTGGTTACTACAGAAGGTTCATCCAAGACTTTTCCAGAATAGCAAAACCCTTGACTGCATTAACGCATAAAGGGAAGAAATTTGAATGGAATGATGAACAAGAGAAAGCGTTTCAGTTATTGAAGAAAAAGCTAACTACGGCACCTATATTGTCATTGCCTGAAGGGAATGATGATTTTGTGATTTATTGTGACGCATCAAAGCAAGGTCTCGGTTGTGTATTAATGCAACGAACGAAGGTGATTGCTTATGCGTCTAGACAATTGAAGATTCACGAACAAAATTATACGACGCATGATTTGGAATTAGGCGCGGTTGTTTTTGCATTAAAGACTTGGAGGCACTACTTATATGGGATCAAAAGTATTATATATACCGACCACAAAAGTCTTCAACACATATTTAATCAGAAACAACTGAATATGAGGCAGCGTAGGTGGATTGAATTATTGAATGATTACGATTTTGATATTCGTTACCACCCGGGGAAGGCAAATGTGGTAGCCGATGCCTTGAGCAGGAAGGATAGAGAACCCATTCGAGTAAAATCTATGAATATAATGATTCATAATAACATTACTACTCAAATAAAGGAGGCGCAACAAGGAGTTTTAAAAGAGGGAAATTTAAAGGATGAAATACCCAAAGGATCGGAGAAGCATCTTAATATTCGGGAAGACGGAACCCGGTATAGGGCTGAAAGGATTTGGGTACCAAAATTTGGAGATATGAGAGAAATGGTACTTAGAGAAGCTCATAAAACCAGATACTCAATACATCCTGGAACAGGGAAGATGTACAAGGATCTCAAGAAACATTTTTGGTGGCCGGGTATGAAAGCCGATGTTGCTAAATATGTAGGAGAATGTTTGACGTGTTCTAAGGTCAAAGCTGAGCATCAGAAACCATCAGGTCTACTTCAACAACCCGAAATCCCGGAATGGAAATGGGAAAACATTACCATGGATTTCATCACTAAATTGCCAAGGACTGCAAGTGGTTTTGATACTATTTGGGTAATAGTTGATCGTCTCACCAAATCAGCACACTTCCTACCAATAAGAGAAGATGACAAGATGGAGAAGTTAGCACGACTGTATTTGAAGGAAGTCGTCTCCAGACATGGAATACCAATCTCTATTATCTCTGATAGGGATGGCAGATTTATTTCAAGATTCTGGCAGACATTACAGCAAGCATTAGGAACTCGTCTAGACATGAGTACTGCCTATCATCCACAAACTGATGGGCAGAGCGAAAGGACGATACAAACGCTTGAAGACATGCTACGAGCATGTGTTATTGATTTCGGAAACAGTTGGGATCGACATCTACCGTTAGCAGAATTTTCCTACAACAACAGCTACCATTCAAGCATTGAGATGGCGCCGTTCGAAGCACTTTATGGTAGAAAGTGCAGGTCTCCGATTTGTTGGAGTGAGGTGGGGGATAGACAGATTACGGGTCCGGAGATTATACAAGAAACTACCGAGAAGATCATCCAAATTCAACAACGGTTGAAAACCGCCCAAAGTCGACAAAAGAGCTACGCTGACATTAAAAGAAAAGATATAGAATTTTAAATTGGAGAGATGGTCATGCTTAAAGTTTCACCTTGGAAAGGCGTTGTTCGATTTGGTAAACGAGGGAAATTAAATCCAAGGTATATTGGACCATTCAAGATTATTGATCGTGTCGGACCAGTAGCTTACCGACTTGAGTTACCTCAACAACTCGCGGCTGTACATAACACTTTCCACGTCTCGAATTTGAAGAAATGTTTTGCTAAAGAAGATCTCACTATTCCGTTAGATGAAATCCAAATCAACGAAAAACTCCAATTCATCGAAGAACCCGTCGAAATAATGGATCGTGAGGTTAAAAGACTTAAGAAAAACAAGATACCAATTGTTAAGGTTCGATGGAATGCTCGTAGAGGACCCGAGTTCACCTGGGAGCGTGAAGATCAGATGAAGAAGAAATACCCGCATCTATTTCCAGAAGATTCGTCAACACCTTCAACAGCTTAAAATTTCGGGACGAAATTTATTTAACGGGTAGGTACTGTAGTGACCCGAACTTTTCCATGTTTATATATATTAATTGAGATTGATGTTTACATGATTAAATGTTTCCAACATGTTAAGCAATCAAACTTGTTAAGACTTGATTAATTGAAATAGGTTTCATATAGACAATTGACCACCCAAGTTGACCGGTGATTCACGAACGTTAAAACTTGTAAAAAACTATATGATGACATATATATGGTTATATATATAGTTAACATGATATTATGATAAGTAAACATATCATTAATTATATTAACAATGAACTACATATGTAAAAACAAGACTACTAACTTAATGATTTTGAAACGAGACATATATGTAACGTTTATCGTTGTAACGACATTTAATGTATATATATCATATTAAGAGATATTCGTACATCATAATATCATGATAATATAATAATTTAAAATCTCTTTTGATATTATAAACATTGGGTTAACAACACTTAACAAGATCGTTAACCTAAAGGTTTCAAAACAACACTTACATGTAACGACTAACGATGACTTAACGACTCAGTTAAAATGTATATACATGTAGTGTTTTAATATGTATTTATACACTTTTGAAAGACTTCAATACACTTATCAAAATACTTCTACTTAACAAAAATGCTTACAATTACATTCTCGTTCAGTTTCATCAACAATTCTACTCGTATGCACCCGTATTCGTACTCGTACAATACACAGCTTTTAGATGTATGTACTATTGGTATATACACTCCAATGATCAGCTCTTAGCAGCCCATGTGAGTCACCTAACACATGTGGGAACCATCATTTGGCAACTAGCATGAAATATCTCATAAGATTACAAAAATATGAGTAATCATTCATGACTTATTTACATGAAAACAAAATTACATATCCTTTATATCTAATCCATACACCAACGACCAAAAACACCTACAAACACTTTCATTCTTCAATTTTCTTCATCTAATTGAACTCTCTCAAGTTCTATCTTCAAGTTCTAAGTGTTCTTCATAAATTCCAAAAGTTCTAGTTTCATAAAATCAAGAATACTTTCAAGTTTGCTAGCTCACTTCCAATCTTGTAAGGTGATCATCCAACCTCAAGAAATCTTTGTTTCTTACAGTAGGTTATCATTCTAATACAAGGTAATAATCATATTCAAACTTTGGTTCAATTTCTATAACTATAACAATCTTATTTCAAGTGATGATCTTACTTGAACTTGTTTTCGTGTCATGATTTTGCTTCAAGAACTTTGAGCCATCCAAGGATCCATTGAAGCTAGATCCATTTTTCTCTTTTCCAGTAGGTTCATCCAAGGAACTTAAGGTAGTAATGATGTTCATAACATCATTCGATTCATACATATAAAGCTATCTTATTCGAAGGTTTAAACTTGTAATCACTAGAACATAGTTTAGTTAATTCTAAACTTGTTCGCAAACAAAAGTTAATCCTTCTAACTTGACTTTTAAAATCAACTAAACACATGTTCTATATCTATATGATATGCTAACTTAATGATTTAAAACCTGGAAACACGAAAAACACCGTAAAACCGGATTTACGCCGTCGTAGTAACACCGCGGGCTGTTTTGGGTTAGTTAATTAAAAACTATGATAAACTTTGATTTAAAAGTTGTTATTCTGAGAAAATGATTTTTATTATGAACATGAAACTATATCCAAAAATTATGGTTAAACTCAAAGTGGAAGTATGTTTTCTAAAATGGTCATCTAGACGTCGTTCTTTCGACTGAAATGACTACCTTTACAAAAACGACTTGTAACTTATTTTTCTGACTAGAAACCTATACTTTTTTGGTTTAGATTCATAAAATAGAGTTCAATATGAAACCATAGCAATTTGATTCACTCAAAACGGATTTAAAATGAAGAAGTTATGGGTAAAACAAGATTGGATAATTTTTCTCATTTTAGCTACGTGAAAATTAGTAATAAATCTATTCCAACCATAACTTAATCAACTTGTATTATATATTATGTAATCTTGAGATACCATAGACACGTATACAATGTTTCGACCTATCATGTCGACGCATCTATATATATTTCGGAACAACCATAGACACTCTATATGTGAATGTTGGAGTTAGCTATACAGGGTTGAGGTTGATTCCAAAATATATATAGTTTGAGTTGTGATCAATACTGAGATACGTATACACTGGGTCGTGGATTGATTCAAGATAATATTTATCGATTTATTTCTGTACATCTAACTATGGACAACTAGTTGTAGGTTACTAACGAGGACAGCTGACTTAATAAACTTAAAACATCAAAATATATTAAAAGTGTTGTAAATATATTTTGAACATACTTTGATATATATGTATATATTGTTATAGGTTCGTGAATCAACCAGTGGCCAAGTCTTACGTCCCGACGAAGTAAAAATCTGTGAAAGTGAGTTATAGTCCCACTTTTAAAATCTAATATTTTTGGGATGAGAATACATGCAGGTTTTATAAATGATTTACAAAATAGACACAAGTACGTGAAACTACATTCTATGGTTGAATTATCGAAATCGAATATGCCCCTTTTTATTAAGTCTGGTAATCTAAGAATTAGGGAACAGACACCCTAATTGACGCGAATCCTAAAGATAGATCTATTGGGCCTAACAAACCCCATCCAAAGTACCGGATGCTTTAGTACTTCGAAATTTATATCATATCCGAAGGGTGTCCCGGAATGATGGGGATATTCTTATATATGCATCTTGTTATTGTCGGTTACCAGGTGTTCACCATATGAATGATTTTTATCTCTATGTATGGGATGTGTATTGAAATATGAAATCTTGTGGTCTATTGTTACGATTTGATATGTATAGGTTAAACCTATAACTCACCAACATTTTTGTTGACGTTTTAAGCATGTTTATTCTCAGGTGATTATTAAGAGCTTCCGCTGTCGCATACTTAAATAAGGACAAGATTTGGAGTCCATGCTTGTATGATATTGTGTAAAAACTGCATTCAAGAAACTTATTTTGTTGTAACATATTTGTATTGTAAACCATTATGTAATGGTCGTGTGTAAACAGGATATTTTAGATTATCATTATTTGATAATCTACGTAAAGCTTTTTAAACCTTTATTGATGAAATAAAGGTTATGGTTTGTTTAAAAATGAATGCAGTCTTTGAAAAACGTCTCATATAGAGGTCAAAACCTCGCAACGAAATCAATTAATATGGAACGTTTTTAATCAATAAGAACGGGACATTTCAACCCGCCCATCAAGGCAAGGGAAAGGGGAGGATGGTTACCCCAACCAAAAACAAGAACAAGAAGCAAAAGGTTGCCGGACAAGCAAACCCCAAGGAAGACCCGTGCTTCGGTTGCGGTGAAATGGGTCACTGGAAACGGAACTGCCCGGTCTACCTTAAGGAGTTGAAGGAAAAGAGGGATGCGGGGCAAACCTCAGGTAATATATATATGGTATATATAGAGCTTAGTATTACTTCTTCTAATACATGGGTATTAGACACTGGATGTGGAACTCACATTTGCAATTCTTTGCAGGGGTTCAAAAGAAGTAGCAAGCAAACGGGAACATCAAATCTCTTTATGGGCAATGGAGCCAAAGTGCAAGTGAAGGCTCAAGGAGACTTTGTATTGAAGCTTCCAAGTGGTTTGGAACTTATTTTGAACAATGTTTTGTATGCACCGGATTTATGTCGAAACATTATTTCAGTTTCCCGTTTAAAACAATATGGTTTTTATCTTAATTTTGTTAATGATGATATACACGTTTATTTAGATAATGTATTCTATTTTAAGGCTTCGCCTTCAAATGGAATTTATGAATTTGTTCATGATAACACATCATCTAATAGCTCAATATACCATACAAGCACCAAGAAACTCAAAAGGGATTTGAGTGATTCCTACTTATGGCATTGTCGCCTTGGTCACATAAACAAGAACCGAATGCATACACTTCAAAAGAATGGACTTTTGAAATCAAATGAGATGGACTCGTTTGATGTATGTGAATCTTGTTTACAAGGCAAAATGACTAAAGCACCTTTCAAAGGGACCTATGAAAGGGCTAAAGACTTATTGGGATTAATACATTCGGATGTGTGTGGACCCTTTAAGCCCATGACTAGGAATGGTGAAAAATACTTTGTTACATTCATTGATGACTTCAGTCGTTTCGGATATGTCTACTTGTTAAGGCATAAGGATGAAACTTTTGAAGCATTCAAAGAATATCAAAATGAAGTACAAAATCAACTCAACAAGACAATCAAGGTACTGCGTACCGATAGAGGAGGTGAATACCTAAGCGATGCTTTCCAAGATCATCTTAGGAGTTGTGGGATTATCTCACAACTTACTCCACCAGGAACACCCCAACTTAATGGAGTTTCCGAAAGGAGGAACCGAACCCTAATGGATATGGTTCGATCTATGATGGCTAGAAGCTCGTTACCTCTATCATTTTGGGGTTATTGTCTATACTCCGTGGCTCGTATTTTAAATATGGCCCCAACCAAGAAAGTGGAACGAACACCTCATGAGATGTGGTTTGGAAAACCTCCATCTCTATCATACTTAAAGGTATGGGGATGTGAAGCTTACCCTAAGCGTTACGTCCCTAATAAGTTGAATGCTCGATCCACGAAGTGTATCTTCATAGGATATCCCAAGAATGATATGGGATATTATTTCTATGATCCATCCGAGCAGAATGTATTTGTTGCTCGGAAGGCGGAATTCCTTGAAACTAAGTTCCTAATGGAAGGAAATAGTGAAAGGAAGATAGATCTTGAGGAGGTTCAAGATCAAGTAGATGATACACAATTGGTTGACACTAGCACTCAACATGAAAATGTTGAGAATGATCAAATGGATGATCAAAATACACAAGACGTTCGCAGATCTGGTAGGATTAGTAATCCTCCTGAGAGATATGGGTTTCTCATGGATGGTTGCTATGTGGTTGATTTGGATGAACCAATAAACTACCAAGATGCTTTATCAAGGATTGATAAAGATAAATGGCAGGAAGCCATGAACGCTGAGATGCAATCCATGTATGACAACCAAGTTTGGGAACTTGTTGCGCAACCTCCTGGCTCTAGGCTAGTTGATTGTAAATGGCTGTTCAAAATGAAAACCGACATACATGGAAACTTGGATACATATAAAGCTAGACTTGTAGCAAAAGGTTTCACTCAAACTCAAGGGGTTGACTATGATGAAACTTTTTCGCCTGTGGCGATGCTAAAGTCTATTAGGATATTACTTGCCATTGCTGCTCATTATGATTATGAAATATGGCAGATGGATGTCAAGACCGCTTTCCTAAACGGACATCTTGAGGAAGATGTCTATATGGTTCAGCCTGAGGGTTTTGTTGATCCGAAATATCCTAAAAAGGTATGCAAGTTAAAGAAGTCAATCTACGGATTGAAACAAGCATCTAGAATGTGGAATCATCGTTTTAATGAGGAGGCCAAGAAATTTGGCTTCATTAAAAATGGTGATGAAGCTTGTGTATACAAGAAAGCTAGTGGGAGCACTATCATGTTCCTTGTACTGTATGTGGATGATATATTGTTATTTGGAAATGATATTCCGGCAATGCAAGGTGTTAAAACTTGGTTAAGAAAATGCTTCTCCATTAAGGATCTTGGAGAAGCACAATACGTTTTGGGGATTGGGATCTACAGGGATAGATCCAAGAAACTGATAGGTTTAAATCAAAGTGCATACATTGGAAAAATCTTGAAAAGGTTCAAGATGGAGAACTCTAAGAAAGGTTTGGTACCTATTCAAAAGGGAACACTTCTCAGTTCATCTCAGTGCCCCACCACAAAAGATGAACAGGAGAGAATGAAGAAAGTCCCATATGCTTCTGCCATTGGGTCAATCATGTATGCAATGATATGCACTAGACCGGATGTGTCATGCGCTCTTAGCCTGACAAGTAGATACCAGAATAACCCAGGAAACAGTCATTGGATTGCTGTTAAAAGTATATTGAAATACCTTAGGAGGACTAAGGATATGTTTCTGATATATGGGTCTGGTGAGGAGGAACTCGCTGTAAAAGGTTACGTGGACGCGAGTTTCCAAACTGATCGTGACGATTCTCGATCACAATCTGGTTATGTCTTCACATTAAATGGAGGTGCGGTCTCTTGGAAGAGTTCAAAACAGGATGTTGTTGCTCTATCCACTACAGAGTCGGAGTACATCGCCGCATCATTGGCAGCTCAGGAAGCTGCATGGATGAAGAAATTCATCGACGACCTAGGAGTAGTCCCTTCCATTCAGGACCCTCTTGAGATCTTTTGTGACAACGAGGGTGCGATTGCTCAAATCAAGGAACCTCGTGCTCATCAAAAGACCCGTCACATTGAGCGGAGATTCAACTACATAAGGGATGAAGTTGAAAAGGGAAAGATATGTATTCGCAAAGTTCACACAGATCTTAATATAGCGGATCCTCTCACGAAGCTCTTACATGGATCAAAACATGCTGGACATGTTTGTGCATTAGGGCTTCGATATTCTAGTGATTGGTCATGATCTGTTTTAAGTATTGTAACGGAACGAAGTAGTTCAAACTCATTTATACAATTATGGCATTAATTTATCTTGAGTTATGTTCCTATTTTGCATATTTTATCCATGAATAAGTAATTATTCTAAAATTCCGTAGTCGATCACATTCGTGGGAACAAGTGTGAGGTTTAGACTATTATGAACTTGGATTGGTATACATTCACGGGATGAATGTGGGGCAAGGTTGCAACCAAGGTTCATAGATATTTGTGGGACACAAATATTGGAAGACCCGCTCTCAAGACTTACTAAATAGAGCCTTTGTGGTCGATCACATGTAGTCTTGATTAAAGGCGAATATCATTGTATCCTCTGACCTGAGATACGTATTGGGTTCGGATATTTACCAGGTATTGTGCCTTGATTCTTTCCTTCGCTATTCTGAAATATGGTAGTTCATAAGGAAGAGCTCAGGTATAATACAAGGTATGTATTTAGGACATATGTAGTCAAGATGGAATTTGTCCCTCTTATTCGTTGAGAGTCAGATGTTTAAGGCCTGATAAAGTTAAATCTAAAAGAGAGTGATCACTCTGTGTCTCTTGGATTTAACATGACATCTAGGACGAAAGGATGTAATGAAAAGATTCACCTATTCATATTCGAGATGGGAACTCGAAAGGGATGATGTTATAGAATGGCAAAAGTCATAACATATTGGGGGTGATGGACGGTCGTTAGGTGGTATCCATCACTTGCATTAATTCATATGTTTCTCGTGCAAGTGGGAGATTGAAGGTTTTTCGTATGCCCAAGAGACATGTTAAATTAATGTGGCTAATATGTTATGATCCAAGTCGGGTCATACCCAATAACAAGCTTGCCGACACCTTAATCGTATTTAATCTTAATGAATGGATCATTAAATAAATACGCGACACTTGAACTTTAAGAAAAATGGTTTCTTAAATTACACTTGATATGTATATATATGTAAATCATGGAATGATTTATATAATAAGGATTTAATTATTTATAGGTTGAATAATTAATTATGTTATGTTGCATTTTATAATATTGGTTTTATAAAATAAATTATACATAACAAATGGTATGGAATTCTATTAGTTTTATAAATAATGTAAACATAATTTATAAAATGCAAGTTTATAAATTTTGTTTTATAAAATTTAATTTTACAAAACAAGTTTATAAAAGATGCAAGTTTATAAATTAAGTCAAGCATTTTTTTATAAAAGGATGGGAGTGGCCTTGGAATTGGATGAAGCATGCTAGAGATTCCATCTTGGTCAAAGAGAATTCCCATTCCATATACATGCAAGACTAGACTCTTTCAAAAGGGACTTGCATTAAAAACATATCAAATTAGCTAGCAAAATTCTGCTGCCTTTTCTTCCTTGCTTGCCGTGATTTTCCAAGCCAAGAAGAGGGCTCTATTTCTTTTTACAAGCTTACTTTCAAGTGCAAATTAAATCCTAACCAAAGTACAAGGTGTTGGTGCAAGGTTTGGGGTATTATCTCTTGAGGTTTCATCATTTTGAGACTTCATTCGTCATCATCTTTTGGGCAGCTGCTGTCCAGGTTTTAGTAGAAGATACAAGTGGGTTTCAAGCTTGGTTTTCTAGCTCATTAAGGTTCTAAAGCCTAACTACATTAAGGGTAGTGTTGGTGTATCAAAAGCTTGGGCTTTTACACCTTGTTCATCACTTTGTTCTTCATACACACCCTCAATTAACTTGAGGAGGTAAATACATTCTTACTTCCTAGTTATTATTTGTAAGCATATTTTCATGACTTGATGCATTTATGGAATTCAAATAAAATGATTTTACATATAAACTTGTTTTCTTGTTAATTATGCTTCCGCTAAGTTATAACTAAAATGAATTGGTTTCATGATTCTATTAACTAAAGAAACTTGTTATTATATTGAATTCCATCAGAAACATTGTATACGTGTCTATGGTATCTCAAGATTACATAATATACAATACAAGTTGATTAAGTTATGGTTGGAATAGATTTGTTACCAATTTTCATGTAGCTAAAATGAGAAAAATTATCCAATCTTGTTTTACCCATAACTTCTTCATTTTAAATCCGTTTTGAGTGAATCAAATTGCTATGGTTTCATATTGAACTCTATTTTATGAATCTAAACAGAAAAAGTATAGGTTTATAGTCAGAAGAATAAGTTACAAGTCGTGTTTGTAAAGGTAGTCATTTCAGTCGAAAGAACGACGTCTAGATGACCATTTTAGAAAACATACTTCCACTTTGAGTTTAACCATAATTTTTGGATATAGTTTCATGTTCATAATAAAAATCATTTTCTCAGAATAACAACTTTTAAATCAAAGTTTATCATAGTTTTTAATTAACTAACCCAAAACAGCCCGCGGTGTTACTACGACGGCGTAAATCCGGTTTTACGGTGTTTTTCGTGTTTCCATGTTTTAAATCATTAAGTTAGCATATCATATAGATATAGAACATGTGTTTATTTAATTTTAAAAGTCAAGTTAGAAGGATTAACTTTTATTTGCGAACAAGTTTAGAATTAACTAAACTATGTTCTAGTGATTACGAGTTTAAACCTTCGAAAAAGATAGTTTTATATATATGAATCGAATGATGTTATGAACATAATTACTACCTCAAGTTTAGTAGGTAAACCTACTGGAAGTGACAAGAAATGATATAGCTTCAAAGGATCTTGGATGGCTTGAAAGTACTTGAAGTAGGATCATGACACAAAAACAAGTTCAAGTAAGATTTTTTACTCGAATTAAGATAGTTTATAGTTATAGAAATTGAATCAAAGTTTGAATATGAATATTACCTTGAATAAGAAAGATAACCTACTGTATATAACAAAGGTTTCTTGATCTTAGATGATTACTTGGAATGGATTAGAAAGCTTGGAAGTAAATTAGTAAACTTGAAGGGATTTTTGAAGTGTTCTTGAAGTGTTCTTCCTATGATGATTATAGCTTGATTCTTGAAGTGATTTTTGATGAAGATGATGATTAACTACTGGAAAAATACGTTCATAATAGTGTGTGTGTGTGTGTTGAGAGAGAATTAGAAAGAGAATTGGAAGTGAAATGGAGTGAATGATGAGTGGTAATTGGTGAGTGGTGAGTGGGGTTAAAAGGAGTTCTAGTTAGTTGACTAGCTCATGGTAGAAGTTAAAATTGATTAGTCATACATGAAATAATCAAGAGTGGAATCCCATGCTAGTTCCTATTGGTATATACCCATAGTAAGTACGTTTTGAAGCTGTGTATAATACGGGTAAAAATACGACTAGAATTCTTGATGAAAGAAAAGAATGGGAAAGTAACTGTAACCATTTTCGTTAAGTATGAGTGTTTTGATATATGTCTTGAAGTCTTCCAAAAGTATTTTAATACATCTAAATGATGGAATTCAAGATGTATAAACAAGTTCTTAGTGTTAATTTAATTACTAAACATTAGTTAAATGAATGGCAAGCGGAAGCTAAGTGGTTAAGAAAACAAGTTTACAACATGCAACCATTTTTGTTTGAATTCCATATAGTGATCAAGTCTTGAATGTATATGCTTTTAATTAACAAGAAAAGATTAGAAATTATACCTCCTCAAACTATGTTTGAGGGCTCTTTTGAAGCAAGTAAGATGATGAAGATGATGAAGAACCAATTGCACCAACACACCCTTGAGTTGGTTAAACCTTCACACCTTAACACCCTTGTAAATTCAGCTTCAAACCCCTTGATATTAGCTGAATATTTCGACCAGGAACAGCAGCTTATAAGGATGAATATTGAATGATTATGAGCCTTTAACTTAAGGCCTCAAGCTAGTAATACCCCAAGCTTTGATTGCACCAACACCCCTTTGATATGGTTAGGATTTTAGACACTTATAAGCTAATTACCAAGCAAGATACTTGCTCCTTTCACTCTTGTATAATTCGATCAGCCTATAGCTGAAACAAGGCTGTAAATTTCGGCCAGAAACATAAGAGAAAGGAATGAGAGAGTTAAACCACAAGTCCCCCCTTGTATGAGTCAAATTACTTGGTTTTATGGACTTGCATGCTTACCTTGTGTTTAGGAATTGTAAGTAACAATAAAGCTAGCATGGGAATCCATTTAGAACTCCCATGAGCTGCCCCATACATAATTTTATAAAGAAAAATGTTCATCATAAGCTACAACATTTATTTGTTATAAAACTTATGCATTTTGTTACTTGCACAAATATATTTATGAACCCTTTTATAAATATTAACACAAGTAATTATTTAAACCAATTAAATAATTAAACCCTCAATATATAAATTATCCAAATAATTTATCTCAAGTTAAATTATTTCAGAAACCCGATTTTCTGAAATTCAAGTGTCGCGTATTTACTTAACGATCCATTCGTTATGATTAAATACTTATAAGGTGTCGGTAAGCTTGTTATTGGGTATGACCCGACTTGGATCATAACATGTTAGCCACATTAATTTAATATGTCTCTCGGGCATATGAAATACCTTCAATCTCCCACTTGCACGAGAAACATAAGAAATTAATGCAAGTGATGGATACAGCCTAACACACCGTCCATCACCCCTAATATGTTATGACTTTGCGCCATTCAATAACATCATCCCTTTCGAGTACCCAACTCAAATTGATATATATAGGTGAATCTTTTCATTATATCCTTTTATCCTAGACGTCATGTCAAATCCAAGAGATACAGAGTGACCACTCTCTTATAGATTCAACTTTATCAGGCCTTAGACATCTGACTCTCAACGAATAAGAGGGACAAATTCCATCTTGACTACATACTTCCTAGATATACACTTTTGTATTATACCTGAGCTCTTTCTAGGGAACTACCATATTTCAGAATAGCTAAGAAAGAATCAAGGTATAATACTCGGTGAATATTAGGACCCAATATGTATCTCAGGTCAGAGGATACGATGATATTCGCCTTTACTCAAGATTACATGTGATCAACCACGAAGGCTCCATACAGTAAGTCTTGAGAGCGGGTCTTCCAATATTTGTATCCCACAAATATCTATGAACCTTGGTAGCAACCCTGCCCCACATTCATTCCATGAATGTATACCAATCCAAGTTCATAATAGTCTAAACCTCACACTCATTCCCATAAATGTGATCGACTACGGAATTTAGAATAATAGCTTATTCATGGATAACCAATATTTGTATCCCACAAATATCTATGAACCTTGGTAGCAACCTTGCCCCACATTAGTCTGTGAATGTATACCAATCCAAGTTCATAATAGTCTAAACCTCACACTTGCTCCCACAAATGTGATCGACTACGGAATTTAGAACAATGTCTTATTCATGGATAAAATATGCAAAATAGGAACTTAACTCAAAATAAATTAACCAATAATTATATTAATGAGTCTGAACCAATTCATTTCGTTACAATACTTAAAACAGATCATAACCAATCACTAGAATATCAAAGCCCTAACGCACAAACATGTCCATGATGTTTTGGGCCATGTAAGAGCTTCGTGAGTGGATCCGCTATATTTAGATCTGTGTGAACTTTGCGAATACATATCATTCCGTTTTCAACTTCATCCCATATGTAGTTGAATTTCTGTTTAACGTGATGGGTCTTTTGGTGATCACGAGGTTCTTTAATTTGAGCTATTGCTCCCTCGTTGTCACAAAAGATCTCAAGAGGGTCTTGAATGGTAGGGACCACTCCTAAGTCGTCGATGAATTTCTTCATCCATGCTGCTTCCTGAGCTGCCAAGGAGGCGGCAATGTATTCTGACTCTGTAGTGGATAACGCAACAACTTCCTGTTTTGAACTCTTCCAAGAGACCGCACCTCCATTTAACATGAAAACATAACCGGATTGTGATCGAGAGTCATCTTGATCAGTTTGGAAACTTGCATCCACGTAACCTTTTACAGCAAGTTCCTCCTCACCAGACCCGTATATAAGAAACAAATCCTTAGTCCTCCTAAGGTATTTCAATATACTTTTAACCGCAATCCAATGACTGTTCCCTGGGTTATTCTGGTATCTACTTGTCAAGCTTAGAGTGCATGACACATCCGGTCTAGTACATATCATTGCATACATGATTGACCCAATAGCAGACGCGTATGGGACTTTCTTCATTCTCTCTTGTTCATCTTCCGTGGTGGGACACTGAGATGTACTGAGAATGGTTCCTCTTTGAATAGGTACCAAACCTCTCTTAGAGTCCTCCATCTTGAACCTTTTCAAGACTTTGTCAATATATGTACTTTGACTTAAACCTATCAATTTCTTGGATCTATCCCTATAGATCCCAATCCCCAATATGTGTTGTGCTTCTCCAAGGTCCTTAATGGAGAAGCAGCTTCTTAGCCATGTTTTGACTCCTTCCATTGTGGGAATATCATTTCCAAATAATAATATATCATCCACATATAGTACAAGGAACATGACTATGCTCCCACTAGCCTTTTTGTATACACAAGCTTCATCACCATTTTTAATGAAACCAAATTTCTTGGCCTCCTCATTAAAACGATGATTCCACATTCTAGATGCTTGTTTTAGTCCGTAGATCGACCTTTTTAATCTACATACTTTGTCAGGATGTTTTGGATCGATAAAACCTTCAGGCTGAACCATATAGATATCTTCCTCAAGATATCCATTTAGGAAAGCGGTTTTGACATCCATTTGCCATATTTCATAATCATAATGAGCAGCAATGGCAAATAATATCCTGATAGACTTCAGCATTGCTACAGGTGAAAAAGTTTCATCATAATCAACCCCTTGAGTTTGAGTGAAACCTCTTGCTACAAGTCTAGCTTTGTATGTATCCAAGTTTCCATGTCTGTCGGTTTTCTTCTTGAAAACCCATTTACAATCAACTAACTTAGAGCTAGCAGGTTGTTCAACCAATTCCCAAACTTGGTTGTCATACATGGATTGCATCTCTGCGTTCATGGCTTCCTGCCATTTATCTTTATCAGTCCGTGATAAAGCATCTTGGTATTTTGTTGGTTCATCTAAATCAACCGTATAGCAACCATCTATGAGATACCCATATCTCTCAGGAGGGTTACTAATTCTACCAGATCTATGAACGTTTTGTATACTTTGATCACCCATGTGATCATTCTCAACATTTTCATGTTGAGAGCTAGTGTCAACCAATTGTGTATCATCTACTTGATCTTGAACCTCTTCAAGATCTATCTTCCTTTCACTATTTCCTTCCAGAAGGAACTTAGTTTCAAGGAATTCAGCCTTCCGAGCAACAAATACATTTTGTTCGGATGGATCATAGAAATAGTATCCCATATCATCTTTGGGATATCCTATGAAGATACACTTCGTGGATCGAGCATTCAACTTATTGGGGACGTAACGCTTAGGGTAAGCTTCACATCCCCATACCTTTAAGTAGGAAAGAGATGGAGGTTTTCCAAACCACATCTCATGAGGTGTTCGTTCCACTTTCTTGGTTGGGGCCATATTTAGAATACGAGCCGCGGAGCTTAGACAATAACCCCAAAATGATAGAGGTAACGAGCTTCTTGCCATCATAGATCGAACCATATCCATTAGGGTTCGGTTTCTCTTTTCGGACACTCCATTAAGCTGGGGTGTTCCGGGTGGAGTAAGTTGTGAGATAATCCCACAATTTCTAAGATGATCCTGGAAGGCATCGCTGAGGTATTCACCTCCTCTATCGGTACGAAGTACCTTAATTGTCTTGTTGAGTTGATTTTGTACTTCGTTTTGATATTCTTTGAATGCTTCAAAAGTTTCATCCTTGTGTCTTAATAAGTAGACATATCCGAAACGACTGAAGTCATCAATGAAAGTAACGAAGTACCTTTCACCATTCCTAGTCATGGGCTTAAAAGGTCCACATACATCCGAATGTATTAATCCTAATAAGTCTTTAGCCCTTTCAAAGGTTCCTTTGAAAGGTGCTTTAGTCATTTTGTCTTGTAAACAAGATTCACACACATCAAACGAATCCAGCTCATTTGATTTCAAAAGACCATTCTTTTGAAGTGTATGCATTCGATTCTTGTTTATGTGACCAAGGCGACAATGCCATAAGTAGGAATCACTCAAATCCCTTTTGAGTTTCTTGGTGGTTGCTTGGTATATTGAGCTATCGAATGATGTGTTATCATGAACCAATTCATAAATACCATTCAAAGGCGAAGCCTTAAAATAGAACATATCATTTAAAGAAACATGGATATCATCATTAATAAAATTAAGATTAAATCCATATTGTCTTAGACGGGAAACAGAAATAATGTTTCGTGTCAACTGAGGTGCATACAAAACATTTTTCAAAATCAGCTTCAATCCAGTTTGAAGCTTTAAAACAAAATCTCCTTGGGCTTCGACGTGCACCTTTGCACCATTTCCCATGTAGAGACTTGTTGTTCCCGTACTTTGATTACTTCTTTTGAACCCTTGCAATGAATTGCAAATATGAGTTCCACATCCCGTGTCTAATACCCATGTATTAGAAGAAGTAATACTAAGCTCAACGTATATCATATATATATTACCTGAGGTTTGCCCTGCATCCCTCTTTGCATTCAACTCCTTTAGGTAGACCGGGCAGTTGCGTTTCCAGTGACCTATCACACCGCAACCATAGCACGGATCTTCCTTGGGGTTTGCTTGTCTGGCAACCTTTTGCCATTTAGTGTTGTTGGTTGGGGCAACCAACTTCCCTTTTCCTTTGCCCTTGTAGGTGGGTCCTTTCTTCTTAGCCACCTTTGGCTTAGAAGAGGATTCATCCTTGGATCCACCTTCTTTGATCATGAGCATGGGTGAAGCCTTTTTACCCATGCTTGATTCATCCGTCCTTAACATGGCATGTCCTTCGCCAATGCTCTTATCCCAATCATTCATGCTGTAATTCAACATGCATGTGTCAAACCTTTTTGACAAAGAGTTGTGGATACTGTCCGTGGTTAATTCATTAGACACGGGACAGTTAGGACGGTGTAATCGATCAATTAGGCTTTTCATCTTTTGTACATTAGATGAAACGGAGTGGGTGTTATTTTCCTTTTCGAGGATGGACCTCAATGATAGGTCATTAAAGTTGATTGGTGCGTTTGGAATGTTGTTGTTGTTATTATCTACAAAATTTAACAAAGTTCGTTTAAGTATCAATTTCAATTTAACATTCAATACCCTTTAAATCCAATTGATATATTAAATTCTAGAATCCAACGGTAAACCAAATTCCGGTTAGGTGACCTTTATCCCGTAATTTGATTTAGCTAGGTAGTCATTATATGACAATTGCAATCCTTTTGCAACTTCTAGAGTATGGGATCATGCAATCCTTTTGCATGGCATATTTATCCCATCAACGCCTATTTGTTCCTCATGCTTCGGTGACCCTAAGTTCATGATTCCCAAATCAAGTCGTCCTACTTGTGTAAACGTGTAAACTTAACGTACAAGTGGTTAGGTGACCTTTATCCCACAAGCATGTCAAATTTACCTTAACCACATTAGTTTGTTCATGACGGTTAGGTGACCTTTATCCCATCATGAACTCCCTAATATGTTTAAGTGTCGCACAAAAGGATGGCGTTAAACTTGTTTACCTTGTTTGTAAAAGGGATTTTAAGTTTTCATTAATTCTAGTTTGAGAAAACTTTTATGCCATACACCAACATGCATTTAGTGTATGGTACTTATGGAAAACCATTTTCATGTCATGTAATTTGCCAATTACTTGATATAAACCATTTTATATATATGTGATCCTTTTCTTGTTCTTAATAACCATTTATTAATGTTCTTTTGCCACTTTTAATTTAACCAATTAAATTGTCGTGTTGCATGTTGTTAATGTTGTCTAATTTAACCAATTAAATTATCGTTTTGCTTGTTGTTAACTTGTGATATACTTGTAGCAACCATACATACAAACACAATAAACAATCATACATGCAAAACAAAATATATTCACAATCAAGCCAATTTGGTAGACATTTGTTTAGCCGAAAACAAATGTCACCGGTTAAGGGTAATAACACAAAGTAGGAGATTTCAAAATCTCCCACTTAATCATGCATCCAAATGCTCCTTGTTGTGTTCTTCCAAGTCTTCATCTTGTATCTTCATCTTGTTACAAAATATATCCTAATACATTTTGTCTATAAAATGAAATACAACCTAATCTATTTTACATGCCAAATATAAAATAAATTACATAACCAAATGAATTATTACAAACCCAAATGAATGAATTAATATTACATACCGAATGAATGAATTAAATCAACCAAATATAACATGCATTCAACCACAAGGTCAAGGCTTGATTGTGAACCACAACATACAACAAATATTGACCAGATGGCAAGTCCCAAACCACTTTTGGAACCCCATGAATTCGGCCTCCCTTATCAACCCACCCAAACCCATGATTTTTGCATTCTTCTTTCATGCATGTACTTAGAATGCAAAGTTGATGGGTTTTAAAGACCATATTTAGAAGCATATTTCAAAGACCTCGGCTCTAGATACCATTGATGGAATTCAAGATGTATAAACAAGTTCTTAGTGTTAATTTAATTACTAAACATTAGTTAAATGAATGGCAAGCGGAAGCTAAGTGGTTAAGAAAACAAGTTTACAACATGCAACCATTTTTGTTTGAATTCCATATAGTGATCAAGTCTTGAATGTATATGCTTTTAATTAACAAGAAAAGATTAGAAATTATACCTCCTCAAACTATGTTTGAGGGCTCTTTTGAAGCAAGTAAGATGATGAAGATGATGAAGAACCAAATGCACCAACACACCCTTGAGTTGGTTAAACCTTCACACCTTAACACCCTTGTAAATTCAGCTTCAAACCCCTTGATATTAGCTGAATATTTCGACCAGGAACAGCAGCTTATAAGGATGAATATTGAATGATTATGAGCCTTTAACTTAAGGCCTCAAGCTAGTAATACCCCAAGCTTTGATTGCACCAACACCCCTTTGATATGGTTAGGATTTTAGACACTTATAAGCTAATTACCAAGCAAGATACTTGCTCCTTTCACTCTTGTATAATTCGATCAGCCTATAGCTGAAACAAGGCTGTAAATTTCGGCCAGAAACATAAGAGAAAGGAATGAGAGAGTTAAACCACAAGTCCCCCCTTGTATGAGTCAAATTACTTGGTTTTATGGACTTGCATGCTTACCTTGTGTTTAGGAATTGTAAGTAACAATAAAGCTAGCATGGGAATCCATTTAGAACTCCCATGAGCTGCCCCATACATAATTTTATAAAGAAAAATGTTCATCATAAGCTACAACATTTATTTGTTATAAAACTTATGCATTTTGTTACTTGCACAAATATATTTATGAACCCTTTTATAAATATTAACACAAGTAATTATTTAAACCAATTAAATAATTAAACCCTCAATATATAAATTATCCAAATAATTTATCTCAAGTTAAATTATTTCAGAAACCCGATTTTCTGAAATTCAAGTGTCGCGTATTTACTTAACGATCCATTCGTTATGATTAAATACTTATAAGGTGTCGGTAAGCTTGTTATTGGGTATGACCCGACTTGGATCATAACATGTTAGCCACATTAATTTAATATGTCTCTCGGGCATATGAAATACCTTCACTAAATACACTACATGTATATACATTTTAACTGAGTCGTTAAATCATCGTTAGTCGTTACATGTAAGTGTTGTTTTGAAACCTTTAAGTTAACGATCTCAATTAATGTTGTTAACCCATTGTTTATTATATCTAATGAGATGTTAAATTATTATCTTATCATGATATTATTGAAGGTATTTCGTATGCCCGAGAGACATATTAAATTAACGTGGCTAACATGTTATGATCCAAGTCGGGTCATACCCAATAACAAACTTACCGACACCTTATTCGTATTTAACCTTGGCGATTGGTTCGTTGATTAAATACGCGACACTTGAACTTTAAGAAAATGGTTTTCTTAAATATTACTTGATATGTTTATATATAAGTTATGGAATAACTTATATAACAAGGATTTAATTATTTATAGGTTAAATAATTAATTAAGTTATGTTACATTTTCATAAAATTGGTTTTATAAAATATACATAACAAATAATATACAAGTTTATAATATGTGTTTTATAAAATCATGTTATATAAAAGGAAAAACTGATTTTGTAAATTCAGTTTTTTTATAAATGTATATTATAATATGATCCTTGTGGTGGCATTGGGAGTTTAAGAAGCATGCTATAGATTCTTCATTGAATGGCCCATACTTTTCCTAGTTTTCTACAAGCATGCTCCTTGACTAAATGCTAACCAAGACTTGAAAATACATTAAGTAAAAGGAACAAAAAACTGCATTCTGCAGCTGCCCAAAAACCGTGGGGTTTGAGGCACCAAATAAAGTTCTTCAAGCTCATTTTGCAAGCTAATTTCAAGTGCAAAGAAATCCTAACTAATAGTAAGGGTGTTGGTGCATAGTTTGGGGTATTATCTCTTGAGGTTTCATGCTTTTGGAACTTGCATTCATCATCATTTCTTGAGAGCTGCTGTCCAGAATTTTGGGTACATAAAAGTGGGTTTCAAGCTAGATTAACAAGAGTGTTGAGGTTACAAAGTCTAGCTAACTTAGGGGTGGTGTTGGAGGATCAAAAGCTTGGAGCTTTAACTCACTTGTTCATCATATCCTTGTGTTAAACAACCCTCAACTAGCTTGAGGAGGTAAATGCAAATCTTCTCCTCTTGTTCTTAAATTTGTAGGCATAATTTCAAGACTTGATATTACATGGAATTCAATTACATATGGTTTAACATATAAACTTGTTTTCTTAATAATTATGCTTCCGCTTGTTACAACTCTAAATGAATTGGTTTCATGATTAAGTTAACATTGAGAGACTTGTTATTATGTTGAATTCCATCAATGGTATCTAGAGCCGGAGTCTATGGATTATGCTTCTTATATATGGTCTTTAAAACCCATCAACTTTGCATTCTACTAACATGCATGAAAGTAAAATGCAAAATTAATGGATTTGGGAGGGTTTCTCATTATGGCCGAATTTGGAGGGTTCCAAAAGTGGTTTTGGGTTTGCTATTTGGTTCATATTTGTTGATATATTGATGTTCACAATCATAGCCAAGACCTTGTGTTTGAATGAATATTTATTTGGTTGATTTGTTAATCTTTCCATGTGGTTGTTATATTCATTCATTTGGTTTGTAAAATTAATTATTTCATTTGGTATGTAATATTAATTTTGGTTATGTAATTTATTTTATATTTGGCATGTAAAATAGATTAGGTTGTATTTTCATTTTCTAGACAAAATGTATTAGGATATATTTTGTAACAAGATGAAGATGCATGAAGATCACAAGGAAGAACACAAGGAGCATGTGGATGCAAAGTTAAGTGGGAGGTTAAAACCTCTTACTTTGTGTTTTACCCATTGACCGGTGGCATTTTGTTTTCGGCTAAACAAAATGTCCACCAAAAGGCTTGATTGTGAACATTTGTTTTGCATGCGTGGTTGTTTTAATCTCTTGTATGATTGTGGATTGTGTATATTATTACAACAAGTTATTACACAAGTTAACAACAAGCAAAACTACAATTTAATTGGTTAAATTACACATTATTAACAACATGCAAAATGACAATTTAAATGGTTAAATTGAAATGGCAATAGGATTATAATAATTGGTTATTAAAACACATATAAAATGGTTTATATCAATGTAATGTAATTGGCATTATTACATGACATGAAAATGGATTTCAAATGAACCATACACTAAATGCATGTTGGTGTATGGCATAAAAGTTTTCTCAAACTAGAATTAATGAAAACTTAAATCCCTTTTACTAACAAGGTAAACAAGTTTAACGCCATCCTATTGTGTGACACTTAAAAGTATTAGGTAACTCATGATGGGATAAAGGTCACCTAACCGTTATGAGCAAACTAATATGATTAAGGTAAATTTTGCATGCTTGTGGGATAAAGGTCACCTAACCACTTGTATGTTAAATTTACAAGTCTATACAAGTAGGACGACTTGATTTGAGAATCATGAACTTAGGGTCACCGAAGCATGAGAAACAAATAGGCGTTGATGGGATAAATATGCCATGCAAAAGGATTGCATGATCCCATACTCTAGAAGTTGCAAATGGATTGCAATTGTCATTTATTGACTACCTAGCTAAATCAAATTGCGGGATAAAGGTCACCTAACCGAAATTTGGTTTACCGTTGGATTCTAGAATTTAATAATTCAATTTGATTTAAAGGGTATTGAATGTTAAATTAAAATCGATACTTAAACGAACTTTGTTAATTTTGTAGATGGCCGCCAATAACAACAACAACATTCCAAACGCACCACTTAACTTAAACAACCTATCATTAAGGTCTCTCTTAGATAAAGACAAACTCAACCATACTAACTTTATGGATTGGTTCCGCAATCTTCGGATTGTCCTCAAACAAGAGGATAAAATGTATGTGCTTGAGGACCCCATTCCCGATCAACCGGATGAGAATGATGTGGAGGCAATGGCCTCTTACGATAAGTATTGCCACGACTCCCTTCAAGTCTCATGCTTAATGCTTGGGACTATGATACCCGAACTCCAAAAGGATTTCGAGCACCATAGTGCATACGACATGATAACGCAATTGAAGGAGATGTTTCTCCAACAAGCGCGTGTCGAGCGCTTCGAAACGGTTCGGGCGCTTCATGCTTGTCGTATGGACGATACCCAATCGGTTTCATCTTATGTACTCAAGATGAAAAGCCTTATCGATCGTGCTAACCGACTTAACCTAAACATATCCAATGAGTTAGCCACCGATCTTATCCTTAACTCCCTATCAAAAAGGTTTGATCAATTTGTAATTAATTACAATATGAATGGGATGGATAAGAGCATAGGTGAGCTTCACGGTATGCTTAGAACGGCCGAAACTAGCATGGGTAAAAGGGCTTTACCCGTGTTAACAATTGATCAAGGTGGGTCCAAAGGTAAGACCTCTAAGCCAAAGGTGGCTAAGAGAAAAGGACCCGCTTACCAAGGCAAAGGGAAGGGGAAGATGGTTACCCCAACCATCAACAAGGCCAAGAAGCAAAAAGTAGCCGAAAAGGCAAACCCCAAGGAAGACCCATGTTTCGGTTGCGGTGAGACAGGTCATTGGAAACGAAACTGTCCGGTCTACCTTAAGGAGTTGAAGGAGAAGAGGGATGCGGGGCAATCCTCAGGTAATATATATATGGTATATATAGAGCTTAGCATTACTTCTTCTAATACATGGGTATTAGACACTGGATGTGGAACTCACATTTGCAATTCTTTGCAGGGGTTCAAAAGAAGTAGCAAGCAAACGGGAACATCAAGTCTCTACATGGGTAATGGAGCCAAAGTGCAAGTGAAGGCTCAAGGGGACTTTGTGTTAAAGCTTCCAAGTGGTTTGGAACTTATTTTGAAAGATGTTTTGTATGCACCCGACTTATGTCGAAACATTATTTCTATTTCCCGTTTGAAACAATGTGGTTTTAATCTTAATTTTGTTAATGATGATATCCATATTTATTTAGATAATATATTCTATTTCAAGGCTTCACCTTCAAATGGAATTTATGAATTGGTTCATGATGACACATCATCTAGTAGCTCAATGTACCATACAAGCACCAAGAAACTCAAAAAGGATTTGAGTGATTCCTACTTATGGCATTGTCGCCTTGGTCACATAAACAAGAACCGAATACATACACTTCAAAAGAATGGACTTTTGAAATCAAATGAAATGGATTCGTTTGAAGTATGCGAATCTTGTTTACAAGGCAAGATGACTAAAGCACCTTTCAAAGGGACCTATGAAAGGGCTAAAGATTTATTGGGATTAATACATTCGGATGTATGTGGACCCTTTAAACCCATGACTAGGAATGGTGAAAGATACTTTGTTACTTTCATTGATGACTTTAGTCGTTTCGGATATGTCTACTTATTAAGACACAAGGACGAAACGTTTGAAGCATTCAAAGAATATCAAAACGAAGTACAAAATCAACTCAATAGGACAATTAAGGTACTTCGTACCGATAGAGGAGGTGAATACCTAAGCGATGCCTTCCAAGATCATCTTAGGAGTTGTGGGATTATCTCACAACTTACTCCACCCGGAACACCCCAACTTAATGGAGTTTCCGAAAGGAGGAACCGAACCCTAATGGATATGGTTCGATCTATGATGGCAAGAAGCTCATTGCCTCTATCATTTTGGGGTTATTGTCTAAGCTCCGCGGCTCGTATTTTAAATATGGCCCCAACCAAGAAAGTGGAACGAACTCCTCACGAAATGTGGTTTGGTAAACCTCCATCTCTATCATACTTAAAGGTATGGGGATGTGAAGCTTATCCTAAGCGTTACGTCCCTAATAAGTTGAATGCTCGATCCACGAAGTGTATCTTCATAGGATATCCCAAGGATGATATGGGATACTATTTCTATGATCCATCCGAGCAGAATGTATTTGTTGCTCGGAAGGCGGAATTCCTTGAAACTAAGTTCCTAATGGAAGGAAATAGTGAAAGGAAGATAGATCTTGAAGAGGTTCAAGATCAAGTAGATGATACACAATTGGTTGACACTAGCACTCAACATGAAAATGTTGATAGTGATCAAATGGATGATCAAAATACACAAGGCATTCGTAGATCTGGTAGGATTAGCAATCCTCCTGAGAGATATGGGTTTCTCATAGATGGTTGCTATACGGTTGATTTGGATGAACCGACAAACTACAAAGATGCTTTATCAAGGATTGATAAAGATAAATGGCAGGAAGCCATGAACGCTGAGATGCAATCCATGTATGAAAACCAAGTGTGGGAACTTGTTGAGCAACCTCCTAGCTCTAAGCTAGTTGATTGCAAATGGCTTTTCAAAATGAAAACCGATATACATGGAAACTTGGATACATATAAAGCTAGACTTGTAGCAAAAGGTTTCACTCAAACTCAAGGGGTTGATTATGATGAAACTTTCTCGCCAGTGGCAATGCTAAAGTCTATTAGGATATTATTTGCCATTGCTGCTCACTACGACTATGAAATATGGCAAATGGATTTCAAAACCGCTTTCCTAAATGGATATCTTATGGAAGATGTCTATATGGTCCAGCCTGAAGGTTTTGTTGATCCAAAATATCCTAAAAAGGTATGCAAGTTAAAGAAGTCAATCTACGGATTGAAACAAGAATCTAGAATGTGGAATCATCGTTTTAATGAGGAAGCCGAGAAATTTGGCTTCATTAAAAATGGTGATGAAGCTTGTGTATATAAGAAAGCTAGTGGGAGCACTATCATGTTCCTTGTACTATATGTGGATGATATATTATTATTTGGGAATGATATTACCACAATGCAAGGAGTCAAAACTTGGCTAAAGAGTTGCTTCTCCATTAAGGATCTTGGAGATGCACAATACATATTGGGGATAGGGATCTATAGGAATAGATCCAAGAGATTGATAGGTTTAAGTCAAAGTACATACATTGATAAAGTCTTGAAAAGGTTCAAGATGGAAAACTCTAAGAGAGGTTTGGTACCTATTCAAAAGGGAACCGTTCTCAGTTCATCTCAGTGTCCTACCACGAAAGATGAACAAGAGAGAATGAAGAAAGTCCCATACGCATCTGCTATTGGGTCTATCATGTATGCAATGATATGTACTAGACCGGATGTGTCATGCGCTCTAAGCTTGACAAGTAGATACCAGAACAACCCAGGAAATTGTCATTGGATTGCTGTTAAAAGCATATTGAAATACCTTAGGAGGACTAAGGATATGTTTCTAATATATGGGTCTGGTGAGGAGGAACTCGCTGTAAAAGGTTACGTGGACGCGAGTTTCCAAACTGATCAAGATGACTCTCGATCACAATCCGGTTATGTCTTCATGTTAAATGGTGGTGCGGTCTCTTGGAAGAGTTCGAAACAGGAGGTTGTTGCGTTATCCACTACAGAGTCGGAGTACATTGCCGCCTCACTGGCAGCTCAGGAAGCTGCATGGATGAAGAAATTCATCGACGACTTAGGAGTGGTCCCTTCCATTCAGGACCCTCTTGAGATCTTTTGTGACAACGAGGGTGCGATTGCTTAAATCAGGGAACCTCGTGCTCATCAAAAGACTCGTCACATTGAGCGGAGATTCAACTACATCAGGGATGAGGTTGAAAAGGGAAAGATATGTATTCACAAAGTTCACACAGATCAAAATGTTGCGGATCCACTCACGAAGCTTTTATATGGGCCAAAACATGAGGGACATGTTTGTGCATTAGGGCTTCGATATTCTAGTGATTGGATATGATCTATTTTATGTATTGTACCGGAACGAAATTATTCAAACTCATTAATATAACTATGGTGTTAATTTATTTGAGTTATGTTCCTATTTTGCATATTTCATCCATGAATAAGTAATTATTCTAAATTTCCGTAGTCGATCACATTTGTGGGAACAAGTGTGAGGATAAGACTATTATGAACTCGGATTGGTATACATTCATTGGTTGAATGTGGGGCAAGGTTGCAACCAAGGTTCATAGATATTTGTGGGAAACAAATATTGGAAGACCCGCTCTCAAGAATTACTGTATAGAGCTTTTGTGGGTGATCACATGTAATCTTGAGTAAAGGCGAATATCATTGTATCCTCTGACCTGAGATACATATTGGGTTCGGATATTCACCAAATACTGTGCCTTGATTCTTTCCTTCGCTATTCTAAAACATGGTAGTACATAAGGAAGAACTCAGGTATATTACAAAGTGTATATCTAGGACGTATGTAGTCAAGATGGAATTTGTCCCTCTTATTCGTTGAGAGTCAGATGTCTAAGGCCTGAAAAGTTAAATCTATAAGAGAGTGATCACTCTGTATCTCTTGGATTTAACATGACATCTAGGATGAAAGGAAATAATGAAAGATTCACCTAATCATATTCGAAATGGGAACTCGAAAGGGATGATGTTATTGAATGGCACAAAGTCATAACATATTAGGGGTGATGGACGGTGTGTTAGGCTGTATCCATCACTTGCATTAATTTCTTATGTTTCTCGTGCAAGTGGGAGATTGAAGGTATTTCGTATGCCCGAGAGACATATTAAATTAACGTGGCTAACATGTTATGATCCAAGTCGGGTCATACCCAATAACAAACTTACCGACACCTTATTCGTATTTAACCTTGGCGATTGGTTCGTTGATTAAATACGCGACACTTGAACTTTAAGAAAATGGTTTTCTTAAATATTACTTGATATGTTTATATATAAGTTATGGAATAACTTATATAACAAGGATTTAATTATTTATAGGTTAAATAATTAATTAAGTTATGTTACATTTTCATAAAATTGGTTTTATAAAATATACATAACAAATAATATACAAGTTTATAATATGTGTTTTATAAAATCATGTTATATAAAAGGAAAAACTGATTTTGTAAATTCAGTTTTTTTATAAATGTATATTATAATATGATCCTTGTGGTGGCATTGGGAGTTTAAGAAGCATGCTATAGATTCTTCATTGAATGGCCCATACTTTTCCTAGTTTTCTACAAGCATGCTCCTTGACTAAATGCTAACCAAGACTTGAAAATACATTAAGTAAAAGGAACAAAAAACTGCATTCTGCAGCTGCCCAAAAACCGTGGGGTTTGAGGCACCAAATAAAGTTCTTCAAGCTCATTTTGCAAGCTAATTTCAAGTGCAAAGAAATCCTAACTAATAGTAAGGGTGTTGGTGCATAGTTTGGGGTATTATCTCTTGAGGTTTCATGCTTTTGGAACTTGCATTCATCATCATTTCTTGAGAGCTGCTGTCCAGAATTTTGGGTACATAAAAGTGGGTTTCAAGCTAGATTAACAAGAGTGTTGAGGTTACAAAGTCTAGCTAACTTAGGGGTGGTGTTGGAGGATCAAAAGCTTGGAGCTTTAACTCACTTGTTCATCATATCCTTGTGTTAAACAACCCTCAACTAGCTTGAGGAGGTAAATGCAAATCTTCTCCTCTTGTTCTTAAATTTGTAGGCATAATTTCAAGACTTGATATTACATGGAATTCAATTACATATGGTTTAACATATAAACTTGTTTTCTTAATAATTATGCTTCCGCTTGTTACAACTCTAAATGAATTGGTTTCATGATTAAGTTAACATTGAGAGACTTGTTATTATGTTGAATTCCATCAATTATGATATATTAATATATCTTAATATGATATATATACATTTAAATGTCGTTACAACGATAATCGTTACATATATGTCTCGTTTCGAAACCCTTAAGTTAGTAGGCTTGTTTATATGTATATAACTCATTGTTAATATACTTATGGAGATACTTACTTATCATAATCTCATGTTAACCATATGTATATCCATATATATATCGTCATGTCGTTTTTACAAGTTTTAACGTTCGTGAATCGCCGGTCAACTTGGGTGGTCAATTGTCTATATGAAACATATTTCAATTAATCAAGTCTTAACAAGTTTGATTGCTTAACATGTTGGAAACATTTAATCATGTAAATATCAATCTCAATTAATATATATAAACATTGAAAAGTTCGGGTCACTACACATCCTACATGATTTCCTGTACTGCTAGATCCAAGGTTATTGTTGGTATGTAGCGCAGCCTGTACTGCGGCTATGTTTGAAGCTAGAAAAGTACGGAATTCCTCTTCATTCATATTCACGGTGTGTCGAGTAGCCGGTGCCATTTCCTTCAAAATAGTCAAATGGAACAAGTTAATCATACAGAATATTAAGAGTAGTTAATAGTATTTCGTAGCATAATATGAACTCATTTATAAAAGCTTTTTCTTCATATTAGCATTTTATAAGTTTAAATTCGAGTAGTACCTACCCGTTAAGTTCATACTTAGTAGCTAATATACAATTCAACTACTACAATTCTATATGAAAAACTGATTATAATAATATTTCGCGTTCAAACTTTTACACAATATTTTACAAACTTACAATACCGCTTATTTTACATATAGCATGAGCACACAATAAATTTGATACAAGATGGTTGTGAAGATAATTCTAGCTAGTACACAAGTCGTTCAGCAAAGGAAATAAAGACACGTAATTCATACGTCCAGAAACAAGTCATGCATTCTGGTTTTACTAGGATTACTTCCCATCCTTGGTCTTGTGGAACATAACCGTTATGGTCGTTGATAAGACAGCGTGTTGTAACGTCGTCAAAGGGACGAGGGTTACGTAATGTCCAACAGTCCCGTAACAATCTAAAAACCTCATTTCTTACCCCAATTACCGACTCCGTCACTTGTGGGAACGTTTTGTTTAATAGTTGTAGCCCGATGTTCTTGTTCTCACTTTGGTGAGAAGCGAACATTACTAATCCGTAAGCATAACATGCTTCTTGATGTTGCATGTTAGCTGCTTTTTCTAAATCACGAAGTCCAATATTCGGATATATTGAGTCAAAATAATTTCTTAACCCATTGCGTAAAATAGCATTTGGGTTCCCCGCAATATATGAGTCAAAGTAAACACATCGTAACTTATGGATTTCCCAATGTGATATCCCCCATCTTTCGAACGAAAGCCTTTTATAAACCAAAGCATTCTTGGAACGTTTTTTGAATGTCTTACAAACTGATCTCGCCTTAAATAGTTGTGCCGAAGAATTCTGACCGACTCTAGACAAGATTTCATCAATCATGTCTCCGGGTAGGTCTCTTAAAATATTGGGTTGTCTATCCATTTTGTGTTTTTATACTGTAAAATAGACAAGAGTTAGATTCATAAAAAAAAAATACTTATTAATACAAGCAATTTTTACATATATCATAAAGCATAAGCACACTATATTACATATATTACACCACACGAATACAACTATCTTATTCCGACTCGGTCGTTTCTTCTTCTTCGGTTTTGGTTCGTTTTGCCAAGTTTCTAGGGATATATGATGTTCCCCTAATACGAGCCGTCATTTTCCACATTGGTTTAGAAAAACCTGGTGGTTTAGAGGTTCCCGGGTCATTGTTACAACTTAAGGACTTCGGGGGTTGACGATACATATAAAGTTCATCGGGGTTGGAATTAGATTTCTCTATTTTTATGCCCTTTCCCTTATTATTTTCTTTTGCCTTTTTAAATTCAGTTGGGTTAATTTCTATAACATTATCGGAATTCTTGTCGGAATCCGATTCATCGGAGAATTGGTAATCCTCCCAATATTTTGCTTCCTTGGCGGAAACACCATTGACCATAATTAACCTTGGTCGGTTGCTTGAGGATTTTCTTTTACTTAACCGTTTTATTATTTCCCCCACCGGTTCTATTTCTTCATCCGGTTCCGATTCTTCTTCCGGTTCCGATTCTTCTTCCGGTTCCGACTCTTCTTCCGGTTCCTCTTCGGGAACTTGTGAATCAGTCCACGAATAATTCCAATTTACATTTGACTCTTCATTATTATTAGGTGAGTCAATGGGACTTGTTCTAGAGGTAGACATCTATCACATAATATCAAACACGTTAAGAGATTAATATATCACATAATATTCATATGTTAAAAATATATAGTTTCCAACAAAAATGTTAAGCAATCATTTTTAAAGAAAACACGGTCGAAGTCCAGAATCACTAATGCATCCTAACAAACTCGATAAGACACACTAATGCAATATTCTGGTTCTCTAAGACCAACGCTCGGATACCAACTGAAATGTCCCGTTCTTATTGATTTAAAACGTTCCATATTAATTGATTTTGTTGCGAGGTTTTGACCTCTATATGAGACGTTTTTCAAAGACTGGATTCATTTTAAAACAAACCATAACCTTTATTTCATCAATAAAGGTTTAAAAAGCTTTACGTAGATTATCAAATAATGATAATCTAAAATATCCTGTTTACACACGACCATTACATAATGGTTTACAATACAAATATGTTACAACAAAATAAGTTTCTTGAATGCAGTTTTTACACAATATCATACAAGCATGGACTCCAAATCTCGTCCTTATTTAAGTATGCTACAGCGGAAACTCTTAATAATCACCTGAGAATAAACATGCTTAAAACGTCAACAAAAATGTTGGTGAGTTATAGGTTTAACCTATATATATCAAATCATAATAATAGACCACAAGATTTCATATTTCAATACACATCCCATACATAGAGATAAAAATCATTCATATGGTGAACACCTGGTAACCGACATTAACAAAATGCATATATAAGAATATCCCCATCATTCCGGGACACCCTTCGGATATGATATAAATTTCGAAGTACTAAAGCATCCGGTACTTTGGATGGGGCTTGTTGGGCCCGATAGATCTATCTTTAGGATTCGCGTCAATTAGGGTGTCTGTTCCCTAATTCTTAGATTACCAGACTTAATAAAAAGGGGCATATTCGATTTCGATAATTCAACCATAGAATGTAGTTTCACGTACTTGTGTCTATTTTGTAAATCATTTATAAAACCTGCATGTATTCTCATCCCAAAAATATTAGATTTTAAAAGTGGGACTATAACTCACTTTCACAGATTTTTACTTCGTCGGGAAGTAAGACTTGGCCACTGGTTGATTCACGAACCTATAACAATATATACATATATATCAAAGTATGTTCAAAATATATTTACAACACTTTTAATATATTTTGATGTTTTAAGTTTATTAAGTCAGCTGTCCTCGTTAGTAACCTACAACTAGTTGTCCACAGTTAGATGTACAGAAATAAATCGATAAATATTATCTTGAATCAATCCACGACCCAGTGTATACGTATCTCAGTATTGATCACAACTCAAACTATATATATTTTGGAATCAACCTCAACCCTGTATAGCTAACTCCAACATTCACATATAGAGTGTCTATGGTTGTTCCGAAATATATATAGATGTGTCGACATGATAGGTCGAAACATGTATACGTGTCTATGGTATCTCAAGATTACATAATATACAATACAAGTTGATTAAGTTATGGTTGGAATAGATTTGTTACCAATTTTCACGTAGCTAAAATGAGAATAATTATCCAATCTTGTTTTACCCATAACTTCTTCATTTTAAATCCGTTTTGAGTGAATCAAATTGCTATGGTTTCATATTGAACTCTATTTTATGAATCTAAACAGAAAAGTATAGGTTTATAGTCGGAAAAATAAGTTACAAGTCGTTTTTGTAAAGGTAGTCATTTCAGTCGAAAGAACGACGTCTAGATGACCATTTTAGAAAACATACTTCCACTTTGAGTTTAACCATAATTTTTGGATATAGTTTCATGTTCATAATAAAAATCATTTTCTCAGAATAACAACTTTTAAATCAAAGTTTATCATAGTTTTTAATTAACTAACCCAAAACAGCCCGCGGTGTTACTACGACGGCGTAAATCCGGTTTTACGGTGTTTTTCGTGTTTCCAGGTTTTAAATCATTAAGTTAGCATATCATATAGATATAGAACATGTGTTTAGTTGATTTTAAAAGTCAAGTTAGAAGGATTAACTTTTGTTTGTGAACAAGTTTAGAATTAACTAAACTATGTTCTAGTGATTACAAGTTTAAACCTTCGAATAAGATAGCTTTATATGTATGAATCGAATGATGTTATGAACATCATTACTACCTTAAGTTCCTTGGATGAACCTACTGGAAAAGAGAAAAATGGATCTAGCTTCAATGGATCCTTGGATGGCTCAAAGTTCTTGAAGCAAAATCATGACACGAAAACAAGTTCAAGTAAGATCATCACTTGAAATAAGATTGTTATAGTTATAGAAATTGAACCAAAGTTTGAATATGATTATTACCTTGTATTAGAATGATAACCTACTGTAAGAAACAAAGATTTCTTGAGGTTGGATGATCACCTTACAAGATTGGAAGTGAGCTAGCAAACTTGAAAGTATTCTTGATTTTATGTAACTAGAACTTGTAAAATATATGAAGAACACTTAGAACTTGAAGATAGAACTTGAGAGAGATCAATTAGATGAAGAAAATTGAAGAATTAAAGTGTTTGTAGGTGTTTTTGGTCGTTGGTGTATGGATTAGATATAAAGGATATGTAATTTTGTTTTCATGTAAATAAGTCATGAATGATTACTCATATTTTTGTAATTTTATGAGATATTTCATGCTAGTTGCCAAATGATGGTTCCCACATGTTTTAGGTGACTCACATGGGCTGCTAAGAGCTAATCATTGGAGTGTATATACCAATAGTACATACATCTAAAAGCTGTGTATTGTACGAGTACGAATACGGGTGCATACGAGTAGAATTGTTGATGAAACTGAACGAGGATGTAATTGTAAGCATTTTTGTTAAGTAGAAGTATTTTGATAAGTGTATTGAAGTCTTTCAAAAGTGTATAAATACATATTAAAACACTACATGTATATACATTTTAACTGAGTCGTTAAGTCATCGTTAGTCGTTACATGTAAGTGTTGTTTTGAAACCTTTAGGTTAACGATCTTGTTAAATGTTGTTAACCCAATGTTTATAATATCAAATGAGATTTTAAATTATTATATTATCATGATATTATCATGTATGAATATCTCTTAATATGATATATATACATTAAATGTCTTTACAACGATAATCGTTACATATATGTCTCGTTTAAAAATCATTAAGTTAGTAGTCTTGTTTTTACATATGTAGTTCATTGTTAATATACTTAATGATATGTTTACTTATCATAGTATCATGTTAACTATATATATATATCCATATATATGTCATCATATAGTTTTTACAAGTTTTAACGTTCGTGAATCACCGGTCAACTTGGGTGGTCAATTGTCTATATGAAACATATTTCAATTAATCAAGTCTTAACAAGTTTGATTGCTTAACATGTTGGAAACATTTAATCATGTAAATATCAATCTCAATTAATATATATAAACATGGAAAAGTTCGGGTCACTACATTAGCAACTCGCGCTTCTATAACCACTGGACCATCGGATGGATTTGTGTTACACATAGAAGGAATTTATATTAATTGCTCTTCCCAATCATCTAACACTTCTGCCTTCCTCCGTTGTCCAGCTTTCCATGGATGTATCATGCCCACTTCTATGGGTATGAATTCGTTATCCTCGCCGTCCTTATCAGTGTTGGTGAGATGATTCGTCTTAATAATGGATGGCGCCATTGTTAACACCTATTTCCTTATGAGGTAAGGCTTAGTGTGTCAACAAGATACTAGAAGTAATCTAGCTTTAGGAGGGCGGAGTGTTGCCGATTGATTTTTACCCTCGGGAAATAATCCCTGTAGACACGGTTCACAAGTGTAGAAACTTGTGGGGTGGCTTAATCAATCTGTCGTCTGTAGAGCGTAAAAGTGCTAGCCGGATGACTTCTAGTGAGAGAAAGTAGAGAGAGAAAGAGAAGTGAAGTCTCAGCTCTCAAAGTTGTCAGAATGTCTGAACCGTGTAAAATGACGACCCAAGGGGTCTATTTATAGTGTCAGATCCACCAGATTGTTCGGGGACACGTGTCAGATGATGATACGTTCTGTTATTCGTGATCTGAAATTTATGCTGAAGGCGGCGTTCTCCGGCCAAGGCTTACGCGCTAGGCGGCCTTCAGGGCTTACGCATGACGGAGCAGCCTGTACAACGGAGTACGCTGGACGGTTAACTTCACAAAACTGTTGCTTCCAGCCTTCCTGATGCTACTTTTATGCTGCCATTACGCCTTTTATGCGTGTATACGATAGGATACACCATTAGTTAGTAATCTACAACTAGTTGTCCACAGTTAGATGTATTGAAATAAATCAATATATATTATCTCGAATCAATCCATGACCCAGTGTATACAAGTCTCAGGCTAGATCACAACTCAAAGTATATATATTATTTTAGAATCAACCTCAACCCTGTATAGCTAACTCAAGCATTACTGCATATAGAGTGTCTATGGTTGTTCCAAATAATATATATAGATGGGTCGATATGATATGTCAAAACATTGTATACGTGTCTATGGTATCCCAATATTACATAATATATATTAGAATACATGTATAATACAATATAAGTTAGTTAAGTTATGGTTAGTCTAGATTTGTTACAAAATTTTCGTAGCTAAAACTAGCAAATCTATCCAATTTTGTTTTACCCGTCATTTCTTCGTTTCAAATTCATTTTGAGTGATTCAAGTTGCTATGGTTTCATAATGAACTGAAATTTATGAAACTAAACAGAAAAAATATAAGTTTATAGTCAGAAATACAGGTTACAAGTCATTTTTAAAGACGTAGTCATTTTCGTCGAAAAAATGACATCTTGATGACCATTTTGAAAAACATACTTCAACTTTGTGTTTAACCATGATTTTTGGATATAGTATCATATTCATATGAAATATCATTTTTCCAGAAAACAAACTTCCAATTCAAAGATTAAGATAGTTTTTATTTTTCTAACCCAAAACAGCCCCCGGTTTCACTACGACGGCATATGTCAGGTTTTACGGTGTTCTTCGTGTTTTCAGGTTTTAAATCATTAAGTTGGCATATAATATAGATATAGAACATGTGTTTAATTGATTTTAAAAGTTATGTTAGAAGGATTAACTTTGTTTGCGAACAAGTTTAGAATTAACTAAACTATGTTCTAGTGATTACAAGTTTAAATCTTCGAATAAGATAGTTATATATATACGAATCGAATGATGTTATGAACATCATTATTACCTTAAGTTTAGTAGGTAAACCTACTGGAAGCGACAAAAATTGATCTAGCTTCAAAGGATCTTGGATGGCTTGAAAGTTCTTGAAGTAGAATCATGACACAAAAACAAGTTCAAGTATGATTTTTACTCGAATTAAGATAGTTTATAGTTATAGAAATCGAATCAAAGTTTGAATTTGAATATTACCTTGAATTAGAATGATAACCTACTGTAAATAATAGAGGTTTCTTGATCTTAGATGATTACTTGGAATAGATTAGAAAGCTTGGAAGTAGACTTGTAAACTTGAAAGTATTCTTGATTTTATGAAACTAGAACTTATAGAATTTATGAAGAACACTTAGAACTTGAAGATAGAACTTGAGAGAGATCAATTAGATGAAGAAAATTGAAGAATGAAAGTGTTTGTAGGTGTTTTTGGTCGTTGGTATATGGATTAGATATAAAGGATGTGTAAGTTTGTTTTCTTGTAAATAATTCATGAATGATTTATAATATTTTTTGTAATTTTGTGAGATGTTTCATGCTAGTTGTAGTGACCCGAACTTTTCCATGTTTATATATATTAAATGAATTTGGTATATTTACATGATTAAATGTTTTCAACATGTTAAGCAATCAAACTTGTTAAGACTTGATTATTTAAAATGTGCTTCATATAGACAATTGACCACCCAAGTTGACCGGCGATTCACGAACATTAAAAATTTGTAAAAACTACATGATGATATATATATGGATATATATATGGTTAACATGAGATTATGATAAGTAAGTATCTTACTAAGTATATTAACAATGAGTGATATACATAAAAATGAGTTTATTGAATTAAGAAACTCGAAACGATATATATAACGATTATCGTTATAACAACGTATTACTAAATACATATGAATCATATTAAGATATTGATACACTATTTTTAACATGATAAAATGATAATTAAGTATATCATTAAGTGTGTTAACAATGAACTACATGTAAAACAAGACTACTAACTTAAGAATTTTGAAACGAGGCATATATGTAACGATTATCGTTGTAACAACATTTAACTGTATATATATCATACTAAGATATATTAATATATCATAATATCATGATAATGTAATAATTTAACATCTCTTTAGATATAATAAACAATGGGTTAACAATATTCAACAAGATCGTTAACCTAAAGGTTTCAAAACAACATTTACATGTAACGACTAACGATGACTTAACGACTCAGTTAAAATGTATATACATGTAGTGTTTTAATATGTATTCATACACTTTTGGAAGACTTCAAGACACTTATCAAAATACTTCTACTTAACAAAAATGCTTACAATTACATCCTCGTTCAGTTTCATCAACAATTCTACTCGTATGCACCTGTATTCGTACTCGTACAATACACAGCTTTTAGATGTATGTACTATTGGTATATACAATCCAATGATCAGCTCTTAGCAGCCCATGTGAGTCACCTAACACATGTGGGAACCATCATTTGTCAACTAGCATGAAATATCTCATAAAATTACAAAAATATTAGTAATCATTCATGACTTATTTACATGTAAACAAAATTACACATCCTTTATATCTAATCCATATACCAACGACCAAAAACACCTACAAACACTTTCATTCTTCAGTTTTCTTCATCTAAGTGATCTCTCTCAAGTTCTATCTTCAAGTTCTAAGTGTTCTTCATAAATTCTACAAGTTCTAGTTTCATAAAATCAAGAATAATTCCAAGTTTACTAGCTCACTTCCAATCTTGTAAAGTGATCACTCAACCTCAAGAAATCCTTGTTGTTTATAGTAAGATATCATTCTAAATCAAGGTAATACTCATATACAAACTTTGATTCAATTCCTATAACTATAACTATCTTAATTCGAGTGATAATCTTACTTGAACTTGTTTTCGTGTCATGATTCTGCTTCAAGAACTTTCAAGCCATCCAAGATCCTTTGAAGCTAGATCATTTCTTGTCACTTCTAGTAGGTTTATCTACTAAACTTGAGGTAGTAATGATGTTCATAACATCATTCGATTCATATATATAACACTACCTTATTCGAAGATTTAAACTTGAAATCACTAGAACATAGTTTAGTTAATTCTAAACTTGTTCACAAACAAAAGTAAATCCTTCTAACTTGACTTTTAAAATCAACTAAACACATGTTCTATATCTATATGATATGATAACTTAATGATTTAAAACCGAGAAACACGAAAACACCGTAAAACCGGATATACGCCGTCGTAGTAACACCACGGACTGTTTTGGGTTAGTTAATTAAAAACTATGATAAACTTTGATTTAAAAGTTGTTCTTCTGGGAAAATGATTTTTCTTATGAACATGAAACTATATCTAAAAATCATGGTTAAACTCAAAGTAGAAGTATGGTTTCCAAAATGGTCATCTAGACGTCGTTCTTTCGACTGAAATGACTACCTTTATAAAAACAACTTGTAACCTGTATTTCCGACTATAAACTTATACTTTTTCTATTTAGATTCATAAACTTATGTTCAATATGAAACCATATCAACTTGAAACACTCAAAACGGATTTAAAACGAAGAAGTTATGCGTAAAACAAGATTGGATAATTTTTCTTGTTGTAGCTACGTGAAAATTGGTAACAAATATATATTAATCATATCCTAGCTAACTTATATTGTATTACATGTATTCTAATATATTATGTAATCTTGGGATACCATAGACACGTATGCAAATGTTTTGACATATCATATCGACCCATGTATATATATTATTTGGAACAACCATAGACACTCTATATGCAGTAATGTTGGAGTTAGCTATACAGGGGTGTATTGAAATGTCCCGTTCTTATTGATTAAAAACGTTCCATATTAATTGATTTCGTTGCGAGGTTTTGACCTCTATATGAGACGTTTTTCAAAGACTGCATTCATTTTTAAAACAAACCATAACTTTTATTTCATATATAAAGGTTTTAAAAAGCTTTACGTAGATTATCAAATAATGATAATCTAAAATATCCTGTTTACACACGACCATTACATAATGGTTTACAATACAAATATGTTACAACAAAATAAGTTTCTTGAATGCAGTTTTTACACAATATCATACAAGCATGGACTCCAAATCTCGTCCTTATTTAAGTATGCGACAGCGAAAGCTCTTAATAATCACCTGAGAATAAACATGCTTAAAACGTCAACAAAAATGTTGGTGAGTTATAGGTTTAACCTATATATATCAAATCATAATAATAGACCACAAGATTTCATATTTCAATACACATCCCATACATAGAGATAAAAATCATTCATATGGTGAACACCTGGTAACCGAAATTAACAAGATGCATATATAAGAATATCCCCATCATTCCGGGACACCCTTCGGATATGATATAAATTTCGAAGTACTAAAGCATCCGGTACTTTGGATGGGGTTTGTTAGGCCCAATAGATCTATCTTTAGGATTCGCGTCAATTAGGGTGTCTGTTCCCTTATTCTTAGATTACCAGACTTTAATAAAAAGGGGCGTATTCGATTTTGATAATTCAACCATAGAATGTAGTTTCACGTACTTGTGTCTATTTTGTAAATCATTTATAAAACCTGCATGTATTCTCATCCCAAAAATATTAGATTTTAAAAGTGGGACTATAACTCACTTTCACATATTTTTACTTCGTCGGGAAGTAAGACTTGGCCACTGGTTGATTCACGAACCTATAACAATATATACATATATATCAAAGTATGTTCAAAATATATTTACAACACTTTTAATATATTTTGATGTTTTAAGTTTATTAAGTCAGCTGTCCTCGTTAGTAACCTACAACTAGTTGTCCACAGTTAGATGTACAGAAATAAATCGATAAATATTATCTTGAATCAATCCACGACCCAGTGTATATGTATCTCAGTATTGATCACAACTCAAACTATATATATTTTGGAATCAACCTCAACCCTGTATAGCTAACTCCAACATTCACATATAGAGTGTCTATGGTTGTTCCGAAATATATATAGATGTGTCGACATGATAGGTCGAAACATTGTATACGTGTCTATGGTATCTCAAGATTACATAATATACAATACAAGTTGATTAAGTTTTGGTTGGAATAGATTTGTTACCAATTTTCACGTAGCTAAAATGAGAAAAATTATCCAATCTTGTTTTACCCATAACTCCTTCATTTTAAATCCGTTTTGAGTGAATCAATTTGCTATGGTTTCATATTGAACTCTATTTTATGAATCTAAACAGAAAAAGTATAGGTTTATAGTTGGAAAAATAAGTTACAAGTCGTTTTTGTAAAGGTAGTCATTTCAGTCGAAAGAACGACGTCTAGATGACCATTTTAGAAAACATACTTCCACTTTGAGTTTAAGCATAATTTTTGGATATAGTTTCATGTTCATAATAAAAATCATTTTCTCAGAATAGCAACTTTTAAATCAAAGTTTATCATTGTTTTTAATTAACTAACCCAAAACAGCCCGCGGTGTTACTACGACGGCGTAAATCCGGTTTTACGGTGTTTTTCGTGTTTCCAGGTTTTAAATCATTAAGTTAGCATATCATATAGATATAGAACATGTGTTTAATTGATTTTAAAAGTCAAGTTAGAAGGATTAACTTTTGTTTGCGAACAAGTTTAGAATTAACTAAACTATGTTCTAGTGATTACAAGTTTAAACCTTCGAATAAGATAGCTTTATATGTATGAATCGAATGATGTTATGAACAACATTACTACCTTAAGTTCCTTGGATAAACCTACTGGAAAAGAGAAAAATGGATCTAGCTTCAACAGATCCTTGGATGGCTCGAAGTTCTTGAAGCAGAATCATGACACGAAAACAAGTTCAAGTAAGATCATCACTTGAAATAAGATTGTTATAGTTATAGAAATTGAACCAAAGTTTGAATATGATTATTACCTTGTATTAGAATGATAACCTACTGTAAGAAACAAAGATTTCTTGAGGTTGGATGATCACCTTACAAGATTGGAAGTGAGCTAGCAAACTTAAAAGTATTCTTGATTTTATGAAACTAGAACTTTTGAAATTTATGAAGAACACTTAGAACTTGAAGATAGAACTTGAGAGAGATCAATTAGATGAAGAAAATTGAAGAATGAAAGTGTTTGTAGGTGTTTTTGGTCGTTGGTGTATGGATTAGATATAAAGGATATGTAATTTTGTTTTCATGTAAATAAGTCATGAATGATTACTCATATTTTTGTAATTTTATGAGATATTTCATGCTAGTTGCCAAATGATGGTTCCCACATGTGTTAGGTGACTCACATGGGCTGCTAAGAGCTGATCATTAGAGTGTATATACCAATAGTACATACATCTAAAAGCTGTGTATTGTACGAGTACGAATACGGGTGCATACGAGTAGAATTGTTGATGAAAGTGAACGAGGATGTAATTGTAAGCATTTTTGTTAAGTAGAAGTATTTTGATAAGTGTCTTGAAGTCTTTCAAAAGTGTATGAATACATATTAAAACACTACATGTATATACATTTTAACTGAGTCGTTAAGTCATCGTTAGTCGTTACATGTAAATGTTGTTTTGAAACCTTTAGGTTAACGATCTTGTTGAATGTTGTTAACCCATTGTTTATTATAACAAATGAGATGTTAAATTATTATATTATCATGATATTATGATATATAATATATCTTAGTATGATGTATATACAGTTAAATGTCGTTACAACGATAATCGTTACATATATGTCTCGTTTCGAAATCATTAAGTTAGTAGCCTTATTTTTACATATGTATTTCATTGTTAATACACTTAATAATATATTTACTTATCATTTAACATAATTAACCAAGTGTATCAATATCTTAATATGATTCATATGTACCTAGTAAGACGTTGTTATAACGATAATCGTTATATATATCGTTTTCGAGTTTCTTAAATTAATAGTCTCATTTTTATGTATATAACTCATTGTTAAAATACCTAATGAGATACATACTTATAATAAAGACATGTTAACTATATATATAACCATATATATGTCATCGTATAGTTTTTATAAGTTTTAACGTTCGTGAATCACCGGTCAACTTGGGTGGTCAATTGTCTATATGAAACATATTTCAATTAATCAAGTCTTAACAAGTTTGATTTCTTAACATGTTGGAAACATTTAATCATGTAAATATCAATCTTAATTAATTTATATAAACATGGAAAAGTTCGGGTCACTACAGTACCTACCCGTTAAATAAATTTCGTCCCGAAATTTTAAGCTGTTGAAGGTGTTGACGAATCTTCTGGAAATAGATGCGGGTATTTCTTCTTCATCTGATCTTCACGCTCCCAGGTGAACTCGGGTCCTCTACGAGCATTCCATCGAACCTTAACAATTGGTATCTTGTTTTGCTTAAGTCTTTTAACCTCACGATCCATTATTTCGACGGGTTCTTCGATAAATTGAAGTTTTTCGTTGATTTGGATTTCATCTAACGGAATAGTGAGATCTTCTTTAGCAAAACATTTCTTCAAATTCGAGACGTGGAAAGTGTTATGTACAGCCGCGAGTTGTTGAGGTAACTCAAGTCGGTAAGCTACTGGTCCGACACGATCAATAATCTTGAATGGTCCAATATACCTTGGATTTAATTTCCCTCGTTTACCAAATCGAACAACGCCTTTCCAAGGTGCAACTTTAAGCATGACCATCTCTCCAATTTCAAATTCTATATCTTTTCTTTTAATGTCAGCGTAGCTCTTTTGTCGACTTTGGGCAGTTTTCAACCGTTGTTGAATTTGGATGATCTTCTCGGTAGTTTCTTGTATAATCTCCGGACCCGTAATCTGTCTATCCCCCACTTCACTCCAACAAATCGGAGACCTGCACTTTCTACCATAAAGTGCTTCAAACGGCGCCATCTCAATGCTTGAATGGTAGCTGTTGTTGTAGGAAAATTCTGCTAACGGTAGATGTCGATCCCAACTGTTTCCGAAATCAATAACACATGCTCGTAGCATGTCTTCAAGCGTTTGTATCGTCCTTTCGCTCTGCCCATCAGTTTGTGGATGATAGGCAGTACTCATGTCTAGACGAGTTCCTAATGCTTGCTGTAATGTCTGCCAGAATCTTGAAATAAATCTGCCATCCCTATCAGAGATAATAGAGATTGGTATTCCATGTCTGGAGACGACTTCCTTCAAATACAGTCGTGCTAACTTCTCCATCTTGTCATCTTCTCTTATTGGTAGGAAGTGTGCTGATTTGGTGAGACGATCAACTATTACCCAAATAGTATCAAAACCACTTGCAGTCCTTGGCAATTTAGTGATGAAATCCATTGTAATGTTTTCCCATTTCCATTCCGGGATTTCAGGTTGTTGAAGTAGACCTGATGGTTTCTGATGCTCAGCTTTGACCTTAGAACACGTCAAACATTCTCCTACGTATTTAGCAACATCGGCTTTCATACCCGGCCACCAAAAATGTTTCTTGAGATCCTTGTACATCTTCCCCGTTCCAGGATGTATTGAGTATCTGGTTTTATGAGCTTCTCTAAGTACCATTTCTCTCATATCTCCAAATTTTGGTACCCAAATCCTTTCAGCCCTATACCGGGTTCCGTCTTCCCGAATATTAAGATGCTTCTCCGATCCTTTGGGTATTTCATCCTTTAAATTTCCCTCTTTTAAAACTCCTTGTTGCGCCTCCTTTATTTGAGTAGTAAGGTTATTATGAATCATTATATTCATAGATTTTACTCGAATGGGTTCTCTGTCCTTCCTGCTCAAGGCATCGGCTACCACATTTGCCTTCCCCGGGTGGTAACGAATCTCAAAGTCATAATCATTCAATAATTCAATCCACCTACGCTGCCTCATATTCAGTTGTTTCTGATTAAATATGTATTGAAGACTTTTGTGGTCGGTATATATAATACTTTTGACCCCATATAAGTAGTGCCTCCAAGTCTTTAATGCAAAAACAACCGCGCCTAATTCCAAATCATGTGTCGTATAATTTTGTTCGTGAATCTTCAATTGTCTAGACGCATAAGCAATCACCTTCGTTCGTTGCATTAATACACAACCGAGACCTTGCTTTGATACGTCACAATAAATCACAAAATCATCATTCCCTTCAGGCAATGACAATATAGGTGCCGTAGTTAGCTTTTTCTTCAATAACTGAAACGCTTTCTCTTGTTCATCATTCCATTCAAATTTCTTCCCTTTATGCGTTAATGTAGTCAAGGGTTTTGCTATTCTGGAAAAGTCTTGGATGAACCTTCTGTAGTAACCAGCTAGTCCTAAAAACTGGCGTATGTGTTTCGGAGTTTTCGGGGTTTCCCACTTTTCAACAGTTTCTATCTTTGCCGGATCCACCTTAATACCTTCTTTGTTCACTATGTGACCGAGGAATTGAACTTCTTCCAACCAAAATGCACACTTTGAAAACTTAGCGTACAATTCTTCCTTCCTCAATACTTCTAACACCTTTCTCAAATGTTCACCGTGTTCTTGGTCATTCTTTGAGTAAATAAGTATGTCATCAATGAAAACAATGACAAACTTGTCAAGGTATGGTCCACACACTCGGTTCATAAGGTCCATGAACACAGCTGGTGCATTAGTTAAACCAAACGGCATGACCATAAACTCGTAATGACCGTAACGTGTTCTGAAAGCAGTCTTTGGAATATCATCTTCTTTCACCCGCATTTGATGATACCCGGAACGTAAGTCAATCTTTGAATAAACAGACGAGCCTTGTAGTTGATCAAATAAGTCATCGATTCTCGGTAGTGGGTAGCGGTTCTTGATGGTAAGTTTGTTCAACTCTCGCTAGTCGATACACAACCTGAATGTACCATCTTTCTTCTTGACAAACAAAACAGGAGCTCCCCACGGTGATGTGCTTGGTCGAATGAAACCACGCTCTAAAAGTTCTTGTAATTGGCTTTGTAGTTCTTTCATCTCGCTGGGTGCGAGTCTGTAAGGAGCACGAGCTATTGGTGCAGCTCCTGGTACAAGATCTATTTGAAATTCAACGGATCGATGTGGGGGTAATCCCGGTAATTCTTTCGGAAATACATCGGGAAATTCTTTTGCAATGGGAACATCATTGATGCTCTTTTCTTCAGTTTGTACTTTCTCAACGTGTGCTAGAACAGCATAGCAACCTTTTCTTATTAGTTTTTGTGCCTTCAAATTACTAATAAGATGTAGCTTCGTGTTGCCCTTTTCTCCGTACACCATTAAGGGTTTTCCTTTTTCTCGTATAATGCGAATTGCATTTTTGTAACAAACGATCTCTGCTTTCACTTCTTTCAACCAGTCCATACCGATTATCACATCAAAACTCCCTAACTCTACTGGTATCAAATCAATCTTAAATGTTTCGCTAACCAGTTTAATTTCTCGATTCCGACATATATTATCTGCTGAAATTAATTTACCATTTGCTAATTCGAGTAAAAATTTACTATCCAAAGGCGTCAATGGACAACTTAATTTAGCACAAAAATCTCTACTCATACAGCTTCTATCTGCACCCGAATCAAATAAAACGTAAGCAGATTTATTCTCAATAAGAAACGTACCCGTAACAAGCTCCGGGTCTTCCTGTGCCTCTGCCGCATTAATATTGAAAACTCTTCCGTGGCCTTGTCCATTCGTGTTCTCCTGGTTCGGGCAATTTCTAATAATGTGGCCCGGTTTTCCACATTTATAACAAACTACATTGGCATAACTTGCTCCGACACTACTTGCTCCGCCATTACTCGTTCCGGCACCATTTGTTCCTTTCGTTCTGTTAACCCCTGGTCCGTAGACCTCACACTTCGCCGCGCTATGACCATTTCTTTTACACTTGTTGCAACATTTGGTGCAGAACCCCGAGTGATACTTTTCACACCTTTGGCATAGCTGCTTCTGGTTGTTGTTGTTGTTGTTGCGGTTATTATTGTTGTTGGGATGATTGTTGTAGTTGCTGTTGTTGTTGTTGTTGTTGTTGTTGTTGTTGTTGGGCCGTTTGTTGTAGTTGCGATTGATGTTGCGATTGTTGGGATAATTGTTGCGATTATTGTTGTAATTGTTGTTGTTGTTGTATTGGTGATTCTTATCACCGTTTTCCTCCCACTTTCTTTTGACTTGCTTCACATTGGCCACTTCAGCAGTCTGTTCTTTAATTCTTTCTTCAATCTGGTTCACTAGTTTGTGAGCCATTCTACATGCCTGTTGTATGGAGGCGGGCTCGTGTGAACTTATATCTTCTTGGATTCTTTCCGGTAATCCTTTCACAAACGCGTCGATCTTCTCTTCCTCATCTTCGAATGCTCCCGGACACAATAGGCACAATTCTGTGAATCGTCTTTCGTACGTGGTGTAGTGACCCGAACTTTTCCATGTTTATATATATTAATTGAGATTGATATTTACATGATTAAATGTTTCCAACATGTTAAGCAATCAAACTTGTTAAGACTTGATTAATTGAAATATGTTTCATATAGACAATTGACCATCCAAGTTGATCGGTGATTCACGAACGTTAAAACTTGTAAAAACTATATGATGACATATATATGGATATATATATATAGTTAATATGATACTATGATAAGAAAACATATCATAAAGTATATTAACAATGAACTACATATGTAAAAACAAGACTACTAACTTAATGATTTTTAAACGAGACATATATGTAACGATTATCGTTGTAAAGACATTTAATGTATATATATCATATTAAGAGATATTCATACATGATAATATCATGATAATATAATAATTTAAAATCTCATTTGATATTATAAACATTGAGTTAACAACATTTAACAAGATCGTTAACCTAAAGGTTTCAAAACAACACTTACATGTAACGACTAACGATGACTTAACGACTCAGTTAAAATGTATATACATGTAGTGTTTTAATATGTATTTATACACTTTTGAAAGACTTCAATACACTTATCAAAATACTTCTACTTAACAAAAATGCTTACAATTACATCCTCGTTCAGTTTCATCAACAATTCTACTCGTATGCACCCGTATTCGTACTCGTACAATACACAGCTTTTAGATGTATGTACTATTGGTATATACACTCCAATGATCAGCTCTTAGCAGCCCACGTGAGTCACCTAACACATGTGGGAACCATCATTTGGCAACTAGCATGAAATATCTCATAAAATTACAAAAATATGAGTAATCATTCATGACTTATTTACATGAAAACAAAATTACATATCCTTTATATCTAATCCATACACCAACGACCAAAAACACCTACAAACACTTTCATTCTTCAATTTTCTTCATCTAATTGATCTCTCTCAAGTTCTATCTTCAAGTTCTAAGTGTTCTTCATAAATTCCAAAAGTTCTAGTTTCATAAAATCAAGAATACTTTCAAGTTTGCTAGCTCACTTCCAATCTTGTAAGGTGATCATCCAACCTCAAGAAATCTTTGTTTCTTACAGTAGGTTATCATTCTAATACAAGGTAATAATCATATTCAAACTTTGGTTCAATTTCTATAACTATAACAATCTTATTTCAAGTGATGATCTTACTTGAACTTGTTTTCGTGTCATGATTCTGCTTCAAGAACTTCGAGCCATCCAAGGATCCATTGAAGCTAGATCCATTTTTCTCTTTTCCAGTAGGTTTATCCAAGGAAATTAAGGTAGTAATGATGTTCATAACATCATTCGATTCATACATATAAAGCTATCTTATTCGAAGGTTTAAACTTGTAATCACTAGAACATAGTTTAGTTAATTCTAAACTTGTTCGCAAACAAAAGTTAATCCTTCTAACTTGACTTTTAAAATCAACTAAACACATGTTCTATATCTATATGATATGCTAACTTAATGATTTAAAACCTGGAAACACGAAAAACACCGTAAAACCGGATTTACGCCGTCGTAGTAACACCGCGGGCTGTTTTGGGTTAGTTAATTAAAAACTATGATAAACTTTGATTTAAAAGTTGTTATTCTGAGAAAATGATTTTTATTATGAACATGAAACTATATCCAAAAATTATGGTTAAACTCAAAGTGGAAGTATGTTTTCTAAAATGGTCATCTAGACGTCGTTCTTTCGACTGAAATGACTACCTTTACAAAAACGACTTGTAACTTATTTTTCCGACTATAAACCTATACTTTTTCTGTTTAGATTCATAAAATAGAGTTCAATATGAAATCATAGCAATTTGATTCACTCAAAACGGATTTAAAATGAAGAAGTTATGGGTAAAACAAGATTGGATAATTTTTCTCATTTTAGCTACGTGAAAATTGGTAACAAATCTATTCCAACCATAACTTAATCAACTTGTATTGTATATTATGTAATCTTGAGATACCATAGACACGTATACAATGTTTCGACCTATCATGTCGACACATCTATATATATTTCGGAACAACCATAGACACTCTATATGTGAATGTTGGAGTTAGCTATACAGGGTTGAGGTTGATTCCAAAATATATATAGTTTGAGTTGTGATCAATACTGAGATACGTATACACTGGGTCGTGGATTGATTCAAGATAATATTTATCGATTTATTTCTGTACATCTAACTGTGGACAACTAGTTATAGGTTACTAACGAGGACAGCTGACTTAATAAACTTAAAACATCAAAATATATTAAAAGTGTTGTAAATATATTTTGAACATACTTTAATATATATGTATATATTGTTATAGGTTCGTGAATCAACAGTGGCCAAGTCTTACTTCCCGACGAAGTAAAAATCTGTGAAAGTGAGTTATAGTCCCACTTTTAAAATCTAATATTTTTGGGATGAGAATACATGCAGGTTTTATAAATGATTTACAAAATAGACACAAGTACGTGAAATTACATTCTATGGTTGAATTATCAAAATCGAATATGCCCCTTTTTATTAAGTCTGGTAATCTAAGAATTAGGGAACAGACACCCTAATTGACGCGAATCCTAAAGATAGATCTATTGGGCCTAACAAACCCCATCCAAAGTACCGGATGCTTTAGTACTTCGAAATTTATATCATATCCGAAGGGTGTCCCGGAATGATGGGGATATTCTTATATATGCATCTTGTTATTGTCGGTTACCAGGTGTTCACCATATGAATGATTTTTATCTCTATGTATGGGATGTGTATTGAAATATGAAATCTTGTGGTCTATTGTTACGATTTGATATATATAGGTTAAACCTATAACTCACCAACATTTTTGTTGACGTTTAAAGCATGTTTATTCTCAGGTGAATATTAAGAGCTTCCGCTGTTGCATACTAAAATAAGGACAAGATTTGGAGTCCATGTGTAACATCCCGCATTTTTCCGTTAAATTATTTTAACGCCCGTCTTTTTCTTTTTAAATAATACCCTTCGTATCTAGATTCGTATCCTTTGTTAAGTAACATTTTAAATATTCTCGTTATCGGATTTTAATATCTCCCGTACTCCCGTGAAATTTAAAATATTCGATCGGTTAAATCCCGCACCCGCTTCTAAACTCGAGGGACTAAAATTGACACGGGGCAAACTAGTTGACTAGGTCAACTAGTCCACCCCAATCACCACCATTCAATCACCTCCATCTCTCTCTCTTTCTCTCTAGCAAGAACACACACACAAACACCCAATTCAATCATTCATCATCTAAATTCGATCTAGGAGGCTTACAACAAAACAAATTACATATTTGGAATCCTCTCTTCATCCTCTACAATTTGATACCAACTTCATCTCGTTTGGGTAACATTTCTAAAACTCTAGATTTCTCTAAATTCGTGTTTTTGATTTGAAATGGTGTTAGTTAGTGTCTATGGCTCGTGTCTAGCATGAATATATGATTTACTTGCTCGATTTGTTGTTTTGAGTAACTAGTTTGAACATTTGAAATGGGTTTGCTTAATCTTGCATTTTGAAAGATTAAATGTTGTTTGATTGTTCAAGTACATGTTTTAAAAGTGTTACTAGTATCTTTAGCTTCGTTTTGATGTATAGGTTGATTAAGGAAACATCAAACTCATGACTATTGATTTTTGTGAATTTTCGTTAGAGTTTGATAGACTTTAAATGAACTTTTGATGATTTGAATGCCATGAAATGTTGTTAGTAAGTGTTTAGTTGTATTACATGTTTCATTACCTTCAAAACGGCATATCATATGTATAAATTGGATTCCCGAAACTTGAATTGCAATTGATGAACTTGAAACCTTGTTTTGGAACGTTTAACGAACTTTCGACGAGATTTTTGTTGTCTAAAATGATAAATTTGATTTAGGAAATGTATCTAGTTGTGTTCCTTGTCGAAAGAGCTTTCCGGTGATATAAAATACATGTCTTGATTGTTTGCGGATCATAAACTAGGATTGATTGAAGTTTGGCTCGTGCCTTGTGTTTTCTGCAAACAGGACCTGTAAGCCTTTTGGGACGCCGTCCCAACTTCCTAGACGCCGTCCCACCCTTCATATTGGGACGCCGTCCTGACAATTGGGATACCGTCCCACTCTTCATATCAGGACACCGTCCTGATTTTTGGGAAACCGTCCTGATACACTAAAATGGGCTGTTTGCTTTGATATTTTGACGTAAAATGTTTGCTATGCTACGGACCTCCGATTAACATGAAACTTGGCCAACATGCTCATATATGATTATATAACTTAGAAAAATTGTCGGATACCCAACCCGACCCCGTTGACTTTTCCGTTGACTTTGACCCGACCAAGTTTGACTTTTTGTCAAACTTAACCAAATACTTATGCAACCTTTCTAACATGATTAATTACTTGTAACTTGCATGAAACTTGACTAGTTGATTCACATGTTAATATAATCGAGTCGTAACGAGCCATAGGACTAATTGAACATCTTTGACCGTTTGTGCTTACCGATATTGATATAACCTATATGTTTGTAGTGACCCGAACTTTTCCATGTTTATATATATTAATTGAGATTGATATTTACATGATTAAATGTTTCCAACATGTTAAGCAATCAAACTTGTTAAGACTTGATTAATTGAAATAGGTTTCATATAGACAATTGACCACCCAAGTTGACCGGTGATTCACGAACGTTAAAACTTGTAAAAAAACTATATGATGACATATATATGGTTATATATATAGTTAACATGATATTATGATAAGTAAACATATCATTAATTATATTAACAATGAACTACATATGTAAAAACAAGACTACTAACTTAATGATTTTGAAACGAGACATATATGTAACGTTTATCGTTGTAACGACATTTAATGTATATATATCATATTAAGAGATATTCGCACATCATAATATCATGATAATATAATAATTTAAAATCTCTTTTGATATTATAAACATTGGGTTAACAACATTTAACAAGATCGTGAACCTAAAGGTTTCAAAACAACACTTACATGTAACGACTAACGATGACTTAACGACTCAGTTAAAATGTATATACATGTAGTGTTTTAATATGTATTTATACACTTTTGAAAGACTTCAATACACTTATCAAAATACTTCTACTTAACAAAAATGCTTACAATTACATTCTCGTTCAGTTTCATCAACAATTCTACTCGTATGCACCCGTATTCGTACTCGTACAATACACAGCTTTTAGATGTATGTACTATTGGTATATACACTCCAATTATCAGCTCTTAGCAGCCCATGTGAGTCACCTAACACATGTGGGAACCATCATTTGGCAACTAGCATGAAATATCTCATAAGATTACAAAAATATGAGTAATCATTCATGACTTATTTACATGAAAACAAAATTACATATCCTTTATATCTAATCCATACACCAACGACCAAAACACCTACAAACACTTTCATTCTTCAATTTTCTTCATCTAATTGAACTCTCTCAAGTTCTATCTTCAAGTTCTAAGTGTTCTTCATAAATTCCAAAAGTTCTAGTTTCATAAAATCAAGAATACTTTCAAGTTTGCTAGCTCACTTCCAATCTTGTAAGGTGATCATCCAACCTCAAGAAATCTTTGTTTCTTACAGTAGGTTATCATTCTAATACAAGGTAATAATCATATTCAAACTTTGGTTCAATTTCTATAACTATAACAATCTTATTTCAAGTGATGATCTTACTTGAACTTGTTTTCGTGTCATGATTTTGCTTCAAGAACTTTGAGCCATCCAAGGATCCATTGAAGCTAGATCTATTTTTCTCTTTTCCAGTAGGTTCATCCAAGGAACTTAAGGTAGTAATGATGTTCATAACATCATTCGATTCATACATATAAAGCTATCTTATTCGAAGGTTTAAACTTGTAATCACTAGAACATAGTTTAGTTAATTCTAAACTTGTTCGCAAACAAAAGTTAATCCTTCTAACTTGACTTTTAAAATCAACTAAACACATGTTCTATATCTATATGATATGCTAACTTAATGATTTAAAACCTGGAAACACGAAAAACACCGTAAAACCGGATTTACGCCGTCGTAGTAACACCGCGGGCTGTTTTGGGTTAGTTAATTAAAAACTATGATAAACTTTGATTTAAAAGTTGTTATTCTGAGAAAATGATTTTTATTATGAACATGAAACTATATCCAAAAATTATGGTTAAACTCAAAGTGGAAGTATGTTTTCTAAAATGGTCATCTAGACGTCGTTCTTTCGACTGAAATGACTACCTTTACAAAAACGACTTGTAACTTATTTTTTCGACTAGAAACCTATACTTTTTTTGTTTAGATTCATAAAATAGAGTTCAATATGAAACCATAGCAATTTGATTCACTCAAAACGGATTTAAAATGAAGAAGTTATGGGTAAAACAAGATTGGATAATTTTCCTCATTTTAGCTACGTGAAAATTGGTAACAAATCTATTCCAACCATAACTTAATCAACTTGTATTATATATTATGTAATCTTGAGATACCATAGACACGTATACAATGTTTCGACCTATCATGTCGACACATCTATATATATTTCGGAACAACCATAGACACTCTATATGTGAATGTTGGAGTTAGCTATACAGGGTTGAGGTTGATTCCAAAATATATATAGTTTGAGTTGTGATCAATACTGAGATACGTATACACTGGGTCGTGGATTGATTCAAGATAATATTTATCGATTTATTTCTGTACATCTAACTGTGGACAACTAGTTGTAGGTTACTAACGAGGACAGCTGACTTAATAAACTTAAAACATCAAAATATATTAAAAGTGTTGTAAATATATTTTGAACATACTTTGATATATATGTATATATTGTTATAGGTTCGTGAATCAACCAGTGGCCAAGTCTTACTTCCCGACGAAGTAAAAATCTGTGAAAGTGAGTTATAGTCCCACTTTTAAAATCTAATATTTTTGGGATGAGAATACATGCAGGTTTTATAAATGATTTACAAAATAGACACAAGTACGTGAAACTACATTCTATGGTTGAATTATCGAAATCGAATATGCCCCTTTTTATTAAGTCTGGTAATCTAAGAATTAGGGAACAGACACCCTAATTGACGCGAATCCTAAAGATAGATCTATTGGGCCTAACAAACCCCATCCAAAGTACCGGATGCTTTAGTACTTCGAAATTTATATCATATCCGAAGGGTGTCCCGGAATGATGGGGATATTCTTATATATGCATCTTGTTATTGTCGGTTACCAGGTGTTCACCATATGAATGATTTTTATCTCTATGTATGGGATGTGTATTGAAATATGAAATCTTGTGGTCTATTGTTACGATTTGATATATATAGGTTAAACCTATAACTCACCAACATTTTTGTTGACGTTTCAAGCATGTTTATTCTCAGGTGATTATTAAGAGCTTCCGCTGTCGCATACTTAAATAAGGACAAGATTTGGAGTCCATGCTTGTATGATATTGTGTAAAAACTGCATTCAAGAAACTTATTTTGTTGTAACATATTTGTATTGTAAACCATTATGTAATGGTCGTGTGTAAACAGGATATTTTAGATTATCATTATTTGATGATCTACGTAAAGCTTTTTAAACCTTTATTGATGAAATAAAGGTTATGGTTTGTTTAAAAATGAATGCAGTCTTTGAAAAACGTCTCATATAGAGGTCAAAACCTCGCAACGAAATCAATTAATATGGAACGTTTTTAATCAATAAGAACGGGACATTTCAGTTGGTATCCGAGCGTTGGTCTTAGAGAACCAGAAAATTTGCATTAGTGTGTCTTATCGAGTTTGTTAGGATGCATTAGTGAGTCTGGACTTCGACCGTGTTTTCTTTAAAAATGATTGCTTAACATTTTTGTTGGAAACTATATATTTTTAACATATGAATATTATGTGATATATTAATCTCTTATATTATGTGATAGATGTCTACCTCTAGAACAAGTCCCATTGACTCACCTAATAATAATGAAGAGTCAAATGTAAATTGGAATGATTTGTGGACTGATTCACAAGTTCCCGAAGAGGAACCGGAAGAAGAGTCGGAACCGGAAGAAGAATCGGAACCGGAAGAAGAATCGGAACCGGATGAAGAAATAGAACCGGTGGGGGAAATAATAAAACGGTTAAGTAAAAGAAAATCCTCAACCAACCGACCAAAGTTAATTATGGTCAATGGTGTTTCCGCCAAGGAAGCAAAATATTGGGAGGATTACCAATTCTCCGATGAATCGGATTCCGACGAAAATTCCGATGATGTTATAGAAATTACCCCAACTGAATTTAAAAAGGCAAAAGAAAATAATAAGGGAAAGGGCATAAAAATAGAGAAATCTAATTCCAACCCCGATGAACTTTATATGTATCGTCAACCCCCGAAGTCCTTAAGTTGTAACAATGACCCGGGAACCTCTAAACCACCAGGTTTTTCTAAACCAATGTGGACAACGACGGCTCGTATTAGGGGAACATCATATATCCCTAGAAACTTGGCAAAACGAACCAAAACCGAAGAAGAAGAAACGAGCGAGTCGGAATAAGATAGTTGTATTCGTGTGGTGTAATATATGGAATATAGTGTTCTTATGCTTTATGATATATGTAAAAATTGCTTGTATTAATAAGTATTTTTTTTATGAATCTAACTCATGTCTATTTTACAGTTTAAAAACACAAAATGGATAGACAACCCAATATTTTAAGAGACCTACCCGGAGACATGATTGATGAAATCTTGTCTAGAGTCGGCCAGAATTCTTCGGCACAACTATTTAAGGCGAGATCAGTTTGTAAGACATTTGAAGAACGTTCCAAGAATGTCTTGGTTTATAAGAGACTTTCGTTTGAAAGATGGGGGATATCACATTGGGAAACCCATAAGTTACGATGTGTTTACTTTGACGCATATATTGCGGGGAACCCAAATGCTATTTTACGCAACGGGTTAAGAAATTATTTTGACTCAATATATCCGAATATTGGACTTCGTGATTTAGAAAAAGCGGCTAACATGCAACATAAAGAAGCATGTTATGCTTACGGATTAGTAATGTTCGCTTCTCACCAAAGTGAGAACAAGAACATCGGGCTACAACTATTAAACAAAACGTTTCCACAAGTGACGGAGTCGGTAATTGGGGTAAGAAATGAGGTTTTTAGATTATTACGGGACTGTTGGACATTACGTAACCCTCGTCCCTTTGATGACGTTACAACACGCTGTCTTATCAACGGCCATAACGGTTATGTTGCACAAGACCAAGGATGGGAAGTAGTCCTAGTAAAACCAGAATGCATGACTTGTTTCTGGACGTATGAATTACGTGTCTTTATTGCCTTTGCTGAACGACTTGTGTACTAGCTAGAATTGTCTTCACAACTATCTTGTATCAAAGTTATTGTGTGCTATATTTCATGCTTTATGTAAAATAAGCGGTATTGTAAGTTTGTAAAATATTGTATAAAAGTTTGAACGCGAAATATTATTATAATCAGTTTTTCATATAGAATTGTAGTAGTTGAATTGTATATTAGCTACTAAGTATGAACTTAACGGGTAGGTACTACCCGAATTTAAACTTATAAAACGCTAATATGAAGAAAAAGCTTTTATAAATGAGTTCATATTATGCTACGAAATACTATTAACTACTCTTAATATTCTGTATGATTAACTTGTTCCATTTAACTATTTTGAAGGAAATGGCACCGACTACTCGACACACCGTGAATATGAATGAAGAGGAATTCCGTACTTTTCTAGCTTCAAACATAGCCGCAGTACAGGCTGCGCTACATACCAACAATAACCTTGGATCTAGCAGTACAGGAAATCGTGTAGGATGCACCTACAAAGAATTCACTGCCTGCAAACCTTTGGAATTTGATGGAACCGAAGGACCGATCGGATTGAAACGGTGGACCGAGAAGGTTGAATCGGTGTTTGCCATAAGTAAGTGTACTGAAGAGGACAAAGTGAAGTACGCTACGCATACCTTCACAGGTTCTGCGTTAACATGGTGGAATACCTATCTAGAGCAAGTGGGACAAGATGATGCGTACGCACTACCGTGGTCAGCATTCAAGCACTTGATGAACGAGAAGTACCGTCCCAGAACCGAGGTCAATAAGCTCAAGACAGAACTTAGAGGGTTACGAACCCAAGGATTTGATATTACCACGTACGAAAGACGATTCACAGAATTGTGCCTATTGTGTCCGGGAGCATTCGAAGATGAGGAAGAGAAGATCGACGCGTTTGTGAAAGGATTACCGGAAAGAATCCAAGAAGATATAAGTTCACACGAGCCCGCCTCCATACAACAGGCATGTAGAATGGCTCACAAACTAGTGAACCAGATTGAAGAAAGAATTAAAGAACAGACTGCTGAAGAGGCCAATGTGAAGCAAGTCAAAAGAAAGTGGGAGGAAAACGGTGATAAGAATCACCAATACAACAACAACAGCAATTACAACAATAATCGCAACAATTATCCCAACAATCGCAACATCAATCGCAACTACAACAAACGGCCCAACAACAACAACAACAACAACAACAACCACAGCAACTACAACAATCATCCCAACAACAATAATAACCGCAACAACAACAACAATCAGAAGCAACTATGCCAAAGGTGTGAAAAGAATCACTCGGGGTTCTGCACCAAATTTTGCAACAAGTGTAAAAGAAATGGTCATAGCGCGGCGAAGTGTGAGGTCTACGGACCAGGGGTTAATAGAACGAAAGGAACAAATGGTGTCGGAACGAGTAATGGCGGAGCAAGTAGTGTCGGAGCAAGTTATGCCAATGTAGTTTGTTATAAATGTGGAAAACCAGGCCACATTATTAGAAATTGCCCGAACCAGGAGAACACGAATGGACAAGGCCGTGGAAGAGTTTTCAATATTAATGCGGTAGAGGCACAGGAAGACCCGGAGCTTGTTACGAGTACGTTTCTTATTGACAATAAATCTGCTTACGTTTTATTTGATTCGGGTGCGGATAGAAGCTATATGAGTAGAGATTTTTGTGCTAAATTAAGTTGTCCATTGACGCCTTTGGATAGTAAATTTTTACTCGAATTAGCAAATGGTAAATTAATTTCAGCAGATAATATATGTCGGAATCGAGAAATTAAACTGGTTAGCGAAACATTTAAGATTGATTTGATACCAGTAGAGTTAGGGAGTTTTGATGTGATAATCGGTATGGACTGGTTGAAAGAAGTGAAAGCGGAGATCGTTTGTTACAAAAATGCAATTCGCATTATACGAGAAAAAGGAAAACCCTTAATGGTGTACGGAGAAAAGGGCAACACGAAGCTACATCTTATTAGTAATTTGAAGGCACAAAAACTAATAAGAAAAGGTTGCTATGCTGTTCTAGCACACGTCGAGAAAGTACAAACTGAAGAAAAGAGCATCAATGATGTTCCCATTGCAAAAGAATTTCCCGATGTATTTCCGAAAGAATTACCGGGATTACCCCCATATCGATCCGTTGAATTTCAAATAGATCTTGTACCAGGAGCTGCACCAATAGCTCGTGCTCCTTACAGACTCGCACCCAGCGAGATGAAAGAACTGCAAAGCCAATTACAAGAACTTTTAGAGCGTGGTTTCATTCGACCAAGCACATCACCGTGGGGAGCTCCTGTTTTGTTTGTCAAGAAGAAAGATGGTACATTCAGGTTGTGTATCGACTACCGAGAGTTGAACAAACTTACCATCAAGAACCGCTACCCACTACCGAGAATCGACGACTTATTTGATCAACTACAAGGCTCGTCTGTTTATTCAAAGATTGACTTACGTTCCGGGTATCATCAAATGCGGGTGAAAGAAGATGATATTCCAAAGACTGCTTTCAGAACACGTTACGGTCATTACGAGTTTATGGTCATGCCGTTTGGTTTAACTAATGCACCAGCTGTGTTCATGGACCTTATGAACCGAGTGTGTGGACCATACCTTGACAAGTTTGTCATTGTTTTCATTGATGACATACTTATTTACTCAAAGAATGACCAAGAACACGGTGAACATTTGAGAAAGGTGTTAGAAGTATTGAGGAAGGAAGAATTGTACGCTAAGTTTTCAAAGTGTGCATTTTGGTTGGAAGAAGTTCAATTCCTCGGTCACATAGTGAACAAAGAAGGTATTAAGGTGGATCCGGCAAAGATAGAAACTGTTGAAAAGTGGGAAACCCCGAAAACTCCGAAACACATACGCCAGTTTTTAGGACTAGCTGGTTACTACAGAAGGTTCATCCAAGACTTTTCCAGAATAGCAAAACCCTTGACTGCATTAACGCATAAAGGGAAGAAATATGAATGGAATGATGAACAAGAGAAAGCGTTTCAGTTATTGAAGAAAAAGCTAACTACGGCACCTATATTGTCATTGCCTGAAGGGAATGATGATTTTGTGATTTATTGTGACGCATCAAAGCAAGGTCTCGGTTGTGTATTAATGCAACGAACGAAGGTGATTGCTTATGCGTCTAGACAATTGAAGATTCACGAACAAAATTATACGACGCATGATTTGGAATTAGGCGCGGTTGTTTTTGCATTAAAGACTTGGAGGCACTACTTATATGGGGTCAAAAGTATTATATATACCGACCACAAAAGTCTTCAACACATATTTAATCAGAAACAACTGAATATGAGGCAGCGTAGGTGGATTGAATTATTGAATGATTACGATTTTGAGATTCGTTACCACCCGGGGAAGGCAAATGTGGTAGCCGATGCCTTGAGCAGGAAGGATAGAGAACCCATTCGAGTAAAATCTATGAATATAATGATTCATAATAACATTACTACTCAAATAAAGGAGGCGCAACAAGGAGTTTTAAAAGAGGGAAATTTAAAGGATGAAATACCCAAAGGATCGGAGAAGCATCTTAATATTCGGGAAGACGGAACCCGGTATAGGGCTGAAAGGATTTGGGTACCAAAATTTGGAGATATGAGAGAAATGGTACTTAGAGAAGCTCATAAAACCAGATACTCAATACATCCTGGAACGGGGAAGATGTACAAGGATCTCAAGAAACATTTTTGGTGGCCGGGTATGAAAGCCGATGTTGCTAAATACGTAGGAGAATGTTTGACGTGTTCTAAGGTCAAAGCTGAGCATCAGAAACCATCAGGTCTACTTCAACAACCCGAAATCCCGGAATGGAAATGGGAAAACATTACCATGGATTTCATCACTAAATTGCCAAGGACTGCAAGTGGTTTTGATACTATTTGGGTAATAGTTGATCGTCTCACCAAATCAGCACACTTCCTACCAATAAGAGAAGATGACAAGATGGAGAAGTTAGCACGACTGTATTTGAAGGAAGTCGTCTCCAGACATGGAATACCAATCTCTATTATCTCTGATAGGGATGGCAGATTTATTTCAAGATTCTGGCAGACATTACAGCAAGCATTAGGAACTCGTCTAGACATGAGTACTGCCTATCATCCACAAACTGATGGGCAGAGCGAAAGGACGATACAAACGCTTGAAGACATGCTACGAGCATGTGTTGTTGATTTCGGAAACAGTTGGGATCGACATCTACCGTTAGCAGAATTTTCCTACAACAACAGCTACCATTCAAGCATTGAGATGGCGCCGTTTGAAGCACTTTATGGTAGAAAGTGCAGGTCTCCGATTTGTTGGAGTGAGGTGGGGGATAGACAGATTACGGGTCCGGAGATTATACAAGAAACTACCGAGAAGATCATCCAAATTCAACAACGGTTGAAAACCGCCCAAAGTCGACAAAAGAGCTACGCTGACATTAAAAGAAAAGATATAGAATTTGAAATTGGAGAGATGGTCATGCTTAAAGTTTCACCTTGGAAAGGCGTTGTTCGATTTGGTAAACGAGGGAAATTAAATCCAAGGTATATTGGACCATTCAAGATTATTGATCGTGTCGGACCAGTAGCTTACCGACTTGAGTTACCTCAACAACTCGCGGCTGTACATAACACTTTCCACGTCTCGAATTTGAAGAAATGTTTTGCTAAAGAAGATCTCACTATTCCGTTAGATGAAATCCAAATCAACGAAAAACTCCAATTCATCGAAGAACCCGTCGAAATAATGGATCGTGAGGTTAAAAGACTTAAGCAAAACAAGATACCAATTGTTAAGGTTCGATGGAATGCTCGTAGAGGACCCGAGTTCACCTGGGAGCGTGAAGATCAGATGAAGAAGAAATACCCGCATCTATTTCCAGAAGATTCGTCAACACCTTCAACAGCTTAAAACTTCGGGACGAAATTTATTTAACGGGTAGGTACTGTAGTGACCCGAACTTTTCCATGTTTATATATATTAATTGAGATTGATATTTACATGATTAAATGTTTCCAACATGTTAAGCAATCAAACTTGTTAAGACTTGATTAATTGAAATAGGTTTCATATAGACAATTGACCACCCAAGTTGACCGGTGATTCACGAACGTTAAAACTTGTAAAAAAACTATATGATGACATATATATGGTTATATATATAGTTAACATGATATTATGATAAGTAAACATATCATTAATTATATTAACAATGAACTACATATGTAAAAACAAGACTACTAACTTAATGATTTTGAAACGAGACATATATGTAACGTTTATCGTTGTAACGACATTTAATGTATATATATCATATTAAGAGATATTCGCACATCATAATATCATGATAATATAATAATTTAAAATCTCTTTTGATATTATAAACATTGGGTTAACAACATTTAACAAGATCGTGAACCTAAAGGTTTCAAAACAACACTTACATGTAACGACTAACGATGACTTAACGACTCAGTTAAAATGTATATACATGTAGTGTTTTAATATGTATTTATACACTTTTGAAAGACTTCAATACACTTATCAAAATACTTCTACTTAACAAAAATTCTTACAATTACATTCTCGTTCAGTTTCATCAACAATTCTACTCGTATGCACCCGTATTCGTACTCGTACAATACACAGCTTTTAGATGTATGTACTATTGGTATATACACTCCAATGATCAGCTCTTAGCAGCCCTTTTGAGTCACCTAACACATGTGGGAACCATCATTTGGCAACTAGCATGAAATATCTCATAAGATTACAAAAATATGAGTAATCATTCATGACTTATTTACATGAAAACAAAATTACATATCCTTTATATCTAATCCATACACCAACGACCAAAAACACCTACAAACACTTTCATTCTTCAATTTTCTTCATCTAATTGAACTCTCTCAAGTTCTATCTTCAAGTTCTAAGTGTTCTTCATAAATTCCAAAAGTTCTAGTTTCATAAAATCAAGAATACTTTCAAGTTTGCTAGCTCACTTCCAATCTTGTAAGGTGATCATTCAACCTCAAGAAATCTTTGCTTCTTACAGTAGGTTATCATTCTAATACAAGGTAATAATCATATTCAAACTTTGGTTCAATTTCTATAACTATAACAATCTTATTTCAAGTGATGATCTTACTTGAACTTGTTTTCGTGTCATGATTTTGCTTCAAGAACTTTGAGCCATCCAAGGATCCATTGAAGCTAGATCTATTTTTCTCTTTTCCAGTAGGTTCATCCAAGGAACTTAAGGTAGTAATGATGTTCATAACATCATTCGATTCATACATATAAAGCTATCTTATTCGAAGGTTTAAACTTGTAATCACTAGAACATAGTTTAGTTAATTCTAAACTTGTTCGCAAACAAAAGTTAATCCTTCTAACTTGACTTTTAAAATCAACTAAACACATGTTCTATATCTATATGATATGCTAACTTAATGATTTAAAACCTGGAAACACGAAAAACACCGTAAAACCGGATTTACGCCGTCGTAGTAACACCGCGGGCTGTTTTGGGTTAGTTAATTAAAAACTATGATAAACTTTGATTTAAAAGTTGTTATTCTGAGAAAATGATTTTTATTATGAACATGAAACTATATCCAAAAATTATGGTTAAACTCAAAGTGGAAGTATGTTTTCTAAAATGGTCATCTAGACGTCGTTCTTTCGACTGAAATGACTACCTTTACAAAAACGACTTGTAACTTATTTTTTCGACTAGAAACCTATACTTTTTTTGTTTAGATTCATAAAATAGAGTTCAATATGAAACCATAGCAATTTGATTCACTCAAAACGGATTTAAAATGAAGAAGTTATGGGTAAAACAAGATTGGATAATTTTCCTCATTTTAGCTACGTGAAAATTGGTAACAAATCTATTCCAACCATAACTTAATCAACTTGTATTATATATTATGTAATCTTGAGATACCATAGACACGTATACAATGTTTCGACCTATCATGTCGACACATCTATATATATTTCGGAACAACCATAGACACTCTATATGTGAATGTTGGAGTTAGCTATACAGGGTTGAGGTTGATTCCAAAATATATATAGTTTGAGTTGTGATCAATACTGAGATACGTATACACTGGGTCGTGGATTGATTCAAGATAATATTTATCGATTTATTTCTGTACATCTAACTGTGGACAACTAGTTGTAGGTTACTAACGAGGACAGCTGACTTAATAAACTTAAAACATCAAAATATATTAAAAGTGTTGTAAATATATTTTGAACATACTTTGATATATATGTATATATTGTTATAGGTTCGTGAATCAACCAGTGGCCAAGTCTTACTTCCCGACGAAGTAAAAATCTGTGAAAGTGAGTTATAGTCCCACTTTTAAAATCTAATATTTTTGGGATGAGAATACATGCAGGTTTTATAAATGATTTACAAAATAGACACAAGTACGTGAAACTACATTCTATGGTTGAATTATCGAAATCGAATATGCCCCTTTTTATTAAGTCTGGTAATCTAAGAATTAGGGAACAGACACCCTAATTGACGCGAATCCTAAAGACAGATCTATTGGGCCTAACAAACCCCATCCAAAGTACCGGATGCTTTAGTACTTCGAAATTTATATCATATCCGAAGGGTGTCCCGGAATGATGGGGATATTCTTATATATGCATCTTGTTATTGTCGGTTACCAGGTGTTCACCATATGAATGATTTTTATCTCTATGTATGGGATGTGTATTGAAATATGAAATCTTGTGGTCTATTGTTACGATTTGATATATATAGGTTAAACCTATAACTCACCAACATTTTTGTTGACGTTTCAAGCATGTTTATTCTCAGGTGATTATTAAGAGCTTCCGCTGTCGCATACTTAAATAAGGACAAGATTTGGAGTCCATGCTTGTATGATATTGTGTAAAAACTGCATTCAAGAAACTTATTTTGTTGTAACATATTTGTATTGTAAACCATTATGTAATGGTCGTGTGTAAACAGGATATTTTAGATTATCATTATTTGATGATCTACGTAAAGCTTTTTAAACCTTTATTGATGAAATAAAGGTTATGGTTTGTTTAAAAATGAATGCAGTCTTTGAAAAACGTCTCATATAGAGGTCAAAACCTCGCAACGAAATCAATTAATATGGAACGTTTTTAATCAATAAGAACGGGACATTTCAATGTTTAGGTCAAGACTAGCTTTGTCTTTGCACGCGTCTACTTTTTGAAGTACTTTATTAACTCTCGCGCTCAAGGTGAGATCATAGTCCCACCTTTTCAACAACTTTTATACTTTTAAATCGTGGGCTGAGAAAACATATACTTTGTTACATCTTGTACTACTTACTTTTATGTTTTGAACACAAGTGTGAAAACAAACATTCCACGTGCGAGTTAGAACAAAAATGCCTCAATTCGATTATCATTAGTTACACTTGCAGGGTGTAAGCGAGAACTTATATTGTGTGGCCATACGGGTTTAACAAACCCTCATTCGGACGGTTCGCTACCGTTATGCGGATGAAATATATTTTTGTGTTTTAGTGCGGGTTCTAGCACTGTGTGATGGGGTAACGTTGGTTAAGTTTTGATAATTGAGTGCTCGCGTATAACAACACTTTTGGAATGCAAATGATTTGGATAATCTACGTTATGGAAATACAAAATCTTGTGGTTCAAAAACAACGTTTAATACTTACTAAACCTATGATTTCACCAACGTTTTCGTTGACAGATTTCTATGTTTTTCTCAGGTCTTGCACGATATGTGATACATGCTTCCGCTCATTATTTGATACATGCATTGGATGTCGAGTATACATGTTTTTCATGGAGCGTCTTATGACTTTACTTTAAACCGTGTCGCCTAGATTTCCTTTGTACTTATAACCTTGTAACTTAACTTTTGGTTGAACAATTCTTGTAAACTTTGGGAACAATCTTTATTTTGAAATGAAGGCGACATATTTTGGTCAAACTTTGTCTTAGAGACTTATGACCATGCAATGGGACCTACGTAGACGACGCCGTCACTTGACGATTTGTCGGGGTCGCTACAAGTGGTATCAGAGCCTTGGTTGTAGGGATTTAGAGTTCATTTGTGTCCACCCCGAGTCATAGGGTACATAGGTGAATCTAGACTACAACCGGCATATAGACTGAAGTAGGAATTACTTGACTATTTGTGCATCTATACTCGAACTCTTCTATCATATCTAACTCGTATTCGATCTTGATCTTACGTTGATAAATTTTGTTGACGCGCCACCTTGACTTTATGAGGTAATGTTAAATGCACATGAGAATCAGGGTAATATAATTTCCGGGATTATATTACGGTGATTCATATGGACATTCCGACATTATGACATAAAGAATTTAAGGCGAGTCAAGGAAAATTTTCTCTACATCATCATTCCCTATCATGATTAGTATTATTGAGAATACTAATCAACGATATTCTTGTGTCTTGAAGGAACAATGCCTCCCCGTCGCGGGCCACGTAATGAAACTTCCGAACAAGCTTTTCAACGCATGATAGCCACCGCCATAGGTGCGGCTATGGCTAGTATCTCCTCCGACATCAATAACAACCACAACCACAACAACCATGGAGCCGGTAATTCAAACGAGGGTTGCTCCTACAAAACTTTCATTGGGTGCAAACCTCACACCTTCGATGGGACCGGAGGACCGGTTGTGCTCACCCGATGGTTTGAGCAAACAGAAGCCGTTTTTAGCATAAGCGGTTGTCGGGACCAAGACAAAGTCAAATATTCCACCCACACTTTCGCCGGTATCGCCCTCACATGGTGGAATACGTATGTGCTGTCGGTGGGTATCGATGAAGCTCACACTCTCTCATGGGCCGACTTAAAGAAAAAGATGATCACCGAATACTTCCCGCGCGAAGAGACCCGTAAGCTCGAACACGAACTAAGAACTTTAAAAGCGGTCGGGAATGACCTAAAGGCATATAATCAACGATTTTCTGAGCTATCTTTGATGTGCCCAAACCTCGTGACCCCCGAACCTCTAAGGGTTGAACTTTACATGGATGGTCTTCCCAAGAGCATCAAACAAGGAGTAATGTCATCCAAACCCAGTAATCATCAAGAGGCCCTGAATATGGCCCGTCAATTGATCGAAACGGTAGACGAGATTGAAGTGCCGGCACCTAAAGCCGAGGATGAGTCGGGTGACAACAAAAGAAAATGGGAAGCCCCCCAATCGAGTAACTACAACAACAACTTTTCCAAGGAACCTCTCACCCCCGTCGGCAAGAAAAGTTATGCCGGGACACGACCTTTTTGCAACAAATGCCACAAGCATCATTTTGGTGAATGTGGCAAGCTAATTTGCCATCGGTGCCAAGGTAGTGGTCATATTGCCAAGTATTGTGGAAGTACTGCCCCCGTCACTCAAAAGGGGCCCGACGCACCAAAGCCGAGTATTTGCTACAAATGTGGCCAATCGGGTCATTTTAGGAATGAATGCCCAAAGAATAAAGCAAAAACCAACGCGCGCCGTTGAACTTACAACATCGACACCTAGGATGCCCGAGACGATGATGGACTAGTCACGGGTACGTTTCTTCACAACAAACCGTATATTTCATACTTATTCGATTCGAGTACCGTTAGACGTTTTATAACCAAGGATTTGACTCGTGCTCTTTATATTCCACCTCTTTCCCCCAGATACTACTTAGACGATTTAAGTGACCGACGGAAAATATTGTGTGCCTATAAATTTTATCGGAGGATATGCGTTAAGAAATTGGACTCGACACCTATAGAACTAAGGAACTCAAAACCTATTCATTAAGAAGAAATTGTTGCCCTACATTTATGTATAGATTATTGTGAACTAAGTAACTTTCGGTTGGAAACCAATACTCTCTTCCTCGTATCCATTACCTCATGATTATTTGCGTGGATCCCGTGTATTCCAAATCGACCTCCGTTCTGGTTATCATCAATTGGGGGTTAAGGGAGACGATGTCTCCTAAGCCATTTTCCGAGCTCGCAACGTTAGTTGTAAATCCCTCTTAGTACCGTTTGATTTATTTAGGACTCCGTCCGTATTCATGAACCTCCTAAACCACGTATGCAACTTATCTAGACAAATCTGTTATCATATTTATAGATGACATCTTAACTTATTCAAGTAAAGAAGGCAAACGAACAACATCATCATCTTACGCTCGAACTTTGAGAAAAGAGCAACTCTATACCAAATTCTCCGAGTGAGAATTTCTGTTAAACGAAGTCAAATTTTCTAGACCATGATGTTAATGGTCAAGGCATTACAATCAATCTCGAAATCAAGCCACACGTAATCATGAAACTCTCTCAACTCAGACTTGTATTCGTAAAATCTTAGATCTCGCCTGTTATCACCGAAGATTCATTTCTGACTTTTCTCGTGTTACCCGACTTTTAAACTCGTTAACTCACTAAGGGAAAACTTTAAACCTCTCAGTGTTCGAACCTTGAGCGTGATTCTTCACACCAACATTTCTAGTTAAAATCGTATAGCAACAGATGGAACTCAAACATGGAAATATTTCTACATGAACGCCAAAAGGCATACTCTCTCGACTCAAAATCAACGTAACTAAAATTCGTTATTTTGCGCGAAGAATTCGAATACTAAATTGTGGATCCGATCAACTTTCTCGTCATCCCGTACCACACTACATACCTATGTTATTTCACCGTTACCGTCTGATATTACTGGAATTTAAGATAACACACAATCCAACGATACTTCACTCTTCTTTGACTTAACGTCCTTGTGTTTCTGATAATCGGCCAACTATTATTCAACCCCGAACTATACAATTACGTGTACTATCTTGTTTCTCTTCCAGACTTCAATTTTCGACAACTAGAGGCGCGTTATGGCAACCTCGAGATGCAAGCTCATCCTATTCTAAGTCCTCATTTCACTCCTATCTTTATCGCTCGCATTTCCGTTTAAAGAAACTCCTTGTAACATTCCTCCATGGATAGAGAAATTCCTCATATTACATTAGTATTCGCCACGAGGGTGAATAGTCCTAACGAACATTTTTCGAACCCTAACTGACTTGTTCAAACATATCTTAAGAGATTCTACACCAACACGGTGTATCTTCATCATTTATCCTGTATCAAAATACTCGTTTCACTTCTAGTGTTACAAGAAACCTTGGGAACCCGCTTAGACACATGTACCGCGTATCTCCCACAACCGACGAACCGAGCAAACGTACGATTCAATCTTGGAAAGACATGTTCCAGACTGGTATTGTCACCTTCAGTAGTTCCTCTTACAACGACAGCTATCACTCGTATATTAACGCAGCACTTTCCGAAACCCTATATGACCGCTAATGTCATACCCCTGTTCATTTAACCAAAGCACCAACCACCGAAATCTGAACTCCATCAAGAAACAACAATTGAGATCGTTCAAGTCCGAGAAGGGCTCGAGACAACCCATTGTCGCCAGAAGAGTTATGCCGAACTTAGATGAAAACCCCACCAAGCCCAGTGTGTGACCGCGTAGTATTGAGAAACCGCACTTTGGAAAGGTGTAATTCATTTCGGGAAATCGAGGAAGGTTATATCCGCAATATTGAACCTTTTGAAACCTTGGGGCGTATTGGAGCCGCTTCCTACCATTTAGAACTGCCGACTCAATTAAGTTTCCGTTTACCTTACATTTCGTGTAACAAACTTAGAAACGTGTCCTGCGGAACAGGAACTTGCAATCCTTCTCGATGCACCAGCTATTGATGACAAACTTCTCTTCATAGGAAAACCAGTTGAAACCGGGGATCGTAGAAAAAAAAAAAAAAAAAAAATTCCAAATTCATGAGAACACTCAAGGACGTACCTTCACTTATTCATAGCATTGACATCTCCGGTCTCGAGTGAGAGGCATCGATTATTACTTCCAACTAAATTTCGGGACGAAATTTCTTTTGAGGTGTGGATAATGTAACATCCCGCATTTTTCCGTTAAATTATTTTAACGCCCGTCTTTTTCTTTTTAAATAATACCCTTCGTATCTAGATTCGTATCCTTTGTTAAGTAACATTTTAAATATTCTCGTTATCGGATTTTAATATCTCCCGTACTCCCGTGAAATTTAAAATATTCGATCGGTTAAATCCCGCACCCGCTTCTAAACTCGAGGGACTAAAATTGACACGGGGCAAACTAGTTGACTAGGTCAACTAGTCCACCCCAATCACCACCATTCAATCACCTCCATCTCTCTCTCTTTCTCTCTAGCAAGAACACACACACAAACACCCAATTCAATCATTCATCATCTAAATTTGATCTAGGAGGCTTACAACAAAACAAATTACATATTTGGAATCCTCTCTTCATCCTCTACAATTTGATACCAACTTCATATCGTTTGGGTAACATTTTTAAAACTCTAGATTTCTCTAAATTCGTGTTTTTGATTTGAAATGGTGTTAGTTAGTGTCTATGGCTCGTGTCTAGCATGAATATATGATTTACTTGCTCGATTTGTTGTTTTGAGTAACTAGTTTGAACATTTGAAATGGGTTTGCTTAATCTTGCATTTTGGAAGATTAAATGTTGTTTGATTGTTCAAGTACATGTTTTAAAAGTGTTACTAGTATCTTTAGCTTCGTTTTGATGTATAGGTTGATTAAGGAAACATCAAACTCATGACTATTGATTTTTGTGAATTTTCGTTAGAGTTTGATAGACTTTAAATGAACTTTTGATGATTTGAATGCCATGAAATGTTGTTAGTAAGTGTTTAGTTGTATTACATGTTTCATTACCTTCAAAACGGCATATCATATGTATAAATTGGATTCCCGAAACTTGAATTGCAATTGATGAACTTGAAACCTTGTTTTGGAACGTTTAACGAACTTTCGACGAGATTTTTGTTGTCTAAAATGATAAATTTGATTTAGGAAATGTATCTAGTTGTGTTCCTTGTCGAAAGAGCTTTCCGGTGATATAAAATACATATCTTGATTGTTTGCGGATCATAAACTAGGATTGATTGAAGTTTGGCTCGTGCCTTGTGTTTTCTGCAAACAGGACCTGTAAGCCTTTTGGGACGCCGTCCCAACTTCCTAGACGCCGTCCCACCCTTCATATTGGGACGCCGTCCTGACAATTGGGACGCCGTCCCACTCTTCATATCAGGACACCGTCCTGATTTTTGGGACACCGTCCTGATACACTAAAATGGGCTGTTTGCTTTGATATTTTGACGTAAAATGTTTGCTATGCTACGGACGTCCGATTAACATGAAACTTGGCCAACATGCTCATATATGATTATATAACTTAGAAAAATTGTCGGATACCCAACCCGACCCCGTTGACTTTTCCGTTGACTTTGACCCGACCAAGTTTGACTTTTTGTCAAACTTAACCAAATACTTATGCAACCTTTCTAACATGATTAATTACTTGTAACTTGCATGAAACTTGACTAGTTGATTCACATGTTAATATAATCGAGTCGTAACGAGCCATAGGACTAATTGAACATCTTTGACCGTTTGTGCTTACCGATATTGATATAACCTATATGTTTAGGTCAAGACTAGCTTTGTCTTTGCACGCGTCTACTTGTTGAAGTACTTTATTAACTCTCGCGCTCAAGGTGAGATCATAGTCCCACCTTTTCAACAACTTTTATACTTTTAAATCGTGGGCTGAGAAAACATATACTTTGTTACATCTTGTACTACTTACTTTTATGTTTTGAACACAAGTGTGAAAACAAACATTCCACGTGCGAGTTAGAACAAAAATGCCTCAATTCGATTATCATTAGTTACACTTGCAGGGTGTAAGCGAGAACTTATATTGTGTGGCCATACGGGTTTAACAAACCCTCATTCGGACGGTTCGCTACCGTTATGCGGATGAAATATATTTTTGTGTTTTAGTGCGGGTTCTAGCACTGTGTGATGGGGTAACGTTGGTTAAGTTTTGATAATTGAGTGCTCGCGTATAACAACACTTTTGGAATGCAAATGATTTGGATAATCTACGTTATGGAAATACAAAATCTTGTGGTTCAAAAACAACGTTTAATACTTACTAAACCTATGATTTCACCAACGTTTTCGTTGACAGATTTCTATGTTTTTCTCAGGTCTTGCACGATATGTGATACATGCTTCCGCTCATTATTTGATACTTGCATTGGATGTCGAGTATACATGTTTTTCATGGAGCGTCTTATGACTTTACTTTAAACCGTGTCGCCTAGATTTCCTTTGTACTTATAACCTTGTAACTTAACTTTTGGTTGAACAATTCTTGTAAACTTTGGGAACAATCTTTATTTTGAAATGAAGGCGACATATTTTGGTCAAACTTTGTCTTAGAGACTTATGACCATGCAATGGGACCTACGTAGATGACGCCGTCACGTGACGATTTGTCGGGGTCGCTACACCATGTTTGTATGATATTGTGTAAAAACTGCATTCAAGAAACTGATTTCGATGTAACATATTTGTATTGTAAACCATTATGTAATGGTCGTGTGTAAACAGGATATTTTAGATTATCATTATTTGATAATCTACGTAAAGCTTTTTAAACCTTTATTTATGAAATAAAGGTTATGGTTTGTTTTAAAAATGAATGCAGTCTTTGAAAAACGTCTCATATAGAGGTCAAAACCTCGCAACGAAATCAATTAATATGGAACGTTTTTAATCAATAAGAACGGGACATTTCACGTGGTAATATCAAATCCTTGGGTTCGTAACCCTCTAAGTTCTGTCTTGAGCTTATTGACCTCGGTTCTGGGACGGTACTTCTCGTTCATCAAGTGCTTGAATGCTGACCACAGTAGTGCGTACGCATCGTCTTGTCCCACTTGCTCTAGATAGGTATTCCACCATGTTAACGCAGAACCTGTGAAGGTATGCGTAGCGTACTTCACTTTGTCCTCTTCAGTACACTTACTTATGGCAAACACCGATTCAACCTTCTCGGTCCACCGTTTCAATCCAATCGGTCCTTCGGTTCCATCAAATTCCAAAGGTTTGCAGGCAGTGAATTCTTTGTAGGTGCATCCTACACGATTTCCTGTACTGCTAGATCCAAGGTTATTGTTGGTATGTAGCGCAGCCTGTACTGCGGCTATGTTTGAAGCTAGAAAAGTACGGAATTCCTCTTCATTCATATTCACGGTGTGTCGAGTAGTCGGTGCCATTTCCTTCAAAATAGTTAAATGGAACAAGTTAATCATACAGAATATTAAGAGTAGTTAATAGTATTTCGTAGCATAATATGAACTCATTTATAAAAGCTTTTTCTTCATATTAGCGTTTTATAAGTTTAAATTCGGGTAGTACCTACCCGTTAAGTTCATACTTTGTAGCTAATATACAATTCAACTACTACAATTCTATATGAAAAACTGATTATAATAATATTTCGCGTTCAAACTTTTATACAATATTTTACAAACTTACAATACCGCTTATTTTACATAAAGCATGAAATATAGCACACAATAACTTTGATACAAGATAGTTGTGAAGATAATTCTAGCTAGTACACAAGTCGTTCAGCAAAGGCAATAAAGACACGTAATTCATACGTCCAGAAACAAGTCATGCATTCTGGTTTTACTAGGACTACTTCCCATCCTTGGTCTTGTGGAACATAACCGTTATGGCCATTGATAAGACAGCGTGTTGTAACGTCGTCAAAGGGACGAGGGTTACGTAATGTCCAACAGTCCCGTAACAATCTAAAAACCTCATTTCTTACCCCAATTACCGACTCCGTCACTTGTGGAAACGTTTTGTTTAATAGTTGTAGCCCGATGTTCTTGTTCTCACTTTGGTGAGAAGCGAACATTACTAATCCGTAAGCATAACATGCTTCTTTATGTTGCATGTTAGCCGCTTTTTCTAAATCACGAAGTCCAATATTCGGATATATTGAGTCAAAATAATTTCTTAACCCGTTGCGTAAAATAGCATTTGGGTTCCCCGCAATATATGCGTCAAAGTAAACACATCGTAACTTATGGATTTCCCAATGTGATATCCCCCATCTTTCGAACGAAAGCCTTTTATAAACCAAGGCATTCTTGGAACGTTCTTCGAATGTCTTACAAACTGATCTCGCCTTAAATAGTTATGCCGAAGAATTCTGACCGACTCTAGACAAGATTTCATCAATCATGTCTCCGGGTAGGTCTCTTAAAATATTGGGTTGTCTATCCATTTTGTGTTTTTATACTGTAAAATAGACAAGAGTTAGATTCATAAAAAAAAATACTTATTAATACAAGCAATTTTTACATATATCATAAAGCATAAGCACACTATATTACATATATTACACCACACGAATACAACTATCTTATTCCGACTCGCTCGTTTCTTCTTCTTCGGTTTTGGTTCGTTTTGCCAAGTTTCTAGGGATATATGATGTTCCCCTAATACGAGCCGTCGTTGTCCACATTGGTTTAGAAAAACCTGGTGGTTTAGAGGTTCCCCGGTCATTGTTACAACTTAAGGACTTCGGGGGTTGACGATACATATAAAGTTCATCGGGGTTGGAATTAGATTTCTCTATTTTTATGCCCTTTCCCTTATTATTTTCTTTTGCCTTTTTAAATTCAGTTGGGGTAATTTCTATAACATCATCGGAATTCTCGTCAGAATCCGATTCATCGGAGAATTGGTAATCCTCCCAATATTTTGCTTCCTTAGCGGAAACACCATTGACCATAATTAACCTTGGTTGGTTGGTTGAGGATTTTCTTTTACTTAACCGTTTTATTATTTCCCCCACCGGTTCTATTTCTTCATCCGGTTCCGATTCTTCTTCTGGTTCCGACTCTTCTTCCGGTTCCTCTTCGGGAACTTGTGAATCAGTCCACGAATCATTCCAATTTACATTTGACTCTTCATTATTATTAGGTGAGTCAATGGGACTTGTTCTAGAGGTAGACATCTATCACATAATATCAAACGCGTTAAGAGATTAATATATCACATAATATTCACATGTTAAAAATATATAGTTTCCAACAAAATTTGTTAAGCAATCATTTTTCAAGTAAACACGGTCGAAGTCCAGACTCACTAATGCATCCTAACAAACTAGATAAGACACACTAATGCAAAATTCTGGTTCTCTAAGACCAACGCTCGGATACCAACTGAAATGTCCCGTTCTTATTGATTAAAAACGTTCCATATTAATTGATTTCGTTGCGAGGTTTTGACCTCTATATGAGACGTTTTTCAAAGACTGCATTCATTTTTAAAACAAACCATAACCTTTATTTCATATATAAAGGTTTTAAAAAGCTTTACGTAGATTATCAAATAATGATAATCTAAAATATCCTGTTTACACACGACCATTACATAATGGTTTACAATACAAATATGTTACAACAAAATAAGTTTCTTGAATGCAGTTTTTACACAATATCATACAAGCATGGACTCTAAATCTCGTCCTTATTTAAGTATGCGACAGCGGAAGCTCTTAATAATCACCTGAGAATAAACATGCTTAAAACGTCAACAAAAATGTTGGTGAGTTATAGGTTTAACCTATATATATCAAATCATAATAATAGACCACAAGATTTCATATTTCAATACACATCCCATACATAGAGATAAAAATCATTCATATGGTGAACACCTGGTAACCGACATTAACAAGATGCATATATAAGAATATCCCCATCATTCCGGGACACCCTTCGGATATGATATAAATTTCGAAGTACTAAAGCATCCGGTACTTTGGATGGGGTTTGTTAGGCCCAATAGATCTATCTTTAGGATTCACGTCAATTAGGGTGTCTGTTCCCTTATTCATAGATTACCAGACTTTAATAAAAAGGGGCATATTCGATTTTGATAATTCAACCATAGAATGTAGTTTCACGTACATGTGTCTATTTTGTAAATCATTTATAAAACCTGCATGTATTCTCATCCCAAAAATATTTGATTTTAAAAGTGGGACTATAACTCACTTTCACAGATTTTTACTTCGTCGGGAAGTAAGACTTGGCCACTGGTTGATTCACGAACCTATAACAATATATACATATATATCAAAGTATGTTCAAAATATATTTACAACACTTTTAATATATTTTGATGTTTTAAGTTTATTAAGTCAGCTGTCCTCGTTAGTAACCTACAACTAGTTGTCCACAGTTAGATGTACAGAAATAAATCGATAAATATTATCTTGAATCAATCCACGACCCAGTGTATATGTATCTCAGTATTGATCACAACTCAAACTATATATATTTTGGAATCAACCTCAACCCTGTATAGCTAACTCCAACATTCACATATAGAGTGTCTATGGTTGTTCCGAAATATATATAGATGTGTCGACATGATAGGTCGAAACATTGTATACGTTTCTATGGTATCTCAAGATTACATAATATACAATACAAGTTGATTAAGTTTTGGTTGGAATAGATTTGTTACCAATTTTCACGTAGCTAAAATGAGAAAAATTATCCAATCTTGTTTTACCCATAACTCCTTCATTTTAAATCCGTTTTGAGTGAATCAAATTGCTATGGTTTCATATTGAACTCTATTTTATGAATCTAAACAGAAAAAGTATAGGTTTATAGTTGGAAAAATAAGTTACAAGTCGTTTTTGTAAAGGTAGTCATTTCAGTCGAAAGAACGACGTCTAGATGACCATTTTAGAAAACATACTTCCACTTTGAGTTTAATCATAATTTTTGGATATAGTTTCATGTTCATAATAAAAATCATTTTCTCAGAATAGCAACTTTTAAATCAAAGTTTATCATAGTTTTTATTTAACTAACCCAAAACAGCCCGCGGTGTTACTACGACGGCGTAAATCCGGTTTTACGGTGTTTTTCGTGTTTCCAGGTTTTAAATCATTAAGTTAGCATATCATATAGATATAGAACATGTGTTTAGTTGATTTTAAAAGTCAAGTTAGAAGGATTAACTTTTGTTTTCGAACAAGTTTAGAATTAACTAAACTATGTTCTAGTGATTACAAGTTTAAACCTTCGAATAAGATAGCTTTATATGTATGAATCGAATGATGTTATGAACATCATTACTACCTTAAGTTCCTTGGATAAACCTACTGGAAAAGAGAAAAATGGATCTAGCTTCAACGGATCCTTGGATGGCTCGAAGTTCTTGAAGCAGAATCATGACACGAAAACAAGTTCAAGTAAGATCATCACTTGAAATAAGATTGTTATAGTTATAGAAATTGAACCAAAGTTTGAATATGATTATTACCTTGTATTAGAATGATAACCTACTGTAAGAAACAAAGATTTCTTGAGGTTGGATGATCACCTTACAAGATTGGAAGTGAGCTAGCAAACTTGAAAGTATTCTTGATTTTATGAAACTAGAACTTTTGAAATTTATGAAGAACACTTAGAACTTGAAGATAGAACTTGAGAGAGATCAATTAGATGAAGAAAATTGAAGAATGAAAGTGTTTGTAGGTGTTTTTGGTCGTTGGTGTATGGATTAGATATAAAGGATATGTAATTTTGTTTTCATGTAAATAAGTCATGAATGATTACTCATATTTTTGTAATTTTATGAGATATTTCATGCTAGTTGCCAAATGATGGTTCCCACATGTGTTAGGTGACTCACATGGGCTGCTAAGAGCTGATCATTGCAGTGTATATACCAATAGTACATACATCTAAAAGCTGTGTATTGTACGAGTACGAATACGGGTGCATACGAGTAGAATTGTTGATGAAACTGAACGAGGATGTAATTGTAAGCATTTTTGTTAAGTAGAAGTATTTTGATAAGTGTCTTGAAGTCTTTCAAAAGTGTATGAATACATATTAAAACACTACATGTATATACATTTTAACTGAGTCATTAAGTCATCGTTAGTCGTTACATGTAAATGTTGTTTTGAAACCTTTAGGTTAACGATCTTGTTGAATGTTGTTTACCCATTGTTTATTATAACAAATGAGATGTTAAATTATTATATTATCATGATATTATGATATATAATATATCTTAGTATGATGTATATACAGTTAAATGTCGTTACAACGATAATCGTTACATATATGTCTCGTTTCGAAATCATTAAGTTAGTAGCCTTATTTTTACATATGTATTTCATTGTTAATACACTTAATAATATATTTACTTATCATTTAACATAATTAACCAAGTGTATCAATATCTTAATATGATTCATATGTACCTAGTAAGACGTTGTTATAACGATAATCGTTATATATATCGTTTTCGAGTTTCTTAAATTAATAGTCTCATTTTTATGTATATAACTCATTGTTAAAATACCTAATGAGATACATACTTATAATAAAGACATGTTAACTATATATATAACCATATATATGTCATCGTATAGTTTTTATAAGTTTTAACGTTCGTGAATCACCGGTCAACTTGGGTGGTCAATTGTCTATATGAAACATATTTCAATTAATCAAGTCTTAACAAGTTTGATTTCTTAACATGTTGGAAACATTTAATCATGTAAATATCAATCTTAATTAATTTATATAAACATGGAAAAGTTCGGGTCACTACATGTATAGCCTGAGACGTGTCTATGAGTTGTGATCTAGCCTGAGACGTGTATACACTGGGTTGTGGATTGATCCAAGATAATATATCGATTTATTTTTGTACATCTAACTATGGACAACTAGTTGTAGGTTACTAACGAGGACAGCTGACTTAATAAACTTAAAACATTAAAACGTATTAAAAATGTTGTAAATATATTTTGAACTACTTTGATATATATATACATATTTGTTATAGGTTCGTGAATCGACCAGTGGCCAAGTCTTACTTCCCGACGAAGTAAAAATCTGTGAAAGTGAGTTATAGTCCCACTTTTAAAATCTATTACTTTTTTGGGATGAGAATACATGCGATTTTATAAATGTTTTTCAAAATAGACACAAGTAATCGAAAATACTTTCTATGTTGGATTATCGAACCGAATATGCCCCTTTTTTGCTTGGTAGCCTAAGAATTAGGGAAATGGCCCCTAATTGACGCGAATCCTAAAGATAGATCTATTTGGCCCAACAAGCCTCATCCGAGTTACGGATGCTTTAATACTTCGATTTATCATATCCGATGAGAGTCCCGGAATGATGGGGATATTTTATATGCATCTTGTTAAGGTCGGTTACCAGGTGTTCAACATATGAATGATTTTTTTTATCTCTATGCAGTTTGCGAAATGCCTGATATGAGATGTGTTATAAAAATGAAATCTTGTGGTCTATTATTATGATTTGATAATATGTAGGTTAAACCTATAACTCACCAACAATTTTGTTGACGTTTTAAGCATGTTTATTCTCAGGTGATTATTAAGAGCTTCCGCTGTTGCATACTAAATTAAGGACAAGATTTGGAGTCCATGCTTGTATAATATTGTTTAAAAACTGCATTCGAAGACTTATGTTGATGTGTAATATTATTGTAAACCATTATGTAATGGTCGTGTGAAAAACGCTATATTTTAGATTATCATTATTTGATAATCGTCGTAATATTTTAAAGGTTATGGTTTGTTCTAAAATCAAATGCAGTCTTTAAAAAACGTCTCATATAGAGGTCAAAACCTCGCAACGAAATCAATTAATATGGAACGTTTATAATCAATATGAACGGGACATTTCAGTTGGTGTGTCTTATCGAGCTTGTTAGGATACATTAGTGAGTCTGGACTTCAACCGTGTTTTCTTTAAAAACGATTGCTTAACACTTTTGTTGGAAACTATATATTATTAACATGTAAATATTATGTGATATATTAACCTCATAATGTGTTTGATATTGTGTGATAGATGTCTACCACTAGTACAAATCCCAACGATTCACCTAATAATAATGAAGAGTCGAATATATTTTCGGAAGATTCACAAATTCCCGAAGAGGAACCGGAAGAAGAGGAACCAGAAGAGGAGGAACCGAAAGAGGAGAAACCAGAAGAAGAAGAGGTTCTGGAGGAAGAAATATTGATACCTATAGTAAATCGATTAAATAAAAGAAAATCCTCAACCAACGGACCAAAGTTAATAATGGTTAATGGTGTTTCCACCGAGGAAGTAAAATATTGGGAAGATTACCAATTTTTCGATGAATTGGATCCCGATGAGGATTTCGATGATGTTATAGAAATTACCTCGACCCAATTTAATAAAGCGAAAGAAAATAATAAGGGAAAAGTATAAAAATAGAGAAATCCGATTCCAATCCCGATGAACTTTATATGTATCGGCAACATCCGTATTTCCTAAAATGTAACAATGACCTGGGAACCTCTAAACCACCAGGTTTTTCTAAACCATTGTGGAAAACGACGGCTCGTATTAGAGGAACACCATATATTCCTAGAAAATTAGGAAAATGAACCAAGTCCAAAGAAGAAGAAACCAGTGATTCAGATTAGAGGGTTGTAATCATGTTGTGTATTATATGTATTGTAGTGTGCTTGTACTTTTATGTTCTATGTAAAAATTCCTTGTATTGTTTATTAATTATCTTTTATGAATCTAACCCTCGTCTATTTTTACAGTATAAACACACAAAATGGATGTTAAGGGTAGACAACCGAATATTTTAGAAGACCTACCAGAGTATATGATTGATGAAATCTTGTCTAGAGTCGGTCAGAATTCATCAGCACAATTAGTTATGGCGAAATTAACTTGTCAAACATTTGAAAGACTTTCCAGAAATGCCTTAGTTTATAAAAGGCTTTCCTTTGATAGGTGGGGTATATCACATTGGGGAGACCGTAAGTTACGCCGTGTTTTCTTTAAAGCGTTAAATGCGGGGAACCCAAATGCAATTTTACGCTACGGGTTAAGAACCTATTTTGACTCAACATATCCCAACATAGGATTTCGTGAATTAGAAAGAGCTTCTAACATGCAACATAAAGAAGCATGTTATGCTTACGGGTTAGTGATGTTCGCTTCTTACCAAAGTGAGAAAAAGAACATCGGATTGCAACTTTTAAATAAAACCTTCCCACAAGTGACGGATTCAGTAGTTGGGGTGAGAAACAAGGTTTTTAGATTATTACAGGGCTGTTGGACATTACGAAACCCTCGTCCTTTTGACGACATTACAACATGCTGTCTTGTCAACGGTCACAATGGTTATGTTCCACAAGACCAAGGATGTGAAGTAGTCTTAGTAAAACCAGAATGCATGACTTGTTTCTGGACGTATGAATTACTTGTCTTTATTGCCTTTGTTGAACGACTTGCGTATTAACTAGAATTGTCTTCGCAACTGTTTTGTATCAGAGTTTTTATGTGCTATATTTCATGCTATATGTAAAATAGCGTTATTGTAAGTTTGCAAAATATTGTATAAAAGTTTGAATGTGAAATATTATTATAATCAGTTTTCCATATAGAATTGTAGTAGTTGAATTGTATGTTAGCTACTAAGTATGAACTTAACGGGTAGATATTACACGAATTAAAACTTATAAAACGCTAATATGAAGAAAAAGCTTTTATAAATGAGTTCATATTATGCTACCGAATACTATTGACTACTCTTAATATTCTATATGATTAACTTAAATCTTTTGGCTATTTTTGAAGGAAATGGCACCGACTACTCGTCAGAACTTGAACATGAGTGAGGAAGACTTCCGTGCTTTTCTTGCAGCAAATATAGCCGCAGTACAGGCTGCAATGCAAAACAACAATAACTCAGGGTCTAGCAGTGGAGTTAAACCGTGTAGGATGCTCCTACAAGGCTTTCACTGCCTGTAAACCTCTGAAATTCGATGGAACTGAAGGACCAGTCGGACTGAAACGATGGACTGAAAAGGTCGAATCTGTGTTTGGTATAAGCAAATGAGTTGAGGAAGATAATGTAAAGTACGCCATGCATACCTTCACAGGTACTGCGTTAATATGGTGGAATACCTATCTCGAACAAGTGGAACGAGATGCTGCTTACACACTACCGTGGTCAGCATTCAAACACTTGATGAACGAGCAGTATCGTCCCAGAAACGAAGTCAATAAGCTCAAGACAGAGCTTAGAGAATTACGAACGAAGGGATTCGATATCACCACATACGAACGACTATTCACCGAGTTGTGTTTATTGTGCCCAAGAGTGTTTGAAGATGAAGAAGAGCAGATTGATGAGTTTGTAAAGGGGTTACCAGAGAGAATTCAGGAGGATGTGAGTTCAAGCGCGCCCACTTCAATGCAAAAGGCAAGACGAATGGCTCACAAACTTATAAACCAGATCGAGGGAAGGATTAAAGAGCAGGCAGTCGAGGAGGCCAAAATGAAACAAGTCAAGAGAAAGTGGGAAGAACCCAGTGACAAGAGTCACAATTTCAACAATCAACACCACAATCACAACCACAATCGCACCATTTTTCGCAACAACAAACGCAACAAAAACCATTCCAACAACAATAACTACAACAATCATCCCAACAATAATACCAACCGCAACAACAAAAATCCCAACAACAATCTCAATAACAACACTGGTAATCAAAATCAGAAAATTCCGTGTATGAGGTGTGAAGGGTACCATCCAACTACTTTTTGTCCAGCAACATGTACTAAATGTAATAGAAAGGGTTATGATACAACGAAGTGTGAAATTTATGGACCATCGGGTAAAGGAACAAGTAATGCCCACATTATTTATTTTGGATGCGGGAAGAAGGGCCACTACAAAACTGCATGTCCAAACCAGGGAAATAATAATGGGCAAAGCCGTGGGAGAGTTTTTAACATTAATGTGGAAGAAGCGCAGGAAGACTCGAAGCTTGTTACGGGTATGTTTCTTATCGATAAAAAACCTGCTTATGTTTTATTTGATTCGGGTGCAGATAGAAGTTATCGACTTATTTGATCAACTACAAGGCTCGTCAGTTTATTCGAAGATTGATTTATGTAGTGACCCGAACTTTTCCATGTTTATATATATTAATTGAGATTGATATTTACATGATTAAATGTTTCCAACATGTTAAGCAATCAAACTTATTAAGACTTGATTAATTGAAATATGTTTCATATAGACAATTGACCACCCAAGTTGACCGGCGATTCACGAACGTTAAAACTTGTAAAAACGACATGACGATATATATATGGATATACATGTGGTTAACATGAGATTATGATAAGTAAGTATCTCCATAAGTATATTAACAATGAGTTATATACATATAAACAAGACTACTAACTTAAGGATTTTGAAACGAGACATATATGTAACGATTATCGTTGTAACGACATTTAAATGTATATATATCATATTAAGATATATTAATATATCATAATATCATGATAATATAATAATTTAACATCTCATTAGATATAATAAACAATGGGTTAACAACATTAATTGAGATCGTTAACTTAAAGGTTTCAAAACAACACTTACATGTAACGACTAACGATGACTTAACGACTCAGTTAAAATGTATATACATGTAGTGTATTTAGATGTATTAAAATACTTTTGGAAGACTTCAAGACATATATCAAAACACTCATACTTAACGAAAATGGTTACAGTTACTTTTCCATTCTTTTCTTTCATCAAGAATTCTAGTCGTATTCTTACCCGTATTATACACAGCTTCAAAACGTACTTACTATGAGTATATACCAATAGGAACTAGCATGGTATTCCACTCTTGATTATGTCATGTATGACTAATCAATTTTAACTTCTACCATGAGCTAGTCAACTAACTAGAACTCCTTTTAACCCCACTCACCACTCACCAATTACCACTCATCATTCACTCCATTTCACTTCCAATTCTCTTTCTAATTCTCTCTCAACACACACACACACACTATTATGAACGTATTTTTCCAGTAGTTAATCATCATCTTCATCAAAAATCACTTCAAGAATCAAGCTATAATCATCATAGGAAGAACACTTCAAGAACACTTCAAAAATCCCTTCAAGTTTACTAATTTACTTCCAAGCTTTCTAATCCATTCCAAGTAATCATCTAAGATCAAGAAACCTTTGTTATATACAGTAGGTTATCTTTCTTATTCAAGGTAATATTCATATTCAAACTTTGATTCAATTTCTATAACTATAAACTATCTTAATTCGAGTAAAAATCTTACTTGAACTTGTTTTTGTGTCATGATCCTACTTCAAGAACTTTCAAGCCATCCAAGATCCTTTAAAGCTAGATCATTTCTTGTCACTTCCAGTAGGCTTACCTACTAAACTTGAGGTAGTAATGATGTTCATAACATCATTCGATTCATATATATAAAACTATCTTATTCGAAGGTTTAAACTCGTAATCACTAGAACATAGTTTAGTTAATTCTAAACTTGTTCGCAAACAAAAGTTAATCCTTCTAACTTGACTTTTAAAATTAACTACACACATGTTCTATATCTATATGATATGCTATCTTAATGATTTAAAACCTGGAAACGCGAAAAACACCGTAAAACCGGATTTACGCCGTCGTAGTAACACCGCGTGCTGTTTTGGGTTAGTTAATTAAAAACTATGATAAACTTTGATTTAAAAGTTGTTATTCTGAGAAAATGATTTTTATTATGAACATGAAACTATATCCAAAAATTATGGTTAAACTCAAAGTGGAAGTATGTTTTCTAAAATGGTCATCTAGACGTCGTTCTTTCGACTGAAATGACTACCTTTACAAAAACGACTTGTAACTTATTTTTCCGACTATAAACCTATACTTTTTCTGTTTAGATTCATAAAATAGAGTTCAATATGAAACCATAGCAATTTGATTCACTCAAAACGGATTTAAAATGAAGAAGTTATGGGTAAAACAAGATTGGATAATTTTTCTCATTTTAGCTACGTGAAAATTGGTAACAAATCTATTCCAACCATAACTTAATCAACTTGTATTGTATATTATGTAATCTTGAGATACCATATACACGTATACAATGTTTCGACCTATCATGTCGACACATCTATATATATTTCGGAACAACCATAGACACTCTATATGTGAATGTTGGAGTTAGCAAAACAGGGTTTAGGTTGATTCCAAAATATATATAGTTTGAGTTGTGATCAATACTGAGATACGTATACACTGAGTCGTGGATTGATTCAAGATAATATTTATCGATTTATTTCTATACATCTAACTGTGGACAACTAGTTGTAGGTTACTAACGAGGACAGCTGACTTAATAAACTTAAAACATCAAAATATATTAAAAGTGTTGTAAATATATTTTAAACATACTTTGATATATATGTATATATTGTTATAGGTTCGTGAATCAACCAGTGGCCAAGTCTTACTTCACGACGAAGTAAAAATCTGTGAAAGTGAGTTATAGTCCCACTTTTAAAATCTAATATTTTTGGGATGAGAATACATGCAGGTTTTATAAATGATTTACAAAATAGACACAAGTACGTGAAACTACATTCTATGGTTGAATTATCGAAATCGAATATGCCCCTTTTTATTAATTCTGGTAATCTAATAATTAGGGAACAGACACCCTAATTGACACGAATCCTAAAGATAGATCTATTGGGCCTAACAAACCCCATCCAAAGTACCGGATGCTTTAGTACTTCGAAATTTATATCATATTCAAAGGGTGTCCCGGAATGATGGGGATATTCTTATATATATGCATCTTGTTAATGTCGGTTACCAGGTGTTCACCATATGAATGATTTTTATCTCTATGTATGGGATGTGTATTGAAATATGAAATCTTGTGGTCTATTGTTACGATTTGATATATATAGGTTAAACCTATAACTCACCAACATTTTTGTCGACGTTTAAAGCATGTTTATTCTCAGGTGAATACTAAGAGCTTCCGCTGTTGCATACTAAAATAAGGACAAGATTTGGAGTCCATGTTTGTATGATATTGTGTAAAAACTGCATTCAAGAAACTGATTTCGATGTAACATATTCGTATTGTAAACCATTATGTAATGGTCGTGTGTAAACAGGATATTTTAGATTATCATTATTTGATAATCTACGTAAAGCTTTTTAAACCTTTATTTATGAAATAAAGGTTATGGTTGGTTTTAAAAATGAATGCAGTCTTTGAAAAACGTCTCATATAGAGGTCAAAACCTCGCAACGAAATCAATTAATATGGAACGTTTTTAATCAATAAGAACGGGACATTTCAATTTACGTTCTGGGTATCATCAAATGCGGGTGAAGGAGGATGATATTCCAAAGACTGCTTTCAGGACACGTTACGGTCATTACGAGTTTATGGTTATGCCGTTTGGGTTGACTAACGCACCAGCTGTGTTCATGGACCTCATGAACCGAGTGTGTGGACCATACCTTGACAAGTTTGTCATTGTTTTTATCGATGACATACTTATTTACTCAAAGAATGATCAAGAGCACGAAGAACATTTGAGAAAAGTGCTAGAGTTATTGAGAAAAGAAAAACTGTACGCTAAGTTTTCAAAGTATGCATTTTGGTTGGAAGAAGTTCAATTCCTCGGTCACATAGTGAACAAAGAAGGTATTCAAGTGGATCCGGCAAAGATTGAAACCGTTGAAAAGTGGGAAACCCCGAAAACTCCGAAGCATATACGCCAATTTTTAGGACTGGCTGGTTACTACAGAAGGTTCATCCAAGATTTTTCCAGAATAGCAAAACCCTTGACTGCATTAACGCATAAAGGGAAGAAATTTGAATGGAAGGATGAGTAGGAGAAAGTGTTTCAATTGTTGAAGAAAAAGTTAACTACGACACCTATATTGTCATTGCCTGAAGGGAATGATGATTTTGTGATATATTGTGATGCCTCAAAGCAAGGCCTCAGTTGTATATTAATGCAACGAACGAAGGTAATTGCTTATGCGTCCAGACAACTGAAGATTCACGAGCAAAATTATACGACTCAAGATTTGGAATTGGGCGCTGTTGTTTTTGCATTAAAGACTTGGAGGCACTACTTATATGGGGTCAAAAGTATCATATATTGAATGATTACGATTTCGAGATTCGTTACCACCCGGGAAAGGTAAATGTGGTAGCCGACGCTTTGAGTAGAAAGGACAGAGAACCAATGCGGGTAAAAGCTATGAATATAATTATTCGTACTAACCATACTACTCAAATAAAGGAGGCGCAGCTGGGAGTTGTTGTAGTGACCCGAACTTTTCCATGTTTATATATATTAATTGAGATTGATATTTACATGATTAAATGTTTCCAACATGTTAAGCAATCAAACTTGTTAAGACTTGATTAATTGAAATAGGTTTCATATAGACAATTGACCACCCAAGTTGACCGGTGATTCACGAACGTTAAAACTTGTAAAAACTATATGATGACATATATATGGTTATATATATAGTTAACATGATATTATGATATGTAAACATATCATTAAGTATATTAACAATGAACTACATATGTAAAAACAAGACTACTAACTTAATGATTTTGAAACGAGACATATATGTAACGATTATCGTTGTAACGACATTTAATGTATATATATCATATTAAGAGATATTCGTACATCATAATATCATGATAATATAATAATTTAAAATCTATTTTGATATTATAAACATTGGGTTAACAACATTTAACAAGATCGTTAACCTAAAGGTTTCAAAACAACATTTACATGTAACGACTAACGATGACTTAACGACTCAGTTAAAATGTATATACATGTAGTGTTTTAATATGTATTCATACACTTTTGAAAGACTTCAAGACACTTATCAAAATACTTCTACTTAACAAAAATGCTTACAATTACATCCTCGTTCAGTTTCATCAACGATTCTACTCGTATGCACCCGTATTCGTACTCGTACAATACACAGCTTTTAGATGTATGTACTATTGGTATATACACTCCAATGATCAGCTCTTAGCAGCCCATGTGAGTTACCTAACACATGTGGGAACCATCATTTGGCAACTAGCATGAAATATCTCATAAAATTACAAAAATATGAGTAATCATTCATGACTTATTTACATGAAAACAAAATTACATATCCTTTATATCTAATCCATACACCAACGACCAAAAACACCTACAAACACTTTCATTCTTCAATTTTCTTCATCTAATTGATCTCTCTCAAGTTCTATCTTCAAGTTCTAAGTGTTCTTCATAAATTCCAAAAGTTCTAGTTTCATAAAATCAAGAATACTTTCAAGATTGCTAGCTCACTTCCAATCTTGTAAGGTGATCATCCAACCTCAAGAAATCTTTGTTTCTTACAGTAGGTTATCATTCTAATACAAGGTAATAATCATATTCAAACTTTGGTTCAATTTCTATAACTATAACAATCTTATTTCAAGTGATGATCTTACTTGAACTTGTTTTCGTGTCATGATTTTGCTTCAAGAACTTTGAGCCATCCAAGGATCCATTGAAGCTAGATCCATTTTTCTCTTTTCCAGTAGGTTCATCCAAGGAACTTAAGGTAGTAATGATGTTCATAACATCATTCGATTCATACATATAAAGCTATCTTATTCGAAGGTTTAAACTTGTAATCACTAGAACATAGTTTAGTTAATTCTAAACTTGTTCGCAAACAAAAGTTAATCCTTCTAACTTGACTTTTAAAATAAACTAAACACATTTTCTATATCTATATGATATGCTAACTTAATAATTTAAAACCTGGAAACACGAAAAACACCGTAAAACCGGATTTACGCCGTCGTAGTAACACCGCGGGCTGTTTTGGGTTAGTTAATTAAAAACTATGATAAACTTTGATTTTAAAGTTGTTATTCTGAGAAAATGATTTTTATTATGAACATGAAACTATATCCAAAAATTATGATTAAACTCAAAGTGGAAGTATGTTTTCTAAAATGGTCATCTAGACGTCGTTCTTTCGACTGAAATGACTACCTTTACAAAAACGACTTGTAACTTATTTTTCCGACTATAAACCTATACTTTTCTGTTTAGATTCATAAAATAGAGTTCAATATGAAACCATAGCAATTTGATTCACTCAAAACGGATTTAAAATGAAGAAGTTATGGGTAAAACAAGATTGGATAATTTTTCTCATTTTAGCTACGTGAAAATTGGTAACAAATCTATTCCAACCATAACTTAATCAACTTGTATTGTATATTATGTAATCTTGAGATACCATAGACACGTATACAATGTTTCGACCTATCATGTCGACACATCTATATATATTTCAGAACAACCATAGACACTCTATATGTGAATGTTGGAGTTAGCTATACAGGGTTGAGGTTGATTCCAAAATATATATAGTTTGAGTTGTGATCAATACTGAGATACGTATACACTGCGTCGTGGATTGATTCAAGATAATATTTATTGATTTATTTCTGTACATCTAACTGTGGACAACTAGTTATAGGTTACTAACGAGGACAGCTGACTTAATAAACTTAAAACATCAAAATATATTAAAAGTGTTGTAAATATATTTTGAACATACTTTGATATATATGTATATATTATTATAGGTTCGTGAATCAACCAGTGGCCAAGTCTTACTTCCCGACGAAGTAAAAATCTGTGAAAGTGAGTTATAGTCCCACTTTTAAAATCTAATATTTTTGGGATGAGAATACATGCAGGTTTTATAAATGATTTACAAAATAGACACAAGTATGCGAAACTACATTCTATGGTTGAATTATCGAAATCGAATATGCCCCTTTTTATTAAGTCTGGTAATCTAAGAATTAGGGAACAGACACCCTAATTGACGCGAATCCTAAAGATAGATCTATTGGGCCTAACAAACCCCATCCAAAGTACCGGATGCTTTAGTACTTCGAAATTTATATCATATCCGAAGGGTGTCCCGAAATGATGGGGATATTCTTATATATGCATCTTGTTAATGTCGGTTACCAGGTGTTCACCATATGAATGATTTTTATCTCTATGTATGGGATGTGTATTGAAATATGAAATCTTGTGGTCTATTATTATGATTTGACATATATAGGTTAAACCTATAACTCACCAACATTTTTGTTGACGTTTTAAGCATGTTTATTCTCAGGTGATTATTAAGAGCTTCCGCTGTCGCATACTTAAATAAGGACAAGATTTAGAGTCCATGTTTGTATGATATTGTGTAAAAACTGCATTCAAGAAACTGATTTCGATGTAACATATTTGTATTGTAAACCATTATGTAATGGTCGTGTGTAAACAGGATATTTTAGATTATCATTATTTGATAATCTACGTAAAGCTTTTTAAACCTTTATTTATGAAATAAAGGTTATGGTTTGTTTTAAAAATGAATGCAGTCTTTGAAAAACGTCTCATATAGAGGTCAAAACCTCGCAACGAAATCAATTAATATGGAACGTTTTTAATCAATAAGAACGGGACATTTCAGTTGGTATCCGAGCGTTGGTCTTAGAGAACCAGAATTTTGCATTAGTGTGTCTTATCGAGTTTGTTAGGATGCATTAGTGAGTCTGGACTTCGACCGTGTTTAGTTGAAAAATGATTGCTTAACAAATTTTGTTGGAAACTATATATTTTTAACATGTGAATATTATGTGATATATTAATCTCTTAACGCGTTTGATATTATGTGATAGATGTCTACCTCTAGAACAAGTCCCATTGACTCACCTAATAATAATGAAGAGTCAAATGTAAATTGGAATGATTCGTGGACTGATTCACAAGTTCCCGAAGAGGAACCGGAAGAAGAGTCGGAACCGGAAGAAGAATCGGAACCGGAAGAAGAATCGGAACCGGATGAAGAAATAGAACCGGTGGGGGAAATAATAAAACGGTTAAGTAAAAGAAAATCCTCAACCAACCGACCAAGGTTAATTATGGTCAATGGTGTTTCCGCCAAGGAAGCAAAATATTGGGAGGATTACCAATTCTCCGATGAATCGAATTCCGACGAGAATTCCGATGATGTTATAGAAATTACCCCAACTGAATTTAAAAAGGCAAAAGAAAATAATAAGGGAAAGGGCATAAAAATAGAGAAATCTAATTCCAACCCCGATGAACTTTATATGTATCGTCAACGCCCGAAGTCCTTAAGTTGTAACAATGACCCGGGAACCTCTAAACCACCAGGTTTTTCTAAACCAATGTGGACAACGACGGCTCGTATTAGGGGAACATCATATATCCCTAGAAACTTGGCAAAACGAACCAAAACCGAAGAAGAAGAAACGAGCGAGTCGGAATAAGATAGTTGTATTCGTGTGGTGTAATATATGTAATATAGTGTTCTTATGCTTTATGATATATGTAAAAATTGCTTGTATTAATAAGTATTTTTTTTATGAATCTAACTCTTGTCTATTTTACAGTTTAAAAACACAAAATGGATAGACAACCCAATATTTTAAGAGACCTACCCGGAGACATGATTGATGAAATCTTGTCTAGAGTCGGTCAGAATTCCTCGGCATAACTATTTAAGGCGAGATCAGTTTGTAAGACATTCGAAGAACGTTCCAAGAATGTCTTGGTTTATAAGAGACTTTCGTTTGAAAGATGGGGGATATCACATTGGGAAACCCATAAGTTACGATGTGTTTACTTTGACGCATATATTGCGGGGAACCCAAATGCTATTTTACGCAACGGGTTAAGAAATTATTTTGACTCAATATATCCGAATATTGGACTTCGTGATTTAGAAAAAGCGGCTAACATGCAACATAAAGAAGCATGTTATGCTTACGGATTAGTAATATTCGCTTCTCACCAAAGTGAGAACAAGAACATCGGGCTACAACTATTAAACAAAACGTTTCCACAAGTGACGGAGTCGGTAATTGGGGTAAGAAATGAGGTTTTTAGATTGTTACGGGACTGTTGGACATTACGTAACCCTCGTCCTTTTGACGACGTTACAACACGATGTCTTATCAACGGCCATAACGGTTATGTTCCACAAGACCAAGGATGGGAAGTAATCCTAGTAAAACCAGAATGCATGACTTGTTTCTGGACGTATGAATTACGTGTCTTTATTGCCTTTGCTGAACGACTTGTGTACTAGCTAGAATTATCTTCACAACTATCTTGTATCAAAGTTATTGTGTGCTATATTTCATGCTTTATGTAAAATAAGCGGTATTGTAAGTTTGTAAAATATTGTATAAAAGTTTGAACGCGAAATATTATTATAATCAGTTTTTCATATAGAATTGTAGTAGTTGAATTGTATATTAGCTACTAAGTATGAACTTAACGGGTAGGTACTACCCGAATTTAAACTTATAAAACGCTAATATGAAGAAAAAGCTTTTATAAATGAGTTCATATTATGCTACGAAATACTATTAACTACTCTTAATATTCTGTATGATTAACTTGTTCCATTTGACTATTTTGAAGGCAATGGCACCGACTACTCGACACACCGTGAATATGAATGAAGAGGAATTCCGTACTTTTCTAGCTTCAAACATAGCCGCAGTACAGGCTGCGCTACATACCAACAATAACCTTGGATCTAGCAGTACAGGAAATCGTGTAGGATGCACCTACAAAGAATTCACTGCCTGCAAACCTTTGGAATTTGATGGAACCGAAGGACCGATCGGATTGAAACGGTGGACCGAGAAGGTCGAATCGGTGTTTGCCATAAGTAAGTGTACCGAAGAGGACAAAGTAAAGTACGCTACGCATACCTTCACAGGTTCTGCGTTAACATGGTGGAATACCTATCTAGAGCAAGTGGGACAAGACGATGCGTACGCACTACCGTGGTCAGCATTTAAGCACTTGATGAACGAGAAGTACCGTCCCAGAATCGAGGTCAATAAGCTCAAGACAGAACTTAGAGGGTTACGAACCCAAGGATTTGATATTACCACGTACGAAAGACGATTCACAGAATTGTGCCTATTGTGTCCGGGAGCATTCGAAGATGAGGAAGAGAAGATCGACGCGTTTGTGAAAGGATTACCGGAAAGAATCCAAGAAGATATAAGTTCACACGAGCCCGCCTCCATACAACAGGCATGTAGAATGGCTCACAAACTCGTGAACTAAATTGAAGAAAGAATTAAAGAACAGACTGCTGAAGAGGCCAATGTGAAGCAAGTCAAAAGAAAGTGGGAGGAAAACGGTGATAAGAATCACCAATACAATAACAACAGCAATTACAATAATAATCGCAACAATTATCCCAACAATCGCAACATCAATAGCAACTACAACAAACGGCCCAACAACAACAACAACAGCAACTACAACAATCATCCCAACAACAATAATAACCGCAACAACAACAACAATCAGAAGCAGCTATGCCAAAGGTGTGAAAAGAATCACTCGGGGTTCTGCACCAAATTTTGCAACAAGTGTAAAAGAAATGGTCATAGCGCGGCGAAGTGTGAGGTCTACGGACCAGGGGTTAATAGAACGAAAGGAACAAATGGTGTCGGAACGAGTAATGGCGGAGCAAGTAGTGTCGGAGCAAGTTATTCCAATGTAGTTTGTTATAAATGTGGAAAACTGGGCCACATTATTAGAAATTGCCCGAACCAGGAGAACACGAATGGACAAGGCCGCGGAAGAGTTTTCAATATTAATGCGGCAGAGGCACAAGAAGACCCGGAGCTTGTTACGGGTACGTTTCTTATTGACAATAAATCTGCTTACGTTTTATTTGATTCGGGTGCGGATAGAAGCTATATGAGTAGAGATTTTTGTGCTAAATTAAGTTGTCCATTGACGCCTTTGGATAGTAAATTTTTACTCGAATTAGCAAATGGTAAATTAATTTCAGCAGATAATATATGTCGGAATCGAGAAATTAAACTGGTTAGCGAAACATTTAAGATTGACTTGATACCAGTAGAGTTAGGGAGTTTTGATGTGATAATCGGTATGGACTGGTTGAAAGAAGTGAAAGCAGAGATCGTTTGTTACAAAAATGCAATTCGCATTATACGAGAAAAAGGAAAACCCTTAATGGTGTACGGAGAAAAGGGCAACACGAAGCTACATCTTATTAGTAATTTGAAGGCACAAAAACTAATAAGAAAAGGTTGCTATGCTGTTCTAGCACACGTCGAGAAAGTACAAACTGAAGAAAAGAGCATCAATGATGTTCCCGTCGCAAAAGAATTTTCCGATGTATTTCCGAAAGAATTACCGGGACTACCCCCACATCGATCCGTTGAATTTCAAATAGATCTTGTACCAGGAGCTGCACCAATAGCTCGTGCTCCTTACAGACTCGCACCCAGCGAGATGAAAGAACTGCAAAGCCAATTACAAGAACTTTTAGAGCGTGGTTTCATTCGACCAAGCACATCACCGTGGGGAGCTCCTGTTTTGTTTGTCAAGAAGAAAGATGGTACATTCAGGTTGTGTATCGACTACCGAGAGTTGAACAAACTTACCATCAAGAACCGCTACCCACTACCGAGAATCGACGACTTATTTGATCAACTACAAGGCTCATCTGTTTATTCAAAGATTGACTTACGTTCCGGGTATCATCAAATGCGGGTGAAAGAAGATGATATTCCAAAGACTGCTTTCAGAACACGTTACGGTCATTACGAGTTTATGGTCATGCCGTTTGGTTTAACTAATGCACCAGCTGTGTTCATGGACCTTATGAACCGAGTGTGTGGACCATACCTTGACAAGTTTGTCATTGTTTTCATTGATGACATACTTATTTACTCAAAGAATGACAAAGAACACGGTGAACATTTGAGAAAGGTGTTAGAAGTATTGAGGAAGGAACAATTGTACGCTAAGTTTTCAAAGTGTGCATTTTGGTTGGAAGAAGTTCAATTCCTCGGTCACATAGTGAACAAAGAAGGTATTAAGGTGGATCCGGCAAAGATAGAAACTGTTGAAAAGTGGGAAACCCCGAAAACTCCGAAACACATACGCCAGTTTTTAGGACTAGCTGGTTACTACAGAAGGTTCATCCAAGACTTTTCCAGAATAGCAAAACCCTTGACTGCATTAACGCATAAAGGGAAGAAATTTGAATGGAATGATGAACAAGAGAAAGCGTTTCAGTTATTGAAGAAAAAGCTAACTACGGCACCTATATTGTCATTGCCTGAAGGGAATGATGATTTTGTGATTTATTGTGACGCATCAAAGCAAGGTCTCGGTTGTGTATTAATGCAACGAACGAAGGTGATTGCTTATGCGTCTAGACAATTGAAGATTCACGAACAAAATTATACGACGCATGATTTGGAATTAGGCGCGGTTGTTTTTGCATTAAAGACTTGGAGGCACTACTTATATGGGGTCAAAAGTATTATATATACCGACCACAAAAGTCTTCAACACATATTTAATCAGAAACAACTGAATATGAGGCAGCGTAGGTGGATTGAATTGTTGAATGATTACGACTTTGAGATTCGTTACCACCCGCGGAAGGCAAATGTGGTAGCCGATGCCTTGAGCAGGAAGGACAGAGATGGTCATGCTTAAAGTTGCACCTTGGAAAGGCGTTGTTCGATTTGGTAAACGAGGGAAATTAAATCCAAGGTTTATTGGACCATTCAAGATTATTGATCGTATCGGACCAGTAGTTTACCGACTTGAGTTACCTCAACAACTCGCGGCTGTACATAACACTTTCCACGTCTCGAATTTGAAGAAATGTTTTGCTAAAGAAGATCTCACTATTCCGTTAGATGAAATCCAAATCAACGAAAAACTTCAATTCATCGAAGAACCCGTCGAAATAATGGATCGTGAGGTTAAAAGACTTAAGCAAAACAAGATACCAATTGTTAAGGTTCGATGGAATGCTCGTAGAGGACCCGAGTTCACCTGGGAGCGTGAAGATCAGATGAAGAAGAAATACCCGCATCTATTTCCAGAAGATTCGTCAACACCTTCAACAGCTTAAAATTTCGGGACGAAATTTATTTAACGGGTAGGTACTGTAGTGACCCGAACTTTTCCATGTTTATATATATTAATTGAGATTGATATTTACATGATTAAATGTTTCCAACATGTTAAGCAATCAAACTTGTTAAGACTTGATTAATTGAAATAGGTTTCATATAGACAATTGACCACCCAAGTTGACCGGTGATTCACGAACGTTAAAACTTGTAAAAACTATATGATGACATATATATGGTTATATATATAGTTAACATGATATTATGATATGTAAACATATCATTAAGTATATTAACAATGAACTACATATGTAAAAACAAGGCTACTAACTTAATGATTTTGAAACGAGACAGATATGTAACGATTATCGTTGTAACGACATTTAATGTATATATATCATATTAAGAGATATTCGTACATCATAATATCATGATAATATAATAATTTAAAATCTATTTTGATATTATAAACATTGGGTTAACAACATTTAACAAGATCGTTAACCTAAAGGTTTCAAAACAACATTTACATGTAACGACTAACGATGACTTAACGACTCAGTTAAAATGTATATACATGTAGTGTTTTAATATGTATTCATACACTTTTGAAAGACTTCAAGACACTTATCAAAATACTTCTACTTAACAAAAATGCTTACAATTACATCCTCGTTCAGTTTCATCAACGATTCTACTCGTATGCACCCGTATTCGTACTCGTACAATACACGGCTTTTAGATGTATGTACTATTGGTATATACACTCCAATGATCAGCTCTTAGCAGCCCATGTGAGTTACCTAACACATGTGGGAACCATCATTTGGCAACTAGCATGAAATATCTCATAAAATTATAAAAATATGAGTAATCATTCATGACTTATTTACATGAAAACAAAATTACATATCCTTTATATCTAATCCATACACCAACGACCAAAAACACCTACAAACACTTTCATTCTTCAATTTTCTTCATCTAATTGATCTCTCTCAAGTTCTATCTTCAAGTTCTAAGTGTTCTTCATAAATTCCAAAAGTTCTAGTTTCATAAAATCAAGAATACTTTCAAGATTGCTAGCTCACTTCCAATCTTGTAAGGTGATCATCCAACCTCAAGAAATCTTTGTTTCTTACAGTAGGTTATCATTCTAATACAAGGTAATAATCATATTCAAACTTTGGTTCAATTTCTATAACTATAACAATCTTATTTCAAGTGATGATCTTACTTGAACTTGTTTTCGTGTCATGATTTTGCTTAAAGAACTTTGAGCCATCCAAGGATCCATTGAAGCTAGATCCATTTTTCTCTTTTCCAGTAGGTTCATCCAAGGAACTTAAGGTAGTAATGATGTTCATAACATCATTCGATTCATACATATAAAGCTATCTTATTCGAAGGTTTAAACTTGTAATCACTAGAACATAGTTTAGTTAATTCTAAACTTGTTCGCAAACAAAAGTTAATCCTTCTAACTTGACTTTTAAAATAAACTAAACACATTTTCTATATCTATATGATATGCTAACTTAATAATTTAAAACCTGGAAACACGAAAAACACCGTAAAACCGGATTTACGCCGTCGTAGTAACACCGCGGGCTGTTTTGGGTTAGTTAATTAAAAACTATGATAAACTTTGATTTTAAAGTTGTTATTCTGAGAAAATGATTTTTATTATGAACATGAAACTATATCCAAAAATTATGATTAAACTCAAAGTGGAAGTATGTTTTCTAAAATGGTCATCTAGACGTCGTTCTTTCGACTGAAATGACTACCTTTACAAAAACGACTTGTAACTTATTTTTCCGACTATAAACCTATACTTTTCTGTTTAGATTCATAAAATAGAGTTCAATATGAAACCATAGCAATTTGATTCACTCAAAACGGATTTAAAATGAAGAAGTTATGGGTAAAACAAGATTGGATAATTTTTCTCATTTTAGCTACGTGAAAATTGGTAACAAATCTATTCCAACCATAACTTAATCAACTTGTATTGTATATTATGTAATCTTGAGATACCATAGACACGTATACAATGTTTCGACCTATCATATCGACACATCTATATATATTTCAGAACAACCATAGACACTCTATATGTGAATGTTGGAGTTAGCTATACAGGGTTGAGGTTGATTCCAAAATATATATAGTTTGAGTTGTGATCAATACTGAGATACGTATACACTGGGTCGTGGATTGATTCAAGATAATATTTATTGATTTATTTCTGTACATCTAACTGTGGACAACTAGTTATAGGTTACTAACGAGGACAGCTGACTTAATAAACTTAAAACATCAAAATATATTAAAAGTGTTGTAAATATATTTTGAACATACTTTGATATATATGTATATATTATTATAGGTTCGTGAATCAACCAGTGGCCAAGTCTTACTTCCCGACGAAGTAAAAATCTGTGAAAGTGAGTTATAGTCCCACTTTTAAAATCTAATATTTTTGGGATGAGAATACATGCAGGTTTTATAAATGATTTACAAAATAGACACAAGTATGCGAAACTACATTCTATGGTTGAATTATCGAAATCGAATATGCCCCTTTTTATTAAGTCTGGTAATCTAAGAATTAGGGAACAGACACCCTAATTGACGCGAATCCTAAAGATAGATCTATTGGGCCTAACAAACCCCATCCAAAGTACCGGATGCTTTAGTACTTCGAAATTTATATCATATCCGAAGGGTGTCCCGGAATGATGGGGATATTCTTATATATGCATCTTGTTAATGTCGGTTACCAGGTGTTCACCATATGAATGATTTTTATCTCTATGTATGGGATGTGTATTGAAATATGAAATCTTGTGGTCTATTATTATGATTTGACATATATAGGTTAAACCTATAACTCACCAACATTTTTGTTGACGTTTTAAGCATGTTTATTCTCAGGTGATTATTAAGAGCTTCCGCTGTCGCATACTTAAATAAGGACAAGATTTGGAGTCCATGTTTGTATGATATTGTGTAAAAACTGCATTCAAGAAACTGATTTCGATGTAACATATTTGTATTGTAAACCATTATGTAATGGTCGTGTGTAAACAGGATATTTTAGATTATCATTATTTGATAATCTACGTAAAGCTTTTTAAACCTTTATTTATGAAATAAAGGTTATGGTTTGTTTTAAAAATGAATGCAGTCTTTGAAAAACGTCTCATATAGAGGTCAAAACCTCGCAACGAAATCAATTAATATGGAACGTTTTTAATCAATAAGAACGGGACATTTCAGTTGTAAAAGAAGGAAAGTTGAAGAATGAAATACCCAAAGGATCGGAGAAACATCTTAATATTCGAGAAGACAAAACCCGGTATAGTGCTGAAAGAATTTGGGTACCAAAGTTTAGAGATGTGAGAGAAAAAGGTACTTAAGGAAGCACATAAAACCAGATATTCAATACATCCCGGAGCAGGGAAGATGTATAAAGATCTCAAGAAACACTTTTGGTGGCTGGGTATGAAAGCCGATATTGCTAGATACGTAGGAGAATGTTTGACGTGTTCTAAGGTCAAAGCTGAACATCAGAAACCATCAGGTCTACTTCAACAACTCGAAATCCTAGAATGGAAATGTGAAAGGACCCGTTCATATACATTATAAACGATTCACAATTGTTGATTACATCGCGAGGTATTTGACCTCTATATGATTCATTTTACAAACATTGCATTCGTTTTTAAAAGACAAACTTTCTTTACAACGAAAGTTGACGGCATGCATACCATTTCATAATACATCCAACTATAATTGGCTTAATAATAATCTTGATGAACTCAATGACTCGAATGCAACGTCTTTCAAAATACGCCATGAATGACTCCAAGTAATATCCTTAAAATGAGCTAATGCACTGTGACAACCCGGAAATTTCCAATCAAATTTAAACTTTAATCTTTATATGTTTCCGACACGATAAGCAATATTTGTTAAGTTAAATTTCAAGAATTTTAAACTATGTTCATACATCCATTCAACCTCGACCAAGTTCCAACGATTCACGAACCATTAAACGAATATGATTATATATGTATATGTGTATATATATTATAACTTGAAACGTAAACAAAATATTAGATTAAATACTTTATATAATTGTATCTGTTTTAAAATGTTTATCAATGGAATTAGAAGATAAGATCAAATGATTGAATTATCAGATATATTGAATTATGATTACAAGTCTCTGTTGAAAGGCCCACGTTGATTTGAGAAATCTTTCCATTTTAACAATATTCGAAAAATGGTAAAGTGATTTATAAATAAGAACAAATTGTCAATCATTGAGAACTAAACAAAGGATAGTGGAAGATTGAATCTCATAAAGACTCGATTGATCTATTTAGTTTCAAACGTACAAAAACGTTTTCAGTTTAAAAAGAACTTTATTATTAAAACGTATATAACTTTTATAAATATCTAGAACCACTTTTGACAACTCATTATTTAACTAGTATGATAAAGATAACGATATTTATATTTTATTTTATTAAATATATATAACGATTTAAATTAATATTATATATATTTATACGCGTATTATACGTACATAGTTTTATACTTTTACTATACTTAAACTTTACCTTTACTTTATTTTTACTTTACTTTAACTTTAATAATTCACTTTAATAATTCATACTTTAATAATTCACTTTAATAATTCATACTTTAATAATTCACTTTAATAATTCATACTTTAATAATTCACTTTAATAATTCATACTTTAATAATTCACTTTAATAATTCAAAAATCTATTATAAATAGAATTCAATAGGTTTCATTATTTCATAGAAACTTGAAAATATTTTTCTCTAAACTCTCTCAATCGATTTACATATATATATTTACTCCGTATTATTTCAAGATATTATTAGTATACATAAAATATTACGACGGAGTGCTGTCCGAGTGGTTTCGAAATTGTTTTTCGAGTAGGATAAGATTAAGGAAATTATGGGTTATAGCTATGGAGGTGATTGAGTATGGTTCATGGGTATGCTCGTGAGGTCAATATAGTGTTTATCATTTCCGTTGCGTCTACGTACCTTTCCTGCAATATTGAATCTCAATATTGATACGTGAGTACTCATAATTTAACTTTTACATACTAATAGTGTATCCCTGACTAGTGCTCGAGTATTTAAGATTATCGTAAATATTAAAGTTATCATAATTAGAATTATCGTTTTATCATAATGTCATCTTAGTAATTATAAATATTGATATTTTTATAATAATAATTATTATTACAAAATAATACAACTTTTACTTACTATCATTATAGATATTATTTTATTAAATAAATATGTGATACAAACATATTTTACTACGTGTAATAACTTACTTTAATAATACCTATCATATTATCTTTATGATATTAAATGAACACTATAAATTTTATTACTTAATATATATAAAAGTATATTTTATTATATAAATTTAATATAAAATTTTATTTATTAATAAATAAAAATATAATTTACTCTAATAAATCTTTTAAAAATATTTAAAAATATAAAATGACGATATTTAAACTATATATTAATCATGTATAGATTTTTGGAAATTATTTTGAGTCAAATTTACTTTTGTTGACTTTTGCATATTAGTCTCGAGCATTAGGATTGTGGTACACTATGACTTGACCTAATTTGTTAGAGAAATATTGACCAACACATAAATATATATAATTAATTTAGGTTCGTGAATCCGAGGCCAACCTTGCACTTGTTCAATGACGTTATATGTATTTTTACTATGAAATACAGTATGGTGAGTTTCATTTGCCTTTTTACCCTTTATATTTTTGGGACTGAGAATACATGCGCTTTTATAAATGTTTGACGAAATAGACACAAGTAATTGAAACTACATTCTATGGTTGAATTATCGAAATCGAATATGCCCCTTTTTATTAAAGTCTGGTAATCTAAGAATTAGGGAACAGACACCCTAATTGACGCGAATCCTAAAGATAGATCTATTGGGCCTAACAAACCCCATCCAAAGTACCGGATGCTTTAGTACTTCGAAATTTATATCATGTCCGAAGGAGGATCCCGGAATGATAGGGGATATTCTTATATGTATCTAGTTAATGTCGGTTACCAGGTGTTCACCATATGAATGATTATTTTTGTCTTTATGCATGGGACGTATATTTATGAGAACTGAAAATGAAATTCTTGTGGTCTATTAAAATGATGGAAATAAATGATTATGATAAACTAATGAACTCACCAACCTTTTGGTTGACACTTTAAAGCATGTTTATTCTCAGGTGTTAAAGAAATCTTCCGCTGTGCATTTGCTCATTTTAAAGATATTACTTGGAGTCTTTCATAGCATATTTCGAAGAACGTTGCATTTGAGTCATTGAGTTCCTCAAAGATTATTATTAAATCAATTTATAGTTGGATAGTGGATATTATGAAATGGTATGCATGCCTGTCAATTTTCGATGTAAAGAAAGTTTGTCTTTTAAAAACGAATGCAATGTTTGTAAAATGTATCATATAGAGGTCAAATACCTCGCAATGTAATCAACTATTGTGAATCGTTTATAATGTATATGAACGGGTCCTTTCAGTTGGTATCAGAGCGGTGGTCTTAGCGAACCAGGTCTGCATTAGTGTGTCTAACTGATAAGTCGATAGGATGCATTAGTGAGTCTGGACTTCGACCGTGTCTGCATGTCAAATGTTTTGCTTATCATTTTGTGTCGAAAATTAACTACTTATCATCCTCAGGAAATTACCTGCTTATCATTTTTAGTCTAAGACACGTCTTGCTGCATTGATTGCATGAATAGTGTATAGACAAAAATTCATATCTTAGCATATCTGCTAAATCATATCTTATCGTATATGTTAATTTAAACTTTGCCTGACATATCCCGCAAAGTCCTCCGTAATCTACGAAATCTTTTGATATATATATATATATATTCTATGTAATTAGAATACCATCCGTTAGCCAAAATCATTTCATATCGGAAAAAAAAATCCTTTATCCAATCGTACGAAATGGAATTCGTCATCAGTTCAAGTCACTCAGATTCCGAAATGGAATCCCATTCAAGCTCTAAAAGCAGTGTGATCGGAATAGATCAACCAATCAGTCATCACCTATTCTGGATGAATTAGGGATGGGTTCGTAGCCTCCTCAATCATTGGAGACAAGAAGAAGGTGATCCCTTCCATCCACCACATTGCCCTCTTGACGAAGAACCTGAAGCACTTACCGGCGAACCTGTCCGAAACACCATTTTCTCGCTCATTTCCAGAGTATCTCGTCACAATTATATATTACATCAAATTTTAGATTTTATTTATCCACTCGTCCGAACTAACAATCACCCCGGTGTAATAGAAGAAGTCAACGAGCTTCGCGCTCGGGTAGTGGCTTTGGAGAATATGGTGCAGAGATTACAAATACCAGCAGCAGCATTAGCAGCATAACCAGTACCACCATCATCAACGCCAACAGTACCATTACCACCTCCAACCATAACCGCGTCTTAAACCTCAACTTCACAATCTGTCCCACGAGCATCAACGTCATACGCACCATAGATACCAAGGAGTACCAACAACAATAACTGACGAAGTATTAATTCATAACTTCATTGGAGAAACATTCCGCGGCGATTATGTAATCTCTAAAGTCTTAAAGATTATCTAATCTAGCCCTAACCATAAATCAGTTAAGCGAACCAAAATTATAGAAGGAAGAGTAGAAACCCTGATAAAAATGGTGTGTGATTAACAAGCTAAACTTGCTTTACCAACAGCATCAACAGTACCGTCAGCGTTACCAGCATCGTCAGTACAGTCAACATCCGAATCAACAACACGGATAACATCACAAACTCCATCAGTTCAAGAATCACTGTGGACATCATTACGAATCAATAACGTGTATATTGTATCAATGAGTTATGAAGAATTAACTCATTCCCTCTGAAGAAATTATATGTATATTATATATATATATTTTTTGAAATAAATCTTTCCGTGCTAAGCTATTGTGTGTGAATCTTAACTACTCGGTTAATTCATATAACAAATATGCAATAATGTATGTCCTTCGGCCGCAACTTAACCAGCGTTAACTACAATCTCTGTCGCAATTCAACAAATTCCAATTCATAATAAATCAAGTATATATTTGATTTTACACTTTCATCATCGATGTACCAGAAACTTTTCAGATAACATCATTCGTACTTTGCGAAATTCACAAGAATTCCACGAACCGAACATCATACATCAACAAATAACGAAGTATTGATTCATAATTTCAATGTCATTAAAGAAATACTGCGTAAAAGTTATGTACTTTTTAAAGCCTTTAGGGATTATTCAATTCTAGTTTCAACCGTAAATCAAAAGAGTTTAATTTAACATTAACTCATTAAATCTATGTTACATCTGAAGAAAATATACATATATATATTTTCATAAAGACTGTAATAAAATTCTTTTGTACAAAATATTAATTGTGAAATTTTTTTAACGGGTAGGTAATACCCGAGAGATATATAAATTCACAATTAATATGTTACATTCTTCGAATCTGATTCAGCAAATCATCCATTATACTCCCTACTTTCACAACAATATACATTCTTTTATAGAAATCAAAACAACCATACTCATTCAAAATTTAATTACATATTCTGATTTTGAAATCTCAAAATTCAACATGAGATATGACCAAAATCATCACTCTTAGATCCTTACATCTTTCACAAGCTATATTTTGACTTCAAAACTGTGTTAGAACATCAAATGTATGTTAACGATTACAATCTGTGTTCAAACCCTTCGAAAATTTCTGAAGACACTTCGAATGATGAGCAATCGAGATGATGATCCAACCACATGTTACCCACAGTTATGTACCCGAAAAACTCTTGAAACCAAAGTAAAAGTTTAAACAACGTATCCGCGTCAGATTCTTTGGTATTTATTAGCAAAAATAACTTTGCGACTCCTATTCAAATTAGCCAGTTTTGTCACAGCTCCAGCAAGTCAACTTCGACTTTTCAGTCAGACTAACCTTATTATAACCTTGAGATATACACCATCGTTACCAGGGAACCTTTTACATTTCACCACATTATTAGCAGATGTACCAACAACTTCATTGCCCTTTGACTTTAGCCTCTTCAAAAAGTCATTATAATTATTCATTGAAACCCCATCATTTACTCATTCGCATCTTGTAATGAGATTTGCCATACGAATCATTGGGAATTAGCAATCAGTATTTTGAAATCTCACAGCATGTCTACGCCAACAGTTATATGTGTATATATAACGTCTATCTTCTGGACTTATTTTGAATGTGAAGTTTCTGAAAAACACTCCGAACTACGAATTGGTTCTCCGAAAAAAAAAAATGCTGATGAAGCAGCAAAAACTATAAACGACTTTAAACGGCAAAAGCTGGATGATAATGATGAAGTGTGCTGGCAAAGCGCAGAAAAAGAGAAGTTTTGGAACTGGAAAACGGATTGAGCAAAGTAGGAAGGAGGCTGTGGATAAATTACAAAGACTGAACCTGACTTCAAAGGATCCAAATGATTCAGTACCTGCTGAAGTCATTAACGAATACCTTGCTCCTGACTCTAAACCCCTGCGGACAATATTCTTCATCATCCTCTGATATTAGAAATTCTAAAATATCATCATATCTTTCATTATAAATATCCTCCATATTTCTGAAGATATTTTCTTAATTTTTCTTATTTGAAATCATTTACCTCTTCGCGCTATCTGTATTACATCATAAAAGAAACTATTTTAGTTTCTAAATTCTGAAACATTCAAGTTTAAAATAGGAATATTATGAAGTAGTGTTGGGAACTGAAGCATGAATTAGTATAATATAATGACACTTGATCAATGTGATTATATTACAGTAAGTCATGCTGAGTTTCTAAATGGAACGTGATGATTCACAGATCATAACATCATCATGTGCCATGTTATACGACTCTTGTATTCTATTTAACCTCTAAAATATCAAGAAAATATTTCCTTATGATTCAGCCTTTTCCAAGGTATTCTAGTAATTTGACAAGTCAAGATCGTGCCATCACAATTTCCTTCCTAGAACATTAATAATGTTCATTCTGAAATTCATATCTGTGAATTCTGGACCATTACAAGCGGTGCTTAATCGCAAGAAGAAGAAACAAAAGGACAAAACTCAGAAATAGAAATTGGGGTATAAATTGCAGCAAATAAAAGAGAGCATTAACTGTGAATGATAATGATTATAGAAGACAGAAGCAGAGACTTTGAAATATAAGGGAACATATAAAGTCCAACGACAAACCAGAAATTATAAACCATATATATCGATGCATATAGCAATATAAAGACACGGGAGAACTAGAAACACTATAAATCCAAGAGTACAGTAGAAGTAAATAGATTCTTCCGGCGGTAGATGAAAAAGAAGAATGACCGATATGAAAGTTAGAAGTATATCAAGAATCAGAACTGGATGGAGCATGTTGATGAATACTTTAAAATATGAGTTGAGGGGGAAAGAATAGAAGGTGATGAAACATGACTAGGAACTTAGAAATCAACAGATTTAACTGACACAATGGCGGAATAAGTGAATCAAACCCTCTAGTGAATAGGGTAATTTTTTTTTTTTTTTTGATTAATTTAGTCAAACCACAACTAAATCAAGTGTGATTAGATCAACACCTAGAGCTATTATTCACCACCTGGGTGATTTGGACTGAGAGAGAATCGGAGGAGCTCACTAGATCTGAGTGTGTGTAACAAATGAGAGGCTTAACCTAAAAAGAAGAACATAAGACTTTATATACCCCTGCTGTTGACTCACCCATGCGATTCATTCATCACACATACGAGTTGGCTTCATCAGCCGTACGGGTGATCACTCACTCGTGTCTTCTCATTTAGGTTGTAATTGTGACTTAGCTCAGCATCAACCGTGCGTATGAGCCTGTCAGCCGTACTAGTGAGGCTTCACTCGTACGTCTGACTAAGTCTAACATAGTCAAACATCTAAATCTCGTTCCTGCAGTTCCTGTAACCACATACAAACACGGATAAGATAATAACGAGCAATCATGGTGGCCTGTAAATTGTTGTACCTGCAATGGACGTGGGTAGATGTCTAGGGACTTGCATAAAATACATCAACAGAAGGTGTGAGTTGTAAGGAAACGAAGGAGGTGAATTTATAAGAAAATATCCGACAGAACAATTAAAATGGACGATCGCATTTAAAGCGGATCCCTAATTCCCTTGATTACCGGAGAGTCAAATCTTATTAAGAAGATTTTCTTCATATCCCTTGAAATCTGGGAATCAATCATATCTACGTCAAATGATAAGATGAATCTACACTTACTCATTTCACTCTTCTATGTTAGCTTCATTCGTACTCTTCATATAAATGGATTGTTTATCCAAATTATTCGCTGATGATAAAACTCTAATTTTCAGCCCGTATGCATCATGAAAACATACTTATTATCATTCACGACCTTTCCACTCAAATTTCGGGACGAAATTTCTTTAACAGGTAGGTACTGTGACAACCCGGAAATTTCCAATCAAATTTAAACTTTAATCTTTATATGTTTCCGACACGATAAGCAATATTTGTTAAGTTAAATTTCAAGAATTTTAAACTATGTTCATACATCCATTCAACCTCGACCAAGTTCCAACGATTCACGAACCATTAAACGAATATGATTATATATGTATATGTGTATATATATTATAACTTGAAACGTAAACAAAATATTAGATTAAATACTTTATATAATTGTATCTGTTTTAAAATGTTTATCAATGGAATTAGAAGATAAGATCAAATGATTGAATTATCAGATATATTGAATTATGATTACAAGTCTCTGTTGAAAGGCCCACGTTGATTTGAGAAATCTTTCCATTTTAACAATATTCGAAAAATGGTAAAGTGATTTATAAATAAGAACAAATTGTCAATCATTGAGAACTAAACAAAGGATAGTGGAAGATTGAATCTCATAAAGACTCGATTGATCTATTTAGTTTCAAACGTACAAAAACGTTTTCAGTTTAAAAAGAACTTTATTATTAAAACGTATATAACTTTTATAAATATCTAGAACCACTTTTGACAACTCATTATTTAACTAGTATGATAAAGATAACGATATTTATATTTTATTTTATTAAATATATATAACGATTTAAATTAATATTATATATATTTATACGCGTATTATACGTACATAGTTTTATACTTTTACTATACTTAAACTTTACCTTTACTTTATTTTACTTTACTTTAACTTTAATAATTCACTTTAATAATTCATACTTTAATAATTCACTTTAATAATTCATACTTTAATAATTCACTTTAATAATTCATACTTTAATAATTCACTTTAATAATTCATACTTTAATAATTCACTTTAATAATTCAAAAATCTATTATAAATAGAATTCAATAGGTTTCATTATTTCATAGAAACTTGAAAATATTTTTCTCTAAACTCTCTCAATCGATTTACATATATATATTTACTCCGTATTATTTCAAGATATTATTAGTATACATAAAATATTACGACGGAGTGCTGTCCGAGTGGTTTCGAAATTGTTTTTCGAGTAGGATAGGATTAAGGAAATTATGGGTTATAGCTATGGAGGTGATTGAGTATGGTTCATGGGTATGCTCGTGAGGTCAATATTGTAGTGACCCGAACTTTTCCATGTTTATATATATTAATTGAGATTGATATTTACATGATTAAATGTTTCCAACATGTTAAGCAATCAAACTTGTTAAGACTTGATTAATTGAAATATGTTTCATATAGACAATTGACCACCCAAGTTGACCGGTGATTCACGAACGTTAAAACTTGTAAAAACTATTTGATGACATATATATGGATATATATATAGTTAACATGATACTATGATAAGTAAACATATCATTAAGTATATTAACAATGAACTACATATGTAAAAACAAGACTACTAACTTAATGATTTTTAAACGAGACATATATGTAACGATTATCGTTGTAAAGACATTTAATGTATATATATCATATTAAGAGATATTCATACATGATAATATCATGATAATATAATAATTTAAAATCTCATTTGATATTATAAACATTGGGTTAACAACATTTAACAAGATCGTTAACCTAAAGGTTTCAAAACAACACTTACATGTAACGACTAACGATGACTTAACGACTCAGTTAAAATGTATATACATGTAGTGTTTTAATATGTATTTATACACTTTTGAAAGACTTCAATACACTTATCAAAATACTTCTACTTAACAAAAATGCTTACAATTACATCCTCGTTCAGTTTCATCAACAATTCTACTCGTATGCACCCGTATTCGTATTCGTACAATACACAGCTTTTAGATGTATGTACTATTGGTATATACACTCCAATGATCAGATCTTAGCAGCCCATGTGAGTCACCTAACACATGTGGGAACCATCATTTGGCAACTAGCATGAAATATCTCATAAAATTACAAAAAAAATATGAGTAATCATTCATGACTTATTTACATGAAAACAAAATTACATATCCTTTATATCTAATCCATACACCAACGACCAAAAACACCTACAAACACTTTCATTCTTCAATTTTCTTCATCTAATTGATCTCTCTCAAGTTCTATCTTCAAGTTCTAAGTGTTCTTCATAAATTCCAAAAGTTCTAGTTTCATAAAATCAAGAATACTTTCAAGTTTGCTAGCTCACTTCCAATCTTGTAAGGTGATCATCCAACCTCAAGAAATCTTTGTTTCTTACAGTAGGTTATCATTCTAATACAAGGTAATAATCATATTCAAACTTTGGTTCAATTTCTATAACTATAACAATCTTATTTCAAGTGATGATCTTACTTGAACTTGTTTTCGTGTCATGATTCTGCTTCAAGAACTTCGAGCCATCCAAGGATCCGTTGAAGCTAGATCCATTTTTCTCTTTTCCAGTAGGTTTATCCAAGGAACTTAAGGTAGTAATGATGTTCATAACATCATTCGATTCATACATATAAAGCTATCTTATTCGAAGGTTTAAACTTGTAATCACTAGAACATAGTTTAGTTAATTCTAAACTTGTTCGCAAACAAAAGTTAATCCTTCTAACTTGACTTTTAAAATCAACTAAACACATGTTCTATATCTATATGATATGCTAACTTAATGATTTAAAACCTGAAAACACGAAAAACACCGTAAAACCGGATTTACGCCGTCGTAGTAACACCGCGGGCTGTTTTGGGTTAGTTAATTAAAAACTATGATAAACTTTGATTTAAAAGTTGTTATTCTGAGAAAATGATTTTTATTATGAACATGAAACTATATCCAAAAATTATGGTTAAACTCAAAGTGGAAGTATGTTTTCTAAAATGGTCATCTAGACGTCGTTCTTTCGACTGAAATGACTACCTTTACAAAAACGACTTGTAACTTATTTTTCCGACTATAAACCTATACTTTTTCTGTTTAGATTCATAAAATAGAGTTCAATATGAAACCATAGCAATTTGATTCACTCAAAACGGATTTAAAATGAAGAAGTTATGGGTAAAACAAGATTGGATAATTTTTCTCATTTTAGCTACGTGAAAATTGGTAACAAATCTATTCCAACCATAACTTAATCAACTTGTATTGTATATTATGTAATCTTGAGATACCATAGACACGTATACAATGTTTCGACCTATCATGTCGACACATCTATATATATTTCGGAACAACCATAGACACTCTATATGTGAATGTTGGAGTTAGCTATACAGGGTTGAGGTTGATTCCAAAATATATATAGTTTGAGTTGTGATCAATACTGAGATACGTATACACTGGGTCGTGGATTGATTCAAGAGAATATTTATCGATTTATTTCTGTACATCTAATTGTGGACAACTAGTTGTAGGTTACTAACGAGGACAGCTGACTTAATAAACTTAAAACATCAAAATATATTAAAAGTGTTGTAAATATATTTTGAACATACTTTGATATATATGTATATATTGTTATAGGTTCGTGAATCAACCAGTGGCCAAGTCTTACTTCCCGACGAAGTAAAAAATCTGTGAAAGTGAGTTATAGTCCCACTTTTAAAATCTAATATTTTTGGGATGAGAATACATGCAGGTTTTATAAATGATTTACAAAATAGACACAAGTACGTGAAACTACATTCTATGGTTGAATTATCGAAATCGAATATGCCCCTTTTTATTAAGTCTGGTAATCTAAGAATTAGGGAACAGACACCCTAATTGACGCGAATCCTAAAGATAGATCTATTGGGCTTAACAAACCCCATCCAAATTACCGGATGCTTTAGTACTTCGAAATTTATATCATATCCGAAGGGTGTCCCGGAATGATGGGGATATTCTTATATATGCATCTTGTTAATGTCGGTTACCAGGTGTTCACCATATGAATGATTTTTATCTCTATGTATGGGATGTGTATTGAAATATGAAATCTTGTGGTCTATTATTATGATTTGATATATATAGGTTAAACCTATAACTCACCAACATTTTTGTTGACGTTTTAAGCATGTTTATTCTCAGGTGATTATTAAGAGCTTCCGCTATCGCATACTTAAATAAGGACGAGATTTGGAGTCCATGCTTGTATGATATTGTGTAAAAACTGCATTCAAGAAACTTATTTTGTTGTAACATATTTGTATTGTAAACCATTATGTAATGGTCGTGTGTAAACAGGATATTTTAGATTATCATTATTTGATAATCTACGTAAAGCTTTTTAAACCTTTATTGATGAAATAAAGGTTATGGTTTGTTTTAAAATGAATGCAGTCTTTGAAAAACGTCTTATATAGAGGTCAAAACCTCGCAACGAAATCAATTAATATGGAACGTTTTTAATCAATAAGAACGGGACATTTCAGTTGGTATCCGAGCGTTGGTCTTAGAGAACCAGAAAATTTGCATTAGTGTGTCTTATCGAGTTTGTTAGGATGCATTAGTGATTCTGGACTTCGACCATGTTTTCTTTAAAAATGATTGTTAACATTTTTGTTGGAAACTATATATTTTTAACATATGAATATTATGTGATATATTAATCTCTTAACGTGTTTGATATTATGTGATAGATGTCTACCTCTAGAACAAGTCCCATTGACTCACCTAATAATAATGAAGAGTCAAATGTAAATTGGAATGATTCGTGGACTGATTCACAAGTTCCCGAAGAAGAACCGGAAGAAGAGTCGGAACCGGAAGAAGAATCGGAACCGGAAGAAGAATCGGAACCGGATGAAGAAATAGAACCGGTGGGGGAAATAATAAAACGGTTAAGTAAAAGAAAATCCTCAACCAACCGACCAAGGTTAATTATGACCAATGGTGTTTCCGCCAAGGAAGCAAAATATTGGGAGGATTACCAATTCTCCGATGAATCGGATTCCGACGAGAATTCCAATGATGTTATAGAAATTACCCCAACTGAATTTAAAAAGGCAAAAGAAAATAATAAGGGAAAGGGCATAAAAATAGAGAAATCTAATTCCAACCCCGATGAACTTTATATGTATCGTCAACCCCCGAAGTCCTTAAGTTGTAACAATGACCCGGGAACCTCTAAACCACCAGGTTTTTCTAAACCAATGTGGACAACGACGGCTCGTATTAGGGGAACATCATATATCCCTAGAAACTTGGCAAAACGAACCAAAACCGAAGAAGAAGAAACGAGCGAGTCGGAATAAGATAGTTGTATTCGTGTGGTGTAATATATGTAATATAGTGTTCTTATGCTTTATGATATATGTAAAAATTGCTTGTATTAATAAGTATTTTTTTATGAATCTAACTCTTGTCTATTTTACAGTTTAAAAACACAAAATGGATAGACAACCCAATATTTTAAGAGACCTACCCGGAGACATGATTGATGAAATCTTGTCTAGAGTCGGCCAGAATTCATCGGCACAACTATTTAAGGCGAGATCAGTTTGTAAGACATTCGAAGAACGTTCCAAGAATGTCTTGGTTTTTAAGAGACTTTCATTTGAAAGATGGGGGATATCACATTGGGAAACCCATAAGTTACGATGTGTTTACTTTGACGCATATATTGCGGGGAACCCAAATGCTATTTTACGCAACGGGTTAAGAAATTATTTTGACTCAATATATCCGAATATTGGACTTCGTGATTTAAAAAAAGCGGCTAACATGCAACATAAAGAAGCATGTTATGCTTACGGATTAGTAATGTTCGCTTCTCACTAAAGTGAGAACAAGAACATCGGGCTACAACTATTAAACAAAACGTTTCCACAAGTGACGGAGTCGGTAATTGGGGTAAGAAATGAGGTTTTTAGATTATCACGGGACTGTTGGACATTACGTAACCCTCGTCCCTTTGACGACGTTACAACACGCTGTCTTATCAACGGCCATAACGGTTATGTTGCACAAGACCAAGGATGGGAAGTGGTCCTAGTAAAACCAGAATGCATGACTTGTTTCTGGACGTGTGAATTACGTGTCTTTATTGCCTTTGCTGAACGACTTGTGTACTAGCTAGAATTATCTTCACAACTATCTTGTATCAAAGTTATTGTGTGCTATATTTCATGCTTTATGTAAAATAAGCGGTATTGTAAGTTTGTAAAATATTGTGTAAAAGTTTGAACGCGAAATATTATTATAATCAGTTTTTCATATAGAATTGAAGTAGTTGAATTGTATATTAGCTACTAAGTATGAACTTAACGGGTAAGTACTACCCGAATTTAAACTTATAAAATGCTAATATGAAGAAAAAGCTTTTATAAATGAGTTCATATTATGCTACGAAATACTATTAACTACTCTTAATATTCTGTATGATTAACTTGTTCCATTTGACTATTTTGAAGGAAATGGCACCGACTACTCGACATACCGTGAATATGAATGAAGAGGAATTCCGTACTTTTCTAGCTTCAAACATAGCCGCAGTACAGGCTGCGCTATATACCAACAATAACCTTGGATCTAGCAGTACAGGAAATCGTGTAGGATGCACCTACAAAGAATTCACTGCCTGTAAACCTTTGGAATTTGATGGAACCGAAGGACCGATCGGATTGAAACGGTGGACCGAGAAGGTCGAATCGGTGTTTGCCATAAGTAAGTGTACTGAAGAGGACAAAGTGAAGTACGCTACGCATACCTTCACAGGTTCTGCGTTAACATGGTGGAATACCTATCTAGAGCAAGTGGGACAAGACGATGCGTACGCACTACCGTGGTCAGCATTCAAGCACTTGATGAACGAGAAGTACCGTCCCAAAACCGAGGTCAATAAGCTCAAGACAGAACTTAGAGGGTTACGAACCCAAGGATTTGATATTACCACGTACGAAAGACGATTCACAGAATTGTGCCTATTGTGTCCGGGAGCATTCGAAGATGAGGAAGAGAAAATCGACGCATTTGTGAAAGGATTACCGGAAAGAATCCAAGAAGATATAAGTTCACACGAGCCCGCCTCCATACAACAGGCATGTAGAATGGCTCACAAACTCGTGAACCAGATTGAAGAAAGAATTAAAGAACAGACTGCTGAAGAGGCCAATGTGAAGCAAGTCAAAAGAAAGTGGGAGGAAAACGGTGATAAGAATCACCAATACAACAACAACAGCAATTACAACAATAATCGCAACAATTATCCCAACAATCGCAACATCAATCGCAACTACAACAAACGGCCCAACAACAACAATAATAACAACAGCAACTACAACAATCATCCCAACAACAATAATAACCGCAACAACAACAACAATCAGAAGCAGCTATGCCAAAGGTGTGAAAAGAATCACTCGGGGTTCTGCACCAAATTTTGCAACAAGTGTAAAAGAAATGGTCATAGCGCGGCGAAGTGTGAGGTCTACGGACCAGGGGTTAATAGAACGAAAGGAACAAATGGTGTCGGAACGAGTAATGGCGGAGCAAGTAGTGTCGGAGCAAGTTATGCCAATGTAGTTTGTTATAAATGTGAAAAACTGGGCCACATTATTAGAAATTGCCCGAACCAGGAGAACACGAATGCACAAGGCCGTGGAAGAGTTTTCAATATTAATGCGGCAGAGGCACAGGAAGACCCGGAGCTTGTTACGGGTACGTTTCTTATTGACAATAAATCTGCTTACGTTTTATTTGATTCGGGTGCGGATAGAAGCTATATGAGTAGAGATTTTTGTGCTAAATTAAGTTGTCCATTGACGCCTTTGGATAGTAAATTTTTACTCGAATTAGCAAATGGTAAATTAATTTCAGCAGATAATATATGTCGGAATCGAGAAATTAAACTGGTTAGCGAAACATTTAAGATTGATTTGATACCAGTAGAGTTAGGGAGTTTTGATGTGATAATCGGTATGGACTGGTTGTGTCATAACCCGTCCTTAACCGTAAGAACGTGTTAGATAACGTATGATTTCATTGCGAGGTATTGACCTCTATATGCGACATTTTTAAAAGAAAAACTGCATATATTATACATTACAAACCATGATTCTTATTTTTGATACAAGCTTTGGACGAAATAAAGATGATTATCGTTTAGCGATAATCTTCGACTTACAAACTTTACAAATGATGATAACAACACGATTTCTAGCATATTTTACAACACAAGTTCTTGGATATGCAGTCTTATTTTTGACACAAATATGCGTACGCAAGATCCTGCTCAAATTCAACATAATGCAGCGGAAACTTCTAATTATCACCTGAGAATAAACATGTTTAAAACGTCAACATAAAGTTGGTGAGATATAGGTTTAGTGCCGGCAGCAATATATATATAGACCACAAGATTTCGTATATAAACAGTTTAATAAAAATATTCTAAGTGGTTGAGCACTTGGTAACCATACTTAACAATTAATCACGTCGCATATTCCCTTTAATATGAAATCTTACTACACTGTACCAAGTGTAGTCGCGAAACGAAGTACTGTGCAACCGTTGAATACTGGTCGTCCAGTCCGGTTGGGGTTGTCAAGCCCGATAGATCTATCAACAGGATTCGCGTTTACAATACCGCTGTAAATATTAGTTACCAAGCTACAGGGAAGTATGCCAGTGGTACAACTCAATGTAGAATATATTTATCAGTTACTTGTGTCCATAACGTAAAACATAAAATACATGTATTCTCATCCCGAAATATTTAGAGTTTAAAAGTGGGACTATATACTCACTTTCGTCTTGAAGATATATATATTTTGACTTGGTCTCCCGGTTGATATCACGAACCTATCCATATATAATATATCAATACCTTTTCTTTTTAAACAACGTCACATATATATACTTGTTATACTTTTAATACTTTTTATAATTCCTTAGTCCGTAGTTAGCAGTTCGTTGTTAGTAATTCAATTTTAATGGTTCATATTTAGATGTTTAATAAACCCCCAACAAAATAAATAAAACCCCCAACGTATATGTATTGGTCGAGATTAATCTTGACCCATGGTACCGGTGTTGTCAAATGACGTGTTGCGTACATAAAGTACCGGTGTTGTCAAATTACGTGTTGCGTACAATCATGGGATCTTATGATTAATCTTCTCGTGTTGTTTACGGGTGATCCTGAACCATATAAAATTGAATTATAAGTACATATATATAAAATATCATGTTAACTTAAAAAGATGTGATTTATTTAATTTTTTCCCAATTATTTTCGTGGCTAAACTAGTCTTGGATATCCGATTTTGTTTCGGTCATAGTTTCTTCGTTACAACTCCGTTTTCGTTGATTCAACTTGCCATCTCCTTGGATCGAGTCCCTCTTTAAGACTATGAACTGTAAATACCTTAGTTTGTATTCAAAATCACACGGCATAGGTCAAACTTTAGTGAAACTTATGAAGTTAATCATTTTCCATCATGTAAACAACCTCAAATGATTATTTTTCTAAAAATACTTATACTTTGAGTTAAATCATGAAATTTTTATGTGTTATCATATTCATAGTAAAAATCATTTTTACAGAAAATAAACCTCCAATTCAAAGTTTAAGATGGTTTTTAATTATCCAACCCAAAACAGCCCCCGGTGGCACTCCGACGTCGTAAAAACAGTTTTTAAGATAATCTTTGAAAAACCAAGTTATACCTTGTTAAATTAGCATATATTTAAGTTATATTACAGGTCTTGGAGTATTTTAAAAGTTAAGTTAGAAGGATCTATTTAGTTTGCAAACAAGTTTGAAAACATTCAAACTATGTTCTTGTTGTTAAAATTTTATACCACAAAATAAGATAGCTATATATATATGAATCGAATAAGGTTATGAACATAGATTCTACCTCAAGTTCCTTGGACAAGGTTGTTGTAAAAGAGGAGTAAGAACCTAGAACCAAAAGGGTGATGGAAGTGGATGAAAGATTGGAAGTAAGTTGGTGTTCTTGGAAGGATTTCTTGAAGTGTTTTTGTATGGTTTTCTTATGGTGATTAAGTAAGGTTTTTGAAGCTAAATGATGGGGAAAATGCTTGGAGATGATCAAGTATGAAGTTAAGAGTATTTTGAGAGAGAAATGGAAGTGTAAGTATGAGAAAATGGGGTGAAGAAATGGTGTGCATGCATAAAAACGTTTTTAGGTTATAAAGGAAAAAAAAGATACCTAACTTTGTTTTCTTGCTAAATAATTCATGCTACTTGACAAATGGTTGGTTCCACATGTTTCTTAATCATTTAAGGCTGCTAAGGAGCAGATTTTTATTGGTATATACCAATAGTAAATACATCTAGAAGCTGCGTATGATACAGGTACATATACCCTAGGTATACGTATAGAAATCTTTGAGAAAACGGAACGAGAATTCAAATATAGTTATCTTTTGTAAATATACTTATATTGTTTTATGTATTTAAGTCTTTAAAAGTGATTAAATACATTACTTATACGATATATGTATAAACATTATAGGTCATAAGTATTTAAGTCAAATAACGTTACGTATGGTTATCGTTTTGAAAACTTAAGTTAGTAGTTTCAAAATATACTTATAACTTATTGTTATTAATACAAAATGAGATATTAAAACATTCTTAGATCATGTTAAATATGTATATATACATATATATACACAAACGTATAATTATCATATGTTATATAGTTCGTGATATCATCGGTCAAACTAGACGGTCAAACGTTGTGTAAACTCTTTTCGGAAATATAAATCTCGACAATTTGGATTGCTTATCATGTTGGTAAGGTTTAATTTATGTAAATATTAATCTTATAAGTATAGAACGATCGAAAAAGTGCGGGTCGTTACATTACCTCCCCGTTAAATAAATTTCGTCCCGAAATTTTAAAATTGTACCTATTTTGCGTCATCGAGAAACAAGAGTGGATACTTTTGTTTCATCTGATCCTCTCGTTCCCAAGTAAACTCAGGACCTCTTCGAGCATTCCAACGAACCTTAACGATCGGTATGTTGCTCTGCTTGAGCTGTTTAACTTCACGGTCCATGATTTCGATTGGTTCTTCGACGAATTGTAGTTTCTCGTCGATATGGATTTCTTCAAGAGGAATGGTGAGGTCTTCCTTTGCAAGACACTTCTTAAGGTTCGAGACGTGAAAGGTATTATGTACTCCGGCGAGTTGTTGCGGTAACTCGAGTCGATAAGCTACCGGTCCAATGCGTTCGATGATCTTGAACGGGCCTACGTACCTTGGGTTCAGTTTACCCCTTTTTCCAAAACGTATCACACCTTTCCAAGGTGACACCTTTAGCATAACCATGTCACCGATCTGAAACTCTAATGGTTTCCTTCGAACATCGGCGTAGCTCTTTTGGCGACTACGGGCTGTTTTCAATCTCTCCTTGATTTGTACTATCTTCTCAGTCGTTTCGTGTATGATCTCGGGACCAGTTAAATGTCGATCTCCTACTTCATTCCAACAGATAGGAGATCTACACTTCCTTCCATACAATGCTTCGAATGGTGCAGCTTTAATGCTCGCATGATAACTATTATTATACGAGAATTCTGCTAACGGTAAATACTTATCCCATCCGTTTCCAAAATCGATCACACATGCCCTGAGCATGTCTTCAAGAGTCTGAATTGTTCTTTCACTCTGCCCGTCGGTTTGCGGATGATATGCGGTACTCATATCCAGACGAGTTCCTAGTGCCTCCTGTAGTGATTGCCAGAACTTTGAGGTAAATCTACTATCACGATCAGATATAATGGAAATAGGTATTCCATGCCTTGAAACAACTTCCTTTATATACAATCGTAATAGTTTCTCCATTCTATCCGTTTTCTTTATAGGCAAGAAATGTGCAGACTTGGTGAGACGATCAACAATCACCCAAATGGTGTCGTAACCCCAGGCAGTCTTTGGTAACTTCGTGATGAAATCCATGGTAATACCATCCCATTTCCATTCTGGGATTTCTGGTTGTTGAAGTAACCCTGACGGCTTCTGGTGTTCTGCTTTGACCTTGGAACAATTTAAACACTCCCCAACATATGTTGCTACGTCTGTCTTTAAATTAGGCCACCAATAACGTGTCTTAAGATCTTGATACATCTTTCCAAATCCAGGATGTATCGAGTATCTTGTCTTATGTGCCTCGTTCAATATCAACTTCCTTAATCCACCCAACTTCGGTACCCAAATACGATTTGCAAAATATCGAATTCCGTCTTCCCGTATAACGAGTTGCTTCTCATACTTCTCCATTATTTCATTTCTTATGTTTTCTTTATTGAGTGCTTCTTGTTGAACCTCTTTGATTTGTGAGTTGAGATTCATGCGAATTTTTATGTTCATTGCTCGAACTCGGATTGGTTCTCGTTCCTTTCTGCTTAGAGCATCGGCCACTACGTTCGCTTTCCCGGGATGATAGCGAATTTCACAATCATAGTCGTTTATTAACTCGACCCACCTACGTTGCCTCATGTTCAATTGTTTCTGATCAAAAATATGTTGAAGGCTTTTATGATCAGTAAACACAGTGAATTTAACCCCATACAAGTAGTGTCTCCACATCTTCAATGCAAACACAACTGCTCCCAATTCTAGATCATGCGTCGTATAATTCCGCTCGTGAATCTTCAATTGTCGGGATGCGTATGCAATAACTCTCTTCCGTTGCATAAGAACGCAACCAAAACCTTGTCGTGAAGCGTCACAATATATTTCAAAATCATCGTTCCCTTCTGGTAACGATAAAATAGGCGCCGTAGTTAACTCCTTCTTTAGTATTTGAAATGCGTTCTCCTGCTCAGAGGTCCATTCATATTTCTTCCCTTTTTGCGTTAACGCTGTCAACGGCTTAGCTATTCGGGAAAAATCTTGAATAAACCTTCTATAATAACCGGCTAAACCCAAAAATTGGCGTATCTGCGTTGGTGTCTTAGGAGTCTCCCATTTTTCAATGGCTTCAATTTTTGCTGGATCAACCTGAATTCCTTTGCTACTAACAACGTGGCCAAGAAATTGCATTTCTTTCAACCAGAAAGCACATTTAGAAAATTTAGCATATAGCTGTTCTTTTCTCAACAACTCTAATATCAACCTTAAATGCTGCTCATGCTCTTGCTCACTCTTGGAATAGATAAGAATATCATCAATGAAAACGATAACAAACTTATCTAAATATGGACTACAAACTCGATTCATGAGGTCCATGAATACAGCTGGCGCATTTGTCAACCCAAACGGCATGACCAAAAATTCGTAATGACCATAACGTGTCCGAAAAGCAGTTTTCGGTATATCTTCTTCTTTGACACGTAATTGATGATAGCCCGATCTTAGGTCAATTTTCGAGTACACACATGATCCTTGGAGATGATCAAATAAGTCGTCAATTCTCGGTAGTGGATACCGATTCTTGATAGTTAACTTATTTAATTCACGATAATCTATACACATTCGGAAAGATCCGTCTTTCTTCTTGACGAATAAAATTGGAGCTCCCCACGGTGAAGTACTTGGTCGTATGAATCCACGATCCAGTAATTCTTTTAACTGACTCTGAAGTTCTTTTAACTCGGACGGTGCAAGTCTATATGGAGCACGGGCAACTGGTGCAGCTCCTGGTACAAGATCTATTTGAAATTCTACAGATCTAAATGGAGGTAATCCCGGCAACTCTTCCGGAAATACTTCAGGAAAATCTCTTGCCACAGGCACGTCATTGATGCACTTCTCTTTTTCTTTCTTTTCGACTTTATTAACATGTGCTAAGATAGCATAGCACCCTTTCTTCAAGCACTTTTGAGCTTTCAAATAACTAATGAGTTTTAGCTTTGAGTTACCCTTCTCTCCATAAATCATTACTGGCGTTTTATTCTTACGAGGAATGCGAATTGCCTTCTTGGCGCACACAACTTCAGCTCCTATTTTGGACATCCAGTCCATGCCGACTATTACATCAAAACTTCCTAATTCTACGGGTATCAAATCAATCTTAAATGTTTCTCCGGCTAAATTTATTTTACAATCACGGCAAATTTTATCGGCTTTAATTAGTTTACCATTAGCTAACTCAATCATGTACTTAGCATCTAGAGGTAATGATGAACAATTCAATTTAGCGTGAAAGTCTCTACACACGTAACTTCTATCAGCACCAGTATCAAATATAATAGATGCGGATAAGTTATTAATGGTAAACGTACCCGTAACAAGCTCTGGGTCTTCACATGCCTCTCTAGCATTAATAACAAATGCTCTCCCACGTGCAGGTCCGATATTCTTCTCTGGATTCGGGCACTGGCTCTTATAGTGACCTTGTTTTCCACACCCAAAACAAGTAATGGTAGCCAAAGCAGTTCTATTTGCATTGGTGGCAGGAGTCTTGGTACCATTTGTATTTGTAACGAGAGCCCTACAATCTTCAGCAAGATGACCCTTTCGATTACATTTGTTGCATACCACATTACAGTAACCAGAGTGATGTTTGTGGCATCGGTTGCATAAAGGATTTTGTCCTTTATAACCAAAGCTTAAACCACTACCCGCACCTTGCGTGTTTTCTTGTTTCTTAAAAGATTGTTGTTGGTTACCTCGATCATAATTTCCATTCCACTTTCTTTTGTTACCTGATACCTTCACATCAGTATTGGATACTTTCTTATCCATGATGACCTGATCCATTAGCTCGTTTGCCATGGTTATAGCTTCATGAATTGTCTTAGGTTTCGATGCTGTAACATTTGCCTTGACCTTTTTGGGCAAACCATCTTTGTACATTTCAATCTTCCGTTCTTCGGTTGGAACCAATTCAGGACATAGCAAAACTAATTCCATGAATCGCTGATTGTAGTTGGTGATTTCAGTACCAATAACCTTCAGACTTCGTAACTCATCTTCCAACTTCCTAACCTCGTTCCTTGGACAATATTCGTTGATTAACATTGTTTTGAATTCTTCCCACGGAGTATCATAAGCTACATCTCCTCCTACAGCCTTCACATAATTTTTCCACCACGTGAGTGCACTATCTTGTAAAGTGCACGATGCATACTTGGTCATGTCCTTTTCAACACAACCACTGATTTTAAACACAGTCTCCATCTTTTCTATCCACCGGGTTAAACCGATTGGTCCTTCTGTTCCACTGAATGATGAGGGCTTACAAGCTTGAAAAGTTTTGTAAGTGCACCCCACACGAGGATTTGGGTTAACTGCAGCACCTCTTGCAGCCTCGACCCATAACATTCTGTCGTTCACTCGTTGATTGATGAGTTCCTGGATTTCTTGTTCCGTCATTCGGTTCAATCGCGCCATATTCTTCTATAAGAATGAAAAGAAAATAATTATTCACATGGAATATTATAGATGTAGTGTATATTTACAGTACATTATAGCTTATTAATAATATGAACCAGGTATTATTATAAAAGCCTTTTCTTCTTATTAGCGTTTTATAATTATATCTAGGGTAGTACCTACCCGTTAATGTCCATACTTAATAGCTTAGTACAGAATCAATTACTACCATCTAAATAATACTTAACCATGGAAAATTATTGCATTTCACACTTCACTATTTTACATATGCTTATCTTACATCGAACATTAAGCAAACCACACTAATAATATTATACAAAACATTATATGATCCCATGGTTTAATACGGCAGCGCATCGTTTGGTCTATTTTCTAGGACGTTTAGTTCCAATGAATGGCCTAACGCTTATCCTAGCTGTCTGCCTATATTTTGGCGGTGGGGCTGAAGAACTAGATGCCGGGATAGAACGAATAGGAATAGCGGGAATAGGGGTGGTAGTGTCTAGTGGAGTTGGTGCCACATCATCCTTACTAAACTCGGGATTTGAATTTTCTAATTCATTAGCCTTTCGTTTCTTTCCTAGTTCGAACTTGTCTTTCGTAATTTCCTCGGGTTCACTTTCCTCCTCGGGTTCACTTTCCAGATTTTCTATAGTTGGTTCATCCGGAATTTGTGAGTCTTCCCCAAAGATATTATTTTCGTCATCGGATAGGTTAATGACTGGAACACCATCTGAAGATTCTGGTTCGGAGTCGCTGAACGTGATGACAAGTTTTGAGCCCGACATCTATCACACAACAACTAACCCATTAGTACTACATAATATTTACATATAAATTTTAACCAACAATGATAAGCAATGGTTTTTAAATCAGACCCGGTCAAAGTCCAGACTTACTAATGTATCCTAACGACTTATCGGTTAGGCACACTAATGCAAACCTGGTTCGCTAAGACCACCGCTCTGATACCACATGTCATAACCCGTCCTTAACCGTAAGAACGTGTTAGATAACGTATGATTTCATTGCGAGGTATTGACCTCTATATGCGACATTTTTAAAAGAAAAACTGCATATATTATACATTACAAACCATGATTCTTATTTTTGATACAAGCTTTGGACGAAATAAAGATGATTATCGTTTAGCGATAATCTTCGACTTACAAACTTTACAAATGATGATAACAACACGATTTCTAGCATATTTTACAACACAAGTTCTTGGATATGCAGTCTTATTTTTGACACAAATATGCGTACGCAAGATCCTGCTCAAATTCAACATAATGCAGCGGAAACTTCTAATTATCACCTGAGAATAAACATGTTTAAAACGTCAACATAAAGTTGGTGAGATATAGGTTTAGTGCCGGCAGCAATATATATATAGACCACAAGATTTCGTATATAAACAGTTTAATAAAAATATTCTAAGTGGTTGAGCACTTGGTAACCATACTTAACAATTAATCACGTCGCATATTCCCTTTAATATGAAATCTTACTACACTGTACCAAGTGTATTCGCGAAACGAAGTACTGTGCAACCGTTGAATACTGGTCGTCCAGTCCGGTTGGGGTTGTCAAGCCCGATAGATCTATCAACAGGATTCGCGTTTACAATACCGCTGTAAATATTAGTTACCAAGCTACAGGGAAGTATGCCAGTGGTACAACTCAATGTAGAATATATTTATCAGTTACTTGTGTCCATAACGTAAAACATAAAATACATGTATTCTCATCCCGAAATATTTAGAGTTTAAAAGTGGGACTATATACTCACTTTCGTCTTGAAGATATATATATTTTGACTTGGTCTCCCGGTTGATATCATGAACCTATCCATATATAATATATCAATACCTTTTCTTTTTAAACAACGTCACATATATATACTTGTTATACTTTTAATACTTTTTATAATTCCTTAGTCCGTAGTTAGCAGTTCGTTGTTAGTAATTCAATTTTAATGGTTCATATTTAGATGTTTAATAAACCCCAAACGAAATAAATAAAACCCCCAACGTATATGTATTGGTCGAGATTAATCTTGACCCATGGTACCGGTGTTGTCAAATGACGTGTTGCGTACATAAAGTACCGGTGTTGTCAAATTACGTGTTGCGTACAATCATGGGATCTTATGATTAATCTTCTCGTGTTGTTTACGGGTGATCCTGAACCATATAAAATTGAATTATAAGTACATATATATAAAATATCATGTTAACTTAAAAAGATGTGATTTATTTAATTTTTTCCCAATTATTTTCGTGGCTAAACTAGTCTTGGATATCCGATTTTGTTTCGGTCATAGTTTCTTCGTTACAACTCCGTTTTCGTTGATTCAACTTGCCATCTCCTTGGATCGAGTCCCTCTTTAAGACTATGAACTGTAAATACCTTAGTTTGTATTCAAAATCACACGGCATAGGTCAAACTTTAGTGAAACTTATGAAGTTAATCATTTTCCATCATGTAAACAACCTCAAATGATTATTTTTCTAAAAATACTTATACTTTGAGTTAAATCATGAAATTTTTATGTGTTATCATATTCATAGTAAAAATCATTTTTACAGAAAATAAACCTCCAATTCAAAGTTTAAGATGGTTTTTAATTATCCAACCCAAAACAGCCCCCGGTGGCACTCCGACGTCGTAAAAACAGTTTTTAAGATAATCTTTGAAAAACCAAGTTATACCTTGTTAAATTAGCATATATTTAAGTTATATTACAGGTCTTGGAGTATTTTAAAAGTTAAGTTAGAAGGATCTATTTAGTTTGCAAACAAGTTTGAAAACATTCAAACTATGTTCTTGTTGTTAAAATTTTATACCACAAAATAAGATAGCTATATATATATGAATCGAATAAGGTTATGAACATAGATTCTACCTCAAGTTCCTTGGACAAGGTTGTTGTAAAAGAGGAGTAAGAACCTAGAACCAAAAGGGTGATGAAAGTGGATGAAAGATTGGAAGTAAGTTGGTGTTCTTGGAAGGATTTCTTGAAGTGTTTTTGTATGGTTTTCTTATGGTGATTAAGTAAGGTTTTTGAAGCTAAATGATGGGGAAAATGCTTGGAGATGATCAAGTATGAAGTTAAGAGTATTTTGAGAGAGAAATGGAAGTGTAAGTATGAGAAAATGGGGTGAAGAAATGGTGTGCATGCATAAAAACGTTTTTAGGTTATAAAGGAAAAAAAAGATACCTAACTTTGTTTTCTTGCTAAATAATTCATGCTACTTGACAAATGGTTGGTTCCACATGTTTCTTAATCATTTAAGGCTGCTAAGGAGCAGATTTTTATTGGTATATACCAATAGTAAATACATCTAGAAGCTGCGTATGATACAGGTACATATACCCTAGGTATACGTATAGAAATCTTTGAGAAAACGGAACGAGAATTCAAATATAGTTATCTTTTGTAAATATACTTATATTGTTTTATGTATTTAAGTCTTTAAAAGTGATTAAATACATTACTTATACGATATATGTATAAACATTATAGGTCATAAGTATTTAAGTCAAATAACGTTACGTATGGTTATCGTTTTGAAAACTTAAGTTAGTAGTTTCAAAATATACTTATAACTTATTGTTATTAATACAAAATGAGATATTAAAACATTCTTAGATCATGTTAAATATGTATATATACATATATATACACAAACGTATAATTATCATATGTTATATAGTTCGTGATATCATCGGTCAAACTAGACGGTCAAACGTTGTGTAAACTCTTTTCGGAAATATAAATCTCGACAATTTGGATTGCTTATCATGTTGGTAAGGTTTAATTTATGTAAATATTAATCTTATAAGTATAGAACGATCGAAAAAGTGCGGGTCGTTACAGGTTGAAAGAAGTGAAAGCGGAGATCGTTTGTTACAAAAATGCAATTCGTATTATACGAGAAAAAGGAAAACCCTTAATGGTGTACGGAGAAAAGGGCAACACGAAGCTACATCTTATTAGTAATTTGAAGGCACAAAAACTAATAAGAAAAGGTTGCTATGCTGTTCTAGCACACGTCGAGAAAGTACAAACTGAAGAAAAGAGCATCAATGATGTTCCCATTGCAAAAGAATTTCCCGATGTATTTCCGAAAGAATTACCGGGATTACCCCCACATCGATCCGTTGAATTTCAAATAGATCTTGTACCAGGAGCTGCACCAATAGCTCGTGCTCCTTACAGACTTGCACCCAGCGAGATGAAAGAACTGCAAAGCCAATTACAAGAACTTTTAGAGCGTGGTTTCATTCGACCAAGCACATCACCGTGGGGAGCTCCTGTTTTGTTTGTCAAGAAGAAAGATGGTACATTCAGGTTGTGTATCGACTACCGAGAGTTGAACAAACTTACCATCAAGAACCGCTACCCACTACCGAGAATCGACGACTTATTTGATCAACTACAAGGCTCGTCTGTTTATTCAAAGATTGACTTACATTCCGGGTATCATCAAATGCGGGTGAAAGAAGATGATATTCCAAAGACTGCTTTCAGAACACGTTACGGTCATTACGAGTTTATGGTCATGCCGTTTGGTTTAACTAATGCACCAGCTGTGTTCATGGACCTTATGAACCGAGTGTGTGGACCATACCTTGACAAGTTTGTCATTGTTTTCATTGATGACATACTTATTTACTCAAAGAATGACCAAGAACACGGTGAACATTTGAGAAAGGTGTTAGAAGTATTGAGGAAGGAAGAATTGTACGCTAAGTTTTCAAAGTGTGCATTTTGGTTGGAAGAAGTTCAATTCCTCGGTCACATAGTGAACAAAGAAGGTATTAAGGTGGATCCAGCAAAGATAGAAACTGTTGAAAAGTGGGAAACCCCGAAAACTCCGAAACACATACGCCAGTTTTTAGGACTAGCTGGTTACTACAGAAGGTTCATCCAAGACTTTTCCAGAATAGCAAAACCCTTGAATGCATTAACGCATAAAGGGAAGAAATTTGAATGGAATGATGAACAAGAGAAAGCGTTTCAGTTATTGAAGAAAAAGCTAACTACGGCACCTATATTGTCATTGCCTGAAGGGAATGATGATTTTGTGATTTATTGTGATGCATCAAAGCAAGGTCTCGGTTGTGTATTAATGCAACGAACGAAGGTGATTGCTTATGCGTCTAGACAATTGAAGATTCACGAACAAAATTATACGACGCATGATTTGGAATTAGGCGCGGTTGTTTTTGCATTAAAGACTTGGAGGCACTACTTATATGGGGTCAAAAGTATTATATATACCGACCACAAAAGTCTTCAACACATATTTAATCAGAAACAACTGAATATGAGGCAGCGTAGGTGGATTGAATTATTGAATGATTACGACTTTGAGATTCGTTACCACCCGGGGAAGGCAAATGTGGTAGCCGATGCCTTGAGCAGGAAGGACAGAGAACCCATTCGAGTAAAATCTATGAATATAATGATTCATAATAACATTACTACTCAAATAAAGGAGGCGCAACAAGGAGTTTTAAAAGAGGGAAATTTAAAGGATGAAATACCCAAAGGATCGGAGAAGCATCTTAATATTCGGGAAGACGGAACCCGGTATAGGGATGAAAGGATTTGGGTACCAAAATTTGGAGATATGAGAGAAATGGTACTTAGAGAAGCTCATAAAACCAGATACTCAATACATCCTGGAACGGGGAAGATGTACAAGGATCTCAAGAAACATTTTTGGTGGCCGGGTATGAAAGCCGATGTTGCTAAATATGTAGGAGAATGTTTGACGTGTTCTAAGGTCAAAGCTGAGCATCAGAAACCATCAGGTCTACTTCAACAACCCGAAATCCCGGAATGGAAATGGGAAAACATTACCATGGATTTCATCACTAAATTGCCAAGGACTGCAAGTGGTTTTGATACTATTTGGGTAATAGTTGATCGTCTCACCAAATCAGCACACTTCCTGCCAATAAGAGAAGATCACAAGATGGAGAAGTTAGCACGACTGTATTTGAAGGAAGTCGTCTCCAGACATGGAATACCAATCTCTATTATCTCTGATAGGGATGGCAGATTTATTTCAAGATTCTGGCAGACATTACAGCAAGCATTAGGAACTCGTCTAGACATGAGTACTGCCTATCATCCACAAACCGATGGGCAGAGCGAAAGGACGATACAAACACTTGAAGACATGCTACGAGCATGTGTTATTGATTTCGGAAACAGTTGGGATCGACATCTACCGTTAGCAGAATTTTCCTACAACAACAGCTACCATTCAAGCATTGAGATGGCGCCGTTTGAAGCACTTTATGGTAGAAAGTGCAGGTCTCCGATTTGTTGGAGTGAAGTGGGGGATAGACAGATTACGGGTCCGGAGATTATACAAGAAACTACCGAGAAGATCATCCAAATTCAACAACGGTTGAAAACTGCCCAAAGTCGACAAAAGAGCTACGCTGACATTAAAAGAAAAGATATAGAATTTGAAATTGGAGAGATGGTCATGCTTAAAGTTGCACCTTGGAAAGGCGTTGTTCAATTTGGTAAACGAGGGAAATTAAATCCAAGGTATATTGGACCATTCAAGATTATTGATCGTGTCGGACCAGTAGCTTACCGACTTGAGTTACCTCAACAACTCGCGGCTGTACATAACACTTTCCACGTCTCGAATTTGAAGAAATGTTTTGCTAAAGAAGATCTCACTATTCCGTTAGATGAAATCCAAATCAACGAAAAACTTCAATTCATCGAAGAACCCGTCGAAATAATGGATCGTGAGGTTAAAAGACTTAAGCAAAACAAGATACCAATTGTTAAGGTTCGATGGAATGCTCGTAGAGGACCCGAGTTCACCTGGGAGCATGAAGATCAGATGAAGAAGAAATACCCGCATCTATTTCCAGAAGATTCGTCAACACCTTCAACAGCTTAAAATTTCGGGACGAAATTTATTTAACGGGTAGGTACTGTAGTGACCCGAACTTTTCCATGTTTATATATATTAATTGAGATTGATATTTACATGATTAAATGTTTCCAACATGTTAAGCAATCAAACTTGTTAAGACTTGATTAATTGAAATATGTTTCATATAGACAATTGACCACCCAAGTTGACCGGTGATTCACAAACGTTAAAACTTGTAAAAACTATTTGATGACATATATATGGATATATATATAGTTAACATGATACTATGATAAGTAAACATATCATTAAGTATATTAACAATGAACTACATATGTAAAAACAAGACTACTAACTTAATGATTTTTAAACGAGACATATATGTAACGATTATCGTTGTAAAGACATTTAATGTATATATATCATATTAAGAGATATTCATACATGATAATATCATGATAATATAATAATTTAAAATCTCATTTGATATTATAAACATTGGGTTAACAACATTTAACAAGATCGTTAACCTAAAGGTTTCAAAACAACACTTACATGTAACGACTAACGATGACTTAACGACTCAGTTAAAATGTATATACATGTAGTGTTTTAATATGTATTTATACACTTTTGAAAGACTTCAATACACTTATCAAAATACTTCTACTTAACAAAAATGCTTACAATTACATCCTCGTTCAGTTTCATCAACAATTCTACTCGTATGCACCCGTATTCGTATTCGTACAATACACAGCTTTTAGATGTATGTACTATTGGTATATACACTCCAATGATCAGATCTTAGCAGCCCATGTGAGTCACCTAACACATGTGGGAACCATCATTTGGCAACTAGCATGAAATATCTCATAAAATTACAAAAAAATATGAGTAATCATTCATGACTTATTTACATGAAAACAAAATTACATATCCTTTATATCTAATCCATACACCAACGACCAAAAACACCTACAAACACTTTCATTCTTCAATTTTCTTCATCTAATTGATCTCTCTCAAGTTCTATCTTCAAGTTCTAAGTGTTCTTCATAAATTCCAAAAGTTCTAGTTTCATAAAATCAAGAATACTTTCAAGTTTGCTAGCTCACTTCCAATCTTGTAAGGTGATCATCCAACCTCAAGAAATCTTTGTTTCTTACAGTAGGTTATCATTCTAATACAAGGTAATAATCATATTCAAACTTTGGTTCAATTTCTATAACTATAACAATCTTATTTCAAGTGATGATCTTACTTGAACTTGTTTTCGTGTCATGATTCTGCTTCAAGAACTTCGAGCCATCCAAGGATCCGTTGAAGCTAGATCCATTTTTCTCTTTTTCAGTAGGTTTATCCAAGGAACTTAAGGTAGTAATGATGTTCATAACATCATTCAATTCATACATATAAAGCTATCTTATTCGAAGGTTTAAACTTGTAATCACTAGAACATAGTTTAGTTAATTCTAAACTTGTTCGCAAACAAAAGTTAATCCTTCTAACTTGACTTTTAAAATCAACTAAACACATGTTCTATATCTATATGATATGCTAACTTAATGATTTAAAACCTGAAAACACGAAAAACACCGTAAAACCGGATTTACGCCGTCGTAGTAACACCGCGGGCTGTTTTGGGTTAGTTAATTAAAAACTATGATAAAATTTGATTTAAAAGTTGTTATTCTGAGAAAATGATTTTTATTATGAACATGAAACTATATCCAAAAATTATGGTTAAACTCAAAGTGGAAGTATGTTTTCTAAAATGGTCATCTAGACGTCGTTCTTTCGACTGAAATGACTACCTTTACAAAAACGACTTGTAACTTATTTTTCCGACTATAAACCTATACTTTTTCTGTTTAGATTCATAAAATAGAGTTCAATATGAAACCATAGCAATTTGATTCACTCAAAACGGATTTAAAATGAAGAAGTTATGGGTAAAACAAGATTGGATAATTTTTCTCATTTTAGCTACGTGAAAATTGGTAACAAATCTATTCCAACCATAACTTAATCAACTTGTATTGTATATTATGTAATCTTGAGATACCATAGACACGTATACAATGTTTCGACCTATCATGTCGACACATCTATATATATTTCGGAACAACCATAGACACTCTATATGTGAATGTTGGAGTTAGCTATACAGGGTTGAGGTTGATTCCAAAATATATATAGTTTGAGTTGTGATCAATACTGAGATACGTATACACTGGGTCGTGGATTGATTCAAGAGAATATTTATCGATTTATTTCTGTACATCTAATTGTGGACAACTAGTTGTAGGTTACTAACGAGGACAGCTGACTTAATAAACTTAAAACATCAAAATATATTAAAAGTGTTGTAAATATATTTTGAACATACTTTGATATATATGTATATATTGTTATAGGTTCGTGAATCAACCAGTGGCCAAGTCTTACTTCCCGACGAAGTAAAAAATCTGTGAAAGTGAGTTATAGTCCCACTTTTAAAATCTAATATTTTTGGGATGAGAATACATGTAGGTTTTATAAATGATTTACAAAATAGACACAAGTACGTGAAACTACATTCTATGGTTGAATTATCGATGCCCCTTTTTATTAAGTCTGGTAATCTAAGAATTAGGGAACAGACACCCTAATTGACGCGAATCCTAAAGATAGATCTATTGGGCTTAACAAACCCCATCCAAATTACCGGATGCTTTAGTACTTCGAAATTTATATCATATCCGAAGGGTGTCCCGGAATGATGGGGATATTCTTATATATGCATCTTGTTAATGTCGGTTACCAGGTGTTCACCATATGAATGATTTTTATCTCTATGTATGGGATGTGTATTGAAATATGAAATCTTGTGGTCTATTATTATGATTTGATATATATAGGTTAAACCTATAACTCACCAACATTTTTGTTGACGTTTTAAGCATGTTTATTCTCAGGTGATTATTAAGAGCTTCCGCTATCGCATACTTAAATAAGGACGAGATTTGGAGTCCATGCTTGTATGATATTGTGTAAAAACTGCATTCAAGAAACTTATTTTGTTGTAACATATTTGTATTGTAAACCATTATGTAATGGTCGTGTGTAAACAGGATATTTTAGATTATCATTATTTGATAATCTACGTAAAGCTTTTTAAACCTTTATTGATGAAATAAAGGTTATGGTTTGTTTTAAAATGAATGCAGTCTTTGAAAAACGTCTTATATAGAGGTCAAAACCTCGCAACGAAATCAATTAATATGGAACGTTTTTAATCAATAAGAACGGGACATTTCAAATATAGTGTTTATCATTTCTGTTGCGTCTACGTACCTTTCCTGCAATATTGAATCTCAATATTGATACGTGAGTACTCATAATTTAACTTTTACATACTAATAGTGTATCCCTGACTAGTGCTCGAGTATTTAAGATTATCGTAAATATTAAAGTTATCATAATTAGAATTATCGTTTTATCATAATGTCATCTTAGTAATTATAAATATTGATATTTTTATAATAATAATTATTATTACAAAATAATACAACTTTTACTTACTATCATTATAGATATTATTTTATTAAATAAATATGTGATACAAACATATTTTACTACGTGTAATAACTTACTTTAATAATACCTATCATATTATCTTTATGATATTAAATGAACACTATAAATTTTATTACTTAATATATATAAAAGTATATTTTATTATATAAATTTAATATTAAATTTTATTTATTAATAAATAAAAATATAATTTACTCTAATAAATCTTTTAAAAATATTTAAAAATATAAAATGACGATATTTAAACTATATATTAATCATGTATAGATTTTTGGAAATTATTTTGAGTCAAATTTACTTTTGTTGACTTTTGCATATTAGTCTCGAGCATTAGGATTGTGGTACACTATGACTTGACCTAATTTGTTAGAGAAATATTGACCAACACATAAATATATATAATTAATTTAGGTTCGTGAATCCGAGGCCAACCTTGCACTTGTTCAATGACGTTATATGTATTTTTACTACGAAATACAGTATGGTGAGTTTCATTTGCCTTTTTACCCTTTATATTTTTGGGACTGAGAATACATGCGCTTTTATAAATGTTTGACGAAATAGACACAAGTAATTGAAACTACATTCTATGGTTGAATTATCGAAATCGAATATGCGCCTTTTTATTAAAGTCTGGTAATCTAAGAATTAGGAAACAGACACCCTAATTGACGCGAATCCTAAAGATAGATCTATTGGGCCTAACAAACCCCATCCAAAGTACCGGATGCTTTAGTACTTCGAAATTTATATCATGTCCGAAGGAGGATCCCGGAATGATAGGGGATATTCTTATATGTATCTAGTTAATGTCGGTTACCAGGTGTTCACCATATGAATGATTATTTTTGTCTCTATGCATGGGACGTATATTTATGAGAACTGAAAATGAAATTCTTGTGGTCTATTAAAATGATGGAAATAAATGATTATGATAAACTAATGAACTCACCAACCTTTTGGTTGACACTTTAAAGCATGTTTATTCTCAGGTGTTAAAGAAATCTTCCGCTGTGCATTTGCTCATTTTAAAGATATTACTTGGAGTCTTTCATAGCATATTTCGAAGAACGTTGCATTTGAGTCATTGAGTTCCTCAAAGATTATTATTAAATCAATTTATAGTTGGATAGTGGATATTATGAAATGGTATGCATGCCTGTCAATTTTCGATGTAAAGAAAGTTTGTCTTTTAAAAACGAATGCAATGTTTGTAAAATGTATCATATAGAGGTCAAATACCTCGCAATGTAATCAACTATTGTGAATCGTTTATAATGTATATGAACGGGTCCTTTCATGCACAGCGGAAGATTTCTTTAATACCTGAGAATAAACATGCTTTAAAGTGTCAACCAAAAGGATGGTGAGTTTATAGGTTTATCATAACAATCATTTCAATATATTAATAGACCACAAGATTTCCGTTTACAAATATATGTACACTCGCAAGTATATAAAAGTATTCTATAAGTTGTAGGCACCCGGTAACAAGCCTTAACGTTCATGTTTTACCCTTTGAAGTACACCATATCAGATGTGTTTAAAATAACCTCGAAGTACTAAAGCATCCCATAGTCAGGATGGGGTTTGTCAGGCCCAATAGATCTATCTTTAGGATTCGCGCCTACCGTACATAGACAAGTAGTTTAATGTTACCAAGCTAAGGGTATATTTCTGGTTTAAACCCACGTAGAATTAGTTTTAGTACTTGTGCCTATTTCATAAAATATTTATAAAAACAGCGCATGTATTCTCATTCCCAAAAATATATATAAAAGGGAGCAAATAAAACTCACAATACTGTATTTCGTAGTAAAAATACATATAACGTCATTTAACAAGTGCAAGGTTGGCCTCGGATTCACGAACGTATCAATATTGAGATTCAATATTGCAGGAAAGTACGTAGATGCAACGGAGATGATAAACACTAGATTGATCTCATGAGCATACCTATGAACCATACCCATCACCTCCATAGCTATAACCCATAATTTCCTTAGCTTCGACTCATTAAAAAAAACTATTTTGAAATCACTCGGACATTACTCCGTCGTAATATTTTATGTATACTAATAATATCTTGAAATAATACAGAGCATATATATATATATATATATATATATATATATATATATATATATATATATATATATATATATATATATATATATATAAATCGATTGAGAGAGTTTAGAGAAATATATTTTCAAGTTTTTATGAAATAATGAAACCTATTGAATTCTATTTATAATAGATTTATGAATTATTAAAGTAAATTATTAAAGTATGAATTATTAAAGTGAATTATTAAAGTATGAATTATTAAAGTGAATTATTAAAGTATGAATTATTAAAGTGAATTATTAAAGTATAAATTATTAAAGTGAATTATTAAAGTATGAATTATTAAAGTGAATTATTAAAGTATGAATTATTAAAGTGAATTATTAAAGTTAAAGTAAAGTAAAAGTAAAGTAAATGTAAAATTAAAGTATAGTAAAAGTATAAAAACTATGTATGTATAATACGCGTATAAATATATATAATATTAATTTAAATCGTTATATATATTTAATGAAATAAAATATAAATATTATTATATTTATTATACTGGTTAAGTAATGAGTTGTCAAAAGTGATTCTAGATATTTATAAAAGTTATATACTGTAACATCCCGCCTTTTTCCGTTTACTTTTCCGTTATACTATTTTAAACTCCGTTATATTCTTATAACATCTCCCATTAATACGCGTTTTAAATTATCTCGTTTAGGTAATTCACGCACCGGAACGAAAGTTGAGGGACTAAACTTGACAAGGGATCAAACCCTTGACTAGGTCAAAGGGTCAAACCCCTTTCATCCATTCATTTTCATCCTCATCTTTTACTACTTCCTTTTTTTCTCTCAAAGAACACCAACAAGAATCATCATCCAAATCCGAGCTAGCGGGTGTTTTGCAAAACAAATTACATTTTTGGAATCCTTGCAACTTCCTCTTCGATTCCATACCAATTTCATTACATTTGGGTAACTTTCTAAAATCACTAGATTTTGTGTTCTTGATGTTTTTAACTTATAAAGTTGTTAGTTAGTGTCTATGGCTCAAGTCTAACATGAATATATGATTTATATGCTCGAGCTCGTTGTTTTAGTGTAACTAGCATGAACATAAATAGTGTGTGCTTGATTTTGAGTTTTGGATGATTTAATGTTGTTGTTATGATAAAGTGCAAGTATTAAATGTGTTCCTAGTATCACTAGCTTCAATTTGATGTGTAGGTTGCTTTAGAAAACTTCATGAACTTGATTAGTGATTTTGGTGAAATTGGGTTAGGGTTTGATGAACGTGAAATGGACTTTTGATGCTTGGAATGACATGAAATGTTATTAGTAAGTATTAGGTTGTATTGGATGCTTGATTACCTTCGAGACGGCATATCATTCATGTAAATTGGTTGCCGAATCATTGATTTGCATTTATGAACTTGAATGCATTAAATGATTGAGCATTCAATGTGATTTAGGTTGTTGTAAAGGTAAATTTGAATGATGAAATGTGTTTAGATGTTTTCCTCGTCAAAATACCTTTCCGATGATATAAGATACATGTTTTGGTTGTTTGCGGATCATAAAATGTGTTAGTTTGGTTTTTGGTTCGTGCACTTAGAAGTTTTCTACATCAGACTTAAATACCAATCTGGACGCCGTCCAGACCCTTGGACGCCGTCCCAGATTTCAAATCTGGACGCCATCCAGATATTTGGATGCCGTCCCAGCCTTCAAAGCTGGACGCCGTCCAGATACACTGGCAGGCTTCTGTCTTCGTTAGTCATTTTACGGAAAATGTTTGCTATGCTATGGACCTCCGATTCACATGTAACTTGTTCTAACATGCTCATATATGATTAAAAACCTCAGAAAAATAGTTCGGGACCCGACCCGAACGTGTTGACTTTTTCGTTGACTTTGACCCGACCTAAGTTGACTTTTAATCAAACTTAACCAAATGTTTGTGCAATCGTTCTAACATGCTTTTATACTTGTACCTTGCATGAAACATGACAATTTGATTCACATGCCATTATGATCGAGTCTTAACGAGCCATAGGACTAATTGAACACTTTGACCTATCGTGTTTACCAATATTGATATAAACCTATTTGTTTAGGTCAAGACTAGCATTATTCTTTGCACACATTACTTGTTGAAGTACTTATTACTCGTGCACACAAGGTGAGATCATAGTCCCACTTTTACTCTTTTGCACTTACATTTGGGATGAGAAAACATAAACGTTTCTTTTTACTAAGTGAACACAAGTACAGGAAAACAAACATTCTACATACGAGTTTGAACAAAAATCCTCAATTCGATTATCATTAGTTACACTTTCCGGGTGTAAGCGAGAACTTATGTTATATGGCCATATGGGTTTGACAAACCCTCATTTAAACGGTTCGCTACCATTTACGAATGAAATATATATTCGAGAAACAGTGTATGTTCTAACACTATTGTGATGGGGTTCTATGGAAGGAATGTTAAGCATTGATAATTGGGTGCTCATGAAACAAACTTTTGGAATGTATTACTATTACATCATTGTTGCAAATCTTGTGGTTCACTTGTACTTACTTACTTAAACCTATGATTTCACCAACGTTTTCGTTGACAGATTTCTATGTTTTTCTCAGGTCCTTGAACATTTTGTGATAAATGCTTCCGTTCATTACTTTTGATACTTGCTTGGATGTCGAGTAAACATACATACGTGGAGCGTCTTTTGGCTACTTTCATTTGTGTCGCATATGTTTAAATTGTACTTTAAACTTTGTTATGTAACTAGTTGTCAAACTACCTTGTAAACCTTGAAACATCTTTACTTTTGAAATGAATGCGACATACTTTTGGTCAAACGTTGTTTTAAAGACTTATGACCACGTAACGGGACCTAAGTAGACGGCGCCGTCAATGACGATTTTGTCGGGTCGCTACAGATGGTATCAGAGCGTTGGTTGTAGGGATTTAGAGTTCATTGGTGTCAACCCCGAGTCATAGGGTACATTAGTGAGTCTAGACTACAACCGGCATATAGACTTGAAGTAGGAATTACTTGACTACTTGTGCATCCATACTCGAACATTTCTACTCATATCTACTTTTATTTCATCTTAATCTCACGTTGTTTAATTTGATTGACGCGCCACCTTGACTTAGTGAAGTAATGTCGAATGCACATATGAATTAGGGTAATATAATTTCCGGGATTATATTACGGTGACTCATATGAACGTTCCGACATTATGACACAAAGAATTTAAGGCGAGTCAAGAAAATTCTTCTCTATCTTTATCCCATATCATGATTAGTATTATTAAAAATACTAATAAACGGTATTCTTGTGTTTTGAAGGAACAATGCCTCCTCGTCGTGTGCCACGCCATGAAACTCCCGAACAAGCTCTACAACGGATGATAGCCACCGCCGTGGATGCGACCATGGCCGGTCACTCCTCCAACAACAACAATAACAACAACCACAACAACAACAATCAAGGGGCCGGTAACTCAAGCGAGGGATGCTCCTATAAAGCTTTCATGGGGTGCAAACCTCATACTTTTGATGGGACCGGGGGACCGGTTACTCTCACTCGATGGTTCGAACAAACGGAGGCCGTCTTTAGCATAAGCGGTTGTCGGGACCAAGATAAGGTCAAATACTCCACTCACACTTTCGCCGGTGTCGCCCTCACATGGTGGAACACATATGTACAATCGGTGGGTACCGATGAAGCTCACGCCCTCTCTTGGGCCGACTTAAGGGAAAAGATGATTGTCGAATATTTCTCTCGTGAGGAAACCCGAAGGCTCGAACAAGAGTTAAGAACTTTAAAGGCGGTCGGAGATGATCTCAAGGCTTATAATCAACGATTTTCCGAACTAGCCTTGATGTGCCCAAATCTTGTGAACCCCGAAGCTTTAAGGGTTGAACTTTACATGGATGGTCTTCCAAAGAGCATCAAACACGGAGTAATGTCATCCAAACCCACTAATCATCAAGAAGCTTTGAATATGGCCCGCAAATTGATAGAAACGGTGGACAAAATTGTAGTGCCGGCACCTAAAGCCGAGGATAAGTCGGGTAACAACAAAAGAAAATGGGAAGCCCCCCAAACAAGCAACAACAACTTTTCTAAGAAGCCTTACACCTTCGACGGCAAGAAGGGTTATGCCGGGAACCTACCTCTTTGCAACAAATGCAACAAACATCACTTTGGTGAATGTGGCAAGTTAATTTGCCACCGGTGCTAAGGAGTTGGTCATAAGGCCAATGAGTGTAAAAGTGTTGCCCCCATCGCTCGAAAGGGGCCCAATGCACCAAAAACGGGCACTTGTTATGAATGTGGCCAAACGGGCCATTATAGAAATGCATGCCCGAAGAGGAAAGATAACCCCAATACGCATGGCCGAGCTTTCAACATCAACACCGAGGAAGCCCGAGATGACAATGAATTAGTCACGGGTACGTTTCTTCTCAACAAAACTTATGTTACTTATTTATTCGATTCGGGTGCCGATAAATGCTTTGTATCCAAGACTTTGATTCATTCTTTTAGCACTCCACCACTCCCACTAGATACCACTTATACCATTGAAGTGGCCAACGGGAAACTATTCAGTGCCGACACATATTACCGGGGGTGCACATTAAACATTTTGGGTAATGAGTTTGAAATTGACTTGATACCCATGGAACTAGGAAGCTTTGATGTAATAATCGGTATGAATTGGTTAGCCAAAATGAAATCTCACATCCTTTGTGATCTTAACGCAATCCGAATTCCTATAGAGAATGGTGAACCTTTGATTGTTTATGGCGATAAGAGTTGCACCGGACTCAACCTCGTTTCGTGCCTTAAAGTTAGAAAACTACTCCGTAAGGGTTGTTTTGCGATCCTTGCTCACGTTAAGAAAGTCGAGTCCGATGAGAAGCACATCGATGATGTGCCAATTGTTAGTGACTATTCCGATGTATTTTTCGACGAATTGCCGGGTCTTCCACCTCATCGACCAGTTGAATTCCAAATCGATCTTATTCCGGGAGCCGCACCCATAGCACGTGCACCATATAGACTCGCTCTGAAATGTCCCGTTCTTATTGATTAAAAACGTTCCATATTAATTGATTTCGTTGCGAGGTTTTGACCTCTATATGAGACGTTTTTCAAAGACTGCATTCATTTTTAAAACAAACCATAACCTTTATTTCATAAATAAAGGTTTAAAAAGCTTTACGTAGATTATCAAATAATGATAATCTAAAATATCCTGTTTACACACGACCATTACATAATGGTTTACAATACAAATATGTTACATCGAAATCAGTTTCTTGAATGCAGTTTTTACACAATATCATACAAACATGGACTCCAAATCTTGTCCTTATTTTAGTATGCAACAGCGGAAGCTCTTAATATTCACCTGAGAATAAACATGCTTTAAACGTCAACAAAAATGTTGGTGAGTTATAGGTTTAACCTATATATATCAAATCGTAACAATAGACCACAAGATTTCATATTTCAATACACATCCCATACATAGAGATAAAAATCATTCATATGGTGAACACCTGGTAACCGACAATAACAAGATGCATATATAAGAATATCCCCATCATTCCGGGACACCCTTCGGATATGATATAAATTTCGAAGTACTAAAGCATCCGGTACTTTGGATGGGGTTTGTTGTAGTGACCCGAACTTTTCCATGTTTATATATATTAATTGAGATTGATATTTACATGATTAAATGTTTCCAACATGTTAAGCAATCAAACTTGTTAAGACTTGATTAATTGAAATAGGTTTCATATAGACAATTGACCACCCAAGTTGACCGGTGATTCACGAACGTTAAAACTTGTAAAAAAAACTATATGATGACATATATATGGTTATTGTATAGTTAACATGATATTATGATAAGTAAACATATCATTAATTATATTAACAATGAACTACATATGTAAAAACAAGACTACTAACTTAATGATTTTGAAACGAGACATATATGTAACGTTTATCGTTGTAACGACATTTAATGTATATATATCATATTAAGAGATATTCGTACATCATAATATCATGATAATATAATAATTTAAAATCTCTTTTGATATTATAAACATTGGGTTAACAACATTTAACAAGATCGTTAACCTAAAGGTTTCAAAACAACACTTACATGTAACGACTAACGATGACTTAACGACTCAGTTAAAATGTATATACATGTAGTGTTTTAATATGTATTTATACACTTTTGAAAGACTTCAATACACTTATCAAAATACTTCTACTTAACAAAAATGCTTACAATTACATTCTCGTTCAGTTTCATCAACAATTCTACTCGTATGCACCCGTATTCGTACTCGTACAATACACAGCTTTTAGATGTATGTACTATTGGTATATACACTCCAATGATCAGCTCTTAGCAGCCCATGTGAGTCACCTAACACATGTGGGAACCATCATTTGGCAACTAGCATGAAATATCTCATAAGATTACAAAAATATGAGTAATCATTCATGACTTATTTACATGAAAACAAAATTACATATCCTTTATATCTAATCCATACACCAACGACCAAAAACACCTACAAACACTTTCATTCTTCAATTTTCTTCATCTAATTGAACTCTCTCAAGTTCAATCTTCAAGTTCTAAGTGTTCTTCATAAATTCCAAAAGTTCTAGTTTCATAAAATCAAGAATACTTTCAAGTTTGCTAGCTCACTTCCAATCTTGTAAGGTGATCATCCAACCTCAAGAAATCTTTGTTTCTTACAGTAGGTTATCATTCTAATACAAGGTAATAATCATATTCAAACTTTGGTTCAATTTCTATAACTATAACAATCTTATTTCAAGTGATGATCTTACTTGAACTTGTTTTCGTGTCATGGTTTTGCTTCAAGAACTTTGAACCATCCAAGGATCCATTGAAGCTAGATCCATTTTTCTATTTTCTAGTAGGTTCATCCAAGGAACTTGTGACAACCCCGTCAAAACACTTAACGGATCCGTCAGTTGGTCCCATAGCTTGATCGGACTTAAATGAATTAAATAAACAAAGTTGCATTCTTTTATTTCAAAATGTTACCCAAAAAGGAAACAAACCAAATTAAGTAGTTTGAAAACCAACCAACCATAATATGAAACCAAAAGTTGACACAAAACATTGTCAACAATGAAAGGACCCGTTCATATACATTATAAACGATTCACAATAGTTGATTACATTGCGATGTATTTGACCTCTATATGATACATTTTACAAACATTGCATTCGTTTTTAAAAGACAAACTTTCTTTACATCGAAAATTGACAGGTATGCATACCATTTCATAATATCCAAACTATAAATGACCTAATCTGTCATTTACTTAATAATAATCTCAAATGAACCTCAACGACTCGAATGCAACGTCTTTTGAAATATGGCATGAATGACTCCAAGTAATATCTTTAAAATGAGCTAATGCGCAGCGGAAGATTTCTTTCAAACCTGAGAATAAACATGCTTTAAAGTGTCAACCAAAAGGTTGGTGAGTTCATTAGTTTATCATAATCATTTATTTTCATCATTTTAATAGACCACAAGAATTTCATTTTCAGTTCTCATAAATATACGTCCCATGCATAGAGACAAAAATAATCATTCATATGGTGAACACCTGGTAACCGACATTAACTAGATACATATAAGAATATCCCCTATCATTCCGGGATCCTCCTTCGGACATGATATAAATTTCGAAGTACTAAAGCATCCGGTACTTTGGATGGGGTTTGTTAGGCCCAATAGATCTATCTTTAGGATTCGCGTCAATTAGGGTGTCTGTTCCCCAATTCTTAGATTACCAGACTTAATAAAAAGGGGCATATTCGATTTCGATAATTCAACCATAGAATGTAGTTTCACGTACTTGTGTCTATTTCGTAAAACATTTATAAAAGTTGCGCATGTATTCTCAGCCCAAAAATATAAAGGGTAAAAAGGCAAATGAAACTCACCATACTGTATTTCGTAGTAAAAATACATATAACGTCATTGAACAAGTGCAAGGTTGGCATTGGATTCACGAACCTAAATTAATTATATATATTTATATGTTGGTCAATATTTGTCTAACAAATTAGGTCAAGTCATAGTGTACCACAATCCTAATGCTCGAGTCAGACTCAACAGTATAGTAACATGTTATATTACTCATGTTTAGTTAAAATTCTAGTAAAAGGTGACGTGTGAAACAACGTATCACAAATGGTTTCATAATCATAAAATAGTATTTTAGTTTTTAGAGAAAGTCAATACAAAAATATTAACTGAAAAGTTAACGGAAAAGTCCAAGTTCAATGTCAAAAGTCAAAGGTTAAAGTAAAAACGAGGTCGCATGCAAAAATACAATAACTTATACAAAAAAATGATTTTTCGGTCAAACATAACTAAACGGCCTTTAGAAAAATTATCGGAGTTCTGATTGATAAACGGCCAAAGATAAAAGTTACACATTACCAAAAAGATTAAGCATAAATTTTACAGAAGTAAACTAAACCTAGACAACTCGTAGTTGCCAACGCGGTTTCGGCGTTTCAAAGTTAATTTTTCAGCTTTAATAAATTTACAAAAGTGACCGAGTAGCCTACTTTGGAGATTTTTAGAAAATTCCTCGAAACTCGGATTGACAAACGGTCAAAGCCTGGAAATTCTAGTTACCACAAAGATATAACATGATTTTTGGCAAAAGTAAACACACATCAGGCCGACCATGACAACTGATATAAAACTGACATTTTTAATAAAAAGTTTCAGCTCTTTTCAGAATTTTAAAATGTGACCAAACAGTCAACTTTGACGATTTTTAGAAAAATCGTCGAGACTCAAATTGACAAACGGCCAGAGTCGTTTGCTAGACCTTACAGCAAAGAATTTAGTGGTATTTTTCTTAAATCTGAAACAACGCAGATCAGCGAGAATTTCAGTTCCCTTTTCGACATTTTTTCAAAATTTGCAAAACTTCTTTTGTCCATAACTTGACAACCGTTCAACGAAACGAGACGTGCCTTATATGAAAATTCATCTACTCGACGAGTAGAATCTAAATAACCACTTTTTATTACCCAAAAAAAATTAGTTCACTAATTATCATTAGCAATCTTAATTACGAAATTAATTGTTTAATTCATAACTTTCTAACCGTTCATCGAATTCATTCGATATCTAAATGAAAAGTTCTTAATTTTTCGCTAGCTTTCCAATGACATGCATATCTTATACCTTATTTCATCCCTAGTATAACAACCTTTAAGATTCAACATAACCTATCTAAGGGCAATATCAAATATACAAGCATGCACAATTCTATATTCTCGAGCACTAGTCAGGGATACACTATTAGTAAATAAAAGTTAAGTTATGAGTGCTCACGTATCAATATTGAGATTCAATATTGCAGGAAAAATACGCAAACGCAACGGAGATGACAAACACTAAATTGACCTCATGAACATACCCTCGAACATTACCCATCACCTCCATAGCTATAACCCACAATTTCCTTAGCCCTATCCTACTCATAAAACCCATGTTGCAATAGCTCACGCGTAGCCCTTGTCGTAGTATTTTATGTATAAATACTACTAGTATCGTTCCTAATACTACTAGTAATAATATTAAGATTAATAATAATAATCTTTAATGATAATAATAATAATAATAATAATAATAATAATAATAATAATAATAATAATAATAATAATAATAATATATGTATATATATTTGTGTGTGTAAAGAGATCGAGATAGATAGGTTGTTAAACTGGAACCAGATATTGCGAGCTTTATACAACTTTTGGCTAACCTGGTTTTTGGTACTAGTCCATGCGATCCAATAATTGCTTTTCACAGCTGGTTTCCATTTAAGTTTCATGCCGACACTTCGTTTTATCAATTACATAACAAACGTAACATATGTACATACATAACTTTATATATAATATTTAATATATAATATATTTAATCTTTAGAATTAATTAAATATTATATTATATTTACGTTCATGGTAAAAATATAATTTTTACAAAAATGACACGGTCGTGGTCTCACGACTCATGTACCACTTTCGGTTTTTCGGGCGCACCTTCGTACGTTTAGAGAACTAGCCTTTTACGTTACGTGACGTGTACCTTTTACAAAAAATTAGACTTACTATTCAATAAATTACCTTTATAAAAATATAACTTATAAAATTGAGCGTTGTGATCATTTACTTCCATAAATCAAAGCCTCGTTGTTTATCAAAATATTTTATTTTAAAATTAAACGTTTTGTGACATGTACCTTTATTAATAACTATACTTAAATTAGTTAAAAACTAACCCACTCAAAGTGTAACTTAATCTTTTGAGTGTTTTGATCATTTCCTTTTATAATTCACAATCTTGTTATTTAACAAAGCCTATTTATTAATATTAGTTTAATATCAAAACGTTTTATGACTAATTTATATTAAAATTTATAATCTTATACATATTTTTGAAATATTTATCTAATAACATACTAGTTATCCTTTCAAAACTAATTATATAATTTAAGATCCTTTACAAAATCGAAAATCCTATAACGTTTATGCTTTAAAACTTAATTTGATTTCATTCTTTTATGCGTAAATGTTTAGTTTAATTTCCTTAACTTTCTAAATAATATATCTTAATATAACATATCAAATGGGTTTATTTAGTCAACGAATCTTATCCCAATTATTCCTTCTATATGATAAATCGAGTATTATGAAATTCGATTCTCCACTAACTTTTGTCTAACTCCCAATAAGTGATACTTTGTTCTTACTTGTAAATCACTTTACCATTTATTCCGAATACCGTTAAAAAAGTAAGGGTTTCCTAATTCAAAGTAGACCTCATAACAGAGACTCATAATCATAGTTCAATGTATCCGATAATTCAATAATTTGATATTATCTTTTAATCTTGTCGATAAACTTACATCGAACAAATACGTTCATGTAAAGTATTATTCATTCAATACCTTGATAGCATTTCCAATTTCATAAAATAGATCTCATATCTTATATTCATAATAACTAATCCGTTCAATGTTTCATTAATATAACTCAATTTAAAATCAGACATATGTATATGTATATATATATATATATTTATTTACACATAATTGTTCGTGAATCGTTTGGCATGGTCAAAGGATATTTGATTACAGAAATATAGTTTCAAAACTTTCGAGACTCAACATTACAGATTTTGCTTATCGTGTCGGATATATATAAAGATTAAAGTTTAAATTTGATCGGAAATTTCCGGGTCATCACATTACCTACCTGTTAAAAGAAATTTCGTCCCGAAATTTGATCGAGGTCGTCATGGCTAACTAATAAAATGTTTTCATGACGAATATGAATCGATAATAGAGTTTTATCATAATTGAGTGATATAGATAAAACGATTTGTTTTTGTGAAGAGCACGAATGAAGCTATCACCTAAGAGTGAAAATGAATAAATGCAGGTTTGACCTAACAGGTGGCGTAGTCAAGATTGATTTCCGAAATTTAAGGAATTTAGAAGAAGATCTCCATAATAAAATTTGATTCGTCGGTAATTAAGGAGATTAGGATCCTCTTTGGTTATACGCGATAATCTGCTTTGATTGCTCTGTCTATAAATCCACCCCTTCGTTTCCTTACAACTCACAGCTTCTATTCTTTCTTCCTCAATTCATACTTTAAAGTATTCATTAATATGCTCCATCCCATCCTTATCCTTGATATCCTCTTAACTTTCATATCTGTCATTCTTCTTTTTAATCTGCCACCAGAAGAATCTATTTACTTCTACTATACTCTTGGGTTTATAGTGTTTCTAGTTCTCCCATGTCTTTACATTGCTATATGCATCGATATATACGGGTTGTAATTTCCGGGTTGTTGTTAGATTTTACACCTTCCCTTATATTTTGATGTCCCTGCTTCTGTCTTCTATAGTCATCGTCATCCATAGTTAATGCTCTCTTCTATTTGCTGCGGTTTATACCCCGAATTTCTATTTCGGAGCTTTGTCCTTTCGTTTCTTCTTCTTACGATTAAATAGCTCTCGTAATGGTCCGGAATTCGTATGTATGGATTTCAGAAGGAATATAGTAATTGTTCTAAGAAGGAAAGGGCAATGGTAAATCCCGATTTGTTAAATTACCAGAATACCCTGAAAAAGACCGAATCATCAAGAAATAGTTCCTTCATATGTTTAGAGATTAAGTAGAATGTAAGAGTGGTGTAAATGGTACATGATGACGGTATATTCTGTGAATCATCACGTCCATTAGAAACTTAGCATGAATTATTGTAATATAATGACGTTGATCAAGTGTCATTATATTATACTAACCCATGCATCAGTTCCCAACACTACTTCAAAAACATTCATATTTGAATTTTTCAGAATTTAGAAACTAACACAGTTTCTTTTATGTTGCAGATATTACGGAGAGATAAATGATCTCATATAAGAATAGTCGTGATAATATTTCCAGAAATATGGAGAATATGTATAATGGAAGATACGAAGATACCTTATAATATTTAAGGTAAGATGATGATGAAGAATATCTGTCTGTGAAGGTTTAGGATAAGGAGTAACATGTTTGCTAAGAATTTCAGCAGGCACTAAATCATTTGAATCCTTTGAAGGCAGATTTAGTCTCTGTGTTTTGTCTACGACTTCCTTCATACTTTGCTCAATTCGTTTTTCAGTATCAAATCCTTTCTTTTTCTGAGCTTTACCAACTCACTATCTTCTATCATCAAACTTTTGGCCGTTTAGACCATCTACCATTTTTATGTTTCCTCTGCATTTAATGCTATAATATCTGAATCACTGGTTATCAATCCGAGGTGGGTTTAGAGGAATCTTGTTTTAGATGATTAAACGCTGGGGGTAATATGGTGGAATATGAAAGATTCTCCAGTAATAATATCGAAAGGGCAACGTATCTATCGGGGTTATAATAAGACTGGTCCGACTGAAAAATCGAAGTTGACTTGCTGGAGCTGTGACAAAATTGGCTAATTTGAAAAGAAATCGAAATGTTGTTTTTGCTAATAAATGATAAAGAATTCGACGCAGGTACATGTTAGATTATAACTTTGGTTTCGAGAGTTTTTCAGGTACAAAACTTCGGGTAACATGTGGTTGGATCATCATCTCAATTGTCTATTATTTGAAGTGTCTTCTAGAATTTCGAAGGGTTTTAAATGCAGATTGTCATAGTCAATATCCAAATGATGGAATTGTCCTGACTCCCGAATGATTTTCATATCCATCTGAGTGTTACGATTAAAAGTGATGTTCTATCAAAGTTTTGAATTCAAAGTATAGCTTTGAAAAATGTAAGGATCTAAGAATAATGATTTCGGTTGTATCTCGAGTTAAATTCTGAAATTCCCAAAATCAGAGCATGTAATTAGATTTGAATGAGTATGGTTGTTTTGATTTCTATAGAAGAATGTATATTGGTTTCGTTGATGATTAATTGTGATTTTATATATCTCTCGGGTATTACCTACCCGTTAAAAAAAATTCACAAATAATATTTTGAACAAGAATTCTCATTACAATCTTTATGAAAATACATGTGGGTATATTTTCTTCAGATGTAGTACAGATTCAATGAGTTAATATCATACTAAGCTCATTTGATTTTCAGATTGAATTAGAAATGAATTTTTCTCTAAAACATTAGAGATTACATATTCTTTGCGGAGTATTTCACTAATGTAATCAATGCTTCAATATTTATATGTATTTCCTTAGTGAATCATGCTGATGCTCATAGAACTCTTGCTAACTTCGCAAGATACGAATATTGTTTTCCCGTAAATTTCGGGTATATCGAAGATGAAAGTGTATAATCAAACATGTTATTGAATGATATACTTGATTTATTATGAAATAGAATTCATTGAGTTGAAGCAGAGATTGTGGTTAACAATGATTAAGTTGTTAACGAAGAATGTACATCGTAGCAAATTAGTAATATGAATTAACCAGATAGTTAAGTTCCATACATAATAGCTTAGTACAGAAAGATTTATTATGGTTAAAAAAAATATTTATATATATATATATATATATATATATATATATATATATATATATATATATATATATATATATATATATATATATATATATATATATATATATAGAATATACATATAAATTCTTTGGAGAGACTGAGTTAATACTTCATAACTCGTTGATACAATATACTCGTTATTAATTCGTAATGGTTTCCACAGTGATTCTTAAACTGGCGAAACTTGTGAGGTTGGAGGTGCTGACGATTCTAACAATGTTGACAGCATTGACTGTGTTGGTGAGGCTATTGGTACTGCTGATGCTGTTGGTAAAACAAGTCTAGCTTGTACCTTATGTACTAGTCTTGTTAGGGTTTCGGTTCTTCTCTCTATCATCTCTGTCCACTCATCTAGTTTTTGGTTAAGACTAAGATAGATAATCTCTAAAACTTTAGAGATTACATAATCACCACAGAATGTTTCTCCGATGAAGTTATGAATCAATACTTCATCGTTTGTTGTTGTTGGTACTCCTTGGTATCTTTGATCCGTGTGACGTTGATATCCGATATACAGATTGGGATATTGAGGTGTGTGATGCGGATGTGATTGTTGGTGGTGGTAATGATCCTGTTGTTGATGGTGGTGCTGTTGATGCCGGTGATGCTGCTGGAGCTTATGGTTTAAGGCTTGCCATGTGGATGTTACTGGCGGTACCGGTTATGCTGCTGGTGCTGCTGATAATGTTTGTAACCTTCGCACCGTATTTTCCAAAGCCACCACCCGAGCACGAAGCTCGTTGACTTCTTCTATCACACCGGGATGGTCAGCAGTTCGGACGAGCGGATAGATATAATCTAGAATTTGGTGTCGTATATAATCATGACGAGATACTCTGGAAATGAGAGAGAAAATTGTTTCTCGAATAGGTTCGCCGGTAAGTGCTTCAGGTTCATTGCCAAGAGGGCAATGTGGTGGATGGAAGGGATCACCTTCTTCTTGTCGCCAATGATTGAGGAGGCTACGAACCCATCCCCATTTCATCCAGAATAGATGATGGCTGATTGGTTGATTCATTCCGGTCACACTGTTGTCAGAGCTCGAATGAAACTCCATATCGGAATAGCTGTCGTAATCTGAGGAGTTCGAACTGGTTGAGGGATCCATCTCGTATGATCAAGGGAATGAATTTTGGTATAAAATAGATTGTAGAATTTAGATTTGGTATTCCTCAATACATAATTTACATATGTATATATAATACCAAAATCCCATAGATTTCGGAGAATCTTTGAAAGATGTTAGTCAAAGTTCACAGTAATAAATACGCTAAGATATTAATTAGCAGATATGATAAGATGTGAATTTCGTCTATACGCTGTTATGCAATAAATGCAGGAAAACGCGTCTAGACTTAAGATGATAAGCAGATAATTTCCTAAGGATGATAAGTAGATGATTTCCGACACAAAATGATAAGCAAAACTTTTGACATGCAGACACGGTCGAAGTCCAGACTCACTAATGCATCTTAACAACTAACAGTAAGACACACTAATGCATGACCTGGTTCGCTAAGACCACCGCTCTGATACCAACTGAAAGGACCCGTTCATATACATTATAAACGATTCACAATAGTTGATTACATTGCGATGTATTTGACCTCTATATGATACATTTTACAAACATTGCATTCGTTTTTAAAAGACAAACTTTCTTTACATCGAAAATTGACAGGTATGCATACCATTTCATAATATCCAAACTATAAATGACCTAATCTGTCATTTACTTAATAATAATCTCTAATGAACCTCAACGACTCGAATGCAACGTCTTTTGAAATATGGCATGAATGACTCCAAGTAATATCTTTAAAATGAGCTAATGCGCAGCGGAAGATTTCTTTCAAACCTGAGAATAAACATGCTTTAAAGTGTCAACCAAAAGGTTGGTGAGTTCATTAGTTTATCATAATCATTTATTTTCATCATTTTAATAGACCACAAGAATTTCATTTTCAGTTCTCATAAATATACGTCCCATGCATAGAGACAAAAATAATCATTCATATGGTGAACACCTGGTAACCGACATTAACTAGATACATATAAGAATATCCCCTATCATTCCGGGATCCTCCTTCGGACATGATATAAATTTCGAAGTACTAAAGCATCCGGTACTTTGGATGGGGTTTGTTAGGCCCAATAGATCTATCTTTAGGATTCGCGTCAATTAGGGTGTCTGTTCCCCAATTCTTAGATTACCAGACTTAATAAAAAGGGGCATATTCGATTTCGATAATTCAACCATAGAATGTAGTTTCACGTACTTGTGTCTATTTCGTAAAACATTTATAAAAGTTGCGCATGTATTCTCAGCCCAAAAATATAAAGGGTAAAAAGGCAAATGAAACTCACCATACTGTATTTCGTAGTAAAAATACATATAACGTCATTGAACAAGTGCAAGGTTGGCATTGGATTCACGAACCTAAATTAATTATATATATTTATATGTTGGTCAATATTTGTCTAACAAATTAGGTCAAGTCATAGTGTACCACAATCCTAATGCTCGAGTCAGACTCAACAGTATAGTAACATGTTATATTACTCATGTTTAGTTAAAATTCTAGTAAAAGGTGACGTGTGAAACAACGTATCACAAATGGTTTCATAATCATAAAATAGTATTTTAGTTTTTAGAGAAAGTCAATACAAAAATATTAACTGAAAAGTTAACGGAAAAGTCCAAGTTCAATGTCAAAAGTCAAAGGTTAAAGTAAAAACGAGGTCGCATGCAAAAATACAATAACTTATACAAAAAAATGATTTTTCGGTCAAACATGACTAAACGGCCTTTAGAAAAATTATCGGAGCTCTGATTGATAAACGGCCAAAGATAAAAGTTACACATTACCAAAAAGATTAAGCATAAATTTTACAGAAGTAAACTAAACCTAGACAACTCGTAGTTGCCAACGCGGTTTCGGCGTTTCAAAGTTAATTTTTCAGCTTTAATAAATTTACAAAAGTGACCGAGTAGCCTACTTTGGAGATTTTTAGAAAATTCCTCGAAACTCGGATTGACAAATGGTCAAAGCCTGGAAATTCTAGTTACCACAAAGATATAACATGATTTTTGGCAAAAGTAAACACACATCAGGCCGACCATGACAACTGATATAAAACTGACATTTTTAATAAAAAGTTTCAGCTCTTTTCAGAATTTTAAAATGTGACCAAACAGTCAACTTTGACGATTTTTAGAAAAATCGTCGAGACTCAAATTGACAAACGGCCAGAGTCGTTTGCTAGACCTTACAGCAAAGAATTTAGTGGTATTTTTCTTAAATCTGAAACAACGCAGATCAGCGAGAATTTCAGTTCCCTTTTCGACATTTTTTCAAAATTTGCAAAACTTCTTTTGTCCATAACTTGACAACCGTTCAACGAAACGAGACGTGCCTTATATGAAAATTCATCTACTCGACGAGTAGAATCTAAATAACCACTTTTTATTACCCAAAAAAAATTAGTTCACTAATTATCATTAGCAATCTTAATTACGAAATTAATTGTTTAATTCATAACTTTCTAACCGTTCATCGAATTCATTCGATATCTAAATGAAAAGTTCTTAATTTTTCGCTAGCTTTCCAATGACATGCATATCTTATACCTTATTTCATCCCTAGTATAACAACCTTTAAGATTCAACATAACCTATCTAAGGGCAATATCAAATATACAAGCATGCACAATTCTATATTCTCGAGCACTAGTCAGGGATACACTATTAGTAAATAAAAGTTAAGTTATGAGTGCTCACGTATCAATATTGAGATTCAATATTGCAGGAAAAATACGCAAACGCAACGGAGATGACAAACACTAAATTGACCTCATGAACATACCCTCGAACATTACCCATCACCTCCATAGCTATAACCCACAATTTCCTTAGCCCTATCCTACTCATAAAACCCATGTTGCAATAGCTCACGCGTAGCCCTTGTCGTAGTATTTTATGTATAAATACTACTAGTATCGTTCCTAATACTACTAGTAATAATATTAAGATTAATAATAATAATCTTTAATGATAATAATAATAATAATAATAATAATAATAATAATAATAATAATAATAATAATAATAATAATAATATATGTATATATATTTGTGTGTGTAAAGAGATCGAGATAGATAGGTTGTTAAACTGGAACCAGATATTGCGAGCTTTATACAACTTTTGGCTAACCTGGTTTTTGGTACTAGTCCATGCGATCCAATAATTGCTTTTCACAGCTGGTTTCCATTTAAGTTTCATGCCGACACTTCGTTTTATCAATTACATAACAAACGTAACATATGTACATACATAACTTTATATATAATATTTAATATATAATATATTAAATCTTTAGAATTAATTAAATATTATATTATATTTACGTTCATGGTAAAAATATAATTTTTACAAAAATGACACGGTCGTGGTCTCACGACTCATGTACCACTTTCGGTTTTTCGGGCGCACCTTCGTACGTTTAGAGAACTAGCCTTTTACGTTACGTGACGTGTACCTTTTACAAAAAATTAGACTTACTATTCAATAAATTACCTTTATAAAAATATAACTTATAAAATTGAGCGTTGTGATCATTTACTTCCATAAATCAAAGCCTCGTTGTTTATCAAAATATTTTATTTTAAAATTAAACGTTTTGTGACATGTACCTTTATTAATAACTATACTTAAATTAGTTAAAAACTAACCCACTCAAAGTGTAACTTAATCTTTTGAGTGTTTTGATCATTTCCTTTTATAATTCACAATCTTGTTATTTAACAAAGCCTATTTATTAATATTAGTTTAATATCAAAACGTTTTATGACTAATTTATATTAAAATTTATAATCTTATACATATTTTTGAAATATTTATCTAATAACATACTAGTTATCCTTTCAAAACTAATTATATAATTTAAGATCCTTTACAAAATCGAAAATCCTATAACGTTTATGCTTTAAAACTTAATTTGATTTCATTCTTTTATGCGTAAATGTTTAGTTTAATTTCCTTAACTTTCTAAATAATATATCTTAATATAACATATCAAATGGGTTTATTTAGTCAACGAATCTTATCCCAATTATTCCTTCTATATGATAAATCGAGTATTATGAAATTCGATTCTCCACTAACTTTTGTCTAACTCCCAATAAGTGATACTTTGTTCTTACTTGTAAATCACTTTACCATTTATTCCGAATACCGTTAAAAAAGTAAGGGTTTCCTAATTCAAAGTGGACCTCATAACAGAGACTCATAATCATAGTTCAATGTATCCGATAATTCAATAATTTGATATTATCTTTTAATCTTGTCGATAAACTTACATCGAACAAATACGTTCATGTAAAGTATTATTCATTCAATACCTTGATAGCATTTCCAATTTCATAAAATAGATCTCATATCTTATATTCATAATAACTAATCCGTTCAATGTTTCATTAATATAACTCAATTTAAAATCAGACATATGTATATGTATATATATATATATATTTATTTACACATAATTGTTCGTGAATCGTTTGGCATGGTCAAAGGATATTTGATTACAGAAATATAGTTTCAAAACTTTCGAGACTCAACATTACAGATTTTGCTTATCGTGTCGGATATATATAAAGATTAAAGTTTAAATTTGATCGGAAATTTCCGGGTCATCACAAACAACCCACAATATAAATTATCCAAAGTAGAATGCAGACTTAAGTTTCATAAATAGTTTCATAAAATCTGCCCAAATGCATGCAGACTCTTCTAACGACAGCGGAAGCATCAAATAACTCAAGTACCTGTGAAAACATGCAAGTAAACTGTCAACACAAAGGTTGAGTGAATTATAGGTTTAAATAAATAAGTAAACTTTAGACCACAAGATTTAAAAATGTTAGAAAACATTAAACATTATTCCATTATCAATGAGCCACCTGGTAACCACTTAACCCTTTATTTACCCTTGCCAAACACAATAAAAATATACACTTGGACAGTGTATCTACAACAAATTACGAAGTACTAAACATTCCGATTATAAATTGCTAGCGCGACTAGCTCGAAATGGGGTTGTCAAACCCGATAGATCTATCCATAGGATTCGCGTTCACCGGTAGAAACCAATGATTACAGTTACCAGACTAGGGAATATTTTTGTCCAACTCACAATGAATAATTAAATTTAACTGTTACTTGTGTCTAAACGTAAATAAAAATCTGCATGTAATCACATCCCAAAAATATACTTTGAAAAGTATGTAAAAACGGGACTATAACTCACCTTAAATAGCAACTGAAGAAATCTCACAAACACGCGAACAGCAAGTAAAGTAATGTGATCAAGAAAGATCACAACGCCGACCTATAAATAAAGCAGGTCGAAATAAATAACTAACTTAGGCCAAGTCTTAGTATGATAGCTATTGTACATGTTGCAAGTAGGCATAGAACATTACTCAGCAAGCATCGGTTTGATTGGAACAGCATAAGGACACACACTTTCTATTTTTAGAAAGTTTCTATTTTTAGCAGGTTTCCATTTTTGGAAAGTTTTCTATTTTAGGAAAGTTTCTATTTTTGGAAAGTTTCTATTTTTGGAAAGTTTCTATTTTTGGAAAGTTTCTATTTTTGGAAAGTTTCCAAATTTAGAAAGTTCTATTTTTAGAAAGTTTTGAAGTTAGGAAAGTTTCCTTATTTAGAAAGTCAACAGAAGTCAACTGAAAGTCAAAGTCAACCGAAAGTCAACTCAAAAGTCAACCTTGGTCAAACATAGTCAACATTAATTTTAAAAGTGTAAGTTATAATAATAACATAGGTTATAATGTTATTTAAAGTCAAAAGTGTATAATAATGTCTTAACATAAGTTTAATTAAATAAGATGAATTATTAAAGTTAATATAAGTTGAAATGTTATAATTAGTATAACATAAGTATTTAATTAATTAATTAAATGTCAATCATAATATAAATATTATTAATTTATAATAAATTTTAAATCATATCATAAGTATTATTAATTAATAAAGAATTATTAATCATATCATAAGTTTCTAATTAAAATTATTAAATCATAAGTATTTAATAATTAAGTCATAATTAAATAATAATTAAGTCTTATAATAATTAAATAATTATTTAATCTTTATTATAAGTCTTATAATAATTTCTCATAATTAAATTTAATACTTATCATAAGTATTTTCCTTTAATAATAAAAGTATTACTAATCATAAGTTTAATTAAAATGTTAATTAAATTATAATTAATAATTAAATAATATAATAAATAATTATATTAAAAGTCTTAAAATAAAATAATTACTTCTTTAACATAAGTAATTTATTTAATAATGAAATCCATAAATTTTTATCATAAGTTAAATCATTAACCATAAGTATAAATTTAAAAGTTCGCCGGGTCGTATCTTGAGCCCCGGGTGTCGGTTTCGGGCAAGCCACATATGTAACTTCACCTACTCAAACCACCCGACACATTTATGAACTCAAGAACACTCCAAGAACAGTCCCTAGGTCGTGGATATCAGCCATGACATCAATTGGGAAAATCATTTTACTCAAAACAGTAATTCGGGCAAAACGGGTGAACCGTGGCTCGGATTTAGGTGACCCGAACATGAATATTCGTCTCACCATCAGTCCTAACCAAATGAGGCACCCTAAAGACACCAAGGATGGTCACAAAGTCGGACCCAACCTTGTTCATGCCAAGAACACCTTTCAATCTTTAACAAAAACCAAATTAAGCATATCTAGGGCTCCGGGAATCGAAACGACATGAATCCGGAGTCTAAAATTAATGTCTTGATGAGAGGAACTCATTTATGTACTTTATTTTAACATTCATATCAGTTACAAAGTCAGAAAACACGAATCAAACTGCTGTCCAAAATTTACAAACCGAAAACATACGCAAACGAGTAATTCTACGCATTCAAACAACAATACAATAACTTATACACATCATACTAATCATATAAACTCAAAATACAGAAATATAAATAAAAATGAAAAGATCTAGGGTTAGGGTTTATACCCTAATCGAGAATCAAAGTATGTAATCGCGTAGAGAACGAAGAGGAGAACACGTTTATGTAGATGATCTCTTGATCCAAGCTAGCTTTTTGATGAAGATGGTGGTTTATGGTGGTGATGGTGGCGGCACAAAGAGGGAGGAGAGGAGAGGGTGAGAGCAAAAATAAAACTAGGTCTTGAAAAATTGGGAAAGTGATAAACAAAATCTCAAAAAAGTAAAATAAGGAGAAGGGATCCCCTCCCCCCCTTGGCTTCGGCCGAAATTGCTTGGGGGTGGGCCCCATGGGTCCAATTTTGCTAAATGGTGAAATCCTTGTGGCCCGAGATCCCGTACGAAGCCCGAAACGCGAAAACACGCTTACGCGATTAAAAATCCGGAAAGATAACGAACGCGCGACGAAAAATAAATATAAATACACCTATAAATAATATGATCATAAAATATCATATTTAAAATATTTAGGATTTAAAAATCCAGAAAACTCGACCGTTGGTTTAAAAACCGAAAAGATTCGCCGGATGGAAATCCGCGGAACGTAGAAACGTATAATTTAAAATATGAATACATATATCCACATAACACATAATAATTATTATATATATATTATTACAAAAATAATAATATAGGTCATAGAAATGACGTGGCACACTAACAGTTAACGGTCGTTAAATAATTAACGGAAAAAGATAACGGAAAAAGTAGGGTCGTGACAGTACCTCCCCGTTATGGAAATTTCGTCCCGAAATTTAAGCAGGCGCAGGGGTTGACTCGGCATCTGAGAACAAATGCGGATACTTCTGCTTCATTTGGTCTTCACGCTCCCAAGTGAACTCGGGACCGCGTCTAGCGTTCCATCGAACCCGAACAATAGGAATTCTGCTCTGTTTAAGAGTCTTAACCTCTCGGTCCATGATCTCAACTGGCTCCTCAATAAAATGCAATTGCTTGTCAACCTGAAGTTCCTCCAAAGGAATAGTCTGATCAAATTCAGCCAAACACTTCTTTAAGTTCGAAATATGGAAAACATCGTGAACAGCACTGAGTTCTTGTGGCAACTTCAAACGATAAGCCACCGGTCCAACTCTTTCAATGATCTCAAACGGTCCCACGAAACGAGGACTTAACTTCCCTCTCTTACCAAAACGAATAACACCCTTCCAAGGCGAAACTTTTAACATAACACGATCACCATCTTGAAATTCAACATCTTTCCTTCCTTTGTCGGCATAACTCTTTTGCCGACTTCTAGCAGTTCTCAACCTTTCTTTAATTTGAACAATCTTCTCAGTAGTCTCGTGAATAATCTCTGGACCTGTAAGTTGAGCATCCCCAACCTCATTCCAACAAATAGGAGATCTACATTTCCTACCGTACAAAGCTTCAAACGGTGCGGCTTTAATACTTGCGTGGTAGCTGTTGTTATAAGAAAACTCAGCTAACGGCAAATACTTATCCCACCCATTTCCAAAATCAATCACACAAGCTCGCAACATATCTTCTAATGTCTGAATGGTCCTCTCACTTTGACCATCCGTTTGAGGATGATAAGCGGTGCTCATATCCAATCTAGTGCCCAAGGCTTCTTGCAACGATTGCCAAAATCTCGATACAAATCGACTATCTCTGTCGGAAATTATAGAAACGGGAACACCATGCCTCGAAACAATCTCTTTCAAATACAAACGGGTGAGTTTCTCCATGGAATCGGTTTCCCTAATCGGCAAAAAGTGAGCCGACTTAGTGAGTCGATCTACAATCACCCAAATCGCATCGTAGCCACCCGAAACTCTTGGTAACTTAGTGATAAAATCCATAGTGATACCTTCCCACTTCCACTCGGGAATTTCTGGTTGTACCAACAATCCGGACGGTTTTTGATGTTCAGCTTTGACCTTAGAACAGGTCAAACACTTAGCCACATACGTAGCCACATCACCTTTCAAATTTGGCCACCAATACAGCTCCTTAAGGTCATGGTACATCTTCCCTGAACCAGGATGAATAGAGTACCTAGACTTGTGAGCCTCATCCAAAACAAGTTGTCGCAGTTCACCAAACTTCGGAACCCAAAGACGTCCTACAAAGTACCTAGTACCATCTGCTTGAATCTCAAATTTCTTAGCCACACCTCTTACGTTTTCTTTCACAAAATTCTCTTCCTTTAAGGCTTCTTGTTGTGCCTCAAGAATCTGCCTTGCGAGGTTTGATCTAACTGTCATATTCAAGGCCCTAACCCTGCGAGGTTCAGTCCTTTCTTTACGACTCAATGCATCAGCCACAACATTGGCCTTACCCGGGTGATACAAAAGGTCACAATCGTAATCATTCAACGTCTCAATCCATCTTCGTTGTCTCATGTTCAACTGTTTCTGATCGAGGATATGTTGAAGACTTTTGTGATCTGTGTACACAGTACTCTTGACCCCATACAAATAATGTCTCCAAATCTTAAGTGCAAATACAACGGCCCCCAACTCTAAATCATGAGTTGTATAGTTCTGCTCGTGAATCTTCAACTGACGTGATGCGTACGCAATAACCTTCTTTCGTTGCATCAAAACGCAACCATAGCCTTGTCGTGATGCGTCACAATAAACAACAAAATCATCATTACCCTCCGGTAGAGACAATATCGGAGCGGTAGTCAGTTTCTTCTTCAAAATCTGAAAAGCATTCTCCTGTTCATCCTTCCACTCATACTTCTTCCCTTTATGCGTTAAAGCAGTCAGAGGTTTCGCTATACGAGAGAAATCCTGGATGAACCTTCGATAGTAACCTGCCAATCCTAAGAACTGACGAATTTGAGTAGGAGTTTTCGGGGTTTCCCACTTTTCAATCGCCTCAATTTTAGCAGGATCAACTTGTATTCCTTGTTTGCTAACAATGTGACCAAGGAACTGAACTTCTCTTAACCAAAAAGCACACTTAGAGAACTTAGCGTACAACTCTTCTTTCTTTAACAAATCAAGTACTAACCTCAAGTGTTCTTCGTGCTCTTCATCACTCTTAGAATAGATAAGGATGTCGTCGATGAAAACAATAACGAACCTGTCCAGATAGGGTCTACACACACGGTTCATGAGGTCCATGAACACAGCAGGTGCATTTGTCAATCCGAACGGCATAACAAGAAATTCAAAGTGACCGTAACGGGTGCGAAAAGCAGTTTTTGAAACATCAGATTCTTTAACACGCAACTGATGATAGCCAGAACGAAGATCAATTTTTGAATAAACAGAAGAACCCTGAAGCTGATCGAACAGATCATCAATTCTCGGAAGAGGATAACGATTTTTAACAGTGAGCTTATTCAGTTCACGATAATCAATGCATAAACGAAAAGAACCATCCTTCTTCTTAACAAACAGAACAGGAGCTCCCCAAGGGGACGAACTAGGACGAATAAAACCCTTGTCTAACAACTCACGGAGTTGACTTGACAATTCTTGAAGTTCAGAAGGCGCAAGACGATAAGGAGCACGTGCTACAGGAGCAGCGCCGGGAACAAGATCAATCTGAAATTCTACCGCGCGTTGCGGCGGAAGGCCAGGTAAGTCATCGGGAAACACCTCGGGAAAATCCCTAACAATATGAACGTCATCAACGTTCTTTACTTCCTTACTAGGATCAACAACATGAGCAAGGATAGCATGACAGCCCTTACGGAGATGTTTACGAACTTTCATACAGCTAATAAGGTTTAACTGTGTGCATTTCTTATCTCCAAAGACCATCAGTGGCTCTCCAATCACATTAGTAATACGAATAGCCTTATCATAACAGACGATCTCGGCACGGTTCGCGGACAACCAATCCATACCAATAACAATATCAAAACTACCAAGTTCAATCGGTATCAAATCTATCTCGAAATCCCTACCACCCAGATTAATGTTACACCTACGATGTACAGTCTTAGCAGTAAGTTCCTTACCATTAGCTACTTCAACAACATAAGTATTGTCTAAGAGAGCTAACGGCGTTTTGATTCTCGGACTTAATTTACTCGACACGAAACTTAAATCAGCCCCTGAATCAAATAACACATAAACTGATAAATCGTTGACTGAGAACGTACCAGTAACAAGCTTAGGATCTTCCTCCGCATCCTTAGCATTAATGTTGAACGCTCGGCCGCGTGCAGTCTCTGCAGTCTTCTTGTTGGGACAAGCATCTCGGAAATGCCCCGGCTTCCCACACTCATAACAAACCCTCGGATTACCTCCATTATTCGATTTCCCATTACCGTTACCGTTACCACCTCTATTACCAACATTATTATTATTACCACCAGTCGCGGGAGTAGCAGACCCCGGTAAAAGCACTGTACAATCTTTAGCAATGTGCCCTTGCTTAGAGCACCTCTTACAAGTAACTGTGCAGTAACCATCATGAACTTTATAGCAACGAGGACACACACGCTGATTTCTGTTGTTAGCACCTGAGGTATCCTGTTTCTTCTGCTGATTTTGGTTTTGATTGCGGTTGTTATCCCACTTTCGTTTCCCATTTTCAGCCTTCTTGACAACCTCCTCACTACTTTCAACAACTGTAGTCTTGCTTCTTCTCAACACCTTGTCATTAAGTTTGTGGGCCATAGACATAGCTGCCTCAATAGTCTGGGGTTCACTGGACTCAACCCCGTGTTCAATCTTCTCGGACAAACCATCAATGTAAGCCTCAATTTTGCGGTCCTCATCCGCATAAACCCTAGGACACAGCAAAGTTAACTCGAAAAACCTTCGTTCATAGGCATCTAACTCGGTGCCATGCATTTTCAAATTCTTGAGCTCAACCTCCAGCTTCTTAAGCTCACCCCGAGGTCTATAGCGGGTGATCAATCTTTCCTTAAAATCATTCCAGGCCAAACCATAAGCTACATCGCTTCCCAAACTACTAACCAGATTGTTCCACCATGTCAAGGCACTATCCTTGAGAGTGCAACTAGCGAAACTAACTTTGTCCTCTTCACGGACCCGACTGACCCTGAAAATAGATTCGATTTTCTCGAACCAACGAGTAAGCCCTATTGGTCCTTCCGTACCACTGAATTCTTGAGGTCGACCAGCCATAAAAGTTTTGTGGGAGCATCCCACGTTGTTGTTCACATTGGCGTTAACATCAGCATTTGCTGCCATAGCAGCAGCAATTCCTTCATTGATCAGGCGTTGCATACGCGCTTCAGTGGACTCTCTTGGAGGCATGATCTTCAAAATAGAATAACACATCCGTTAGTACCAAGAATAATACTAGTGTCATAAAGGAATAGATCAAAACACGAAAAGACTAACCATTAAGATATTAGTCAACTAACACTATGAGTAATAACATGACAGTTATGATTGTTATAGAAATAACCATCACATGCATACATATTTTATGATAACATCATACAACATACATAGCACCTAACATACATGAACATATATTACGCATAATATAACATGCCAAGAGCCACAACATCAGAAATAAAACATGATAATGATAATAGATGTCATAAAAATAACCATCCATACATAATGAAAATATCCCATAACAAAATCTTAATAAAATCCTCGGCAAAACGCCGTACATAACCCAAAATGTATGTATAAAAAGGACATTAAGTCTGATGAAATAGATAATCAATATGAATAATCACATCACATTCGCTTAGAGCGGGTGTGATAAGCTGGTCCAGCATGAGTCTCAGCAGGATCCTCATACTTACGCAACTTCCCTTTCACAACATCCAACTCTTCCTTCAACACACGAACAGTGCTCTCGAGAGCCTCGAACTTAGCATTAACTTCTCGATCACGCTTGCGGTTCGCATCCTCAACCCTATGCTTGAAAGTGATAAAGTTACCCATGTCAGCACGGATCTCGTCCATAACTTCATTATGTGGCAAGGTGCGCAAACAATCACTAAGGGCGTTAATACGTGTCACCTCATTATAAGCCCGGTTCATATGAGTAATGGTAGAAAAATAGTAATGAACAGGATCATCGATCTCCGGTTGATTAGCACGACGTCTAGCAGGAGACGGTGGAGCAGGAGCAGCAACAGAGTTATCGCTCGAAGTCAACATCTGCAAACAGCAAAACCGCAAACCATATACCAAAAGATATGAAAGCTAATAATATAACTTATACGAAATGAAATGCATAATAATGCTATAGCAAAATGGTCGGGCTGTAGACTAGACTCTAATGCACCCTAATAACCACGGGTTGACCACATTAAGACCGCCTAGTTCCCTACAACCAGAGCTCTGATACCACATGTGACGACCCCGTCAAAACACTTAACGGATCCGTCAGTTGGTCCCATAGCTTGATCGGACTTAAATGAATTAAATAAACAAAGTTGCATTCTTTTATTTCAAAATGTTACCCAAAAAGGAAACAAACCAAATTAAGTAGTTTGAAAACCAACCAACCATAATATGAAACCAAAAGTTGACACAAAACATTGCCAACAACCCACAATATAAATTATCCAAAGTAGAATGCAGACTTAAGTTTCATAAATAGTTTCATAAAATCTGCCCAAATGCATGCAGACTCTTCTAACGACAGCGGAAGCATCAAATAACTCAAGTACCTGTGAAAACATGCAAGTAAACTGTCAACACAAAGGTTGAGTGAATTATAGGTTTAAATAAATAAGTAAACTTTAGACCACAAGATTTAAAAATGTTAGAAAACATTAAACATTATTCCATTATCAATGAGCCACCTGGTAACCACTTAACCCTTTATTTACCCTTGCCAAACACAATAAAAATATACACTTGGACAGTGTATCTACAACAAATTACGAAGTACTAAACATTCCGATTATAAATTGCTAGCGCGACTAGCTCGAAATGGGGTTGTCAAACCCGATAGATCTATCCATAGGATTCGCGTTCACCGGTAGAAACCAATGATTACAGTTACCAGACTAGGGAATATTTTTGTCCAACTCACAATGAATAATTAAATTTAACTGTTACTTGTGTCTAAACGTAAATAAAAATCTGCATGTAATCACATCCCAAAAATATACTTTGAAAAGTATGTAAAAACGGGACTATAACTCACCTTAAATAGCAACTGAAGAAATCTCACAAACACGCGAACAGCAAGTAAAGTAATGTGATCAAGAAAGATCACAACGCCGACCTATAAATAAAGCAGGTCGAAATAAATAACTAACTTAGGCCAAGTCTTAGTATGATAGCTATTGTACATGTTGCAAGTAGGCATAGAACATTACTCAGCAAGCATCGGTTTGATTGGAACAGCATAAGGACACACACTTTCTATTTTTAGAAAGTTTCTATTTTTAGCAGGTTTCCATTTTTGGAAAGTTTTCTATTTTAGGAAAGTTTCTATTTTTGGAAAGTTTCTATTTTTGGAAAGTTTCTATTTTTGGAAAGTTTCTATTTTTGGAAAGTTTCCAAATTTAGAAAGTTCTATTTTTAGAAAGTTTTGAAGTTAGGAAAGTTTCCTTATTTAGAAAGTCAACAGAAGTCAACTGAAAGTCAAAGTCAACCGAAAGTCAACTCAAAAGTCAACCTTGGTCAAACATAGTCAACATTAATTTTAAAAGTGTAAGTTATAATAATAACATAGGTTATAATGTTATTTAAAGTCAAAAGTGTATAATAATGTCTTAACATAAGTTTAATTAAATAAGATGAATTATTAAAGTTAATATAAGTTGAAATGTTATAATTAGTATAACATAAGTATTTAATTAATTAATTAAATGTCAATCATAATATAAATATTATTAATTTATAATAAATTTTAAATCATATCATAAGTATTATTAATTAATAAAGAATTATTAATCATATCATAAGTTTCTAATTAAAATTATTAAATCATAAGTATTTAATAATTAAGTCATAATTAAATAATAATTAAGTCTTATAATAATTAAATAATTATTTAATCTTTATTATAAGTCTTATAATAATTTCTCATAATTAAATTTAATACTTATCATAAGTATTTTCCTTTAATAATAAAAGTATTACTAATCATAAGTTTAATTAAAATGTTAATTAAATTATAATTAATAATTAAATAATATAATAAATAATTATATTAAAAGTCTTAAAATAAAATAATTACTTCTTTAACATAAGTAATTTATTTAATAATGAAATCCATAAATTTTTATCATAAGTTAAATCATTAACCATAAGTATAAATTTAAAAGTTCGCCGGGTCGTATCTTGAGCCCCGGGTGTCGGTTTCGGGCAAGCCACATATGTAACTTCACCTACTCAAACCACCCGACACATTTATGAACTCAAGAACACTCCAAGAACAGTCCCTAGGTCGTGGATATCAGCCATGACATCAATTGGGAAAATCATTTTACTCAAAACAGTAATTCGGGCAAAACGGGTGAACCGTGGCTCGGATTTAGGTGACCCGAACATGAATATTCGTCTCACCATCAGTCCTAACCAAATGAGGCACCCTAAAGACACCAAGGATGGTCACAAATGTAGCGACCCGACCAAATCGTCATTGACGGCGCCGTCTACTTAGGTCCCGTTACGTGGTCATAAGTCTTTAAAACAACGTTTGACCAAAAGATATGTCGCCTTCATTTCAAAATAAAGATTGTTCCCAAAGTTTACAAGAATTGTTCAACCAATAGTTAAGTTACAACGTTATAATACGAATGAAATCTAGGCGACACAGTTTAAAGTAAAGTCAAAAGACGCTCCATGAAATGCACATATACTCGACATCCAATGCAAGTATCAAATAATGAGCGGAAGCATGTATCGTTCAAGGACCTGAGAAAAACATAGAAATCTGTCAACGAAAACGTTGGTGAAATCATAGGTTTAAGTAAGTAAGTACAAGTGAACCACAAGATTTGCATCAATGAAATAATAGTAATACATTCCAAAAGTTTGTTTCACGAGCACCCAATTATCAATGCTTAACGTTTCCTTCCATTGAACCCCATCACTTAGTGCTAGAACATACACTGTTTCTCGAAAATATATTTCATTCGTAAACGGTAGCGAACCGTTTGAATGAGGGTTTGTCAAACCCATATGGATCCATACAACATAAGTTCTCGCTTACACCCGGCAAGTGTAACTAATGATAATCGAATTGAGGATTTTGTTCTAAACTCGTATGTAGAATGTTTGTTTTCCTGTACTTGTGTTCACTTAGTAAAGAAATGTTTATGTTTTCTCATCCCAAATGTAAGTTCAAAAAGAGTAAAAGTGGGACTATGATCTCACCTTGAGTGTACGAGTAGTAAAGTACTTCGACAAGTAAATGTGTGCAAAGAACAATGCTAGTCTTGACCTAAACAATAGGTCGTATCAATAACGGTAAACACGATAGGTCAAAGATGTTCAATTAGTCCTATGGCTCGTTACGACTCAATAATGTAGCATGTGAGTCAAGTTGTCATGTTTCATGCAAGGTACAAGTATAAAAACATGTTAGAACGATTGCACAAGTATTTGGTTAAGTTTGATTAAAAGTCAACTTGGTCGGGTCAAAGTCAACAGAAAAGTCAACGGGGTCGGGTTGGATATCCGACAATTTTTCTAAGTTATATAATCATATATGAGCATGTTGGCCAAGTTTCATGTTAATCGGAGGTCCGTAGCATAGCAAACATTTTCATGTCAAATGACCAAGGCGAACAGTCAGTTTTAGCACAATGGGACGGCGTCCCAAAGAGCTAGACGGCGTCTAGGTTCAAATGGTGGGACGGCGTCCCAAGTATCTGGACGGCGTCCCAAATGCCTTACAGGCCCTGTTTGCTGAATTTCTCAATTGCACGAACCAAAACACAAACCAACACATTTTACAAACCGCGAACAATTAGAACATGTATTTTATATCATCGGAAAGCTCTTTCGACAAGGAACGCAACTAAGCACTTTTCATCAAGCAAAAACATCATATACTATAACCGAAATCCCGTCAAGCGATCAATAGAGGTTTATTTTCAAGTTTCAAGTTTATCAATTTTAATTTAAGTTTCGGGAATCCAATTTATACATATGATATGCCGTTTTGAAGGTAATTAAGCATACAACACAACCTAACACTTACAACTAACATTCCATGTCATTCAAATCATTAAAAGTCCATTTTAAGTTCATGAAACCTTAATCTAAATTCACCAAATTTCATAATCAAGTTTAGGAGGTTTCATTAATCAAACTATACATCATAATGAAGCTAGTAACACTAGAAACACAATTAAAACATGATCTCTTAGCATCAAACAACATATGAACACTCAAATTTCAAGATCAACACACCAAAATTCAAGTTCATGCTAGTTACACTAAAACAACGAGATCGAGCATATAAATCACATAAACAAACTAGACTCGAGCCATAGACACTAATTAACAACCTTATAACTTAAAAATCTCAAGAACACAAGAATTAGTGATTTTAGAAAGTTACCCAAAATTGATGAAATCGGTATGGAAACGAAGAGGAGATCACGAGGAGTTCAAATATGCAATTTGTTTTGATCGAATCCTTCTTGAACGAATTTGGATGATGATTGAAGGTTTGAGGGTTTTGAGAGAAAAAGGGTGAAGTATTATTTGGGAGGTGATAAAATGAATGGAGAGGAAAGAGTTGACTAGTTGACCTAGTCATCTCTTTCTCCATTTGGCAACTTTAGTCCCTCAACTTAGGAAACGGGTACGGGAATTACCTAAACGAGATAATTCAAACGCGTATTAACGAGATGTGTTATAAACATATAACGGAACTTAAATAGTTAAACGGAAAAGTAAATGGAAAAAGGCGGGATGTTACATTACCTACACCTTAAAAGAAATTTCGTCCCGAAATTTAAGTAGGCGTAGTAGTCGTTGTTTCTTCCTCGAGATCTTGCGTTTCCGAATTCACGAATAGATGAGGATACTTCCTTTGCATTTGATCTTGTCTTTCCCAAGTAAACTCGGGTCCTCTTTTGGCATTCCAACGAACCTTGACAATCGGGATTCGGCTTTGTTTCAATGTCTTGACGGAGGTGTCCACAATTTCAACCGGTTCCTCCACAAAATGAAGTTTGTCATCAATAGTAAGTTCTTCGAGAGGGATGACGATATCGGGTTCGGCAAGACACTTTTTCAAGTTAGATACATGGAAAGTAGGATGAACGGAGCTCAATTGAGGCGGAAGATCCAAACGATAAGCAACGGTTCCAATACGCTCCAAGATTTCGAAAGGACCAATATACCGCGGATTTAGCTTCCCGCGTTTCCCAAAACGGATTACACCCTTCCAAGGTGCGACTTTTAACATTACTCGGTCACCGACTTGAAATTCAAGATCGTTGCGTCGTTTATCGGTATAGCTCTTTTGACGACTTCGGGCCGTTCTAAGCCTATCTCGGATTTGAACGATTTTCTCGGTGGTTTCGTGAATGAGTTCGGGTCCGGTGATTTGCACGTCGCCTACCTCGGCCCAACAAAGAGGTGAACGACATTTGCGGCCATATAGCGCTTCAAAAGGTGCGGCTTTAATACTCGCGTGATAACTATTGTTGTAAGAGAACTCGGCGAGAGGTAAGTGCTTGTCCCAAGCTTTTCCGAAATCAACCACGCAAGCTCGTAACATGTCCTCTAAGGTTTGAATTGTACGTTCGCTTTGTCCATCGGTTTGAGGATGATATGCGGTGCTCATGTCTAAACGCGTTCCCAACGCTTCTTGCAATGTACGCCAAAATCTAGAAACGAAACGGCCATCTCGGTCGGAGATAATTGATAAAGGTACACCGTGTCGGGCTACGATCTCCTTAATGTAAAGTTGTGCAAGTTTCTCCATTTTGTCCGTTTCTTTCATGGCAAGGAAGTGTGCGGATTTGGTGAGACGGTCAACAATAACCCAAATGGTATCATAACCGCCCGTCGTTTTTGGTAGCTTGGTGATAAAATCCATCGTTATCCCTTCCCACTTCCATTGCGGGATCTCGGGTTGTTGAAGTAATCCGGACGGTCTTTGGTGTTCGGCCTTGACTTTGGAACATGTTAAACACTTGGAAACATAAGTAGCTACGTCCCTTTTGATGTTCGGCCACCAATATAGTTGTTTAAGGTCGTGGTACATCTTATTGGCACCGGGGTGAATCGAGTATCGTGACTTATGGGCTTCATCTAAAATAAGGCTTCGTAGATCCCCATAACTAGGCACCCAAATTCTTCCGGCGAAATATCGGAGTCCGGTTTCTTTAACTTCGAATCGAGAGGTGAGGACGTTCAAGTGTTCGAGAGAGATGTTTTCATCCTTGAGAGCCTCATCTTGGGCTACCCGAATTTGGCTATTAAGGTTGGTGTGAATGGTGATGTTTAAAGCTCGGACACGGAGAGGCACCGCTCTTTCTTTTCGACTTAAGGCATCGGCTACTACATTTGCCTTCCCGGGATGGTAACGAAGCTCGCAATCGTAATCGTTTAAGGTTTCAATCCACCTTCGTTGTCTCATGTTTAGTTGCTTTTGATCGAAAATGTGTTGGAGACTTTTGTGGTCGGTAAAGATAGTACTCTTGGTTCCATAAAGATAGTGTCTCCACATTTTAAGTGCAAAGACAACGGCTCCGAGTTCGAGATCATGTGTCGTATAGTTTCGTTCATGAATTTTAAGTTGTCGAGAAGCATAAGCAATGACTTTCGTTCGTTGCATCAATACACACCCAAAACCATGTTTTGAGGCATCGCAATATACAACAAAGTCATCATTGCCTTCGGGAAGTGACAAGATAGGAGCGGTGGTTAGCTTCGTTTTCAAGATTTGGAATGCGGATTCATGTTCGGTCGCCCAAATGAATTTCTTTCCCTTGTGAGTCAAGGCGGTTAGAGGACGTGCAACCAAAGAGAAATTTTCGATGAATCTACGATAGTACCCGGCGAGACCCAAAAATTGACGAATGTGAGTAGGAGTAGTAGGAGTCTCCCATTTACTAATGGCTTCGATTTTCGTGGGATCGACTTTAATACCTTGATCACTTACAACATGACCAAGAAATTGAACTTCCTTTAACCAAAATTCACACTTGGAGAATTTGGCATAGAGTTGTTCTTGTCTTAAAAGTTCAAGCACAAGTCGGAGGTGTTCCTCGTGTTCTTCTTCGCTTTTTGAATAGACTAAAATATCATCGATGAACACGATAACGAATTTGTCAAGATACGGTTTGCACACGCGGTTCATAAGATCCATGAACACCGCCGGTGCGTTAGTGAGACCAAATGGCATGACAAGGAATTCATAACTACCATAACGAGTTCGGAAAGCGGTTTTGGAGACATCTTCCCCCTTAACCCTCAATTGATGATAACCCGAGCGGAGATCGATTTTCGAATATACACAAGACCCTTGTAGTTGATCAAAGAGGTCATCGATGCGAGGAAGAGGATATCGGTTCTTAACCGTCAATTTATTTAGTTCACGATAATCAATGCACATTCGTAGGGATCCGTCTTTCTTTTTAACAAACAAAATAGGAGCGCCCCAAGGTGAATGGCTAGGTTGGATAAAACCACGATCAAGTAGTTCTTGGATTTGACTTTGCAATTCTTGCATTTCGGATGGGGCGAGTCTATATGGTGCACGTGCTACGGGTGCGGCCCCCGGAATAAGATCGATTTGGAATTCAACCGGTCGATGAGGCGGAAGACCCGGCAATTCGTCGGGAAATACATCGGAATAGTCACTAACAATTGGCACATCATCGATATGCTTATCATCGGACTCGACTTTCTTAACGTGGGCAAGGATCGCAAAACAACCCTTACGGAGCAGTTTTCTAACTTTAAGGCACGAAACGAGGTTGAGTCTGGTGCAACTCTTATCGCCATAAACAATCAAAGGTTCACCATTCTCGATAGGAATTCGGATTGCGTTAAGATCACAAAGGATGTGAGATTTCGTTTTGGCTAACCAATTCATACCGATTATTACATCAAAGCTTCCTAGTTCCATGGGTATCAAGTCAATTTCAAATTCCTTACCCAAAATGTTTATCGTACACCCTCGGTAATATGTGTTGGCACTTAATAGTTTCCCGTTAGCCACTTCAATGGTATAAGCGGTATCTAATGGAAGAGGTGGAGTGCTAAAAGAATGAGTCAAAGTCTCGGATACAAAGCATTTATCGGCACCCGAATCGAATAAGCAAGAGACATAAGAATTGTTGAGAAGAAACGTACCCGTGACTAGTTCAGTGTCATCCCGGGCTTCCTCGGTGTTGATGTTGAAAGCTCGGCCGCGCGTATTGGTGTTATCTTTCCTTTTCGGGCATGCATTTCTATAATGACCCGTTTGACCACATTCGTAACAAGTGCCCGTCTTTGGTGCATTGGGCCACTTTCGAGCAACGGGAGTGGCACTTTTACAATCGTTGGCCTTATGACCAACTCCTTGGCACCGGTGGCAAATTAACTTGCCACATTCACCAAAGTGATGTTTGTTGCATTTGTTGCAAAGAGGTAGGTTCCCGGCATAACCCTTCTTGCCGTCGAAAGTGAAGGATTTCTTGGCAAAGTTGTTGTTGCTTGATTGGGAGGGTTCCCACTTTCTTTTGTTGCCGCCCGATTTATCCTCGGCCTTAGGTGCCGGAACTACGATTTCGTCAACCGTTTCAATTAATTGGCGAGCCATGTTCATAGCGGCTTGATGAGTAGTGGGTTTGGATGACATCACCCCTTGTTTGATGCTTTTTGGAAGACCGAGCATGTAGAGCTCAATCCTTTGAGATTCGGGGTTAACAAGATTAGGACACATCAAGGATAGTTCGACGAAGCGTTGATTATAAGCTTTAAGATCGTTTCCGACCGCTTTCAAAGCTCTTAGTTCTTCCTCAAGCTTTCGGGTTTCTTCGCGCGGAAAATATTCAACAATCATCTTTTCCTTTAGATCGGCCCAAGAGAGGGCATGAGCTTCATCGGTACCCACCGATTGAACATAGGTGTTCCACCATGTTAGAGCAATTCCGGAGAAAGTGTGAGTGGAGTATTTGACCTTGTCTTGGTCCCGACAACCGCTTATGCTAAAGACGGCTTCCGTTTGCTCAAACCATCGGGTGAGCACGACCGGTCCCCCGGTTCCATCAAAAGTGTGAGGTTTGCACCCCATGAAAGCTTTATAGGAGCATCCCTCGTTTGAGTTTCCGGCTCCATTGTTGTTGTTGTTGTTGTTGTTGTGGTTGTTATTATTATTGTTGTTGGATGAGTGACCGGCCATGGCCGCATCTACGGCGGTTGCTATCATCCGTTCGAGAGCTTGTTCGGGAGTTTCATTGCGGCGTACACGACGAGGAGCCATTGTTCCTTCAAGACACAAGAATATCATTGATTAGTATTCTCAATAATACTAACCGTGATATAGAATAAAGATAAAGAGAAGTTTTTTTTTTTTTTTTTTTTTTTTTTTTTTTTTTTTTTTTTTTTTTTTTCGACTCGCCTTAAATTCTTTATGTCATAATGTCGGAACGTTCATACGAGTCACCGTAATATAATCCCGGAAATTATATTACCCTAATTCATATGTGCATTCGACATCATTTCATATAGTCAAGGTGGCGTGTCAATCAAATTAAACAACGTGAGATTAAGATGAACTAAGGGTAGATATGAGTAGAAACGTTCGAGTATAAATGCACAAGTAGTCAAGTAATTCCTACTTCAAGTCTATATGCCGGTTGTAGTCTAGACTCACCAATGTACCCTATGACTCGGGGTTGACACTAATGAACTCTAAATCCCTACAACCAACGCTCTGATACCATCTGTAGCGACCCGACCAAATCGTCATTGACGGCGCCGTCTACTTAGGTCCCGTTACGTGGTCATAAGTCTTTAAAACAACGTTTGACCAAAAGATATGTCGCCTTCATTTCAAAATAAAGATTGTTCCCAAAGTTTACAAGAATTGTTCAACCAATAGTTAAGTTACAACGTTATAATACGAATGAAATCTAGGCGACACAGTTTAAAGTAAAGTCAAAAGACGCTCCATGAAATGCACATATACTCGACATCCAATGCAAGTATCAAATAATGAGCGGAAGCATGTATCGTTCAAGGACCTGAGAAAAACATAGAAATCTGTCAACGAAAACGTTGGTGAAATCATAGGTTTAAGTAAGTAAGTACAAGTGAACCACAAGATTTGCATCAATGAAATAATAGTAATACATTCCAAAAGTTTGTTTCACGAGCACCCAATTATCAATGCTTAACGTTTCCTTCCATTGAACCCCATCACTTAGTGCTAGAACATACACTGTTTCTCGAAAATATATTTCATTCGTAAACGGTAGCGAACCGTTTGAATGAGGGTTTGTCAAACCCATATGGATCCATACAACATAAGTTCTCGCTTACACCCGGCAAGTGTAACTAATGATAATCGAATTGAGGATTTTGTTCTAAACTCGTATGTAGAATGTTTGTTTTCCTGTACTTGTGTTCACTTAGTAAAGAAATGTTTATGTTTTCTCATCCCAAATGTAAGTTCAAAAAGAGTAAAAGTGGGACTATGATCTCACCTTGAGTGTACGAGTAGTAAAGTACTTCGACAAGTAAATGTGTGCAAAGAACAATGCTAGTCTTGACCTAAACAATAGGTCGTATCAATAACGGTAAACACGATAGGTCAAAGATGTTCAATTAGTCCTATGGCTCGTTACGACTCAATAATGTAGCATGTGAGTCAAGTTGTCATGTTTCATGCAAGGTACAAGTATAAAAACATGTTAGAACGATTGCACAAGTATTTGGTTAAGTTTGATTAAAAGTCAACTTGGTCGGGTCAAAGTCAACAGAAAAGTCAACGGGGTCGGGTTGGATATCCGACAATTTTTCTAAGTTATATAATCATATATGAGCATGTTGGCCAAGTTTCATGTTAATCGGAGGTCCGTAGCATAGCAAACATTTTCATGTCAAATGACCAAGGCGAACAGTCAGTTTTAGCACAATGGGACGGCGTCCCAAAGAGCTAGACGGCGTCTAGGTTCAAATGGTGGGACGGCGTCCCAAGTATCTGGACGGCGTCCCAAATGCCTTACAGGCCCTGTTTGCTGAATTTCTCAATTGCACGAACCAAAACACAAACCAACACATTTTACAAACCGCGAACAATTAGAACATGTATTTTATATCATCGGAAAGCTCTTTCGACAAGGAACGCAACTAAGCACTTTTCATCAAGCAAAAACATCATATACTATAACCGAAATCCCGTCAAGCAATCAATAGAGGTTTATTTTCAAGTTTCAAGTTTATCAATTTTAATTTAAGTTTCGGGAATCCAATTTATACATATGATATGCCGTTTTGAAGGTAATTAAGCATACAACACAACCTAACACTTACAACTAACATTCCATGTCATTCAAATCATTAAAAGTCCATTTTAAGTTCATGAAACCTTAATCTAAATTCACCAAATTTCATAATCAAGTTTAGGAGGTTTCATTAATCAAACTATACATCATAATGAAGCTAGTAACACTAGAAACACAATTAAAACATGATCTCTTAGCATCAAACAACATATGAACACTCAAATTTCAAGATCAACACACCAAAATTCAAGTTCATGCTAGTTACACTAAAACAACGAGATCGAGCATATAAATCACATAAACAAACTAGACTCGAGCCATAGACACTAATTAACAACCTTATAACTTAAAAATCTCAAGAACACAAGAATTAGTGATTTTAGAAAGTTACCCAAAATTGATGAAATCGGTATGGAAACGAAGAGGAGATCACGAGGAGTTCAAATATGCAATTTGTTTTGATCGAATCCTTCTTGAACGAATTTGGATGATGATTGAAGGTTTGAGGGTTTTGAGAGAAAAAGGGTGAAGTATTATTTGGGAGGTGATAAAATGAATGGAGAGGAAAGAGTTGACTAGTTGACCTAGTCATCTCTTTCTCCATTTGGCAACTTTAGTCCCTCAACTTAGGAAACGGGTACGGGAATTACCTAAACGAGATAATTCAAACGCGTATTAACGAGATGTGTTATAAACATATAACGGAACTTAAATAGTTAAACGGAAAAGTAAATGGAAAAAGGCGGGATGTTACAACAAAGTCGGACCCAACCTTGTTCATGCCAAGAACACCTTTCAATCTTTAACAAAAACCAAATTAAGCATATCTAGGGCTCCGGGAATCGAAACGACATGAATCCGGAGTCTAAAATTAATGTCTTGATGAGAGGAACTCATTTATGTACTTTATTTTAACATTCATATCAGTTACAAAGTCAGAAAACACGAATCAAACTGCTGTCCAAAATTTACAAACCGAAAACATACGCAAACGAGTAATTCTACGCATTCAAACAACAATACAATAACTTATACACATCATACTAATCATATAAACTCAAAATACAGAAATATAAATAAAAATGAAAAGATCTAGGGTTAGGGTTTATACCCTAATCGAGAATCAAAGTATGTAATCGCGTAGAGAACGAAGAGGAGAACACGTTTATGTAGATGATCTCTTGATCCAAGCTAGCTTTTTGATGAAGATGGTGGTTTATGGTGGTGATGGTGGCGGCACAAAGAGGGAGGAGAGGAGAGGGTGAGAGCAAAAATAAAACTAGGTCTTGAAAAATTGGGAAAGTGATAAACAAAATCTCAAAAAAGAAAAATAAGGAGAAGGGATCCCCTCCCCCCCTTGGCTTCGGCCGAAATTGCTTGGGGGTGGGCCCCATGGGTCCAATTTTGCTAAATGGTGAAATCCTTGTGGCCCGAGATCCCGTACGAAGCCCGAAACGCGAAAACACGCTTACGCGATTAAAAATCCGGAAAGATAACGAACGCGCGACGAAAAATAAATATAAATACACCTATAAATAATATGATCATAAAATATCATATTTAAAATATTTAGGATTTAAAAATCCAGAAAACTCGACCGTTGGTTTAAAAACCGAAAAGATTCGCCGGATGGAAATCCGCGGAACGTAGAAACGTATAATTTAAAATATGAATACATATATCCACATAACACATAATAATTATTATATATATATTATTACAAAAATAATAATATAGGTCATAGAAATGACGTGGCACACTAACAGTTAACGGTCGTTAAATAATTAACGGAAAAAGATAACGGAAAAAGTAGGGTCGTGACAGAACTTAAGGTAGTAATGATGTTCATAACATCATTCGATTCATACATATAAAGCTATCTTATTCGAAGGTTTAAACTTGTAATCACTAGAACATAGTTTAGTTAATTCTAAACTTGTTCGCAAACAAAAGTTAATCCTTCTAACTTGACTTTTAAAATCAACTAAACACATGTTCTATATCTATATGATATGCTAACTTAATGATTTAAAACCTGGAAACACGAAAAACACCGTAAAACCGGATTTACGCCGTCGTAGTAACACCGCGGGCTGTTTTGGGTTAGTTAATTAAAAACTATGATAAACTTTGATTTAAAAGTTGTTATTCTGAGAAAATGATTTTTATTATGAACAGAAACTATATCCAAAAATTATGGTTAAACTCAAAGTGGAAGTATGTTTTCTAAAATGGCATCTAGACGTCGTTCTTTCGACTGAAATGACTACCTTTACAAAAACGACTTGTAACTTATTTTTCTGACAATAAACCTATGCTTTTTCTGTTTAGATTCATAAAATAGAGTTCAATATGAAACCATAGCAATTTGATTCACTCAAAACGGATTTAAAATGAAGAAGTTATGGGTAAAACAAGATTGGATAATTTTTCTCATTTTAGCTACGTGAAAATTGGTAACAAATCTATTCCAACCTTCTTAATCAACTTGTATTGTATATTATGTAATCTTGAGATACCATAGACACGTATACAATGTTTCGACCTATCATGTCGACACATCTATATATATTTCGGAACAACCATAGACACTCTATATGTGAATGTTGGAGTTAGCTATACAGGGTTGAGGTTGATTCCAAAATATATATAGTTTGAGTTGTGATCAATACTGAGATACGTATACACTGGGTCGTGGATTGATTCAAGATAATATTTATCGATTTATTTCTGTACATCTAACTGTGGACAACTAGTTGTAGGTTACTAACGAGGACAGCTGACTTAATAAACTTAAAACATCAAAATATATTAAAAGTGTTGTAAATATATTTTAAACATACTTTGATATATATGTATATATTGTTATAGGTTCGTGAATCAACCAGTGGCCAAGTCTTACTTCCCGACGAAGTAAAAATCTGTGAAAGTGAGTTATAGTCCCACTTTTAAAATCTAATATTTTTGGGATGAGAATACATGCAGGTTTTATAAATGATTTACAAAATAGACACAAGTACGTGAAACTACATTCTATGGTTGAATTATCGAAATCGAATATGCCCCTTTTTATTAAGTCTGGTAATCTAAGAATTAGGGAACAGACACCCTAATTGACGCGAATCCTAAAGATAGATCTATTGGGCCTAACAAACCCCATCCAAAGTACCGGATGCTTTAGTACTTCGAAATTTATATCATATCCGAAGGGTGTCCCGGAATGATGGGGATATTCTTATATATGCATCTTGTTATTGTCGGTTACCAGGTGTTCACCATATGAATGATTTTTATCTCTATGTATGGGATGTGTATTGAAATATGAAATCTTGTGGTCTATTGTTACGATTTGATATACATAGGTTAAACCTATAACTCACCAACATTTTTGTTGACGTTTTAAGCATGTTTATTCTCAGGTGATTATTAAGAGCTTCCGCTGTCGCATACTTAAATAAGGACAAGATTTGGAGTCCATGCTTGTATGATATTGTGTAAAAACTGCATTCAAGGAACTTATTTTGTTGTAACATATTTGTATTGTAAACCATTATGTAATGGTCGTGTGTAAACAGGATATTTTAGATTATCATTATTTGATAATCTACATAAAGCTTTTTAAACCTTTATTGATGAAATAAAGGTTATGGTTTGTTTAAAAATGAATACAGTCTTTGAAAAACGTCTCATATAGAGGTCAAAACCTCGCAACGAAATCAATTAATATGGAACGTTTTTAATCAATAAGAACGGGACATTTCAGTTGGTATCCGAGCGTTGGTCTTAGAGAACCAGAATTTTGCATTAGTGTGTCTTATCGAGTTTGTTAGGATGCATTAGTGAGTCTGGACTTCGACCGTGTTTACTTGAAAAATGATTGCTTAACAAATTTTGTTGGAAACTATATATTTTTAACATGTGAATATTATGTGATATATTAATCTCTTAACGCGTTTGATATTATGTGATAGATGTCTACCTCTAGAACAAGTCCCATTGACTCACCTAATAATAATGAAGAGTCAAATGTAAATTGGAATGATTCGTGGACTGATTCACAAGTTCCCGAAGAGGAACCGGAAGAAGAGTCGGAACCGGAAGAAGAATCGGAATCGGAAGAAGAATCGGAACCGGATGAAGAAATAGAACCGGTGGGGGAAATAATAAAACGGTTAAGTAAAAGAAAATCCTCAACCAACCGACCAAGGTTAATTATGGTCAATGGTGTTTCCGCCAAGGAAGCAAAATATTGGGAGGATTACCAATTCTCCGATGAATCGGATTCCGACGAGAATTCCGATGATATTATAGAAATTACCCCAACTGAATTTAAAAAAGGCAAAAGAAAATAATAAGGGAAAGGGCATAAAAATAGAGAAATCTAATTCCAACCCCGATGAACTTTATATGTATCGTCAACGCCCGAAGTCCTTAAGTTGTAACAATGACCCGGGAACCTCTAAACCACCAGGTTTTTCTAAACCAATGTGGACAACGACGGCTCGTATTAGGGGAACATCATATATCCCTAGAAACTTGGCAAAACGAACCAAAACCGAAGAAGAAGAAACGAGCGAGTCGGAATAAGATAGTTGTATTCGTGTGGTGTAATATATGTAATATAGTGTTCTTATGCTTTATGATATATGTAAAAATTGCTTGTATTAATAAGTATTTTTTTTTGAATCTAACTCTTGTCTATTTTACAGTTTAAAAACACAAAATGGATAGACAACCCAATATTTTAAGAGACCTACCCGGAGACATGATTGATGAAATCTTGTCTAGAGTCGGCCAGAATTCTTCGGCACAACTATTTAAGGCGAGATCAGTTTGTAAGACATTCGAAGAACGTTCCAAGAATGTCTTGGTTTATAAGAGACTTTCGTTTGAAAGATGGGGGATATCACATTGGGAAACCCATAAGTTACGATGTGTTTACTTTGACGCATATATTTCGGGGAACCCAAATGCTATTTTACGCAACGGGTTAAGAAATTATTTTGACTCAATATATCCGAATATTGGACTTCGTGATTTAGAAAAAGCGGCTAACATGCAACATAAAGAAGCATGTTATGCTTACGGATTAGTAATGTTCGCTTCTCACCAAAGTGAGAACAAGAACATCGGGCTACAACTATTAAACAAAACGTTTCCACAAGTGACGGAGTCGGTAATTGGGGTAAGAAATGAGGTTTTTAGATTATTACGGGATTGTTGGACATTACGTAACCCTCGTCCCTTTGATGACGTTACAATACGCTGTCTTATCAACGGCCATAACGGTTATGTTGCACAAGACCAAGGATGGGAAGTAGTCCTAGTAAAACCAGAATGCATGACTTGTTTCTGGACGTATGAATTACATGTCTTTATTGCCTTTGCTGAACGACTTGTGTACTAGCTAGAATTGTCTTCACAACTATCTTGTATCAAAGTTATTGTGTGCTATATTTCATGCTTTATGTAAAATAAGCGGTATTGTAAGTTTGTAAAATATTGTATAAAAGTTTGAACGCAAAATATTATTATAATCAGTTTTTCATATAGAATTGTAGTAGTTGAATTGTATATTAGCTACTAAGTATGAACTTAACGGGTAGGTACTACCCGAATTTAAACTTATAAAACGCTAATATGAAGAAAAAGCTTTTATAAATGAGTTCATATTATGCTACGAAATACTATTAACTACTCTTAATATTCTGTATGATTAACTTGTTCCATTTAACTATTTTGAAGGAAATGGCACCGACTACTCGACACACCGTGAATATGAATGAAGAGGAATTCCGTACTTTTCTAGCTTCAAACATAGCCGCAGTACAGGCTGCGCTACATACCAACAATAACCTTGGATCTAGCAGTACAGGAAATCGTGTAGGATGCACCTACAAAGAATTCACTGCCTGCAAACCTTTGGAATTTGATGGAACCGAAGGACCGATCGGATTGAAACGGTGGACCGAGAAGGTTGAATCGGTGTTTGCCATAAGTAAGTGTACTGAAGAGGACAAAGTGAAGTACGCTACGCATACCTTCACAGGTTCTGCGTTAACATGGTGGAATACCTATCTAGAGCAAGTGGGACAAGATGATGCGTACGCACTACCGTGGTCAGCATTCAAGCACTTGATGAACGAGAAGTACCGTCCCAGAACCGAGGTCAATAAGCTCAAGACAGAACTTAGAGGGTTACGAACCCAAGGATTTGATATTACCACGTACGAAAGACGATTCACAGAATTGTGCCTATTGTGTCCGGGAGCATTCGAAGATGAGGAAGAGAAGATCGACGCGTTTGTGAAAGGATTACCGGAAAGAATCCAAGAAGATATAAGTTCACACGAGCCCGCCTCCATACAACAGGCATGTAGAATGGCTCACAAACTAGTGAACCAGATTGAAGAAAGAATTAAAGAACAGACTGCTGAAGAGGCCAATGTGAAGCAAGTCAAAAGAAAGTGGGAGGAAAACGGTGATAAGAATCACCAATACAACAACAACAGCAATTACAACAATAATCGCAACAATTATCCCAACAATCGCAACATCAATCGCAACTACAACAAACGGCCCAACAACAACAACAACAACAACAACAGCAACTACAACAATCATCCCAACAACAATAATAACCGCAACAACAACAACAATCAGAAGCAACTATGCCAAAGGTGTGAAAAGAATCACTCGGGGTTCTGCACCAAATTTTGCAACAAGTGTAAAAGAAATGGTCATAGCGCGGTGAAGTGTGAGGTCTACGGACCAGGGGTTAATAGAACGAAAGGAACAAATGGTGTCGGAACGAGTAATGGCGGAGCAAGTAGTGTCGGAGCAAGTTATGCCAATGTAGTTTGTTATAAATGTGGAAAACCAGGCCACATTATTAGAAATTGCCCGAACCAGGAGAACACGAATGGACAAGGCCGTGGAAGAGTTTTCAATATTAATGCGGTAGAGGCACAGGAAGACCCGGAGCTTGTTACGGGTACGTTTCTTATTGACAATAAATCTGCTTACGTTTTATTTGATTCGGGTGCGGATAGAAGCTATATGAGTAGAGATTTTTGTGCTAAATTAAGTTGTCCATTGACGCCTTTGGATAGTAAATTTTTACTCGAATTAGCAAATGGTAAATTAATTTCAGCAGATAATATATGTCGGAATCGAGAAATTAAACTGGTTAGCGAAACATTTAAGATTGATTTGATACCAGTAGAGTTAGGGAGTTTTGATGTGATAATCGGTATGGACTGGTTGAAAGAAGTGAAAGCGGAGATCGTTTGTTACAAAAATGCAATTCGCATTATACGAGAAAAAGGAAAACCCTTAATGGTGTACGGAGAAAAGGGCAACACGAAGCTACATCTTATTAGTAATTTGAAGGCACAAAAACTAATAAGAAAAGGTTGCTATGCTGTTCTAGCACACGTCGAGAAAGTACAAACTGAAGAAAAGAGCATCAATGATGTTCCCATTGCAAAAGAATTTCCCGATGTATTTCCGAAAGAATTACCGGGATTACCCCCACATCGATCCGTTGAATTTCAAATAGATCTTGTACCAGGAGCTGCACCAATAGCTCGTGCTCCTTACAGACTCGCACCCAGCGAGATGAAAGAACTACAAAGCCAATTACAAGAACTTTTAGAGCGTGGTTTCATTCGACCAAGCACATCACCGTGGGGAGCTCCTGTTTTGTTTGTCAAGAAGAAAGATGGTACATTCAGGTTGTGTATCGACTACCGAGAGTTGAACAAACTTACCATCAAGAACCGCTACCCACTACCGAGAATCGACGACTTATTTGATCAACTACAAGGCTCGTCTGTTTATTCAAAGATTGACTTACGTTCCGGGTATCATCAAATGCGGGTGAAAGAAGATGATATTCCAAAGACTGCTTTCAGAACACGTTACGGTCATTACGAGTTTATGGTCATGCCGTTTGGTTTAACTAATGCACCAGCTGTGTTCATGGACCTTATGAACCGAGTGTGTGGACCATACCTTGACAAGTTTGTCATTGTTTTCATTGATGACATACTTATTTACTCAAAGAATGACCAAGAACACGGTGAACATTTGAGAAAGGTGTTAGAAGTATTGAGGAAGGAAGAATTGTACGCTAAGTTTTCAAAGTGTGCATTTTGGTTGGAAGAAGTTCAATTCCTCGGTCACATAGTGAACAAAGAAGGTATTAAGGTGGATCCGGCAAAGATAGAAACTGTTGAAAAGTGGGAAACCCCGAAAACTCCGAAACACATACGCCAGTTTTTAGGACTAGCTGGTTACTACAGAAGGTTCATCCAAGACTTTTCCAGAATAGCAAAACCCTTGACTGCATTAACGCATAAAGGGAAGAAATTTGAATGGAATGATGAACAAGAGAAAGCGTTTCAGTTATTGAAGAAAAAGCTAACTACGACACCTATATTGTCATTGCCTGAAGGGAATGATGATTTTGTGATTTATTGTGACGCATCAAAGCAAGGTCTCGGTTGTGTATTAATGCAACGAACGAAGGTGATTGCTTATGCATCTAGACAATTGAAGATTCACGAACAAAATTATACGACGCATGATTTGGAATTAGGCGCGGTTGTTTTTGCATTAAAGACTTGGAGGCACTACTTATATGGGGTCAAAAGTATTATATATACCGACCACAAAAGTCTTCAACACATATTTAATCAGAAACAACTGAATATGAGGCAGCGTAGGTGGATTGAATTATTGAATGATTACGACTTTGAGATTCGTTACCACCCGGGGAAGGCAAATGTGGTAGCCGATGCCTTGAGCAGGAAGGACAGAGAACCCATTCGAGTAAAATCTATGAATATAATGATTCATAATAACCTTACTACTCAAATAAAGGAGGCGCAACAAGGAGTTTTAAAAGAGGGAAATTTAAAGGATGAAATACCCAAAGGATCGGAGAAGCATCTTAATATTCGAGAAGACGGAACCCGGTATAGGGCTGAAAGGATTTGGGTACCAAAATTTGGAGATATGAGAGAAATGGTACTTAGAGAAGCTCATAAAACCAGATACTCAATACATCCTGGAACGGGGAAGATGTACAAGGATCTCAAGAAACATTTTTGGTGGCCGGGTATGAAAGCCGATGTTGCTAAATACGTAGGAGAATGTTTGACGTGTTCTAAGGTCAAAGCTGAGCATCAGAAACCATCAGGTCTACTTCAACAACCCGAAATCCCGGAATGGAAATGGGAAAACATTACCATGGATTTCATCACTAAATTGCCAAGGACTGCAAGTGGTTTTGATACTATTTGGGTAATAGTTGATCGTCTCACCAAATCAGCACACTTCCTACCAATAAGAGAAGATGACAAGATGGAGAAGTTAGCACGACTGTATTTGAAGGAAGTCGTCTCCAGACATGGAATACCAATCTCTATTATCTCTGATAGGGATGGCAGATTTATTTCAAGATTCTGGCAGACATTACAGCAAGCATTAGGAACTCGTCTAGACATGAGTACTGCCTATCATCCACAAACTGATGGGCAGAGCGAAAGGACGATACAAACGCTTGAAGACATGCTACGAGCATGTGTTATTGATTTCGGAAACAGTTGGGATCGACATCTAACGTTAGCAGAATTTTCCTACAACAACAGCTACCATTCAAGCATTGAGATGGCGCCGTTTGAAGCACTTTATGGTAGAAAGTGCAGGTCTCCGATTTGTTGGAGTGAAGTGGGGGATAGACAGATTACGGGTCCGGAGATTATACAAGAAACTACCGAGAAGATCATCCAAATTCAACAACGGTTGAAAACCGCCCAAAGTCGACAAAAGAGCTACGCTGACATTAAAAGAAAAGATATAGAATTTGAAATTGGAGAGATGGTCATGCTTAAAGTTTCACCATGGAAAGGCGTTGTTCGATTTGGTAAACGAGGGAAATTAAATCCAAGGTATATTGGACCATTCAAGATTATTGATCGTGTCGGACCAGTAGCTTACCGACTTGAGTTACCTCAACAACTCGCGGCTGTACATAACACTTTCCACGTCTCGAATTTGAAGAAATGTTTTGCTAAAGAAGATCTCACTATTCCGTTAGATGAAATCCAAATCAACGAAAAACTCCAATTCATCGAAGAACCCGTCGAAATAATGGATCGTGAGGTTAAAAGACTTAAGCAAAACAAGATACCAATTGTTAAGGTTCGATGGAATGCTCGTAGAGGACCCGAGTTCACCTGGGAGCGTGAAGATCAGATGAAGAAGAAATACCCGCATCTATTTCCAGAAGATTCGTCAACACCTTCAACAGCTTAAAATTTCGGGACGAAATTTATTTAACGGGTAGGTACTGTAGTGACCCGAACTTTTCCATGTTTATATATATTAATTGAGATTGATATTTACATGATTAAATGTTTCCAACATGTTAAGCAATCAAACTTGTTAAGACTTGATTAATTGAAATAGGTTTCATATAGACAATTGACCACCCAAGTTGACCGGTGATTCACGAACGTTAAAACTTGTAAAAAAAACTATATGATGACATATATATGGTTATATGTATAGTTAACATGATATTATGATAAGTAAACATATCATTAATTATATTAACAATGAACTACATATGTAAAAACAAGACTACTAACTTAATGATTTTGAAACGAGACATATATGTAACGTTTATCGTTGTAACGACATTTAATGTATATATATCATATTAAGAGATATTCGTACATCATAATATCATGATAATATAATAATTTAAAATCTCTTTTGATATTATAAACATTGGGTTAACAACATTTAACAAGATCGTTAACCTTAAGGTTTCAAAACAACACTTACATGTAACGACTAACGATGACTTAACGACTCAGTTAAAATGTATATACATGTAGTGTTTTAATATGTATTTATACACTTTTGAAAGACTTCAATACACTTATCAAAATACTTCTACTTAACAAAAATGCTTACAATTACATTCTCGTTCAGTTTCATCAACAATTCTACTCGTATGCACCCGTATTCGTACTCGTACAATACACAGCTTTTAGATGTATTTACTATTGGTATATACACTCCAATGATCAGCTCTTAGCAGCCCATGTGAGTCACCTAACACATGTGGGAACCATCATTTGGCAACTAGCATGAAATATCTCATAAGATTACAAAAATATGAGTAATCATTCATGACTTATTTACATGAAAACAAAATTACATATCCTTTATATCTAATCCATACACCAACGACCAAAAACACCTACAAACACTTTCATTCTTCAATTTTCTTCATCTAATTGAACTCTCTCAAGTTCTATCTTCAAGTTCTAAGTGTTCTTCATAAATTCCAAAAGTTCTAGTTTCATAAAATCAAGAATACTTTCAAGTTTGCTAGCTCACTTCCAATCTTGTAAGGTGATCATCCAACCTCAAGAAATCTTTGTTTCTTACAGTAGGTTATCATTCTAATACAAGGTAATAATCATATTCAAACTTTGGTTCAATTTCTATAACTATAACAATCTTATTTCAAGTGATGATCTTACTTGAACTTGTTTTCGTGTCATGGTTTTGCTTCAAGAACTTTGAACCATCCAAGGATCCATTGAAGCTAGATCCATTTTTCTATTTTCCAGTAGGTTCATCCAAGGAACTTAAGGTAGTAATGATGTTCATAACATCATTCGATTCATACATATAAAGCTATCTTATTCGAAGGTTTAAACTTGTAATCACTAGAACATAGTTTAGTTAATTCTAAACTTGTTCGCAAACAAAAGTTAATCCTTCTAACTTGACTTTTAAAATCAACTAAACACATGTTCTATATCTATATGATATGCTAACTTAATGATTTAAAACCTGGAAACACGAAAAACACCGTAAAACCGGATTTACGCCGTCGTAGTAACACCGCGGGCTGTTTTGGGTTAGTTAATTAAAAACTATGATAAACTTTGATTTAAAAGTTGTTATTCTGAGAAAATGATTTTTATTATGAACAGAAACTATATCCAAAAATTATGGTTAAACTCAAAGTGGAAGTATGTTTTCTAAAATGGCATCTAGACGTCGTTCTTTCGACTGAAATGACTACCTTTACAAAAACGACTTATAACTTATTTTTCTGACAATAAACCTATGCTTTTTCTGTTTAGATTCATAAAATAGAGTTCAATATGAAACCATAGCAATTTGATTCACTCAAAACGGATTTAAAATGAAGAAGTTATGGGTAAAACAAGATTGGATAATTTTTCTCATTTTAGCTACGTGAAAATTGGTAACAAATCTATTCCAACCTTCTTAATCAACTTGTATTGTATATTATGTAATCTTGAGATACCATAGACACGTATACAATGTTTCGACCTATCATGTCGACACATCTATATATATTTCGGAACAACCATAGACACTCTATATGTGAATGTTGGAGTTAGCTATACAGGGTTGAGGTTGATTCCAAAATATATATAGTTTGAGTTGTGATCAATACTGAGATACGTATACACTGGGTCGTGGATTGATTCAAGATAATATTTATCGATTTATTTCTGTACATCTAACTGTGGACAACTAGTTGTAGGTTACTAACGAGGACAGCTGACTTAATAAACTTAAAACATCAAAATATATTAAAAGTGTTGTAAATATATTTTAAACATACTTTGATATATATGTATATATTGTTATAGGTTCGTGAATCAACCAGTGGCCAAGTCTTACTTCCCGACGAAGTAAAAATCTGTGAAAGTGAGTTATAGTCCCACTTTTAAAATCTAATATTTTTGGGATGAGAATACATGCAGGTTTTATAAATGATTTACAAAATAGACACAAGTACGTGAAACTACATTCTATGGTTGAATTATCGAAATCGAATATGCCCCTTTTTATTAAGTCTGGTAATCTAAGAATTAGGGAACAGACACCCTAATTGACGCGAATCCTAAAGATAGATCTATTGGGCCTAACAAACCCCATCCAAAGTACCGGATGCTTTAGTACTTCGAAATTTATATCATATCCGAAGGGTGTCCCGGAATGATGGGGATATTCTTATATATGCATCTTGTTATTGTCGGTTACCAGGTGTTCACCATATGAATGATTTTTATCTCTATGTATGGGATGTGTATTGAAATATGAAATCTTGTGGTCTATTGTTACGATTTGATATACATAGGTTAAACCTATAACTCACCAACATTTTTGTTGACGTTTTAAGCATGTTTATTCTCAGGTGATTATTAAGAGCTTCCGCTGTCGCATACTTAAATAAGGACAAGATTTGGAGTCCATGCTTGTATGATATTGTGTAAAAACTGCATTCAAGGAACTTATTTTGTTGTAACATATTTGTATTGTAAACCATTATGTAATGGTCGTGTGTAAACAGGATATTTTAGATTATCATTATTTGATAATCTACATAAAGCTTTTTAAACCTTTATTGATGAAATAAAGGTTATGGTTTGTTTAAAAATGAATGCAGTCTTTGAAAAACGTCTCATATAGAGGTTAAAACCTCGCAACGAAATCAATTAATATGGAACGTTTTTAATCAATAAGAACGGGACATTTCATTTGTTAGGCCCAATAGATCTATCTTTAGGATTCGCGTCAATTAGGGTGTCTGTTCCCTAATTCTTAGATTACCAGACTTAATAAAAAGGGGCATATTCGATTTCGATAATTCAACCATAGAATGTAGTTTCACGTACTTGTGTCTATTTTGTAAATCATTTATAAAACCTGCATGTATTCTCATCCCAAAAATATTAGATTTTAAAAGTGGGACAATAACTCACTTTCACAGATTTTTACTTCATCGGGAAGTAAGACTTGGCCACTGTTGATTCACGAACCTATAACAATATATACATATATATTAAAGTATGTTCAAAATATATTTACAACACTTTTAATATATTTTGATGTTTTAAGTTTATTAAGTCAGCTGTCCTCGTTAGTAACCTATAACTAGTTGTCCACAGTTAGATGTACAGAAATAAATCGATAAATATTATCTTGAATCAATCCACGACCCAGTGTATACGTATCTCAGTATTGATCACAACTCAAACTATATATATTTTGGAATCAACCTCAACCCTGTATAGCTAACTCCAACATTCACATATAGAGTGTCTATGGTTGTTCCGAAATATATATAGATGTGTCGACATGATAGGTCGAAACATTGTATACGTGTCTATGGTATCTCAAGATTACATAATATACAATACAAGTTGATTAAGTTATGGTTGGAATAGATTTGTTACCAATTTTCACGTAGCTAAAATGAGAAAAATTATCCAATTTTGTTTTACCCATAACTTCTTCATTTTAAATCCGTTTTGAGTGAATCAAATTGCTATGGTTTCATATTGAACTCTATTTTATGAATCTAAACAGAAAAAGTATAGGTTTATAGTCGGAAAAATAAGTTACAAGTCGTTTTTGTAAAGGTAGTCATTTCAGTCGAAAGAACGACGTCTAGATGACCATTTTAGAAAACATACTTCCACTTTGAGTTTAACCATAATTTTTGGATATAGTTTCATGTTCATAATAAAAATCATTTTCTCAGAATAACAACTTTTAAATCAAAGTTTATCATAGTTTTTAATTAACTAACCCAAAACAGCCCGCGGTGTTACTACGACGGCGTAAATCCAGTTTTACGGTGTTTTTCGTGTTTCCAGGTTTTAAATCATTAAGTTAGCATATCATATAGATATAGAACATGTGTTTAGTTGATTTTAAAAGTCAAGTTAGAAGGATTAACTTTTGTTTGCGAACAAGTTTAGAATTAACTTCACTATGTTCTAGTGATTACAAGTTTAAACCTTCGAATAAGATAGCTTTATATGTATGAATCGAATGATGTTATGAACATCATTACTACCTTAATTTCCTTGGATAAACCTACTGGAAAAGAGAAAAATGGATCTAGTTTCAATGGATCCTTGGATGGCTCGAAGTTCTTGAAGCAGAATCATGACACGAAAACAAGTTCAAGTAAGATCATCACTTGAAATAAGATTGTTATAGTTATAGAAATTGAACCAAAGTTTGAATATGATTATTACCTTGTATTAGAATGATAACCTACTGTAAGAAACAAAGATTTCTTGAGGTTGGATGATCACCTTACAAGATTGGAAGTGAGCTAGCAAACTTGAAAGTATTCTCGATTTTATGAAACTAGAACTTTTGGAATTTATGAAGAACACTTAGAACTTGAAGATAGAACTTGAGAGAGATCAATTAGATGAATAAAATTGAAGAATGAAAGTGTTTGTAGGTGTTTTTGGTCGTTGGTGTATGGATTAGATATAAAGGATATGTAATTTTGTTTTCATGTAAATAAGTCATGAATGATTACTCATATTTTTGTAATTTTATGAGATATTTCATGCTAGTTGCCAAATGATGGTTCCCACATGTGTTAGGTGACTCACATGGGCTGCTAATAGCTGATCATTGGAGTGTATATACCAATAGTACATACATCTAAAAGCTGTGTATTGTACGAGTACGAATACGGGTGCATACGAGTAGAATTGTTGATGAAACTGAACGAGGATGTAATTGTAAGCATTTTTGTTAAGTAGAAGTATTTTGATAAGTGTATTGAAGTCTTTCAAAAGTGTATAAATACATATTAAAACACTACATGTATATACATTTTAACTGAGTCGTTAAGTCATCGTTAGTCGTTACATGTAAGTGTTGTTTTGAAACCTTTAGGTTAACGATCTTGTTAAATGTTGTTAACCCAATGTTTATAATATCAAATGAGATTTTAAATTATTATATTATCATGATATTATCATGTATGAATATCTCTTAATATGATATATATACATTAAATGTCTTTACAACGATAATCGTTACATATATGTCTCGTTTAAAAATCATTAAGTTAGTAGTCTTGTTTTTACATATGTAGTTCATTGTTAATATACTTTATGATATGTTTTCTTATCATAGTATCATGTTAACTATATATATATATCCATATATATGTCATCATATAGTTTTTACAAGTTTTAACGTTCGTGAATCACCGATCAACTTGGGTGGTCAATTGTCTATATGAAACATATTTCAATTAATCAAGTCTTAACAAGTTTGATTGCTTAACATGTTGGAAACATTTAATCATGTAAATATCAATCTCAATTAATATATATAAACATGGAAAAGTTCGGGTCACTACAGTACCTACCCGTTAAATAAATTTCGTCCCGAAATTTTAAGCTGTTGAAGGTGTTGACGAATCTTCTGGAAATAGATGCGGGTATTTCTTCTTCATCTGATCTTCACGCTCCCAGGTGAACTCGGGTCCTCTACGGGCATTCCATCGAACCTTAACAATTGGTATCTTGTTTTGCTTAAGTCTTTTAACCTCACGATCCATTATTTCGACGGGTTCTTCGATGAATTGAAGTTTTTCGTTGATTTGGATTTCATCAAACGGAATAGTGAGATCTTCTTTAGCAAAACATTTCTTTAAATTCGAGACATGGAAAGTGTTATGTACAGCCGCGAGTTGTTGAGGTAACTCTAGTCGGTAAGCTACTGGTCCGACACGATCAATAATCTTGAATGGTCCAATATACCTTGGATTTAATTTCCCTCGTTTACCAAATCGAACAACGCCTTTCCAAGGTGCAACTTTAAGCATGACCATCTCTCCAATTTCAAATTCTATATCTTTTCTTTTAATGTCAGCGTAGCTCTTTTGTCGACTTTGGGCGGTTTTCAACCGTTGTTGAATTTGGATGATCTTCTCGGTAGTTTCTTGTATAATCTCCGGACCCGTAATCTGTCTATCCCCCACTTCACTCCAACAAATCGGAGACCTGCACTTTCTACCATAAAGTGCTTCAAACGGCCCCATCTCAATGCTTGAATGGTAGCTGTTGTTGTAGGAAAATTCTGCTAACGGTAGATGTCGATCCCAACTGTTTCCGAAATCAATAACACATGCTCGTAGCATGTCTTCAAGCGTTTGTATCGTCCTTTCGCTCTGCCCATCAGTTTGTGGATGATAGGCAGTACTCATGTCTAGACGAGTTCCTAATGCTTGCTGTAATGTCTGCCAGAATCTTGAAATAAATCTGCCATCCCTATCAGAGATAATAGAGATTGGTATTCCATGTCTGGAGACGACTTCCTTCAAATACAGTCGTGCTAACTTCTCCATCTTGTCATCTTCTCTTATTGGTAGGAAGTGTGCTGATTTGGTGAGACGATCAACTATTACCCAAATAGTATCAAAACCACTTGCAGTCCTTGGCAATTTAGTGATGAAATCCATGGTAATGTTTTCCCATTTCCATTCCGGGATTTCGGGTTGTTGAAGTAGACCTGATGGTTTCTGATGCTCAGCTTTGACCTTAGAACACGTCAAACATTCTCCTACGTATTTAGCAACATCGGCTTTCATACCCGGCCACCAAAAATGTTTCTTGAGATCGTTGTACATCTTCCCCGTTCCAGGATGTATTGAGTATCTGGTTTTATGAGCTTCTCTAAGTACCATTTCTCTCATATCTCCAAATTTTGGTACCCAAATCCTTTCAGCCCTATACCGGGTTCCGTCTTCCCAAATATTAAGATGCTTCTCCGATCCTTTGGGTATTTCATCCTTTAAATTTCCCTCTTTTAAAACTCCTTGTTGCGCCTCCTTTATTTGAGTAGTAATGTTATTATGAATCATTATATTCATAGATTTTACTCGAATGGGTTCTCTGTCCTTCCTGCTCAAGGCATCGGCTACCACATTTGCCTTCCCCGGGTGGTAACGAATCTCAAAGTCGTAATCATTCAATAATTCAATCCACCTACGCTGCCTCATATTCAGTTGTTTCTGATTAAATATGTGTTGAAGACTTTTGTGGTCGGTATATATAATACTTTTGACCCCATATAAGTAGTGCCTCCAAGTCTTTAATGCAAAAACAACCGCGCCTAATTCCAAATCATGCGTCGTATAATTTTGTTCGTGAATCTTCAATTGTCTAGACGCATAAGCAATCACCTTCGTTCGTTGCATTAATACACAACCGAGACCTTGCTTTGATGCATCACAATAAATCACAAAATCATCATTCCCTTCAGGCAATGACAATATAGGTGCCGTAGTTAGCTTTTTCTTCAATAACTGAAACGCTTTCTCTTGTTCATCATTCCATTCAAATTTCTTCCCTTTATGCGTTAATGCAGTCAAGGGTTTTGCTATTCTGGAAAAGTCTTGGATGAACCTTCTGTAGTAACCAGCTAGTCCTAAAAACTGGCGTATGTGTTTCGGAGTTTTCGGGGTTTCCCACTTTTCAACAGTTTCTATCTTTGCCGGATCCACCTTAATACCTTCTTTGTTCACTATGTGACCGAGGAATTGAACTTCTTCCAACCAAAATGCACACTTTGAAAACTTAGCGTACAATTCTTCCTTCCTCAATACTTCTAACACCTTTCTCAAATGTTCACCGTGTTCTTGGTCATTCTTTGAGTAAATAAGTATGTCATCAATGAAAACAATGACAAACTTGTCAAGGTATGGTCCACACACTCGGTTCATAAGGTCCATGAACACAGCTGGTGCATTAGTTAAACCAAACGGCATGACCATAAACTCGTAATGACCGTAACGTGTTCTGAAAGCAGTCTTTGGAATATCATCTTCTTTCACCCGCATTTGATGATACCCGGAACGTAAGTCAATCTTTGAATAAACAGACGAGCCTTGTAGTTGATCAAATAAGTCGTCGATTCTCGGTAGTGGGTAGCGGTTCTTGATGGTAAGTTTGTTCAACTCTCGGTAGTCGATACACAACCTGAATGTACCATCTTTCTTCTTGACAAACAAAACAGGAGCTCCCCACGGTGATGTGCTTGGTCGAATGAAACCACGCTCTAAAAGTTCTTGTAATTGGCTTTGCAGTTCTTTCATCTCGCTGGGTGCGAGTCTGTAAGGAGCACGAGCTATTGGTGCAGCTCCTGGTACAAGATCTATTTGAAATTCAACGGATCGATGTGGGGGTAATCCCGGTAATTCTTTCGGAAATACATCGGGAAATTCTTTTGCAATGGGAACATCATTGATGCTCTTTTCTTCAGTTTGTACTTTCTCGACGTGTGCTAGAACAGCATAGCAACCTTTTCTTATTAGTTTTTGTGCCTTTTTAATTACTAATAAGATGTAGCTTCGTGTTGCCCTTTTCTCCGTACACCATTAAGGGTTTTCCTTTTTCTCGTATAATGCGAATTGCATTTTTGTAACAAACGATCTCCGCTTTCACTTCTTTCAACCAGTCCATACCGATTATCACATCAAAACTCCCTAACTCTACTGGTATCAAATCAATCTTAAATGTTTCGCTAACCAGTTTAATTTCTCGATTCCGACATATATTATCTGCTGAAATTAATTTACCATTTGCTAATTCGAGTAAAAATTTACTATCCAAAGGCGTCAATGGACAACTTAATTTAGCACAAAAATCTCTACTCATATAGCTTCTATCCGCACCCGAATCAAATAAAACGTAAGCAGATTTATTGTCAATAAGAAACGTACCCGTAACAAGCTCCGGGTCTTCCTGTGCCTCTACCGCATTAATATTGAAAACTCTTCCACGGCCTTGTCCATTCGTGTTCTCCTGGTTCGGGCAATTTCTAATAATGTGGCCTGGTTTTCCACATTTATAACAAACTACATTGGCATAACTTGCTCCGACACTACTTGCTCCGCCATTACTCGTTCCGACACCATTTGTTCCTTTCGTTCTATTAACCTCTGGTCCGTAGACCTCACACTTCGCCGCGCTATGACCATTTCTTTTACACTTGTTGCAAAATTTGGTGCAGAACCCCGAGTGATTCTTTTCACACCTTTGGCATAGCTGCTTCTGATTGTTGTTGTTGTTGCGGTTATTATTGTTGTTGGGATGATTGTTGTAGTTGCTGTTGTTGTTGTTGTTGTTGTTGTTGTTGGGCCGTTTGTTGTAGTTGCGATTGATGTTGCGATTGTTGGGATAATTGTTGCGATTATTGTTGTAATTGCTGTTGTTGTTGTATTGGTGATTCTTATCACCGTTTTCCTCCCACTTTCTTTTGACTTGCTTCACATTGGCCTCTTCAGCAGTCTGTTCTTTAATTCTTTCTTCAATCTGGTTCACTAGTTTGTGAGCCATTCTACATGCCTGTTGTATGGAGGCGGGCTCGTGTGAACTTATATCTTCTTGGATTCTTTCCGGTAATCCTTTCACAAACGCATCGATCTTCTCTTCCTCATCTTCGAATGCTCCCGGACACAATAGGCACAATTCTGTGAATCGTCTTTCGTACGTGGTAATATCAAATCCTTGGGTTCGTAACCCTCTAAGTTCTGTCTTGAGCTTATTGACCTCAGTTCTGGGACGGTACTTCTCGTTCATCAAGTGCTTGAATGCTGACCACGGTAGTGCGTACGCATCATCTTGTCCCACTTGCTCTAGATAGGTATTCCACCATGTTAATGCAGAACCTGTGAAGGTATGCGTAGCGTACTTCACTTTGTCCTCTTCGGTACACTTACTTATGGCAAACACCGATTCAACCTTCTCGGTCCACCGTTTCAATCCGATCGGTCCTTCGGTTCCATCAAATTCCAAAGGTTTGCAGGCAGTGAATTCTTTGTAGGTGCATCCTACACGATTTCCTGTACTGCTAGATCCAAGGTTATTGTTGGTATGTAGCGCAGCCTATACTGCGGCTATGTTTGAAGCTAGAAAAGTACGGAATTCCTCTTCATTCATATTCACGGTGTGTCGAGTAGTCGGTGCCATTTCCTTCAAAATAGTTAAATGGAACAAGTTAATCATACAGAATATTAAGAGTAGTTAATAGTATTTCGTAGCATAATATGAACTCATTTATAAAAGCTTTTTCTTCATATTAGCGTTTTATAAGTTTAAATTCGGGTAGTACCTACCCGTTAAGTTCATACTTAGTAGCTAATATACAATTCAACTACTACAATTCTATATGAAAAACTGATTATAATAATATTTCGCGTTCAAACTTTTATACAATATTTTACAAACTTACAATACCGCTTATTTTACATAAAGCATGAAATATAGCACACAATAACTTTGATACAAGATAGTTGTGAAGACAATTCTAGCTAGTACACAAGTCGTTCAGCAAAGGCAATAAAGACACGTAATTCATACGTCCAGAAACAAGTCATGCATTCTGGTTTTACTAGGACTACTTCCCATCCTTGGTCTTGTGCAACATAACCGTTATGGCCGTTGATAAGACAGCGTGTTGTAACGTCATCAAAGGGACGAGGGTTACGTAATGTCCAACAGTCCCGTAATAATCTAAAAACCTCATTTCTTACCCCAATTACCGACTCCGTCACTTGTGGAAACGTTTTGTTTAATAGTTGTAGCCCGATGTTCTTGTTCTCACTTTGGTGAGAAGCGAACATTACTAATCCGTAAGCATAACATGCTTCTTTATGTTGCATGTTAGCCGCTTTTTCTAAATCACGAAGTCCAATATTCAGATATATTGAGTCAAAATAATTTCTTAACCCGTTGCGTAAAATAGCATTTGGGTTCCCCGCAATATATGCGTCAAAGTAAACACATCGTAACTTATGGGTTTCCCAATGTGATATCCCCCATCTTTCAAACGAAAGTCTCTTATAAACAAAGGCATTCTTGGAACGTTCTTCGAATGTCTTACAAACTGATCTCGCCTTAAATAGTTGTGCCGAGGAATTCTGGCCGACTCTAGACAATATTTCATCAATCATGTCTCCGGGTAGGTCTCTTAAAATATTGGGTTGTCTATCCATTTTGTGTTTTTAAACTGTAAAATAGACAAGAGTTAGATTCATAAAAAAAAATACTTATTAATACAAGCAATTTTTACATATATCATAAAGCATAAGCACACTATATTACATATATTACACCACACGAATACAACTATCTTATTCCGACTCGCTTGTTTCTTCTTCTTCGGTTTTGGTTCGTTTTGCCAAGTTTCTAGGGATATATGATGTTCCCCTAATACGAGCCGTAATTTTCCACATTGGTTTAGAAAAACCTGGTGGTTTAGAGGTTCCCGGGTCATTGTTACAACTTAAGGACTTCGGGGGTTGACGATACATATAAAGTTCATCGGGATTGGAATTAGATTTCTCTATTTTTATGCCCTTTCCCTTATTATTTTCTTTTGCCTTTTTAAATTCAGTTGGGGTAATTTCTATAACATCATCGGAATTCTCGTCGAAATCCGATTCATCGGAGAATTGGTAATCCTCCCAATATTTTGCTTCCTTGGCGGAAACACCATTGACCATAATTAACCTTGGTCGGTTGGTTGAGGATTTTCTTTTACTTAACCGTTTTATTATTTCCCCCACCGGTTCTATTTCTTCATCCGGTTCCGATTCTTCTTCCGGTTCCGATTCTTCTTCCGGTTCCGATTCTTCTTCTGGTTCCTCTTCGGGAACTTGTGAATCAGTCCATGAATCATTCCAATTTACATTTGACTCTTCATTATTATTAGGTGAGTCAATGGGACTTGTTCTAGAGGTAGACATCTATCACATAATATCAAACACGTTAAGAGATTAATATATCACATAATATTCATATGTTAAAAATATATAGTTTCCAACAAAAATGTTAAGCAATCATTTTTAAAGAAAACACGGTCGAAGTCCAGACTCACTAATGCATCCTAACAAACTCGATAAGACACACTAATGCAAATTTTCTGGTTCTCTAAGACCAACGCTCGGATACCAACTGAAATGTCCCGTTCTTATTGATTAAAAACGTTCCATATTAATTGATTTCGTTGCGAGGTTTTGACCTCTATATGAGACGTTTTTCAAAGACTGCATTCATTTTTAAAACAAACCATAACCTTTATTTCATAAATAAAGGTTTAAAAAGCTTTACGTAGATTATCAAATAATGATAATCTAAAATATCCTGTTTACACACGACCATTACATAATGGTTTACAATACAAATATGTTACATCGAAATCAGTTTCTTGAATGCAGTTTTTACACAATATCATACAAACATGGACTCCAAATCTTGTCCTTATTTTAGTATGCAACAGCGGAAGCTCTTAATATTCACCTGAGAATAAACATGCTTTAAACGTCAACAAAAATGTTGGTGAGTTATAGGTTTAACCTATATATATCAAATCGTAACAATAGACCACAAGATTTCATATTTCAATACACATCCCATACATAGAGATAAAAATCATTCATATGGTGAACACCTGGTAACCGACAATAACAAGATGCATATATAAGAATATCCCCATCATTCCGGGACACCCTTCGGATATGATATAAATTTCGAAGTACTAAAGCATCCGGTACTTTGGATGGGGTTTGTTAGGCCCAATAGATCTATCTTTAGGATTCGCGTCAATTAGGGTGTCTGTTCCCTAATTCTTAGATTACCAGACTTAATAAAAAGGGGCATATTCGATTTCGATAATTCAACCATAGAATGTAGTTTCACGTACTTGTGTCTATTTTGTAAATCATTTATAAAACCTGCATGTATTCTCATCCCAAAAATATTAGATTTTAAAAGTGGGACTATAACTCACTTTCACAGATTTTTACTTCGTCGGGAAGTAAGACTTGGCCACTGTTGATTCACGAACCTATAACAATATATACATATATATTAAAGTATGTTCAAAATATATTTACAACACTTTTAATATATTTTGATGTTTTAAGTTTATTAAGTCAGCTGTCCTCGTTAGTAACCTATAACTAGTTGTCCACAGTTAGATGTACAGAAATAAATCGATAAATATTATCTTGAATCAATCCACGACCCAGTGTATACGTATCTCAGTATTGATCACAACTCAAACTATATATATTTTGGAATCAACCTCAACCCTGTATAGCTAACTCCAACATTCACATATAGAGTGTCTATGGTTGTTCCAAAATATATATAGATGTGTCGACATGATAGGTCGAAACATTGTATACGTGTCTATGGTATCTCAAGATTACATAATATACAATACAAGTTGATTAAGTTATGGTTGGAATAGATTTGTTACCAATTTTCACGTAGCTAAAATGAGAAAAATTATCCAATCTTGTTTTACCCATAACTTCTTCATTTTAAATCCGTTTTGAGTGAATCAAATTGCTATGGTTTCATATTGAACTCTATTTTATGAATCTAAACAGAAAAAGTATAGGTTTATAGTCGGAAAAATAAGTTACAAGTCATTTTTGTAAAGGTAGTCATTTCAGTCGAAAGAACGACGTCTAGATGACCATTTTAGAAAACATACTTCCACTTTGAGTTTAACCATAATTTTTGGATATAGTTTCATGTTCATAATAAAAATCTTTTTCTCAGAATAACAACTTTTAAATCAAAGTTTATCATAGTTTTTAATTAACTAACCCAAAACAGCCCGCGGTGTTACTACGACGGCGTAAATCCAGTTTTACGGTGTTTTTCGTGTTTCCAGGTTTTAAATCATTAAGTTAGCATATCATATAGATATAGAACATGTGTTTAGTTGATTTTAAAAGTCAAGTTAGAAGGATTAACTTTTGTTTGCGAACAAGTTTAGAATTAACTAAACTATGTTCTAGTGATTACAAGTTTAAACCTTCGAATAAGATAGCTTTATATGTATGAATCGAATGATGTTATGAACATCATTACTACCTTAATTTCCTTGGATAAACCTACTGGAAAAGAGAAAAATGGATCTAGTTTCAATGGATCCTTGGATGGCTCGAAGTTCTTGAAGCAGAATCATGACACGAAAACAAGTTCAAGTAAGATCATCACTTGAAATAAGATTGTTATAGTTATAGAAATTGAACCAAAGTTTGAATATGATTATTACCTTGTATTAGAATGATAACCTACTGTAAGAAACAAAGATTTCTTGAGGTTGGATGATCACCTTACAAGATTGGAAGTGAGCTAGCAAACTTGAAAGTATTCTTGATTTTATGAAACTAGAACTTTTGGAATTTATGAAGAACACTTAGAACTTGAAGATAGAACTTGAGAGAGATCAATTAGATGAAGAAAATTGAAGAATGAAAGTGTTTGTAGGTGTTTTTGGTCGTTGGTGTATGGATTAGATATAAAGGATATGTAATTTTGTTTTCATGTAAATAAGTCTTGAATGATTACTCATATTTTTGTAATTTTATGAGATATTTCATGCTAGTTGCCAAATGATGGTTCCCACATGTGTTAGGTGACTCACATGGGCTGCTAAGAGCTGATCATTGGAGTGTATATACCAATAGTACATACATCTAAAAGCTGTGTATTGTACGAGTACGAATACGGGTGCATACGAGTAGAATTGTTGATGAAACTGAACGAGGATGTAATTGTAAGCATTTTTGTTAAGTAGAAGTATTTTGATAAGTGTATTGAAGTCTTTCAAAAGTGTATAAATACATATTAAAACACTACATGTATATACATTTTAACTGAGTCGTTAAGTCATCGTTAGTCGTTACATGTAAGTGTTGTTTTGAAACCTTTAGGTTAACGATCTTGTTAAATGTTGTTAACCCAATGTTTATAATATCAAATGAGATTTTAAATTATTATATTATCATGATATTATCATGTATGAATATCTCTTAATATGATATATATACATTAAATGTCTTTACAACGATAATCGTTACATATATGTCTCGTTTAAAAATCATTAAGTTAGTAGTCTTGTTTTTACATATGTAGTTCATTGTTAATATACTTTATGATATGTTTTCTTATCATAGTATCATGTTAACTATATATATATATCCATATATATGTCATCATATAGTTTTTACTAGTTTTAACGTTCGTGAATCACCGATCAACTTGGGTGGTCAATTGTCTATATGAAACATATTTCAATTAATCAAGTCTTAACAAGTTTGATTGCTTAACATGTTGGAAACATTTAATCATGTAAATATCAATCTCAATTAATATATATAAACATGGAAAAGTTCGGGTCACTACACGCTCCATCCGAAGTGCAAGAATTGCAAAGTCAAATCCAAGAACTACTCGATCGTGGTTTCATCCAACCTAGCCATTCACCGTGGGGTGCTCCGATTTTATTCGTTAAGAAGAAAGATGGATCCCTACGAATGTGCATTGATTATCGTGAACTAAATAAATTGATGGTTAAGAACCGATATCCTCTTCTTTGCATCGATGACCTCTTTGATCAATTACAAGGGTCTTGTGTATATTCAAAAATCGATCTCCGTTCGGGTTATCATCAACTAAGGGTTAAGGAGGAAGACGTCTCCAAAACCGCTTTCCGGACTCGTTATGGTAGTTATGAATTCCTTGTCATGCCATTTGGTCTCACTAATGCACCGGCAGTGTTCATGGATCTTATGAACCACGTGTGCAAACCGTACCTTGACAAATTCGTTATCGTGTTCATCGATGATATTTTGGTCTATTCTAAAAACGAAGAAGAACACGAGGAACATCTCCGACTTGTGCTTGAACTTTTAAGACAAGAACAACTCTATGCCAAATTCTCCAAGTGTGAATTTTGGTTGAAGGAAGTTCAGTTTCTTGGTCATGTTGTAAGTGATCAAGGTATTAAAGTCGATCCATCAAAAATCGAAGCCATTAGTAAATGGGAGACTCCTACTACTCCTACTCACATTCGACAATTTTTGGGTCTCGCCGGATACTATCGTAGATTCATCAAGGATTTCTCTTTGGTTGCTCGTCCTCTAACCGCGTTAACTCACAAGGGAAAGAAATTCATTTGGGCAACCGAACAAGAATCCGCATTTCAAATCTTAAAAACGAAGCTAACCACCGCTCCTATCTTCTCACTTCCCGAAGACAACGATGATTTTGTTGTGTATTGCGACGCCTCGAAACATGGTTTTGGGTGTGTGTTGATGCAACGAACGAAAGACATTGCTTACGCTTCTCGACAACTCAAAATTCATCAACGAAACTATACGACACATGATCTCGAACTCGGAGCCGTTGTCTTCGCACTTAAAATGTGGAGACACTATCTTTATGGAACCAAAAGTACCATCTTCACCGATCACAAAAGCCTTCAACACATCTTCGATCAAAAACAACTAAACATAAGACAACGATGGTGGATTGAAACTTTAAACGATTATGATTGTGAGCTTCGTTACCATCCCGGAAAGGCAAATGTAGTAGCCGATGCCTTAAGTCGAAAAGAAAGAGCGGTGCCTCTTCATGTCCGAGCTTTAAACATCACCATCCACACCAACCTTAATAACTAAATTCGAGTAGCCCAAGACGAGGCTCTCAAGGATGAAAACATCTCTTTCGAACACTTGAACGTCCTCACCTCTTGATTCGAAGTTAAAGAAACCGGACTCCGATATTTGGCCGGGAGGATTTGGGTGCCTAGTTATGGGGACCTACGAAGCCTTATTTTAGATGAAGCACATAAGTTACGATACTCGATTCACCCCGGTACCAATAAGATGTACCACGACCTTAAACAACAATATTGGTGGCAGAACATCAAAAGGGACGTAGCTACTTATGTTGCCAAGTGTTTGACATGTTCCAAAGTCAAAGCCGAACATCAAAGACCATCCGGACTACTTCAACAACCCGAAATCCCGCAATGGAAGTGGGAAAGGATAACGATGGATTTTATCACCAAACTACTAAAGACGGTTGGTGGTTATGATACTATTTGGGTTATTGTTGACCGTCTCACCAAATCCGCGCACTTCCTAGCCATGAAGGAAACCAACAACATGGAGAAACTAGCACAACTTTACATTAAAGAAATTGTAGCCCGACATGGTGTACCCTTATCGATTATCTCCGACCGAGATGGCTGTTTTGTTTCTAGGTTTTGGCGTACCTTTCAAGAAGCGTTGGGAAGGCGTTTAGACATGAGCACCGCATATCATCCCCAAACTGATGGGCAAAGTGAACGCACCATTCAAAACTTGGAGAACATGTTACGAGCTTGCGTGGTTGATTTTGGAAAAGCTTGGGTCAAGCACTTACCTCTCGCCGAGTTCTCTTACAACAATAGTTATCACGCGAGTATTAAAGCCGCACCTTTTGAAGCGCTATATGGCCGAAAATGTCGTTCACCTCTTTGTTGGGCCGAGGTAGGCGACGTCAAATCACCGGACCCGAACTCATTCACAAAACCACCGAGAAGATCGTACAAATGCGAGATAGGCTTCAGACGGCCCGGAGTCGTCAAAAGAGCTATACCGACAAACGATGCAACGATAGACACTCTATATGTGAATGTTGGAGTTAGCTATACAGGGTTGAGGTTGATTCCAAAATATATATAGTTTGAGTTGTGATCAATACTGAGATACGTATACACTGGGTCGTGGATTGATTCAAGATAATATTTATCAATTTATTTCTGTACATCTAACTGTGGACAACTAGTTGTAGGTTACTAACGAGGACAGCTGACTTAATAAACTTAAAACATCAAAATATATTAAAAGTGTTGTAAATATATTTTAAACATACTTTGATATATATATATATATATATTGTTATAGGTTCGTGAATCAACCAGTGGCCAAGTCTTACTTCCCGACGAAGTAAAACTCTGTGAAAGTGAGTTATAGTCCCACTTTTAAAATCTAATATTTTTGGGATGAGAATACATGCAGGTTTTATAAATGATTTACAAAATAGACACAAGTACGTGAAACTACATTCTATGGTTGAATTATCGAAATCGAATATGCCCCTTTTTATTAAGTCTGGTAATCTAAGAATTAGGGAACAGACACCCTACTTGACGCGAATCCTAAAGATAGATCTATTGGGCCTAACAAACCCCATCCAAAGTACCGGATGCTTTAGTACTTCGAAATTTATATCATATCCGAAGGGTGTCCCGGAATGATGGGGATATTCTTATATATATGCATCTTGTTAATGTCGGTTACCAGGTGTTCACCATATGAATGATTTTTATCTCTATGTATGGGATGTGTATTGAAATATGAAATCTTGTGGTCTATTGTTACGATTTGATACATATAAGTTAAACCTATAACTCACCAACATTTTTGTTGACGTTTAAAGCATGTTTATTCTCATGTGAATACTAAGAGCTTCCGCTGTTGCATACTAAAATAAGGACAATATTTGGAGTCCATGTTTGTATGAAATTGTGTAAAAACTGCATTCAAGAAACTGATTTCGATGTAACATATTTGTATTGTAAACCATTATGTAATAGTCGTGTGTAAACAGGATATTTTAGATTATCATTATTTGATAATCTACGTAAAGCTTTTAAACCTTTATTTATGAAATAAAGGTTATGGGTTGTTTTAAAAATGAATGCAGTCTTTGAAAAACGTCTCATGTAGAGGTCAAAACCTCGCAACGAAATCAATTAATATGGAACGTTTTTAATCAATAAGAACGGGACATTTCATAGATCCTTCTAACTTAACTTTTAAAACACTTCAAGACCTATAATATATCATAATGATATGCTAACTTAACAAGATATAACTTGGTTTTACAAAGAACATCTTAAAAACTGAATCTACATCGTCGGAGTGCAACCGGGGGCTGTTTTGGGTTGGAGAATTAAAAACCATCTTGAACTTTGAATTGGAAGTTCATGTTCTGGAAAAATGATATTTCTTATGAATATGTTAACACATAAAAATTTCATGGTTTAACTCAAAGTGTAAGTATTTTTAGAAAAATGATCATTAAATATTGTTTTTATGATGGAAAATGATCACTTTCATAAGTTTCACCAAAGTTTGACCTATAACCTATGATTTCGAATACAAACTAAGGTATTTTCAGTTCATATTCTTAAAATTTGACTCGATCCAAGGAAGTGGCAAGTTGAACCAACAAAAACGGAGTTGTAATGAAGAAACTACGACTAAAACAAGATTGGGTATCCGAAGCTAGTTTAGCTACGAAAATATTTGGAGAAAAAGTAAATTAATCATATCTTTTATAATTAATATGATATTTTATGTATAATTACTTATGATTTGATTTTATATATTTCAGGACCACCCGTAAACAACACGAGAAGATTAATCATAAGACCTCATGATTGTACGCAACACGTCATTTGACAACACGGTACTTTATGTACGCAACACATCATTTGACAACATGGTACCATGGGTCGAGATTAATTCTAATCAATACAAATATGATGGGGTCTTTATTTATTTTATTTAAGCAACTAATTGTGGACCACTAACATCGGACTGCTAACTACGGACTAAGAAAATATTAAAAGTATTAAAAGTATATATATATGTAACAATTACTTAAAAAGAAAATATGTTGATTTATTATATATATGGTTAGGTTCGTGATATCTATCGGAGACCAAGTCGAATTAAATACCTTCAAGGCAAAAGTGAGTTTCATTTGCTCCCTTTTTAATTGCTTTTGCAATATATATTTTTGGGCTGAGAATACATGCGCTGCTTTTATACATGTTTACAAAATAGACACAAGTACTTAAAAATATATTCTACGTTGAGTTGTACCACTGGCATATTTCCCTGTAGCTTGGTAACTACTATTTACATGGGTATTGTAAAAGCGAATCCTGTTGATAGATCTATCGGGCCTGACAACCCCAACCGGACTGGACGACCAGTATTAAACGGTTGCACAGTACTTCGTTTTGGTGACTACACTTGGTACGGTGTAGTGAGATTTCATAATAAAGGGAATATGCGACGTTGATTAAATGTTAAGTATGGTTACCAAGTGCTCAACCACTTAGAATGCTTTACATACACTTGCGAGTGTATTATGTTTATGATTAAGAAATCTTGTGGTCTATTAACATATTGAAATGATTGTTATGATAAACCTATGAACTCACCAACCTTTTGGTTGACACTTTAAAGCATGTTTATTCTCAGGTACGAATTAAGTCTTCCGCTGTGCATTTGCTCAATATAAGGACATTACTTGGAGCCGATCATCGCAATGGGACCAAATGTTGATGACTTCGTCCAGGTGGATTAGGACGGGTCCTTTCAGTTGGTATCAGAGCGGTGGTCTTAGCGAACCAGGTCTGCATTAGTGTGACTAACTGATAGTCGTTAGGATGCATTAGTGAGGATGGACTTCGACCGTGTCTGCATGTCAAAAGTTTTGCTTATCATTTCGTGTCGAAAATTACCTGCTTATCATTCTTAGGGAATCATTTGCTTATCATTCTTAGTCTAGACACATCTTACTGCATTGATTGCATGAATAGTGTATAGACAAAATTCATATCTTAGCGTATCTGCTAATTCATATCTTAGCGTATCTGTTACAGTAAACTTTGCCTGGCATATTCCGTAAATTCCTCCGTAATCTACGAAATATTTTGTTCTATATATATAGATATTCTATGTAATTAGAATACCACCCGATAGCCGAAAAAATCATTTCATATCGAAAAATCTTTTATTAAATCGTACGAAATGGAATTCGTCATTAGTTCAAGTCCCTCGGATTCCGAAATGGAATCCCACTCAAGCTCCGAAAGCAGTGTGACTGGAATGGATCAACCAATCAGCCATCATCTATTCTGGATGAATTGGGGATGGGTTCGTAGCCTCCTTAATCATTGGAGACAAGAAGAAGGCGATCCTTTCCATCCACCACATTGCCCTATTGGCGAAGAACCTGAAGCACTTACCGGTTAACCTGTCCGAAACACCATTTTCTCTCTCATTTCCAGAGTATCTCGTCATGATTATATACTACACCAAATTCTAGATCTTATTTATCCGCTCGTCCGAACTGACAATCACCCCGATGTAATAGAAGAAGTCAACGAGCTTCGCGCTCGGGTAGTGGCTTTGGAGAATATGTTGCAGAGGTTACAAACACCAGCAGCAGCACCCGCAGCATAACCAGTACCACCATCATTAACGCCAATAGTACCATTACCACCCCCAACCACAACTGCGTCATAAACCTCAACTTTACAATCTGTCCCACGAGCACCAATGTCATACGCTCTGTAGATACCAAAGAATACCAACAACAACAAACGATGAAGTATTGATTCATAATTTCATTGAAGAAACATTATGCGACGATTATGTAGTCTCTAAAGTCTTAGAAATTATCTACTCTAGCCCTAACCATAAATCAGATGAGTGAACCAAAATGATAGGAGGAAGAGTAGAAACCCTGACAAGAATGGTGCGTGATTTACTTGTTTTACCAACAGCATCAGCAGTACCATTAGCATCACCAGCATAGTCACTGCCGTCAGCATTGTCAGAATTAGCAGCACCTATAACATCACAAGCTCCGTCAGTTCAAGAATCACCGTGGACATCATTACTAATCAACAACGCGTATAATGAAGTATTGATCACAGTAGTGAAATACTCTGTGAAGATTATGTAATCTCTAATGTTAGAGATTATTCATTTCTAACTCTAGCCTAAGATCAAATGAACTTAATTTAGTATTAATTCATCAAATCTGTATTACATCTGAAGAAAATATACACATGTATATTTTCATAAAGACTGTAATAAATTTCTTTTGTACAAAATATTAATTGTGAAATTTTTTTTAACGGGTAGGTAATACTCAAGAGATATATAAAATTCACAATTAATATGTTACATTCTTCGAATCTGATTCAGCAATCATCAACTATACTCACTATTGTCATAACAATATACATTCTTTTATAGAAATCAAAATAACCATACTCATTCAAATTCAATTACTTATTCTGATTTTGAAATCGCAAAATTTAATTCGAGATATAGCCAAAAATCATCACTCTTAAATCCTTACATCTTTCAAAGCTATACTTTGACTTCAAAACTGTGTTAGAACATCATAGGTATATTAACGATTACAATCTGTGTCCAAACCCTTCGAAATTCCTGAAGACGCTTCAAATAATGAACAATCGAGATGATGATCCAACCACATGTTACCCACAGTATACACCTGAAAAACTCTCGAAACTAAAGTCATAGTTTAACACGTATCCGTATCAGACTCTTTGGTATTTATTAGCAAAAATGACCTTTCAATTCCTTACCAAAGTAGACAGTTGTGTCACAGCTCCACAAGTCAACTTCGACTTTTTAATTAAAACGGTCTTATTATAATCTCAATATATACGATGCCCTTTCGCCATCGTTACCAGAAAACCGTTTATGTCCCACCACATTAGCAATAAACTTACCAACAATTTCACTGATCTTTGATTTTCAGAAAAATCGATATATTCATTAGAACCCTATCATATACTCATCCGCACTTTGTAACAAGAATTGCCATACCAATTATTGAGAATCAGTAATCAGTATTTTGAAATCTTGCAGCATGTCTACATCAACCGTTATATATACATATAACGTCTACCTCCAAGACTTACATACTTCGAATGTGAAGTTTCTGAAAAACGTCTAAACTGCGAACTAGTTCTCGAAATTTTAAAAAATGCTAATGAAGCAGCAGAAACTGTCAACGATCTTAACAGTAAAAAGTTTGATGATAAAAAATAGTGTGTTGACAAAACTCAGAAAAAGAGAAGGTTTGGAACTAGAAAACGGATTGAGCAAAGTATGAAGGAGGCTGTGGACAAATCACAAAGACTAAGCCTGCCTTCAAAGAATCCAAATGATTCAGTATCATCATTGAAATGTCCCGTTCTTATTGATTAAAAACGTTCCATATTAATTGATTTCGTTGCGAGGTTTTGACCTCTATATGAGACGTTTTTCAAAGACTGCATTCATTTTAAAACAAACCATAACCTTTATTTCATCAATAAAGGTTTAAAAAGCTTTACGTAGATGATCAAATAATGATAATCTAAAATATCCTGTTTACACACGACCATTACATAATGGTTTACAATACAAATATGTTACAATAAAATAAGTTTCTTGAATGCAGTTTTTACACAATATCATACAAGCATGGACTCCGAATCTCGTCCTTATTTAAGTATGCGACAGCGGAAGCTCTTAATAATCACCTGAGAATAAACATGCTTAAAACGTCAACAAAAATGTTGGTGAGTTATAGGTTTAACCTATATATATCAAATCATAATAATAGACCACAAGATTTCATATTTCAATACACATCCCATACATAGAGATAAAAATCATTCATATGGTGAACACCTGGTAACCGACATTAACAAGATGCATATATAAGAATATCCCCATCATTCCGGGACACCCTTCGGATATGATATAAATTTCGAAGTACTAAAGAATCCTGTACTTTGGATGGGGTTTGTTAGGCCCAATAGATCTATCTTTAGGATTCACGTCAATTAGGGTGTCTGTTCCCTAATTCTTAGATTACCAGACTTAATAAAAAGGGGCATATTCGATTTCGATAATTCAACCATAGAATGTAGTTTCACGTACTTGTGTCTATTTTGTAAATCATTTATAAAACCTGCATGTATTCTCATCTCAAAAATATTAGATTTTAAAAGTGGGACTATAACTCACTTTCACAGATTTTTACTTCGTCGGGAAGTAAGACTTGGCCACTGGTTGATTCACGAACCTATAACAATATATACATATATAACAAAGTATGTTCAAAATATATTTACAACACTTTTAATATATTTTGATGTTTTAAGTTTATTAAGTCAGCTGTCCTCGTTAGTAACCTACAACTAGTTGTCCACAGTTAGATGTACAGAAATAAATCGATAAATATTATCTTGAATCAATCCACGACCCAGTGTATACGTATCTCAGTATTGATCACAACACAAACTGTATATATTTTGGAATCAACCTCAACCCTGTATAGCTAACTCCAACATTCACATATAGAGTGTCTATGGTTGTCCCGAAATATATATAGATGTGTCGACATGATAGGTCGAAAAATTGTATACGTGTCTATGGTATCTCAAGATTACATAATATACAATACAAGTTGATTAAGTTATGGTTGGAATAGATTTGTTACCAATTTTCACGTAGCTAAAATGAGAAAAATTATCCAATCTTGTTTTACCCATAACTTCTTCATTTTAAATCCGTTTTGAGTGAATCAAATTGCTATGGTTTCATATTGAACTCTATTTTATGAATCTAAACAGAAAAAGTATAGGTTTTTAGTCAGAAAAATAAATTACAAGTCATTTTTGTAAAGGTAGTCATTTCAGTCGAAAGAACGACGTCTAGATGACCATTTTAGAAAACATACTTCCACTTTGAGTTTAACCATAATTTTTGGATATAGTTTCATGTTCATAATAAAAATCATTTTCTTAGAATAACAACTTTTAAATCAAAGTTTATCATAGTTTTTAATTAACTAACCCAAAACAGCCCGCGGTGTTACTACGACGGCGTAAATCCGGTTTTACGGTGTTTTTCGTGTCTCCAGGTTTTAAATCATTAAGTTAGCATATCATATAGATATATAACATGTGTTTAGTTGATTTTAGAAGTCAATTTAGAAGGATTAACTTTTGTTTGCAAACAAGTTTAGAATTAACTAAACTATGTTCTAGTGATTACAAGTTTAAACCTTCGAATAAGATAGCTTTATATGTATGAATCGAATGATGTTATGAACATCATTACTACCTTAAGTTCCTTGGATAAACCTACTGGAAAAGAGAAAAATGGATCTAGCTTCAACGGATCCTTGGATGGCTCGAAGTTCTTGAAGCAGAATCATGACACGAAAACAAGTTCAAGTAAGATAATCACTTGAAATAAGATTGTTATAGTTATAGAAATTGAACCAATGTTTGAATATGGTTATTACCTTGTATTAGAATGATAACCTACTGTAAGAAACAAAGATTTCTTGAGGTTGGATGATCACCTTACAAGATTGGAAGTGAGCTAGCAAACTTGAAAGTATTCTTGATTTTATGTAACTAGAACTTGTAGAATATATGAAGAACACTTAGAACTTGAAGATAGAACTTGAGAGAGATCAATTAGATGAAGAAAATTGAAGAATGAAAGTGTTTGTAGGTGTTTTTGGTCGTTGGTGTATGGATTAGATATAAAGGATATGTAATTTTGTTTTCATGTAAATAAGTCATGAATGATTACTCATATTTTTGTAATTTTATGAGATATTTCATGCTAGTTGCCAAATGATGGTTCCCACATGTGTTAGGTGACTCACATGGGCTGCTAAGAGCTGATCATTGGAGTGTATATACCAATAGTACATACATCTAAAAGCTATGTATTGTACGAGTACGAATACGGGTGCATACGAGTAGAATTGTTGATGAAATTGAACGAGGATGTAATTGTAAGCATTTTTGTTAAGTAGAAGTATTTTGATAAGTGTATTGAAGTCTTTCAAAAGTGTATAAATACATATTAAAACACTACATGTATATACATTTTAACTGAGTCGTTAAATCATCGTTAGTCGTTACATGTAAGTGTTGTTTTGAAACCTTTAGGTTAACGATCTTGTTAAATGTTGTTAACCCAATGTTTATAATATCAAATGAGATTTTAAATTATTATATTATCATGATATTATCATGTATGAATATCTCTTAATATGATATATATACATTAAATGTCATTACAACGATAATCGTTACATATATGTCTCGTTTAAAAATCATTAAGTTAGTAGTCTTGTTTTTACATATGTAGTTCATTGTTAATATACTTAATGATATGTTTACTTATCATAGTATCATGTTAACTATATATATATATCCATATATATGTCATCATATAGTTTTTGCAAGTTTTAACGTTCGTGAATCACCGGTCAACTTGGGTGGTCAATTGTCTATATGAAACATATTTCAATTAATCAAGTCTTAACAAGTTTGATTGCTTAACATGTTGGAAACATTTAATCATGTAAATATCAATCTCAATTAATATATATAAACATGGAAAAGTTCGGGTCACTACAGTACCTACCCGTTAAATAAATTTCGTCCCGAAATTTTAAGCTGTTGAAGGTGTTGACGAATCTTCTGGAAATAGATGCGGGTATTTCTTTTTCATCTGATCTTCACGCTCCCAGGTGAACTCGGGTCCTCTACGAGCATTCCATTGAATCTTAACAATTGGTATCTTGTTTTGCTTAAGTCTTTTAACCTCACGATCCATTATTTCAACGGGTTCTTCGATGAATTGAAGTTTTTCGTTGATTTGGATTTCATCTAACGGAATAGTGAGATCTTCTTTAGCAAAACATTTCTTCAAATTCAAGACGTGGAAAGTGTTATGTACAGCCGCGAGTTGTTGAGGTAACTCAAGTCGGTAAGCTACTGGTCCGACACGATCAATAATCTTGAATGGTCCAATATACCTTGGATTTAATTTCCTTCGTTTACCAAATCGAACAATGCCTTTCCAAGGTGCAACTTTAAGCATGACCATCTCTCCAATTTCAAATTCTATATCTTTTCTTTTAATGTCAGCGTAGCTCTTTTGTCGACTTTGGGCAGTTTTCAACCGTTGTTGAATTTGGATGATCTTCTCGGTAGTTTCTTGTATAATCTCCGGACCCGTAATCTGTCTATCCCCCACTTCACTCCAACAAATCAGAGACCTGTACTTTCTACCATAAAGTGCTTCAAACGGTGCCATCTCAAAGCTTGAATGGTAGCTGTTGTTGTAGGAAAATTCTGCTAACGGTAGATGTCGATCCCAACTGTTTCCAAAATCAATAACACATGCTCGTAGCATGTCTTTAAGCGTTTGTATCGTCCTTTCGCTCTGCCCATCAGTTTGTGGATGATAGGCAGTACTCATGTCTAGACGAGTTCCTAATGCTTGCTGTAATGTCTGCCAGAATCTTGAAATAAATCTACCATCCCTATCAGAGATAATAGAGATTGGTATTCCATGTCTGGAGACGACTTCCTTCAAATACAGTCGTGCTAACTTCTCCATCTTGTCATCTTCTCTTATTGGCAGGAAGTGTGCTGACTTGGTGAGACGATCAACTATTACCCAAATAGTATCATAACCACTTGCAGTCCTTGGCAATTTAGTGATGAAATCCATGGTAATGTTTTCCCATTTCCATTTCGGGATTTCGGGTTGTTGAAGTAGACCTGATGGTTTCTGAAATGTCCCGTTCTTATTGATTAAAAACGTTCCATATTAATTGATTTCGTTGCGAGGTTTTGACCTCTATATGAGATGTTTTTCAAAGACTGCATTCATTTTAAAACAAACCATAACCTTTATTTCATCAATAAAGGTTTAAAAAGCTTTACGTAGATTATCAAATAATGATAATCTAAAATATCCTGTTTACACACGACCATTACATAATGGTTTACAATACAAATATGTTACAACAAAATAAGTTCCTTGAATGCAGTTTTTACACAATATCATACAAGCATGGACTCCAAATCTCATCCTTATTTAAGTATGCGACAGTGGAAGCTCTTAATAATCACCTGAGAATAAACATGCTTAATACGTCAACAAAAATGTTGGTGAGTTATAGGTTTAACCTATATATATCAAATCATAAAAATAGACCACAAGATTTCATATTTCAATACCCATCCCATACATAGAGATAAAAATCATTCATATGGTGAACACCTGGTAACCGACATTAACAAGATGCATATATAAGAATATCCCCATCATTCCGGGACACCCTTCGGATATGATATAAATTTCAAAGTACTAAAGCATCCGGTACTTTGGATGAGGTTTGTTAGGCCCAATAGATCTATCTTTAGGATTCACGTCAATTAGGGTGTCTGTTCCCTAATTCTTAGATTAACAGACTTAATAAAAAGGGGCATATTCGATTTCGATAATTCAACCATAGAATGTAGTTTCACGTACTTGTGTCTATTTTGTAAATCATTTCTAAAACCTGCATGTATTCTCATCCCAAAAATATTAGATTTTAAAAGTGGGACTATAACTCACTTTCACAGATTTTTACTTCGTCGGGAAGTAAGACTTGGCTACTGGTTGATTCACGAACCTATAACAATATATACATATATATCAAAGTATGTTCAAAATATATTTACAACACTTTTAATATATTTTGACGTTTTAAGTTTATTAAGTCAGCTGTCCTCGTTAGTAACCTACAACTAGTTGTCCACAGTTAGATGTACATAAATAAATCGATAAATATTATCTTGAATCAATCCACGACCCAGTGTATACGTATCTCAGTATTGATCACAACTCAAACTATATATATTTTGGAATCAACCTCAACCCTGTATAGCTAACTCCAACATTCACAAATAGAGTGTCTATGGTTGTTCCGAAATATATATAGATGTGTCAACATGATAGGTCGAAACATTGTATACGTGTCTATGGTATCTCAAGATTACATAATATACAATACAAGTTGATTAAGTTATGGTTGGAATAGATTTGTTACCAATTTTCACGTAGCTAAAATGAGAAAAATTATCCAATCTTGTTTTACCCATAACTTCTTCATTTTAAATCCATTTTGAGTGAATCAAATTGCTATGGTTTCATATTTAACTCTATTTTATGAATCTAAACAGAAAATGTATAGGTTTATAGTCGGAAAAATAAGTTACAAGTCATTTTTGTAAAGGTAGTCATTTCAGTCGAAAGAACGACGTCTAGATGACCATTTCAGAAAACATACTTCCACTTTGAGTTTAACCATAAGTTTTGGATATAGTTTCATGTTCATAATAAAAATCATTTTCTCAGAATAACAACTTTTAAATCAAAGTTTATCATAGTTTTTAATTAACTAACCCAAAACAGCCCGCGGTGTTACTACGACGGCGTAAATCCGGTTTTACGGTGTTTTTCGTGTTTCCAGGTTTTAAATCATTAAGTTAGCATATCATATAGATATAGAACATGTGTTTAGTTGATTTTAAAAGTCAAGTTAGAAGGATTAACTTTTGTTTGCGAACAAGTTTAGAATTAACTAAACTATGTTCTAGTGATTACAAGTTTAAACCTTCGAATAAGATAGCTTTATATGTATGAATCGAATGATGTTATGAACATCATTACTACCTTAAGTTCCTTGGATAAACCTACTGGAAAAGAGAAAAATGGATCTAGCTTCAACGGATCCTTGGATGGCTCGAAGTTCTTGAAGCAGAATCATGACACGAAAACAAGTTCAAGTAAGATCATCACTTGAAATAAGATTGTTATAATTATAGAAATTGAACCAAAGTTTGAATATGATTATTACCTTGTATTAGAATGATAACCTACTGTAAGAAACAAAGATTTCTTGAGGTTGGATGATCACCTTACAAGATTGGAAGTGAGCTAGCAAACTTGAAAGTATTCTTGATTTTATGTAACTAGAACTTGTAGAATATATGAAGAACACTTAGAACTTGAAGATAGAACTTGAGAGAGATCAATTAGATGAAGAAAATTGAAGAATGAAAGTGTTTGTAGGTGTTTTTGGTCGTTGGTGTATGGATTAGATATAAAGGATATGTAATTTTGTTTTCATGTAAATAAGTCATGAATGATTACTCATATTTTTGTAATTTTATGAGATATTTCATGCTAGTTGCCAAATGATGGTTCCCACATGTGTTAGGTGACTCACATGGGCTGCTAAGAGCTGATCATTGGAGTGTATATACCAATAGTACATACATCTAAAAGCTGTGTATTGTACGAGTACGAATACGGGTGCATACGAGTAGAATTGTTGATGAAACTGAACGAGGATGTAATTGTAAGCATTTTTGTTAAGTAGAAGTATTTTGATAAGTGTATTGAAGTCTTTCAAAAGTGTATAAATACATATTAAAACACTACATGTATATACATTTTAACTGAGTCGTTAAGTCATCGTTAGTCGTTACATGTAAGTGTTGTTTTGAAACCTTTAGGTTAACGATCTTGTTAAATGTTGTTAACCCAATGTTTATAATACCAAATGAGATTTTAAATTATTATATTATCATGATATTATCATGTATGAATATCTCTTAATATGATATATATACATTAAATGTCTTTACAACGATAATCGTTACAAATATGTCTCGTTTAAAAATCATTAAGTTAGTAGTCTTGTTTTTACATATGTAGTTCATTGTTAATATACTTAATGATATGTTTACTTATCATAGTATCATGTTAACTATATATATATATATATATATATCCATATATATGTCATCATATAGTTTTTACAAGTTTTAACGTTCGTGAATCACCGGTCAACTTGGGTGGTCAATTGTCTATATAAAACATATTTCAATTAATCAAGTCTTAACAAGTTTGATTGCTTAACATGTTGGAAACATTTAATCATGTAAATATCAATATCAATTAATATATATAAACATGGAAAAGTTCGGGTCACTACAGTACCTACCCGTTAAATAAATTTCGTCCCGAAATTTTAAGCTGTTGAAGGTGTTGACGAATCTTCTGGAAATAGATGCGGGTATTTCTTCTTCATCTGATCTTCACGCTCCCAGGTGAACTCGGGTCCTCTACGAGCATTCCATCGAACCTTAACAATTGGTATCTTGTTTTGCTTAAGTCTAAAAAACCTCACGATCCATTATTTCGACCGGTTCTTCTATGAATTGAAGTTTTTCGTTGATTTGGATTTCATCTAACGGAATAGTGAGATCTTCTTTAGCAAAACATTTCTTCAAATTCGAGACGTGGAAAGTGTTATGTACAGCCGCGAGTTGTTGAGGTAACTCAAGTCGGTAAGCTACTGGTCCGACACGATCAATAATCTTGAATGGTCCAATATACCTTGGATTTAATTTCCCTCATTTACCAAATCGAACAACGCCTTTCCAAGGTGCAACTTTAAGCATGACCATCTCTCCAATTTCAAATTCTATATCTTTTCTTTTAATGTCAGCGTAGCTCTTTTGTCGACTTTGGGCGGTTTTCAACCGTTGTTGAATTTGGATGATCTTCTCGGTAGTTTCTTGTATAATCTCCGGACCTGTAATCTGTCTATCCCCCACTTCACTCCAACAAATCGGAGACCTGCACTTTCTACCATAAAGTGCTTCAAATGGCGCCATCTCAATGCTTGAATGGTAGCTGTTGTTGTAGGAAAATTCTGCTAACGGTAGATGTCGATCCCAACTGTTTCCAAAATCAATAACACATGCTCGTAGCATGTCTTCAAGCATTTGTATCGTCCTTTTGCTCTGCCCATCAGTTTGTGGATGATAGGCAGTACTCATGTCTAGATGAGTTCCTAATGCTTGTTGTAATGTCTGCCAGAATCTTGAAATAAATCTGCCATCCCTATCAGAGATAATAGAGATTGGTATTCCATGTCTGGAGACGACTTCCTTCAAATACAGTCGTGCTAACTTCTCCATCTTGTCATCTTCTCTTATTGGCAGGAAATGTGCTGATTTGGTGAGACGATCAACTATTACCCAAATAGTATCAAAACCAATTGCAGTCCTTGGCAATTTAGTGATGAAATCCATGGTAATGTTTTCCCATTTCCATTCCGGGATTTTGGGTTGTTGAAGTAGACCTGATGGTTTCTGATGCTCAGCTTTGACCTTAGAACACGTCAAACATTCTCCTACGTATTTAGCAACATCGGCTTTCATACCCGGCCACCAAAAATGTTTCTTGAGATCCTTGTACATCTTCCCCGTTCCAGGATGTATTGAGTATCTAGTTTTATGAGCTTCTCTAAGTACCATTTCTCTCATATCTCCAAATTTTGGTACCCAAATCCTTTCAGCCCTATACCGGGTTCCGTCTTCCCGAATATTAAGATGCTTCTCCGATCCTTTGGGTATTTCATCCTTTAAATTTCCCTCTTTTAAAACTCCTTGTTGCGCCTCCTTTATTTGAGTAGTAAGGTTATTATGAATCATTATATTCATAGATTTTACTCGAATGGGTTCTCTGTCCTTCCTGCTCAAGGCATCGGCTACTACATTTGCCTTCCCCGGGTGGTAATGAATCTCAAAGTCGTAATCATTCAATAATTCAATCCACCTACGCTGCCTCATATTCAGTTGTTTCTGATTAAATATGTGTTGAAGACTTTTGTGGTCGGTATATATAATACTTTTGACCCCATATAAGTAGTGCCTCCAAGTCTTTAATGCAAAAACAACCGCGCCTAATTCCAAATCATGCGTCGTATAATTTTGTTCGTGAATCTTCAATTGTCTAGACGCATAAGCAATTACCTTCATTCGTTGCATTAATACACAACCGAGACCTTGCTTTGATGCGTCACAATAAATCACAAAATCATCATTCCCTTCAGGCAATGACAATATAGGTGCCGTAGTTAGCTTTTTCTTCAATAACTGAAACGCTTTCTCTTGTTCATCATTCCATTCAAATTTCTTCCCTTTATGCGTTAATGCAGTCAAGGGTTTTGCTATTCTGGAAAAGTCTTGGATGAACCTTCTGTAGTAACCAGCTAGTCCTAAAAACTGGCGTATGTGTTTCGGAGTTTTCGGGATTTCCCACTTTTCAACAGTTTCTATCTTTGCCGGATCCACCTTAATACCTTCTTTGTTCACTATGTGACCGAGGAATTGAAATTCTTCCAACCAAAATGCACACTTTGAAAACTTAGCGTACAATTCTTCCTTCCTCAATACTTCTAACACCTTTCTCAAATGTTCACCGTGTTCTTGGTCATTCTTTGAGTAAATAAGTATGTCATCAATGAAAACAATGACAAACTTGTCAAGGTATGGTCCACACACTCGGTTCATAAGGTCCATGAACACAGCTGGTGCATTAGTTAAACCAAACGGCATGACCATAAACTCGTAATGACCGTAACGTGTTCTGAAAGCAGTCTTTGGAATATCATCTTCTTTCACCCGCATTTGATGATACCTAGAATGTAAGTCAATCTTTGAATAAACAGACTAGCCTTGTAGTTGATCAAATAAGTCATCGATTCTCGGTAGTGGGTAGCAGTTCTTGATGGTAAGTTTGTTCAACTCTCGGTAGTCGATATACAACCTGAATGTACCATCTTTCTTCTTGACAAACAAAACAGGAGCTCCCCACGGTGATGTGCTTGGTCGAATGAAACCACGCTCTAAAAGTTCTTGTAATTGGCTTTGCAGTTCTTTCATCTCGCTGGGTGCGAGTCTGTAAGGAGCACGAGCTATTGGTGCAGCTCCTAGTACAAGATCTATTTGAAATTCAACGGTTCGATGTGGGGGAAATCCCGGTAATTCTTTCGGAAATACATCAGGAAATTCTTTTGCAATGGGAACATCATTGATGCTCTTTTCTTCAGTTTGTACTTTCTCGACGTGTGCTAGAACAGCATAGCAACCTTTTCTTATTAGTTTTTGTGCCTTCAAATTACTAATAAGATGTAGCTTCGTGTTGCTCTTTTCTCCGTACACCATTAAGGGTTTTCCTTTTTCTCGTATAATGCGAATTGCATTTTTGTAACAATCGATCTCTGCTTTCACTTCTTTCAACCAGTCCATACCGATTATCACATCAAAACTCCCTAACTCTACTGGTATCAAATCAATCTTAAATGTTTCGCTAACCAGTTTAATTTCTCAATTCCGACATATATTATCTGCTGAAATTAATTTACCAATTGCTAATTCGAGTAAAAATTTACTATCCAAAGGCGTCAATGGACAACTTAATTTAGCACAAAAATCTCTACTCATATAGCTTCTATCCGTACCCGAATCAAATAAAACGTAAGCAGATTTATTGTCAATAAGAAACGTACCCGTAACAAGCTCCGGGTCTTCCTGTGCCTCTGCCGCATTAATATTGAAAACTCTTTCGCGGCCTTGTCCATTCGTGTTCTCCTGGTTCGGGCAATTTCTAATAATGTGACCCATTTTTCCACATTTATAACAAACTACATTGGCATAACTTGCTCCGACACTACTTGCTCCGCCATTACTCGTTCCGACACCATTTGTTCCTTTCGTTCTATTAACCCCTGGTCCGTAGACCTCACACTTCGCCGCGCTATGACCATTTCTTTTACACTTGTTGCAAAATTTGGTGCAGAACCCCGAGTGATACTTTTCACACCTTTGGCATAGCTACTTCTGATTGTTGTTGTTGTTGTTGCGGTTATTATTGTTGTTGGGATGATTGTTGTAGTTGCTGTTGTTGTTGTTGTTGTTGTTGTTGGGCCGTTTGTTGTAGTTGCGATTTATGTTGCGATTGTTGGGATAATTGTTGCGATTATTGTTGTAATTGCTGTTGTTGTTGTATTGGTGATTCTTATCACCGTTTTCCTCCCACTTTCTTTTGACTTGCTTCACATTGGCCTCTTCAGCAGTCTGTTCTTTAATTCTTTCTTCAATTTGGTTCACTAGTTTGTGAGCCATTCTACATGCCTGTGGTATGGAGGCGGGCTCGTGTGAACTTATATCTTCTTGGATTCTTTCCGGTAATCCTTTCACAAACGCGTCGATCTTCTCTTCCTCATCTTCGAATGCTCCCGGACACAATAGGCACAATTCTGTGAATCGTCTTTCGTACGTGGTAATATCAAATCCTTGGGTTCGTAACCCTCTAAGTTCTGTCTTGAGCTTATTGACCTCGGTTCTGGGACGGTACTTCTCGTTCATCAAGTGCTTGAATGCTGACCGGTAGTGCGTACGCATCGTCTTGTCCCACTTGCTCTAGATAGGTATTCCACCATGTTAACGCAGAACCTGTGAAGGTATGCGTAGCGTACTTCACTTTGTCCTCTTCAGTACACTTACTTATGGCAAACACCGATTCGACCTTCTCGGTCCACCGTTTCAATCCGATCGGTCCTTCGGTTCCATCAAATTCCAAAGGTTTGCAGGCAGTGAATTCTTTGTAGGTGCATCCTACACGATTTCCTGTACTGCTAGATCCAAGGTTATTGTTGGTATGTAGCGCAGCCTATACTGCGGCTATGTTTGAAGCTAGAAAAGTACGAAATTCCTCTTCATTCATATTCACGGTGTGTCGAGTAGTCGGTGCCATTTCCTTCAAAATAGTCAAATGGAACAAGTTAATCATACAGAATATTAAGAGTAGTTAATAGTATTTTGTAGCATAATATGAACTCATTTATAAAAGCTTTTTCTTCATATTAGCGTTTTATAAGTTTAAATTCGGGTAGTACCTACCCGTTAAGTTCATACTTAGTAGCTAATATACAATTCAACTACTACAATTCTATATGAAAAACTGATTATAATAATATTTCGCGTTCAAACTTTTACACAATATTTTACAAACTTACAATACCGCTTATTTTACATATAGCATGAAATATAGCACACAATAAATTTGATACAAGATGGTTGTGAAGTTAATTCTAGCTAGTACACAAGTCGTTCAGCAAAGGCAATAAAGACACGTAATTCATACGTCCAGAAACAAGTCATGCATTCTGGTTTTACTAGGATTACTTCCCATCCTTGGTCTTGTGGAACATAACCGTTATGGCCGTTGATAAGACAGCGACGTCGTCAAAGGGACGAGGGTTACGTAATGTCCAACAGTCCCATAACAATCTAAAAGCCTCATTTCTTACCCCAATTACCGACTCCGTCAGTTGTGGAAACGTTTTGTTTAATAGTTGTAGCCCGATGTTCTTGTTCTCACTTTGGTGAGAAGCGAACATTACTAATCCGTAAGCATAACATGCTTCTTTATGTTGCATGTTAGCCGCTTTTACAAAATCACGAAGTCCAATATTCGGATATATTGAGTCAAAATAATTTCTTAACCCATTGCGTAAAATAGCATTTGGGTTCCCCGCAATATATGCGTCAAAGTAAACACATCGTAACTTATGGATTTCCCAATGTGATATCCCCCATCTTTCGAACGAAAGCCTTTTATAAACCAAGGCATTCTTGGAACGTTCTTCGAATGTCTTACAAACTGATCTCGCCTTAAATAGTTGTGCCGAAGAATTCTGACCGACTCTAGACAAGATTTCATCAATCATGTCTCCGGGTAGGTCTCTTAAAATATTGGGTTGTCTATCCATTTTGTGTTTTTATACTGTAAAATAGACAAGAGTTAGATTCATAAAAAAAATACTTATTAATACAAGCAATTTTTACATATATCATAAAGCATAAGCACACTATATTACATATATTACACCATACGAATACAACTATCTTATTCCGACTCGCTTGTTTCTTCTTCTTCGGTTTTGGATCGTTTTGCCAAGTTTCTAGGGATATATGATGTTCCCCTAATACGAGCCGTCGTTTTCCACATTGGTTTAGAAAAACCTGGTGGTTTAGAGGTTCCCGGATCATTGTTACAACTTAAGGACTTCGGGGGTTGACGATACATATAAAGTTCATCGGGGTTGGAATTAGATTTCTCTATTTTTATGCCCTTTCCCTTATTATTTTCTTTTGCCTTTTTAAGTTCAGTTGGGGTAATTTCTATAACATCATCGGAATTCTCGTCGGAATCCGATTCATCGGAGAATTTTTAATCCTCCCAATATTTTGCTTCCTTGGCGGAAACACCATTGACCATAATTAACCTTGATCGGTTGGTTGAGGATTTTCTTTTACTTAACCGTTTTATTATTTCCCCCACCGGTTCTATTTCTTCTTCCGGTTCCGATTCTTCTTCCGGTTCCGATTCTTCTTCCGATTCCGACTCTTCTTCCGGTTCCTCTTCGGGAACTTGTGAATCAGTCCACGAATCATTCCAATTTATATTTGACTCTTCATTATTATTAGGTGAGTCAATGGGACTTGTTCTAGAGGTAGACATCTATCACATAATATCAAACGCGTTAAGAGATTAATATATCGCATAATATTCACATGTTAAAAATATATAGTTTCCAACAAAATTTGTTAAGCAATCATTTTTCAAGTAAACACGGTCGAAGTCCAGACTCACTAATGCATCCTAACAAACTCGATAAGACACACTAATGAAAAATTCTGGTTCTCTAAGACCAACGCTCGGATACCAACTGAAATGTCCCGTTCTTATTGATTAAAAACGTTCCATATTAATTGATTTCGTTGCGAGGTTTTGACCTCTATATGAGACGTTTTTCAAAGACTGCATTCATTTTAAAACAAACCATAACCTTTATTTCATCAATAAAGGTTTAAAAAGCTTTACGTAGATTATCAAATAATGATAATCTAAAATATCCTGTTTACACACGAGCATTACATAATGGTTTACAATACAAATATGTTACAACAAAATAAGTTTCTTGAATGCAGTTTTTACATAATATCATACAAGCATGGACTCCAAATCTCGTCCTTATTTAAGTATGCGACAGTGGAAGCTCTTAATAATCACCTGAGAATAAACATGCTTAAAACGTCAACAAAAATGTTGGTGAGTTATAGGTTTAACCTATATATATCAAATCATAATAATAGACCACAAGATTTCATATTTCAATACACATCCCATACATAGAGATAAAAATCATTCATATGGTGAACACCTAGTAACCGACATTAACAAGATGCATATATAAGAATATCCCCATCATTCCGGGACACCCTTCGGATATGATATAAATTTCAAAGTACTAAAGCATCCGGTACTTTGGATGGGGTTTGTTAGGCCCAATAGATCTATCTTTAGGATTCGCGTCAATTAGGGTGTCTGTTCCCTAATTCTTAGATTACCAGACTTAATAAAAAGGGGCATATTCGATTTCGATAATTCAACCATAGAATGTAGTTTCACGTACTTGTGTCTATTTTGTAAATCATTTCTAAAACCTGCATGTATTCTCATCCCAAAAATATTAGATTTTAAAAGTGGGACTATAACTCACTTTCACAGATTTTTACTTCGTCGGGAAGTAAGACTTGGCCACTGGTTGATTTACGAACCTATAACAATATATACATATATATCAAAGTATGTTCAAAATATATTTACAACACTTTTAATATATTTTGATGTTTTAAGTTTATTAAGTCAGCTGTCCTCGTTAGTAACCTACAACTAGTTGTCCACAGTTAGATGTACAGAAATAAATCGATAAATATTATCTTGAATCACTCCACGACCCAGTGTATACGTATCTCAGTATTGATCACAACTCAAACTATATATATTTTAGAATCAACCTCAACCCTGTATAGCTAACTCCAACATTCACATATAGAGTGTCTATGGTTGTTCCGAAATATATATAGATGTGTCAACATGATAGGTCGAAACATTGTATACGTGTCTATGGTATCTCAAGATTACATAATATACAGTACAAGTTGATTAAGTTATGGTTGGAATAGATTTGTTACCAATTTTCACGTAGCTAAAATGAGAAAAATTATCCAATCTTGTTTTACCCATAACTTCTTCATTTTAAATCCGTTTTGAGTGAATCAAATTACTATGGTTTCATATTGAACTCTATTTTATGAATCTAAACAGAAAAAGTATAGGTTTATAGTCGGAAAAATAAGTTACAAGTCATTTTTGTAAAGGTAGTCATTTCAGTCGAAAGAACGACGTCTAGATGACCATTTTAGAAAACATACTTCCACTTTGAGTTTAACCATAATTTTTGGATATAGTTTCATGTTCATAATAAAAATCATTTTCTCAGAATAACAACTTTTAAATCAAAGTTTATCATAGTTTTTAATTAACTAACCCAAAACAGCCCGCGGTGTTACTACGACGGCGTAAATCCGGTTTTACGGTGTTTTTCGTGTTTCCAGGTTTTAAATCATTAAGTTAGCATATCATATAGATATAGAACATGTGTTTAGTTGATTTTAAAAGTCAAGTTAGAAGGATTAACTAAACTATGTTCTAGTGATTACAAGTTTAAACCTTCGAATAAGATAGCTTTATATGTATGAATCGAATGATGTTATGAACATCATTACTACCTTAAGTTCCTTGGATAAACCTACTGGAAAAGACAAAAATGGATCTAGCTTCAACGGATCCTTGGATGGCTCGAAGTTCTTGAAGCAGAATCATGACACGAAAACAAGTTCAAGTAAGATCATCACTTGAAATAAGATTGTTATAGTTATAGAAATTGAACCAAAGTTTGAATATGATTATTACCTTTTATTAGAATGATAACCTACTGTAAGAAACAAAGATTTCTTGAGGTTGGATGATCACCTTACAAGATTGGAAGTGAGCTAGCAAACTTGAAAGTATTCTTGATTTTATGTAACTAGAACTTGTAGAATATATGAAGAACACTTAGAACTTGAAGATAGAACATGAGAGAGATCAATTAGATGAAGAAAATTGAAGAATGAAAGTGTTTGTAGGTGTTTTTGGTCGTTGGTGTATGGATTAGATATAAAGGATATGTAATTTTGTTTTCATGTAAATAAGTCATGAATGATTACTCATATTTTTGTAATTTTATGAGATATTTCATGCTAGTTGCCAAATGATGGTTCCCACATGTGTTAGGTGACTCACATGGGCTGCTAAGAGCTGATCATTGGAATGTATATACCAATAGTACATACATCTAAAAGCTGTGTATTGTACGAGTACGAATACGGGTGCATACGAGTAGAATTGTTGATGAAACTGAACGAGGATGTAATTGTAAGCATTTTTGTTAAGTAGAAGTATTTTGATAAGTGTATTGAAGTCTTTCAAAAGTGTATAAATACATATTAAAACACTACATGTATATACATTTTAACTGAGTCGTTAAGTCATCGTTAGTCGTTACATGTAAGTGTTGTTTTGAAACCTTTAGGTTAACGATCTTGTTAAATGTTGTTAACCCAATGTTTATAATACCAAATGAGATTTTAAATTATTATATTATCATGATATTATCATGTATGAATATCTCTTAATATGATATATATATATTAAATGTCTTTACAACGATAATCGTTACATATATGTCTCGTTTAAAAATCATTAAGTTAGTAGTCTTGTTTTTACATATGTAGTTCATTGTTAATATACTTAATGATATGTTTACTTATCATAGTATCATGTTAACTATATATATATATATATATATATATATATATATATATATATATATATATATATATATATATATATATATATATATATATATATATATATATATATATATATATATATATATCCATATATATGTCATCATATAGTTTTTACAAGTTTTAACGTTCGTGAATCACCGGTCAACTTGGGTGGTCAATTGTCTATATGAAACATATTTCAATTAATCAAGTCTTAACAAGTTTGATTTCTTAACATGTTGGAAACATTTAATCATGTAAATATCAATCTCAATTAATATATATAAATATGGAAAAGTTCGGGTCACTACAGTTTCTGATGCTCAACTTTGACCTTAGAACACGTCAAACATTCTCTTACATATTTAGCAATATTGGCTTTCATACCTGGCCACCAAAATTGTTTCTTAAGATCCTTGTACATCTTCCCCATTCCAGGATGTATTGAGTATCTGGTTTTATGAGCTTTTCTAAGTACCATTTCTCTCATATCTTCAAATTTTGGTACCCAAATTCTTTCAGCCCTATACCGGGTTCCGTCTTCTCGAATATTAAGATGCTTCTTCGATCCTTTGGGTATTTCATCCTTTAAATTTCCCTCTTTTAAAACTCCTTGTTGCGCCTCCTTTATTTGAGTAGTAAGGTTAGTGTGAATCATTATATTCATAGATTTTACTCGAATGGGTTCTCTGTCCTTTCTGCTCAAGGCGTCGGCTACCACATTTGCCTTCCCCGGGTGGTAATGAATCTCAAAGTCGTAATCATTCAATAATTCAATCCACCTATGCTGCCTCATATTCAGTTGTTTCTGATTAAATATGTGTTGAAGACTTTTGTGGTCGGTATATATAATACTTTTTACCCCATATAAGTAGTGCCTCCAAGTCTTTAATGCAAAAACAACCGCGCCTAATTCCAAATCATGTGTCGTATAATTTTGTTCATGAATCTTCAATTGTCTAGACGCATAAGCAATCACCTTAATTCGTTGCATTAATACACAACCGAGACCTTGCTTTGATGCGTCACAATAAATCACAAAATCATCATTCCCTTCAGGCAATGACAATATAGGTGCCGTAGTTAGCTTTTTCTTCAATAACTGAAACGCTTTCTCTTGTTCATCATTCCATTCAAATTTATTCCCTTTATGCGTTAATGCAGTCAATGGTTTTGCTATTCTGGAAAAGTCTTGGATGAACCTTCTGTAGTAACCAGCTAGTCCTAAAAACTGGCGTATGTGTTTCGGAGTTTTCGGGATTTCCCACTTTTCAACAGTTTCTATCTTTGCAGGATCCACCTTAATACCTTCTTTGTTCACTATGTGACCGAGAAATTGAACTTCTTCCAACCAAAATGCACACTTTCAAAACTTAGCGTACAATTCTTCCTTCCTCAATATTTCTAACACCTTTCTCAAATGTTCACCGTGTTCTTGGTCATTCTTTGAGTAAATAAGTATGTCATCAATGAAAACAATGACAAACTTGTTAAGGTATGGTCCACACACTCAGTTCATAAGGTCTATGAACACAGCTGGTGCATTAGTTAAACCAAACGGCATGACCATAAACTCGTAATGACCGTAACGTGTTCTGAAAGCAGTCTTTGTAATATCATCTTCTTTCACCCGCATTTGATGATACCCGGAACGTAAGTCAATCTTTGAATAACCAGACGAGCCTTGTAGTTGATCAAATAAGTCGTCGATTCTCGGTAGTGGGTAGCAGTTCTTGATGGTAAGTTTGTTCAACTCTCGGTAGTCGATACACAACCTGAATGTACCATCTTTCTTCTTGACAAACAAAACAGGAGCTCCCCACGGTGATGTGCTTGGTCGAATGAAACCACGCTCTAAAAGTTCTTGTAATTGGCTTTGCAGTTCTTTCATCTCGCTGGGTGCGAGTCTGTAAGGAGCATGAGCTATTGGTGCAGCTCCTGGTACAAGATCTATTTGAAATTCAACGGATCGATGTGGGGGTAATTCCGGTAATTCTTTCGGAAATACATCGGGAAATTCTTTTGCAATGGGAACATCATTGATGCTCTTTTCTTCAGTTTGTACTTTCTCGACGTGTGCTAGAACAGCATAGCAACCTTTTCTTATTAGTTTTTGTGCCTTCAAATTACTAATAAGATGTAGCTTCGTATTGCCCTTTTCTCCGTACACCATTAAGGGTTTTCCTTTTTCTCGTATAATGCGAATTGCATTTTTGTAACAAACGATCTCTGCTTTCACTTCTTTCAACCAGTCCATACCGATTATCACATCAAAACTCCCTAACTCTACTGGTATCAAATCAATCTTAAATGTTTTGCTAACCAGTTTAATTTCTCGATTCCGACATATATTATCTGCTGAAATTAATTTACCATTTGCTAATTCGAGTAAAAAATTTACTATCCAAAGGCGTCAATGGACAACTTAATTTAGCACAAAAATCTCTACTCATATAGCTTCTATCCGCACCCGAATCAAATAAAACGTAAGCAGATTTATTGTCAATAAGAAACGTACCTGTAACAAGCTCTGGGTCTTCCTGTGCCTCTGCCGCATTAATATTGAAAACTCTTCCGCGGCCTTGTCCATTCGTGTTCTCCTGGTTCGCGCAATTTCTAATAATGTGGCCCGGTTTTCCACATTTATAACAAACTACATTGGCATAACTTGCTCCGACACTACTTGCTCCGCCATTACTCGTTCCGACACCATTTGTTCCTTTCGTTCTATTAACCCCTGGTCCGTAGACCTCACACTTCGCCGCGCTATGACCATTTCTTTTACACTTGTTGCAAAATTTGGTGCAGAACCCCGAGTGATACTTTTCACACCTTTGGCATAGCTGCTTCTGATTGTTGTTGTTGTTGCGGTTATTATTGTTGTTGGGATGATTGTTGTAGTTGCTGTTGTTGTTGTTGTTGTTGTTGTTTTTGTTGGGCCGTTTGTTGTAGTTGCGATTGAAGTTGCGATTGTTGGGATAATTGTTGCGATTATTGTTGTAATTGCTGTTGTTGTTGTTGTATTGGTGATTCTTATCACCGTTTTCCTCCCAGTTTCTTTTGACTTGCTTCACATTGGCCTCTTCTGAAATGTCCCGTTCCTATTGATTAAAAACGTTCCATATTAATTGATTTCGTTGCGAGGTTTTGACCTCTATATGAGACGTTTTTCAAAGACTGCATTCATTTTTAAAACAAATCATAACCTTTATTTCATAGATAAAGGTTTTGAAGGATTTTCTTATGCCCGAGAGACATAATAAATTAATGTGGCTTACATGTTATGATCCAAGTCGGGTCATACCCAATAACAAGCTTATCAATACTTTTAGTATTTATTTTATTAAATGGAACTTTAATAAATAAATACTTGGCACCTATACTTTAGAAATTGGTTTTCTAAAGTTAAAATGCAAGATATAATTATTTGGATGATTATAAGTACAAGTTTAATCATTAAACTTATATGTGTGTGTTATAATTTTATAAAGTGGCTTATAAAATTATGTATATATATATATATATAATATACATGTACAAATCATATTTATTTATCTTTATAAATGGTTTGTAAAGATAAAAATGTGTACATGTTTTAACATATATATATATTTGCAAGTATCATGAGATTTTATTTAACAAGTTTAAAAAAAATAAAAGATATAAAATGGGGAGGCATGGGGGCGGTTTTGTGGTCTCCTAGGCACCTCCCCATTTTGTTTTAATAACTAGCAATTACTTCTATACTTGCATGCTTGAATTCTCCAAGACACACACTTACTCTTGCATTTTCAAATTAGCAAAAAGCTCTCCTTTTCCTCCCCATTTTGGCCGAAAGTTTTGAGCAAGGAAGAGGGTTCTTCCATTGATTTTGCTTGTGTTTTAGGTGTCTTGCAAATCCTAACCAAAGGTGGTGTTGATTACATAGCTTATGGGTATCATTCTCTTGAGGTTTCAAGTTAGAGACTAGCCTTTCTTCATCATCATCTTCATTTTGTTCTACACCTCCATTTGGAGAAGGTATAAACTCCTACTAGCTTATACTTACATTTTAGCATATATTTCAAGACTAGATCTTTAATGGATTTCATGCTTTAAAAGGTTAAACTTTACATGCATGAACTTGAAATTGCTTCCGCTTTATATATACATATACACACGAATTTATATGTAACAAAATGGGTTTTGTAACTTTGTTTATGTATTGAAATCCATCAATGGTATCTAGAGCCAAAGTCTTGTTAATATGCTTCTTGTTTTTGGCTAGAAAACTCATTTGTTTTACAATCTACTAACATGCATGAATGTAGAATGTAAAAATCTTGAGTTTTGGTGGGGTTTATGGTCTTGGCCGAATTATTGGACCCAAAAGTGGGTTTTGGGACTTCAAGTTTGGCCAAGTTTGTTGTTATGTTATTGTTCACAATCAAGCCTAGACCATATGTTTGAATGTTTGGTTGAATTGGTTGTAATATTCATTCATATGATTTGTAATAATTTTGTTATTTTGGTTTGTAATAAGTTGTATGTAATCTTGTAATATTCATGTAATTTGTTCTATTTGGTTTGTAAAATAGAATAGGTTGTTATTTCATTTTCTAGAAAGATTGTATTAGGATATAATTTTGTAAAGAGAAAATGAAGATCATGAAGAATGTTACAAGATGAAGCATTTGAGGATTACAAGATTAAGTGGGAGATTTTGGTAAAAATCTCTTATTTTGGTTTAACCCCTTAGGTGACATTTGTTTATTGGCTAAACAAATGTCTACCAAAATGGCTCTTGATTGTGAACACTTTGTTATGCATGTTTGTGAATGTTTGTATGTTTGGTTGCTACAAGATCATCACTAGATAACACTTGCATAATACATTATAAAATGGTTATAATAAAACATAACAAAATGACACTAATAATTGGTTATTAGACTTAGATAAAATGGTTTATTTAAAAGCAATGGAATGGTTAAAACTAGTAATTGGTTACTAAAAGGTACATGAAAATGGGTTTTCATAAACATACTACACACCAAATGCATGTTGGTGTATAGCTCTTTGTTTTCTAAACTAGAATGTAGAAAACCTAAAATCCCTTTAATAAAACAAGGTAAACAAGTTTAACGCCATCCTTTTGTGGAAACACTTAGACATATTAGGAATCTCTTGATGGGATAAAGGTCACCTAACCGTCATGAGTGAACTAATATGAATAAGGTACACTTCACATACATGTGGGATAAAGGTCACCTAACCACTTGTATGTTAAGTCTACATGTCTACACAAGTAGGACAACTTGATTTGGGAATCATGAACTTAGGGTCACCGAAGCATGAGGAACAAATAGGCGTTGATGGGATTAATATGCCATGCAAAAGGATTGCATGATCCCATAAATTAGAAGTTGCAAAAGGATTGCAATTGTCATTATGACTACCTAGCAAAATCAAATAACGGGATAAAGGTCACCTAACCGAAATTTGATTTACCGTTGGATTCTAATATTTAATAAAACAAATTAAAAGGGTATTGTTTATTAAATTTGAAATCAATACTTAAATGAACTTTGTTGAATTTTGTAGATGGCCGCTAACAACAACAACAACATGAACAACGCACCACTTAACTTTAACAACCTATCGTTACGGTCTCTCCTCGAGAAAGACAAACTCAACCATACAAATTTTATGGATTGGTTCCGCAATCTTCGGATTGTCCTCAAACAAGAGGATAAAATGTATGTGCTTGAGGACCCCATTCCCGATCAACCGGATGAGAATGATGTGGAGGCAATAGCCGCTTACGATAAGTATTGCCACGACTCCCTTCAAGTCTCATGCTTAATGCTTGGGACTATGATACCCGAACTCCAAAAGGATTTCGAGCATCATAGCGCATACGACATGATAACACAATTGAAGGAGATGTTTCTCCAACAAGCACGTGTTGAGCGTTTCGAAACGGTTCGGGCGCTTCATGCTTGTCGTATGGACGATACCCAATCGGTTTCATCTTATGTACTTAAGATGAAAAGCCTTATCGATCGTGCTAACCGTCTTAACCTTAACATATCTAATGAGTTAGCCACCGATCTTATCCTTAACTCCCTATCAAAGAGGTTTGATCAATTTGTAATTAATTACAACATGAATGGGATGGATAAGAGTATAGGTGAGCTTCATGGTATGCTTAGGACGGCAGAAACTAGCATGGGTAAAAGGACTTTACCCGTGTTAGCAATCGATCAAGGTGGGTCTAAAGGTAACACCTCTAAGCCAAAGGTGGCTAAGAGAAAAGGACCCGCCCATCAAGGCAAAGGGAAGGGGAAGATGGTTACCCCAACCATCAACAAGGCAAAGAAGCAAAAGGTAGCCGAGAAGGCAAACCCCAAGGAAGACCCATGTTTCGGTTGCGGTGAGATGGGTCATTGGAAACGAAACTGTCCGGTCTATCTTAAAGAGTTGAAGGACAAGAGGGATGCAGGGCAAACCTCAGGTAATATATACATGGTATATGTAGAGCTTAGTATTACTTCTTCTAATACATGGGTATTAGACACGGGATGTGGAACTCATATTTGCAATACTTTGCAGGGGTTCAAAAGAAGTGATCATAAAGCGGGAACATCAAGTCTCTATATGGGCAATGGTGCAAAGGTGCATGTTAAAGCTCAAGGAGAATTTGTTTTGAAGCTTCCAAGTGGATTGGAGCTTATTTTAGAAAATGTTTTGTATGCACCCGATTTATGTCGAAACATTATTTCTATTTCTCGCTTAAGACAATGTGGTTTCAATGTTAATTTTATTGATGATGATATCCATTTTTCTAAAGATAATGTATTCTATTTCAAGGCTTCGCCTTCAAATGGAATTTATGAATTGGTTCATGATGACGCATCATCGAGCTCTATATACCATACTAGCACCAAGAAACTCAAAAGGGATTTGAGTGATTCCTATTTATGGCATTGTCGCCTTGGTCATATAAACAAGAACCGAATGCATACACTTCAAAAGAATGGACTTTTGAAATCAAATGAAATGGATTCGTTTGATGTATGTGAATCTTGTTTACAAGGCAAGATGACTAAAGCACCTTTCAAAGGGACTTATGAAAGGGCTAAAGATTTATTGGGATTAATACATTCGGATGTATGTGGACCCTTTAAACCCATGACTAGGAATGGTGAAAGATACTTTGTTACTTTCATTGATGACTTTAGTCGTTTCGGATATGTCTACTTACTAAGACACAAGGACGAAACGTTTGAAGCATTCAAAGAATATCAAAACGAAGTACAAAATCAACTCAATAGGACAATCAAGGTACTTCGTACCGATAGAGGAGGTGAATACCTAAGCGATGCCTTCCAAGATCATCTTAGGAGTTGTGGGATCATCTCACAACTTACTCCACCCGGAACACCCCAACTTAATGGAGTTTCCGAAAGGAGGAACCGAACCCTAATGGATATGGTTCGATCTATGATGGCTAGAAGCTCGTTACCTCTATCATTTTGGGGTTATTGTCTAAGCTCCGCGGCTCGTATTTTAAATATGGCCCCAACCAAGAAAGTGGAACGAACTCCTCATGAGATGTGGTTTGGAAAACCTCCTTCTCTTTCATACTTGAAAGTATGGGGATGTGAAGCTTATCCTAAGCGTTATGTAGCAAATAAGCTACATGCTCGATCCACAAAGTGTATCTTCATAGGATATCCCAAAGATGACATGGGATATTACTTCTATGATCCATCCGAGCAAACGGTATTTGTTGCTCGGAAAGCGGAATTCCTTGAAACCAAGTTCCTTATGGAAGGTGATGGTGAAAGGAAAATAGATCTTGTAGAGGTACAAGATCAAGCCAATGATACACAATTGGTTGACACTAGCACTCAACATGAGGATGTTGAAAATGATCAAGTGGATGATCAAGGTACACAAGACATTCGAAGATCTAGTAGGATTAGTAATCCTCCTGAGAGATATGGTTTTCTCGTGGATGGTTGCTATACGGTTGATTTGGATGAACCGGTAAACTACGAAGATGCTTTATCAAGGATTGATAAAGATAAATGGCAAGAAGCCATGAACGCCGAGATGCAATCCATGTATGATAACCAAGTTTGGGAACTTGTTGAGCAACCTCCTAGCTCTAAGCTAGTTGATTGCAAGTGGATTTTCAAGAAGAAAACCGACATACATGGAAACTTGGATACATACAAAGCTAGACTTGTAGCAAAAGGTTTCACTCAAACTCAAGGGGTTGACTATGATGAAACCTTCTCGCCTGTGGCAATGCTAAAGTCTATTAGGATATTGTTTGCCATCGCTGCTCATTATGATTACGAAATTTGGCAAATGGATGTCAAAACCGCTTTCCTAAATGGATATCTTGAGGAAGATGTCTATATGGTACAGCCCGAAGGTTTTGTCGATCCGAAAAATCCTAAAAAGGTATGCAAGTTAAAGAAATCAATCTACGGATTGAAGCAAGCATCGAGAATGTGGAATCATCGTTTTAATGAAGAGGCAAAGAAATTTGGCTTCATTAAAAATGGTGATGAAGCTTGTGTATATAAGAAGGCTAGTGGGAGCTCCATGATGTTCCTTGTGCTATATGTGGATGATATATTATTATTTGGGAATGATATAACCACAATGCAAGAGGTCAAAACTTGGTTAAAAGGTTGCTTCTCCATTAAGGATCTTGGAGAAGCACAATACATATTGGGGATTGGAATCTATAGAAATAGATCCAAGAGATTGATAGGTTTAAGTCAAAGTACATACATTGATAAAGTCTTGAAAAGGTTCAAGATGGAAAACTCTAAGAAAGGTTTGGTACCTATTCAAAAGGGAACTGTTCTCAGTTCATCTCAGTGTCCTACCACGAAAGATGAACAAGAGAAAATGAAGAAAGTCCCATACGCATCTGCTATTGGGTCTATCATGTATGCAATGATATGTACTAGACCGGATGTGTCATGCGCTCTTAGCTTGACAAGTAGATACCAGAATAACCCAGGAAATAGTCATTGGACTGCGGTTAAATGTATATTGAAATACCTTAGAAGGACTAAGGATATGTTTCTAATATATGGGTCTGGTGAGGAGGAACTCGTTGTAAAAGGTTACGTGGACGCGAGTTTCCAAACTGATCGAGATGACTCCCGATCACAATCCGGTTATGTATTCATGTTAAATGGTGGTGCGGTCTCTTGGAAGAGTGCGAAACAGGAAGTTGTTGCGTTATCCACTACAGAGTCAGAGTACATTGCCGCCTCATTGGCAGCTCAGGAGGCTGCATGGATGAAGAAATTCATCGACGACTTAGGAGTGGTCCCTTCCATTCAGGACCCTCTTGAGATCTTTTGTGACAACGAGGGTGCGATTGCTCAAATCAAGGAACCTCGTGCTCATCAAAAGACTCGTCACATTGAGCGGAGATTCAACTACATTAGGGATGAGGTTGAAAAAGGAAAGATATGTATTCACAAAGTTCACACAGATCAAAATGTTGCGGATCCACTCACGAAGCTCTTACATGGGCCAAAACATGAGGGACATGTTTGTGCATTAGGGCTTCGATATTCTAGTGATTGGAATTGATCTACTTTATGTATTGTAACGGAACGAATTAATTCAAACTCATTAATATAATTATGGTATTAATTCAATTATGAGTCATGTTCCAATTTAGCATATTTTATCCATGAATAAATTATTATTCTAAATTCCGTAGTTGATCACATTTGTGGGAACAAGTGTGAGGTCTAGACTATTATGAACTTGGATTGGTTAACATTCAAATGATGAATGTGGGGCAAGGTTGCAACCAAGGTTCATAGATATTTGTGGGATACAAATATTGGAAGACCCGCTCTCAAGATTACTATATGGAACCTTTGTGGTTGATCACATGTAATCTTGAGTAAAGGAGAATATCATTATATCCTCTGACCTGAGACACATATTGGGTTCAGATATTCACCGAATATTGTACCTTGATTCTTTCCTTCGCTATTCTGAAACATGGTAGTACTTAAGGGAGGCTTCAGGCATGGTATGAAGTGTAATGTCTAGGACGTATGTAGTCAAGATGGAATTTGTCCCTCTTATTCGTTGAGAGTCAGATGTCTAAGGCCTGACAAAGTTAAATCTATAAGAGAGTGATCATTCTATGTCTCTTGGATTTAACATGACATCTAGGACAAAAGGATATATTGAAAAATTCACCTAAATCATATTCGAGATGGGAACTCGAAAGGGATGATGTTATTGAATGGCACCAAGTCATAACATGTTGGGGGTGATGGACGGTCGTTAGGTGGTATCTATCACTTACATTAATTCCTTATGTTTCTCGTGCAAGTGGGAGATTGAAGGATTTTCTTATGCCCGAGAGACATAATAAATTAATGTGGCTTACATGTTATGATCCAAGTCGGGTCATACCCAATAACAAGCTTATCAATACTTTTAGTATTTATTTTATTAAATGGAACTTTAATAAATAAATACTTGGCACCTATACTTTAGAAATTGGTTTTCTAAAGTTAAAATGCAAGATATAATTATTTGGATGATTATAAGTACAAGTTTAATCATTAAACTTATATGTGTGTGTTATAATTTTATAAAGTGGCTTATAAAATTATGTATATATATATATATATAATATACATGTACAAATCATATTTATTTATCTTTATAAATGGTTTGTAAAGATAAAAATGTGTACATGTTTTAACATATATATATATATATTTGCAAGTATCATGAGATTTTATTTAACAAGTTTAAAAAAAATAAAAGATATAAAATGGGGAGGCATGGGGGCAGTTTTGTGGTCTCCTAGGCACCTCCCCATTTTGTTTTAATAACTAGCAATTACTTCTATACTTGCATGCTTGAATTCTCCAAGACACACACTTACTCTTGCATTTTCAAATTAGCAAAAAGCTCTCCTTTTCCTCCCCATTTTGGCCGAAAGTTTTGAGCAAGGAAGAGGGTTCTTCCATTGATTTTGCTTGTGTTTTAGGTGTCTTGCAAATCCTAACCAAAGGTGGTGTTGATTACATAGCTTGTGGGTATCATTCTCTTGAGGTTTCAAGTTAGAGACTAGCCTTTCTTCATCATCATCTTCATTTTGTTCTACACCTCCATTTGGAGAAGGTATAAACTCCTACTAGCTTATACTTACATTTTAGCATATATTTCAAGACTAGATCTTTAATGGATTTCATGCTTTAAAAGGTTAAACTTTACATGCATGAACTTGAAATTGCTTCCGCTTTATATATACATATACACACGAATTTATATGTAACAAAATGGGTTTTGTAACTTTGTTTATGTATTGAAATCCATCAGGTTTTAAAAAGCTTTACGTAGATTATCAAATAATGATAATCTAAAATATTCTGTTTACACACGACCATTACATAATGGTTTACAATACAAATATGTTACAACTAAATAAGTTTCTTGAATGCAGTTTTTACACAATATCATACAAGCATGGACTCCAAATCTCGTCCTTATTTAAGTATGCGACAGCGGAAGCTCTTAATAATCACCTGAGAATAAACATGCTTAAAACGTCAACAAAAATGTTGGTGAGTTATAGGTTTAACCTATATATATCAAATCATAATAATAGACCACAAGATTTCATATTTCAATACACATCCCATACATAGAGAAAAAAAGCATTCATATGGTGAACACCTGGTAACCGACATTAACAAGATGCATATATAAGAATATCCCCATCATTCCGGGACACCCTTCGGATATGATAAAAATTTCGAAGTACTAAAGCATCCGGTACTTTGGATGGGGTTTGTTAGGCCCAATAGATCTATCTTTAGGATTCGCGTCAATTAGGGTGTCTGTACCCTAATTCTTAGATTACCATACTTTATAAAAGGGGCATATTCGATTTCGTTAATTCAACCATAGAATGTAGTTTCACGTACTTGTGTCTATTTTGTAAATCATTTATAAAACCTGCATGTATTCTCATCCCAAAAATATATACATATATATCAAAGTATGTTCAAAATATATTTACAACACTTTTAATATATTTTGATGTTTTAAGTTTATTTAGTCAGCTGTCCTCGTTAGTAACCTACAACTAGTTGTCCACAGTTAGATGTACAGAAATAAATCGATAAATATTATCTTGAATCAATCCACGACCCAGTGTATACGTATCTCAGTATTGATCACAACTCAAACTATATATATTTTGGAATCAACCTCAACCCTGTATAGCTAACTCCAACATTCACATATAGAGTGTCTATGGTTGTTCCGAAATATATATAGATGTGTCGACATGATAGGTCGAAACATTGTATACGTGTCTATGGTATCTCAAGATTACACAATATACAATACAAGTTGATTAAGTTATGGTTGGAATAGATTTGTTACCAATTTTCACGTAGCTAAAATGAGAAAAATTATCCAATCTTGTTTTACCCATAACTTCTTCATTTTAAATCCGTTTTGAGTGAATCAAATTGCTATGGTTTTATATTGAACTCTATTTTATGAATCTAAACAGAAAAAGTATAGGTTTATAGTCGGAAAAATAAGTTACAAGTCGTTTTTGTAAAGGTAGTCATTTCAGTCGAAAGAACGACGTCTAGATGACCATTTTAGAAAACATACTTCCACTTTGAGTTTAACCATAATTTTCGGATATAGTTTCATGTTCATAATAAAAATCATTTTCTCAGAATAACAACTTTTAAATCAAAGTTTATCATAGTTTTTAATTAACTAACCCAAAACAGCCCGCGGTGTTACTACGACGGCGTAAATCCGGTTTAACGGTGTTTTTCGTGTTTCCAGGTTTTAAATCATTAAGTTAGCATATCATATAGATATAGAACATGTGTTTAGTTGATTTTAAAAGTCAAGTTAGAAGGATTAACTTTTGTTTGCGAACAAGTTTAGAATTAACTAAACTATGTTCTAGTGATTACAAGTTTAAACCTTCGAATAAGATAGCTTTATATGTATGAATTGAATGATGTTATGAACATCATTACTACCTTAAGTTCCTTGGATAAACCTACTGGAAAAGAGAAAAATGGATCTAGCTTCAACGGATCCTTGGATGGCTCGAAGTTCTTGAAGCAGAATCATGACACGAAAACAAGTTCAAGTAAGATCATCACTTGAAATAAGATTGTTATAGTTATAGAAATTGAACCAAAGTTTGAATATGATTATTACCTTGTATTAGAATGATAACCTACTGTAAGAAACAAAGATTTATTGAGGTTGGATGATCACCTTACAAGATTGGAAGTGAGCTAGCAAACTTGAAAGTATTCTTGATTTTATGTAACTAGAACTTGTAGAATACATGAAGAACACTTAGAACTTGAAGATAGTGAAGATTTTCGTATGCCCGAGAGACATATTTAATTAATGTGGCTAATATGTTATGATCCAAGTCGGGTCATACCCAATAACAAGCTTACCGACACCTTAATCGTATTTGATCTTAATGAATGGATCATTAAATCAATACGCGACATTTGGATTTTTGAAAATCGGTTTTCTAAAATATTATTACTTGAGATAAATTATTTGGATAATTTGTAAATTAAGGACTTAATTGTTTATAAGGATAAACAATACATTGTGTTATATTTTATAAAAGGTTTATAAACTAAATATGTATGTAACTTAACAAGTCATGTTTTTTTTTATATACAAGTTTTATAAAAATAAAAGGGTTATTTTATATAAAACCCATGTGAAGTGGAATGCAGATTTTGGGACTCCAAGACAAGCATCCCATGCTTGTTTTGTTACTTTTAACATAACACAAGTATTAAGGTACATGGGTATCAAGTCCTTGACTCAAGAGAGAATACATAATACATCCATACATGCAAAAACACTCTCTTTTTCAAACTTGCTGCATTCTGGCCGAATTTTGGAGCTAGAATAGAGAGTCCTTGAGCTTGTTTGGAAGCTTATCTTCAAGTGTCAATAAATCCTAACCATAGTATTAGGTGTTGGGTAAAAGTTTGGGGTATTATCTCTTGAGGTTTCATAGTTTTGAGGCTCCATTCACCATCATCTTTCTAGTTGCTGCTGATCAGAATTTTGGGTGCAAATAAAAGGGTTTTAAGCTTGGTTAATTAGCTAGTTAAGTGTCTAAATCTTAACTAACTTAAAGGGTGGTGTTGGTTCATCAAAGGATTAGGGTATTGCACACTTGAGGGTTCATTTTAAAGCTCCATTCTTCAACATCTTCATCATCACTTACAAGCTTGGAGTAGGTATAAACTCTTTACTTGCTTATAGTTTGTAAGCATACTTCATAACTTGATCCTAATTGGGATTTAACTTTAATTGGTTAAAGATTAACAAGTTTAAATGGTAATAACAACATGCTTCCGCTTTAATTTGATTCTTAAAAGGTTTTATGTATCATGAAACTTGTTAAATCCCAACAATGGTATCTAGAGCCGAAGTTGTTGAAATATGCTTCGAGATGTTTTTTTAAACCCGCTAGAATTTTGCATTTTATGAACATGCATGATAGTAGAATGCAAAAAATTTCGGTTTTGGGTGGGTGTATGTTTTGGCCGAATTTGGGAGACCCAAAAGTGCGTTTGGGTTCTTCCATTTTGGTCATATTTTGGTTGTATGTAAATGTTCACAATCTAAGCCATGACCTTGTGTTTGGTTGCATGCTTATTTGGTTGATTAATTATTCATTTGGTATGTAATATTAATTATTCTTTTGGCATGTAATTTATTCATTCATTTGTTATGTAATTTATTTTATATTTGGTATGTAAAATAAATTAGGTTGTATTTCATTTTCTAGAGAAAAATGTATTAGGATATATTTTTTGTAAAGAGAATGAAGATGCACAAGATGGAGCAAAGGAAGAACACATGCATTTGGATGCAAGATTAAGTGGGAGATTTGAAATCTCCTACTTTATGTTATAACCCTTACCGGTGGTATTTGTTTTCGGCTAAACAAATGTCTACCAAATTGGCTTGATTGTGAACATATTTGTTTTGCATGCATGGTTGTTTTTTGTATGATTGTGAATTGCATGTTTGTGTGCTACAAGTTAATCATACAAGTAAAACAACAAGCAAAATGGCAATTTAATTGGTTAAATTAAACATTATTAACAACATGCAAAATGACAATTTAAATGGTTAAATTGAAATGGCAAAAGGATATTAATAAACGGTTAATAAGAATACATAATAAATGGCTATTAAAACACATATAAAATGGTTTATATCAAATCATGTAATTGGCTTAATTACAAGACATGAAAATGGATTTTCATACAAACCATACACTAAATGCATGTTGGTGTATGGTGTAAAAGTTTTCTCAAACTAGAATTAATGAAAACTTAAAATCCTTATTAACAAGGCAAACAAGTTAAACGCCATCCTTTTGTGTGACACTTAAAAATATTAGGGAACTCATAATGGGATAAAGGTCACCTAACCGTTATGAGCAAACTAATATGATTAAGGTAAATTTGGCACACTTGTGGGATAAAGGTCACCTAATCACTTGTATGTTAGATTTACACGTTTACATAAGTAGGATGACTTGATTTGGGAATCATGAACTTAGGGTCACCGAAGCATGAGGAACAAATAGGCGTTGATGGGATAAATATGCCATGCAAAAGGATTGCATGATTCCATAACTTAGAAGTTGCAAAAGGATTGCAATTGTCATACAATGACTACCTAGCTAAATCAAATGACGGATAAAGGTCACCTAACCGAAATTTGGTTTACCGTTGGTTTCTAAAATTTAATAAATATCAATTGGATTTAAAGGGTATTGATTGTTAAATTAAAATTGATACTTAAACAACTTTGTTAAATTTTGTAGATGGCCGCCAATAACAACAACATTCCAAACGCACCAATCAACTTTAACAACCTATCGTTGAGGTCAATCCTCGAAAAATAAAAACTTAACCATACGAACTTCATGGATTGGTTCCGCAATCTAAGAATTGTCCTCAAACTTGAGGATAGGGCGTATGTGTTGGAAGACCCCATTCCCGATCAACCGGACGAGGATGATACGGAAGGCATGGCCTATTGGGAGAAATATTGCACCGATTCGTTGCAAGTTTCTTGCCTCATGCTTGGGACTATGATACCCAAACTCCAAAAGGACTTCGAGCATCATAGTGCATATGACATGATCACACAGTTGAAGGAGATGTTCCTTCAACAAGCTCGTGTCAAGCGCTTTGAAACGGTCCGAGCGCTTCATGCATGTCGGATGGATGACTCCCAATCCGTTTCATCTTATGTCCTTAAGATGAAATGCCTTATTGATCGAGCAAACCGTCTAAATTGCAACGTGTCTAATGAATTAGCCACGGACCTTATTCTCAACTCATTGTCAAAAAGGTTTGACACGTTTGTAATGAATTACAACATGAATGGTTGGGATAAAAGCATTGGCGAATTACATGCCATGCTTAAGACGGCCGAAGCGAGCATGGGTAAAAGGGCTTCACCCATGTATATGATCAATGAAGGCGGGTCCAAAAACAATAACACTTCTAAGCCGAAGGCGACTAAGAGGAAAGGACCCACCTACCAAGGCAAGGGCAAGGGAAAGGGGAAGATGGTTACCCCAACCAATAACAACAAGAAGCAAAAGGTTGCCAGAAAGGCTAACCCCAAGGAAGATCCGTGCTTTGGTTGCGGTGAAATGGGTCACTGGAAACGCAATTGCCCGGTCTACCTAAAAGAGTTGAAAGAAAAGAGGATTGCAGGGCAAACCTCAGGTAATGTATATATGGTATACATTGAGCTTAGTATTACTTCTTCTAATACATGGGTATTAGACACAGGATGTGGAACTCATATTTGCAATTCTTTGCAGGGGTTCAAAAGAAGTGATCAAGAAGCGGGAACAACAAGTCTCTTCATGGGAAATGGAGCAAGGGTGCAAGTGAAAGCTCAAGGAGACTTTGTTTTGAAGCTACCAAGTGGTTTGGAGCTTATTTTGAAAAATGTTTTGTATGCACCCAATTTATCTCAAAACATTATTTCTGTATCCCGTTTGAAACAATATGGTTTTAATATTAATTTCATTAATGATGATATCCATGTTTCTTTAGATAATGTGTTCTATTTTAAGGCTTCACCTTCGAATGGTATTTATGAATTGGTTCATGATGACACATCATACAATAGCTCAATGTTTCATGCAAACACCAAGAAACTCAAAAGGGATTTGAGTGATTCCTACTTATGGCATTGTCGCCTTGGTCACATAAATAAGAATCGAATGCATACACTTCAAAAGAATGGCCTTTTGAAATCAAATGAACTAGACTCGTTTGATGTATGTGAATCTTGTTTACAAGGCAAAATGACTAAAGCACCTTTCAAAGGGACCTATGAAAGGGCTAAGGACTTATTGGGATTAATACATTCGGATGTATTGGACCCTTTAAGCCCATAACTAGGAACGGTGAAATATACTTCGTTACTTTCATTGATGACTTCAGTCGTTTCGGATATTTCTACTTATTAAGAAACAAGGACGAAACTTTTGAAGCATTCAAGGAATATCAAAACGAAGTACAAAATCAACTCAATAAGACAATCAAGGTACTTCGTACCGATAGTGATGGAATTCAACATTTCAACAAGTTCTTAATGTTAACTTATTCATGAAACCAATTCATTAAGAGTTACAACAAGCGGAAGCAAAATATTAAGAAAGCATGTTAATATGTTAAACCACTTTAGATGAATTCCATATAGTTATCAAGTCATGAAATAATGCTTACATATAACAAAGAAGGAAGAAGATTATACCTCCTCTATGATGAGTTATGAGCTGAATTTGGACAGCAAAATGATGATGAAAATGATGGAAGAAAGCTACCAACTTGAACCCTCAAGTGTGCAATACCCTAATCCTTTGATGCACCAACACCACCCTTTAAGTTAGTTAAGATTTAGACACTTAACTAGCTAATTAAGCAAGCTTAAAACCCTTTTATTTGCACCCAAAATTCTGATCAGCAGCAACTAGAAAGAAGATGATGAATGGAGCCTCAAAACTATGAAACCTCAAGTGTTTATACCTCAAACTTATAACCAACACTTATTGCTATGGTTAGGATTTAATAACACTTGAATTTCTCACTTGCAAAACCACTTGAACCCCTTTTTGTTCAGCTCAAAATTCGGCCAGAATCATACAGCAGAAAGTTTGAAAGAGTTTTCTAACTTGTAAGTGCAAAATAAGAGTCAAAACTTGGTTTTTAAGTGTTAAGCATGCACTTGGGAATATTTGTATCAAAAGTAACAAGAATAAACTAGCATGGGACTTGTCTTGGAGTCCCAAAACCTGCCCATCCATGCCATTATTTTATAACAAGAATGTTTATAAAAAACTTGATGTTTTATATATAAAACTTGTTATAAAATATATGCATTGTTTAGTTACTTATATACTTTATAAACTTTTTATAAAATATAACACAATATAATTATTTAAACCTATAAACAATTATATATAATTATCCAAATAATTTATCTCAAGTGATAATATTTTAGAAAACCGATTTTCTAAAATTCAAGTGTCGCGTATTTACTTAACGATCCAATCGCTAAGATTAAATACATTTAAAGTGTTGGTAAGCTTGTTATTGGGTATGACCCGACTTGGATCATAATATATTAGCCACATTAATTAAATATGTCTCTCGGGCATACGAAAATCCTTCAATCTCCCACTTGCACGAGAAACATAAGAAATTAATGCAAGTGATGGATACCACCTAACGACCGTCCATCACCCCCAATATGTTATGACTTTGTGCCATTCAATAACATCATCCCTTTCGAGTTTCCCATCTCGAATATGAATAAATGAATCTTTCATTATTTCCTTTCGTCCTAGATGTCATGCTAAATCCAAGAGACACAGAGTGATCACTCTCTTCTAGATTTAACTTTATCAGGCCTTAGACATCTGACTCTCAACGAATAAGAGGGACAAATTCCATCTTGATCACATACGTCCTAGATATATATACTTTGCATTACACCTGAGCTCTTCCTTATGAACTACCATATTTCAGAATAGCGAAGGAAAGAATCAAGGCACAATACTTGGTAAATATCTGAACCCAATATGTATCTCAGGTCAGAGGATACAATGATATTCACCTTTACTCAAGATTACATGTGATCAACCACAAAGGCTCCATTTAGTAAATCTTGAGGGCGGGTCTTCCAATATTTGTATCCCACAAATATCTATGAACCTTGGTTGCAACCTTGCCCCACATTCATCCCGTGAATGTATACCAGTCCAAGTTCATAATAGTCTAAACCTCACACTTGCTCCCACAAATGTGATCAACTACGGAATTTAGAATAATAGCTTATTCATGGATAAAATATGCAAAATAGGAACCTGACTCAAGATTAATAAATTAACACCATAATTATATTAATGAGTTTGAACAATTTCGTTCCGTTACAATACTTAAAACAGATCATGACCAATCACTAGAATATCGAAGCCCTAAAGCACAAACATGTCCTGCATGTTTTGATCCATGTAAGAGCTTCGTGAGTGGATCCGCTATGTTAAGATCTGTGTGAACTTTGCGAATACATATCTTTCCCTTTTCAACTTCATCCCTTATGTAGTTGAATCTCCGCTCAATGTGATGGGTCTTTTGGTGAGCACGAGGTTCTTTGATTTGAGCAATCGCACCCTCGTTATCGCAAAAGATCTCAAGAGGGTCCTGAATGGAAGGGACTACTCCTAAGTCGTCGATGAATTTCTTCATCCATGCAGCTTCCTGAGCTGCCAATGATGCGGCGATGTACTCCGACTCTGTAGTGGATAAAGCAACAACATCCTGTTTTGAACTCTTCCAAGAGACCGCACCTCCATTTAACGTGAAGACATAACCGGATTGTGATCGAGAATCATCTCGATCAGTTTGGAAACTTGCATCTACATAACCTTTTACAGCGAGTTCCTCCTCACCAGACCCGTATATAAGAAACATATCCTTAGTCCTCCTAAGGTATTTCAATATACTTTTGACAGCAATCCAATGACTGTTTCCTGGGTTATTCTGGTATCTACTTGTCAGGCTAAGAGCGCATGACACATCCGGTCTAGTGCATATCATTGCATACATGATTGACCCAATAGCAGACGCATATGGGACTTTCTTCATTCTCTCCTGTTCATCTTTCGTGGTGGGGCACTGAGATGAACTGAGAAGTGTTCCCTTTTGAATAGGTACCAAACCTTTCTTAGAGTTCTCCATCTTGAACCTTTTCAAGATCTTTTCAATGTATGCACTTTGATTCAAACCTATCAGCTTCTTGGATCTATCCCTGTAGATCCCAATCCCCAAAACGTATTGTGCTTCTCCAAGATCCTTAATGGAGAAGCATTTACTTAACCAAGTTTTAACTCCTTGCATTGCCGGAACATCATTTCCAAATAGTAATATATTATCCACATATAATACAAGGAACATGATAGTGCTCCCACTAGCTTTCTTGTATACACAAGCTTCATCACCATTTTTAATGAAGCCAAATTTCTTGGCCTCCTCATTAAAACGATGATTCCACATTCTAGATGCTTGTTTCAATCCGTAGATTGACTTCTTTAACTTGCATACCTTCTTAGGATATTTCGGATCAACAAAACCTTCAGGCTGAACCATGTAGACATCTTCCTCAAGATGTCCGTTTAGGAAAGCGGTCTTGACATCCATTTGCCATATTTCATAATCATAATGAGCAGCAATGGCAAGTAATATCCTAATAGACTTTAACATTGCCACAGGCGAAAAAGTTTCATCATAGTCAACCCCTTGAGTTTGAGTGAAACCTTTTGCTACAAGTCTAGCTTTATATGTATCCATGTTTCCATGTATGTCGGTTTTCATCTTGAAAAGCCATTTACAATCAACTAGCCTTGAGCCAGTAGGTTGTTCAACAAGTTCCCAAACTTGGTTGTCATACATGGATTGCATCTCAGCATTCATGGCTTCCTGCCATTTATCCTTATCAATCCTTGATAAAGCATCTTGGTAGTTTGTTGGTTCATCCAAATCAACCACATAGCAACCATCCATGAGAAACCCATATCTCTCAGGAGGATTACTAATCCTACCAGATATGCGAACGTCTTGTGTATTTTGATCATCCATTTGATCACTCTCAACATTTTCATGTTGAGTGCTAGTGTCAACCAATTGTGTATCATCTACTTGATCTTGAACCTCTTCAAGATCTATCTTCCTTTCACTATTTCCTTCCATTAGGAAATTAGTTTCAAGGAATTCAGCCTTTCGAGCAACAAATACATTTTGCTCGGATGGATCATAGAAATAATATCCCATATCATCCTTGGGATATCCTATGAAGATACACTTCGTGGATCGAGCATTCAACTTATTAGGGACGTAACGCTTAGGATAAGCTTCACAACCCCATACCTTTAAGTATGATAGAGATGGAGGTTTTCCAAACCACATCTCATGAGGAGTTCGTTCCACTTTCTTGGTTGGGGCCATATTTAAAATACGAGCCGCGGAGCATAGGCAATAATGAAATGTCCCGTTCTTATTGATTAAAAACGTTCCATATTAATTGATTTCGTTGCGAGGTTTTGACCTCTATATGAGACGTTTTTCAAAGACTGCATTCATTTTTAAACAAACCATAACCTTTATTTCATCAATAAAGGTTTAAAAAGCTTTACGTAGATCATCAAATAATGATAATCTAAAATATCCTGTTTACACACGACCATTACATAATGGTTTACAATACAAATATGTTACAACAAAATAAGTTTCTTGAATGCAGTTTTTACACAATATCATACAAGCATGGACTCCAAATCTTGTCCTTATTTAAGTATGCGACAGCGGAAGCTCTTAATAATCACCTGAGAATAAACATGCTTGAAACGTCAACAAAAATGTTGGTGAGTTATAGGTTTAACCTATATATATCAAATCGTAACAATAGACCACAAGATTTCATATTTCAATACACATCCCATACATAGAGATAAAAATCATTCATATGGTGAACACCTGGTAACCGACAATAACAAGATGCATATATAAGAATATCCCCATCATTCCGGGACACCCTTCGGATATGATATAAATTTCGAAGTACTAAAGCATCCGGTACTTTGGATGGGGTTTGTTAGGCCCAATAGATCTATCTTTAGGATTCGCGTCAATTAGGGTGTCTGTTCCCTAATTCTTAGATTACCAGACTTAATAAAAAGGGGCATATTCGATTTCGATAATTCAACCATAGAATGTAGTTTCACGTACTTGTGTCTATTTTGTAAATCATTTATAAAACCTGCATGTATTCTCATCCCAAAAATATTAGATTTTAAAAGTGGGACTATAACTCACTTTCACAGATTTTTACTTCGTCGGGAAGTAAGACTTGGCCACTGGTTGATTCACGAACCTATAACAATATATACATATATATCAAAGTATGTTCAAAATATATTTACAACACTTTTAATATATTTTGATGTTTTAAGTTTATTAAGTCAGCTGTCCTCGTTAGTAACCTACAACTAGTTGTCCACAGTTAGATGTACAGAAATAAATCGATAAATATTATCTTGAATCAATCCACGACCCAGTGTATACGTATCTCAGTATTGATCACAACTCAAACTATATATATTTTGGAATCAACCTCAACCCTGTATAGCTAACTCCAACATTCACATATAGAGTGTCTATGGTTGTTCCGAAATATATATAGATGTGTCGACATGATAGGTCGAAACATTGTATACGTGTCTATGGTATCTCAAGATTACATAATATATAATACAAGTTGATTAAGTTATGGTTGGAATAGATTTGTTACCAATTTTCACGTAGCTAAAATGAGGAAAATTATCCAATCTTGTTTTACCCATAACTTCTTCATTTTAAATCCGTTTTGAGTGAATCAAATTGCTATGGTTTCATATTGAACTCTATTTTATGAATCTAAACAAAAAAAGTATAGGTTTCTAGTCGAAAAAATAAGTTACAAGTCGTTTTTGTAAAGGTAGTCATTTCAGTCGAAAGAACGACGTCTAGATGACCATTTTAGAAAACATACTTCCACTTTGAGTTTAACCATAATTTTTGGATATAGTTTCATGTTCATAATAAAAATCATTTTCTCAGAATAACAACTTTTAAATCAAAGTTTATCATAGTTTTTAATTAACTAACCCAAAACAGCCCGCGGTGTTACTACGACGGCGTAAATCCGGTTTTACGGTGTTTTTCGTGTTTCCAGGTTTTAAATCATTAAGTTAGCATATCATATAGATATAGAACATGTGTTTAGTTGATTTTAAAAGTCAAGTTAGAAGGATTAACTTTTGTTTGCGAACAAGTTTAGAATTAACTAAACTATGTTCTAGTGATTACAAGTTTAAACCTTCGAATAAGATAGCTTTATATGTATGAATCGAATGATGTTATGAACATCATTACTACCTTAAGTTCCTTGGATGAACCTACTGGAAAAGAGAAAAATAGATCTAGCTTCAATGGATCCTTGGATGGCTCAAAGTTCTTGAAGCAAAATCATGACACGAAAACAAGTTCAAGTAAGATCATCACTTGAAATAAGATTGTTATAGTTATAGAAATTGAACCAAAGTTTGAATATGATTATTACCTTGTATTAGAATGATAACCTACTGTAAGAAACAAAGATTTCTTGAGGTTGGATGATCACCTTACAAGATTGGAAGTGAGCTAGCAAACTTGAAAGTATTCTTGATTTTATGAAACTAGAACTTTTGGAATTTATGAAGAACACTTAGAACTTGAAGATAGAACTTGAGAGAGTTCAATTAGATGAAGAAAATTGAAGAATGAAAGTGTTTGTAGGTGTTTTTGGTCGTTGGTGTATGGATTAGATATAAAGGATATGTAATTTTGTTTTCATGTAAATAAGTCATGAATGATTACTCATATTTTTGTAATCTTATGAGATATTTCATGCTAGTTGCCAAATGATGGTTCCCACATGTGTTAGGTGACTCACATGGGCTGCTAAGAGCTGATCATTGGAGTGTATATACCAATAGTACATACATCTAAAAGCTGTGTATTGTACGAGTACGAATACGGGTGCATACGAGTAGAATTGTTGATGAAACTGAACGAGAATGTAATTGTAAGCATTTTTGTTAAGTAGAAGTATTTTGATAAGTGTATTGAAGTCTTTCAAAAGTGTATAAATACATATTAAAACACTACATGTATATACATTTTAACTGAGTCGTTAAGTCATCGTTAGTCGTTACATGTAAGTGTTGTTTTGAAACCTTTAGGTTCACGATCTTGTTAAATGTTGTTAACCCAATGTTTATAATATCAAAAGAGATTTTAAATTATTATATTATCATGATATTATGATGTGCGAATATCTCTTAATATGATATATATACATTAAATGTCGTTACAACGATAAACGTTACATATATGTCTCGTTTCAAAATCATTAAGTTAGTAGTCTTGTTTTTACATATGTAGTTCATTGTTAATATAATTAATGATATGTTTACTTATCATAATATCATGTTAACTATATATATAACCATATATATGTCATCATATAGTTTTTTTACAAGTTTTAACGTTCGTGAATCACCGGTCAACTTGGGTGGTCAATTGTCTATATGAAACCTATTTCAATTAATCAAGTCTTAACAAGTTTGATTGCTTAACATGTTGGAAACATTTAATCATGTAAATATCAATCTCAATTAATATATATAAACATGGAAAAGTTCGGGTCACTACAGTACCTACCCGTTAAATAAATTTCGTCCCGAAATTTTAAGCTGTTGAAGGTGTTGACGAATCTTCTGGAAATAGATGCGGGTATTTCTTCTTCATCTGATCTTCACGCTCCCAGGTGAACTCGGGTCCTCTACGAGCATTCCATCGAACCTTAACAATTGGTATCTTGTTTTGCTTAAGTCTTTTAACCTCACGATCCATTATTTCGACGGGTTCTTCGATGAATTGGAGTTTTTCGTTGATTTGGATTTCATCTAACGGAATAGTGAGATCTTCTTTAGCAAAACATTTCTTCAAATTCGAGACGTGGAAAGTGTTATGTACAGCCGCGAGTTGTTGAGGTAACTCAAGTCGGTAAGCTACTGGTCCGACACGATCAATAATCTTGAATGGTCCAATATACCTTGGATTTAATTTCCCTCGTTTACCAAATCGAACAACGCCTTTCCAAGGTGAAACTTTAAGCATGACCATCTCTCCAATTTCAAATTCTATATCTTTTCTTTTAATGTCAGCGTAGCTCTTTTGTCGACTTTGGGCGGTTTTCAACCGTTGTTGAATTTGGATGATCTTCTCGGTAGTTTCTTGTATAATCTCCGGACCCGTAATCTGTCTATCCCCCACCTCACTCCAACAAATCGGAGACCTGCACTTTCTACCATAAAGTGCTTCAAACGGCGCCATCTCAATGCTTGAATGGTAGCTGTTGTTGTAGGAAAATTCTGCTAACGGTAGATGTCGATCCCAACTGTTTCCGAAATCAATAACACATGCTCGTAGCATGTCTTCAAGCGTTTGTATCGTCCTTTCGCTCTGCCCATCAGTTTGTGGATGATAGGCAGTACTCATGTCTAGACGAGTTCCTAATGCTTGCTGTAATGTCTGCCAGAATCTTGAAATAAATCTGCCATCCCTATCAGAGATAATAGAGATTGGTATTCCATGTCTGGAGACGACTTCCTTCAAATACAGTCGTGCTAACTTCTCCATCTTGTCATCTTCTCTTATTGGTAGGAAGTGTGCTGATTTGGTGAGACGATCAACTATTACCCAAATAGTATCAAAACCACTTGCAGTCCTTGGCAATTTAGTGATGAAATCCATGGTAATGTTTTCCCATTTCCATTCCGGGATTTCGGGTTGTTGAAGTAGACCTGATGGTTTCTGATGCTCAGCTTTGACCTTAGAACACGTCAAACATTCTCCTACGTATTTAGCAACATCGGCTTTCATACCCGGCCACCAAAAATGTTTCTTGAGATCCTTGTACATCTTCCCCGTTCCAGGATGTATTGAGTATCTGGTTTTATGAGCTTCTCTAAGTACCATTTCTCTCATATCTCCAAATTTTGGTACCCAAATCCTTTCAGCCCTATACCGGGTTCCGTCTTCCCGAATATTAAGATGCTTCTCCGATCCTTTGGGTATTTCATCCTTTAAATTTCCCTCTTTTAAAACTCCTTGTTGCGCCTCCTTTATTTGAGTAGTAATGTTATTATGAATCATTATATTCATAGATTTTACTCGAATGGGTTCTCTATCCTTCCTGCTCAAGGCATCGGCTACCACATTTGCCTTCCCCGGGTGGTAACGAATCTCAAAATCGTAATCATTCAATAATTCAATCCACCTACGCTGCCTCATATTCAGTTGTTTCTGATTAAATATGTGTTGAAGACTTTTGTGGTCGGTATATATAATACTTTTGACCCCATATAAGTAGTGCCTCCAAGTCTTTAATGCAAAAACAACCGCGCCTAATTCCAAATCATGCGTCGTATAATTTTGTTCGTGAATCTTCAATTGTCTAGACGCATAAGCAATCACCTTCGTTCGTTGCATTAATACACAACCGAGACCTTGCTTTGATGCGTCACAATAAATCACAAAATCATCATTCCCTTCAGGCAATGACAATATAGGTGCCGTAGTTAGCTTTTTCTTCAATAACTGAAACGCTTTCTCTTGTTCATCATTCCATTCATATTTCTTCCCTTTATGCGTTAATGCAGTCAAGGGTTTTGCTATTCTGGAAAAGTCTTGGATGAACCTTCTGTAGTAACCAGCTAGTCCTAAAAACTGGCGTATGTGTTTCGGAGTTTTCGGGGTTTCCCACTTTTCAACAGTTTCTATCTTTGCCGGATCCACCTTAATACCTTCTTTGTTCACTATGTGACCGAGGAATTGAACTTCTTCCAACCAAAATGCACACTTTGAAAACTTAGCGTACAATTCTTCCTTCCTCAATACTTCTAACACCTTTCTCAAATGTTCACCGTGTTCTTGGTCATTCTTTGAGTAAATAAGTATGTCATCAATGAAAACAATGACAAACTTGTCAAGGTATGGTCCACACACTCGGTTCATAAGGTCCATGAACACAGCTGGTGCATTAGTTAAACCAAACGGCATGACCATAAACTCGTAATGACCGTAACGTGTTCTGAAAGCAGTCTTTGGAATATCATCTTCTTTCACCCGCATTTGATGATACCCGGAACGTAAGTCAATCTTTGAATAAACAGACGAGCCTTGTAGTTGATCAAATAAGTCGTCGATTCTCGGTAGTGGGTAGCGGTTCTTGATGGTAAGTTTGTTCAACTCTCGGTAGTCGATACACAACCTGAATGTACCATCTTTCTTCTTGACAAACAAAACAGGAGCTCCCCACGGTGATGTGCTTGGTCGAATGAAACCACGCTCTAAAAGTTCTTGTAATTGGCTTTGCAGTTCTTTCATCTCGCTGGGTGCGAGTCTGTAAGGAGCACGAGCTATTGGTGCAGCTCCTGGTACAAGATCTATTTGAAATTCAACGGATCGATATGGGGGTAATCCCGGTAATTCTTTCGGAAATACATCGGGAAATTCTTTTGCAATGGGAACATCATTGATGCTCTTTTCTTCAGTTTGTACTTTCTCGACGTGTGCTAGAACAGCATAGCAACCTTTTCTTATTAGTTTTTGTGCCTTCAAATTACTAATAAGATGTAGCTTCGTGTTGCCCTTTTCTCCGTACACCATTAAGGGTTTTCCTTTTTCTCGTATAATGCGAATTGCATTTTTGTAACAAACGATCTCCGCTTTCACTTCTTTCAACCAGTCCATACCGATTATCACATCAAAACTCCCTAACTCTACTGGTATCAAATCAATCTTAAATGTTTCGCTAACCAGTTTAATTTCTCGATTCCGACATATATTATCTGCTGAAATTAATTTACCATTTGCTAATTCGAGTAAAAATTTACTATCCAAAGGCGTCAATGGACAACTTAATTTAGCACAAAAATCTCTACTCATATAGCTTCTATCCGCACCCGAATCAAATAAAACGTAAGCAGATTTATTGTCAATAAGAAACGTACCCGTAACAAGCTCCGGGTCGTCCTGTGCCTCTACCGCATTAATATTGAAAACTCTTCCACGGCCTTGTCCATTCGTGTTCTCCTGGTTCGGGCAATTTCTAATAATGTGGCCTGGTTTTCCACATTTATAACAAACTACATTGGCATAACTTGCTCCGACACTACTTGCTCCGCCATTACTCGTTCCGACACCATTTGTTCCTTTCGTTCTATTAACCCCTGGTCCGTAGACCTCACACTTCGCCGCGCTATGACCATTTCTTTTACACTTGTTGCAAAATTTGGTGCAGAACCCCGAGTGATTCTTTTCACACCTTTGGCATAGTTGCTTCTGATTGTTGTTGTTGTTGCGGTTATTATTGTTGTTGGGATGATTGTTGTAGTTGCTGTGGTTGTTGTTGTTGTTGTTGTTGTTGTTGGGCCGTTTGTTGTAGTTGCGATTGATGTTGCGATTGTTGGGATAATTGTTGCGATTATTGTTGTAATTGCTGTTGTTGTTGTATTGGTGATTCTTATCACCGTTTTCCTCCCACTTTCTTTTGACTTGCTTCACATTGGCCTCTTCAGCAGTCTGTTCTTTAATTCTTTCTTCAATCTGGTTCACTAGTTTGTGAGCCATTCTACATGCCTGTTGTATGGAGGCGGGCTCGTGTGAACTTATATCTTCTTGGATTCTTTCCGGTAATCCTTTCACAAACGCGTCGATCTTCTCTTCCTCATCTTCGAATGCTCCCGGACACAATAGGCACAATTCTGTGAATCGTCTTTCGTACGTGGTAATATCAAATCCTTGGGTTCGTAACCCTCTAAGTTCTGTCTTGAGCTTATTGACCTCGGTTCTGGGACGGTACTTCTCGTTCATCAAGTGCTTGAATGCTGACCACGGTAGTGCGTACGCATCATCTTGTCCCACTTGCTCTAGATAGGTATTCCACCATGTTAACGCAGAACCTGTGAAGGTATGCGTAGCGTACTTCACTTTGTCCTCTTCAGTACACTTACTTATGGCAAACACCGATTCAACCTTCTCGGTCCACCGTTTCAATCCGATCGGTCCTTCGGTTCCATCAAATTCCAAAGGTTTGCAGGCAGTGAATTCTTTGTAGGTGCATCCTACACGATTTCCTGTACTGCTAGATCCAAGGTTATTGTTGGTATGTAGCGCAGCCTGTACTGCGGCTATGTTTGAAGCTAGAAAAGTACGGAATTCCTCTTCATTCATATTCACGGTGTGTCGAGTAGTCGGTGCCATTTCCTTCAAAATAGTTAAATGGAACAAGTTAATCATACAGAATATTAAGAGTAGTTAATAGTATTTCGTAGCATAATATGAACTCATTTATAAAAGCTTTTTCTTCATATTAGCGTTTTATAAGTTTAAATTCGGGTAGTACCTACCCGTTAAGTTCATACTTAGTAGCTAATATACAATTCAACTACTACAATTCTATATGAAAAACTTATTATAATAATATTTCGCGTTCAAACTTTTATACAATATTTTACAAACTTACAATACCGCTTATTTTACATAAAGCATGAAATATAGCACACAATAACTTTGATACAAGATAGTTGTGAAGACAATTCTAGCTAGTACACAAGTCGTTCAGCAAAGGCAATAAAGACACGTAATTCATACGTCCAGAAACAAGTCATGCATTCTGGTTTTACTAGGACTACTTCCCATCCTTGGTCTTGTGCAACATAACCGTTATGGCCGTTGATAAGACAGCGTGTTGTAACGTCATCAAAGGGACGAGGGTTACGTAATGTCCAACAGTCCCGTAATAATCTAAAAACCTCATTTCTTACCCCAATTACCGACTCCGTCACTTGTGGAAACGTTTTGTTTAATAGTTGTAGCCCGATGTTCTTGTTCTCACTTTGGTGAGAAGCGAACATTACTAATCCGTAAGCATAACATGCTTCTTTATGTTGCATGTTAGCCGCTTTTTCTAAATCACGAAGTCCAATATTCGGATATATTGAGTCAAAATAATTTCTTAACCCGTTGCGTAAAATAGCATTTGGGTTCCCCGCAATATATGCGTCAAAGTAAACACATCGTAACTTATGGGTTTCCCAATGTGATATCCCCCATCTTTCAAACGAAAGTCTCTTATAAACCAAGACATTCTTGGAACGTTCTTCAAATGTCTTACAAACTGATCTCGCCTTAAATAGTTGTGCCGAAGAATTCTGGCCGACTCTAGACAAGATTTCATCAATCATGTCTCCGGGTAGGTCTCTTAAAATATTGGGTTGTCTATCCATTTTGTGTTTTTAAACTGTAAAATAGACAAGAGTTAGATTCATAAAAAAAATACTTATTAATACAAGCAATTTTTACATATATCATAAAGCATAAGAACACTATATTCCATATATTACACCACACGAATACAACTATCTTATTCCGACTCGCTCGTTTCTTCTTCTTCGGTTTTGGTTCGTTTTGCCAAGTTTCTAGGGATATATGATGTTCCCCTAATACGAGCCGTTGTTGTCCACATTGGTTTAGAAAAACCTGGTGGTTTAGAGGTTCCCGGGTCATTGTTACAACTTAAGGACTTCGGGGGTTGACGATACATATAAAGTTCATCGGGGTTGGAATTAGATTTCTCTATTTTTATGCCCTTTCCCTTATTATTTTCTTTTGCCTTTTTAAATTCAGTTGGGGTAATTTCTATAACATCATCGGAATTTTCGTCGGAATCCGATTCATCGGAGAATTGGTAATCCTCCCAATATTTTGCTTCCTTGGCGGAAACACCATTGACCATAATTAACTTTGGTCGGTTGGTTGAGGATTTTCTTTTACTTAACCGTTTTATTATTTCCCCCACCGGTTCTATTTCTTCATCCGGTTCCGATTCTTCTTCCGGTTCCGATTCTTCTTCCGGTTCCGACTCTTCTTCCGGTTCCTCTTCGGGAACTTGTGAATCAGTCCACAAATCATTCCAATTTACATTTGACTCTTCATTATTATTAGGTGAGTCAATGGGACTTGTTCTAGAGGTAGACATCTATCACATAATATAAGAGATTAATATATCACATAATATTCATATGTTAAAAATATATAGTTTCCAACAAAAATGTTAAGCAATCATTTTTAAAGAAAACACGGTCGAAGTCCAGACTCACTAATGCATCCTAACAAACTCGATAAGACACACTAATGCAAATTTTCTGGTTCTCTAAGACCAACGCTCGGATACCAACTGAAATGTCCCGTTCTTATTGATTAAAAACGTTCCATATTAATTGATTTCGTTGCGAGGTTTTGACCTCTATATGAGACGTTTTTCAAAGACTGCATTCATTTTTAAACAAACCATAACCTTTATTTCATCAATAAAGGTTTAAAAAGCTTTACGTAGATCATCAAATAATGATAATCTAAAATATCCTGTTTACACACGACCATTACATAATGGTTTACAATACAAATATGTTACAACAAAATAAGTTTCTTGAATGCAGTTTTTACACAATATCATACAAGCATGGACTCCAAATCTTGTCCTTATTTAAGTATGCGACAGCGGAAGCTCTTAATAATCACCTGAGAATAAACATGCTTGAAACGTCAACAAAAATGTTGGTGAGTTATAGGTTTAACCTATATATATCAAATCGTAACAATAGACCACAAGATTTCATATTTCAATACACATCCCATACATAGAGATAAAAATCATTCATATGGTGAACACCTGGTAACCGACAATAACAAGATGCATATATAAGAATATCCCCATCATTCCGGGACACCCTTCGGATATGATATAAATTTCGAAGTACTAAAGCATCCGGTACTTTGGATGGGGTTTGTTAGGCCCAATAGATCTATCTTTAGGATTCGCGTCAATTAGGGTGTCTGTTCCCTAATTCTTAGATTACCAGACTTAATAAAAAGGGGCATATTCGATTTCGATAATTCAACCATAGAATGTAGTTTCACGTACTTGTGTCTATTTTGTAAATCATTTATAAAACCTGCATGTATTCTCATCCCAAAAATATTAGATTTTAAAAGTGGGACTATAACTCACTTTCACAGATTTTTACTTCGTCGGGAAGTAAGACTTGGCCACTGGTTGATTCACGAACCTATAACAATATATACATATATATCAAAGTATGTTCAAAATATATTTACAACACTTTTAATATATTTTGATGTTTTAAGTTTATTAAGTCAGCTGTCCTCGTTAGTAACCTACAACTAGTTGTCCACAGTTAGATGTACAGAAATAAATCGATAAATATTATCTTGAATCAATCCACGACCCAGTGTATACGTATCTCAGTATTGATCACAACTCAAACTATATATATTTTGGAATCAACCTCAACCCTGTATAGCTAACTCCAACATTCACATATAGAGTGTCTATGGTTGTTCCGAAATATATATAGATGTGTCGACATGATAGGTCGAAACATTGTATACGTGTCTATGGTATCTCAAGATTACATAATATATAATACAAGTTGATTAAGTTATGGTTGGAATAGATTTGTTACCAATTTTCACGTAGCTAAAATGAGGAAAATTATCCAATCTTGTTTTACCCATAACTTCTTCATTTTAAATCCGTTTTGAGTGAATCAAATTGCTATGGTTTCATATTGAACTCTATTTTATGAATCTAAACAAAAAAAGTATAGGTTTCTAGTCGAAAAAATAAGTTACAAGTCGTTTTTGTAAAGGTAGTCATTTCAGTCGAAAGAACGACGTCTAGATGACCATTTTAGAAAACATACTTCCACTTTGAGTTTAACCATAATTTTTGGATATAGTTTCATGTTCATAATAAAAATCATTTTCTCAGAATAACAACTTTTAAATCAAAGTTTATCATAGTTTTTAATTAACTAACCCAAAACAGCCCGCGGTGTTACTACGACGGCGTAAATCCGGTTTTACGGTGTTTTTCGTGTTTCCAGGTTTTAAATCATTAAGTTAGCATATCATATAGATATAGAACATGTGTTTAGTTGATTTTAAAAGTCAAGTTAGAAGGATTAACTTTTGTTTGCGAACAAGTTTAGAATTAACTAAACTATGTTCTAGTGATTACAAGTTTAAACCTTCGAATAAGATAGCTTTATATGTATGAATCGAATGATGTTATGAACATCATTACTACCTTAAGTTCCTTGGATGAACCTACTGGAAAAGAGAAAAATAGATCTAGCTTCAATGGATCCTTGGATGGCTCAAAGTTCTTGAAGCAAAATCATGACACGAAAACAAGTTCAAGTAAGATCATCACTTGAAATAAGATTGTTATAGTTATAGAAATTGAACCAAAGTTTGAATATGATTATTACCTTGTATTAGAATGATAACCTACTGTAAGAAACAAAGATTTCTTGAGGTTGGATGATCACCTTACAAGATTGGAAGTGAGCTAGCAAACTTGAAAGTATTCTTGATTTTATGAAACTAGAACTTTTGGAATTTATGAAGAACACTTAGAACTTGAAGATAGAACTTGAGAGAGTTCAATTAGATGAAGAAAATTGAAGAATGAAAGTGTTTGTAGGTGTTTTTGGTCGTTGGTGTATGGATTAGATATAAAGGATATGTAATTTTGTTTTCATGTAAATAAGTCATGAATGATTACTCATATTTTTGTAATCTTATGAGATATTTCATGCTAGTTGCCAAATGATGGTTCCCACATGTGTTAGGTGACTCACATGGGCTGCTAAGAGCTGATCATTGGAGTGTATATACCAATAGTACATACATCTAAAAGCTGTGTATTGTACGAGTACGAATACGGGTGCATACGAGTAGAATTGTTGATGAAACTGAACGAGAATGTAATTGTAAGCATTTTTGTTAAGTAGAAGTATTTTGATAAGTGTATTGAAGTCTTTCAAAAGTGTATAAATACATATTAAAACACTACATGTATATACATTTTAACTGAGTCGTTAAGTCATCGTTAGTCGTTACATGTAAGTGTTGTTTTGAAACCTTTAGGTTCACGATCTTGTTAAATGTTGTTAACCCAATGTTTATAATATCAAAAGAGATTTTAAATTATTATATTATCATGATATTATGATGTGCGAATATCTCTTAATATGATATATATACATTAAATGTCGTTACAACGATAAACGTTACATATATGTCTCGTTTCAAAATCATTAAGTTAGTAGTCTTGTTTTTACATATGTAGTTCATTGTTAATATAATTAATGATATGTTTACTTATCATAATATCATGTTAACTATATATATAACCATATATATGTCATCATATAGTTTTTTTACAAGTTTTAACGTTCGTGAATCACCGGTCAACTTGGGTGGTCAATTGTCTATATGAAACCTATTTCAATTAATCAAGTCTTAACAAGTTTGATTGCTTAACATGTTGGAAACATTTAATCATGTAAATATCAATCTCAATTAATATATATAAACATGGAAAAGTTCGGGTCACTACAAATAACCCCAAAATGACAGAGGTAACGAGCTTCTAGCCATCATTGATCGAACCATATCCATTAGGGTTCGGTTCCTCCTTTCGGATACACCATTAAGCTGTGGTGTCCCGGGTGGAGTAAGTTGCGAGATAATCCCACAACTTCTAAGATGATCTTGGAAGGCATCACTTAAGTATTCACCTCCTCTATCGGTACGGAGTACCTTGATTGTCTTATTGAGTTGATTTTGTACTTCGTTTTGATACTCTTTGAATGCTTCAAAAGTTTCGTCCTTATGTCTTAACAAGTAGACATATCCGAAACGACTGAAGTCATCAATGAAAGTAACGAAGTATCTTTCACCATTCCTAGTTATGGGCTTAAAGGGTCCACATACATCCGAATGTATTAATCCCAATAAGTTCTTAGCCCTTTCGTAGGTCCCTTTGAAAGGTGCTTTAGTCATTTTGCCTTGTAAACAAGATTCACATACATCAAACGAGTCTAGTTCATTTGATTTCAAAAGGCCATTCTTTTGAAGTGTATGCATTCGATTCTTGTTTATGTGACCAAGGCGACAATGCCATAAGTAGGAATCACTCAAATCCCTTTTGAGTTTCTTGGTGCTAGTATGGTATATTGAGCTACTAGATGATGTGTCATCATGAATCAATTCATAAATTCCATTTGAAGGCGAGGCCTTAAAATAGAATACATTATCTAAATAAACGTGGATATCATCATTAACAAAATTAAGATAAAAACCACATTGTTTTAAACGGGAAACTGAAATAATGTTTCGACATAAATCCGGTGCATACAAAACATTGTTCAAAATAAGTTCCAAACCACTTGGAAGCTTTAATACAAAGTCTCCTTGAGCCTTCACTTGCACTTTGGCTCCATTAGCCATAAAGAGACTTGATGTTCCCGTTTGCTTGCTACTTCTTTTGTGAAATGTCCCGTTCTTATTGATTAAAAACGTTCCATATTAATTGATTTCGTTGCGAGGTTTTGACCTCTATATGAGACGTTTTTCAAAGACTGCATTCATTTTAAAACAAACCATAACCTTTATTTCATCAATAAAGGTTTAAAAAGCTTTACGTAGATTATCAAATAATGATAATCTAAAATATCCTGTTTACACACGACCATTACATAATGGTTTACAATACAAATATGTTACAACAAAATAAGTTTCTTGAATGCAGTTTTTACACAATATCATACAAGCATGGACTCCAAATCTTGTCCTTATTTTAGTATGCAATAGCGGAAGCTCTTAATAATCACCTGAGAATAAACATGCTTAAAACGTCAACAAAAATGTTGGTGAGTTATAGGTTTAACCTATATATATCAAATCATAATAATAGACCACAAGATTTCATATTTCAATACACATCCCATACATAGAGATAAAAATCATTCATATGGTGAACACCTGGTAACCGACATTAACAAGATGCATATATAAGAATATCCCCATCATTCCGGGACACCCTTCGGATATGATATAAATTTCGAAGTACTAAAACATCCGGTACTTTGGATGGGGCTTGTTGGGCCCGATAGATCTATCTTTAGGATTCGCGTCAATTAGGGTGTCTGTTCCCTAATTCTTAGATTACCAGACTTAATAAAAAGGGGCATATTCGATTTCGATAATTCAACCATAGAATGTAGTTTCACGTACTTGTGTCTATTTTGTAAATCATTTATAAAACCTGCATGTATTCTCATCCCAAAAATATTAGATTTTAAAAGTGGGACTATAACTCACTTTCACAGATTTTTACTTCGTCGGGAAGTAAGACTTGGCCACTGGTTGATTCACGAACCTATAACAATATATACATATATATCAAAGTATGTTCAAAATATATTTACAACACTTTTAATATATTTTGATGTTTTAAGTTTATTAAGTCAGCTGTCCTCGTTAGTAACCTACAACTAGTTGTCCACAGTTAGATGTACAGAAATAAATCGATAAATATTATCTTGAATCAATCCACGACCCAGTGTATACGTATCTCAGTATTGATCACAACTCAAACTATATATATTTTGGAATCAACCTCAACCCTGTATAGCTAACTCCAACATTCACATATAGAGTGTCTATGGTTGTTCCGAAATATATATAGATGTGTCGATATGATAGGTCGAAACATTGTATACGTGTCTATGGTATCTCAAGATTACATAATATACAATACAAGTTGATTAAGTTATGGTTGTAATAGATTTGTTACCAATTTTCACGTAGCTAAAATGAGAAAAATTATCCAATCTTGTTTTACCCATAACTTCTTCATTTTAAATCCGTTTTGAGTGAATCAAATTGCTATGGTTTCATATTGAACTCTATTTTATGAATCTAAACAGAAAAAGTATAGGTTTATAGTCGGAAAAATAAGTTACAAGTCGTTTTTGTAAAGGTAGTCATTTCAGTCGAAAGAACGACGTCTAGATGACCATTTTAGAAAACATACTTCCACTTTGAGTTTAACCATAATTTTTGGATATAGTTTCATGTTCATAATAAAAATCATTTGCTCAGAATAACAACTTTTAAATCAAAGTTTATCATAGTTTTTAATTAACTAACCCAAAACAGCCCGCGGTGTTACTACGACGGCGTAAATCCGGTTTTACGGTGTTTTTCGTGTTTCCAGGTTTTAAATCATTAATTTAGCATATCATATAGATATAGAACATGTGTTTAGTTGATTTTAAAAGTCAAGTTAGAAGGATTAACTTTTGTTTGCGAACAAGTTTAGAATTAACTAAACTATGTTCTAGTGATTACAAGTTTAAACCTTCGAATAAGATAGCTTTATATGTATGAATCGAATGATGTTATGAACATCATTACTACCTTAAGTTCCTTGGATAAACCTACTGGAAAATAGAAAAATGGATTTAGCTTCAACGGATCCTTGGATGGCTCGAAGTTCTTGAAGCAGAATCATGACACGAAAACAAGTTCAAGTAAGATCATCACTTGAAATAAGATTGTTATAGTTATAGAAATTGAACCAAAGTTTGAATATGATTATTACCTTGTATTAGAATGATAACCTACTGTAAGAAACAAAGATTTCTTGAGGTTGGATGATCACCTTACAAGATTGGAAATGAGCTAGCAAACTTGAAAGTATTCTTGATTTTATGTAACTAGAACTTGTAAAATATATGAAGAACACTTAGAACTTGAAGATAGAACTTGAGAGAGATCAATTAGATGAAGAAAATTGAAGAATGAAAGTGTTTGTAGGTGTTTTTGGTCGTTGGTGTATGGATTAGATATAAAGGATATGTAATTTTGTTTTCATGTAAATAAGTCATGAATGATTACTCATATTTTTGTAATTTTATGAGATATTTCATGCTAGTTTCCAAATGATGGTTCCCACATGTGTTAGGTGACTCACATGGGCTGCTAAGAGCTGATCATTGGAGTGTATATACCAATAGTACATACATCTAAAAGCTGTGTATTGTACGAGTACGAATACGGGTGCATACGAGTAGAATTGTTGATGAAACTGAACGAGGATGTAATTGTAAGCATTTTTGTTAAGTAGAAGTATTTTGATAAGTGTCTTGAAGTCTTTCAAAAGTGTATGAATACATATTAAAACACTACATGTATATACATTTTAACTGAGTCGTTAAGTCATCGTTAGTCGTTACATGTAAATGTTGTTTTGAAACCTTTTGGTTAACGATCTTGTTAAATGTTGTTAACCCAATGTTTATAGTATCAAAAGAGATTTTAAATTATTATATTATCATGATATTATGATGTACGAATATCTCTTAATATGATATATATACATTAAATGTCGTTACAACGATAATCGTTATATATATATCTCGTTTCAAAACCATTAAGTTAGTAGTCTTGTTTTTACATATGTAGTTCATTGTTAATATACTTAATGATATGTTTACTTATCATAATATCATGTTAACTATATATATAACCATATATATGTCATCATATAGTTTTTACAAGTTTTAACGTTCGTGAATCACTGGTCAACTTGGGTGGTCAATTGTCTATATGAAACCTATTTCAATTAATCAAGTCTTAACAAGTTTGATTGCTTAACATGTTGGAAACATTTAATCATGTAAATATCAATCTCAATTAATATATATAAACATGGAAAAGTTCGGGTCACTACAGTACCTACCCGTTAAATAAATTTCGTCCCGAAATTTTAAGCTGTTGAAGGTGTTGACGAATCTTCTGGAAATAGATGCGGGTATTTCTTCTTCATCTGATCTTCACGCTCCCAGGTGAACTCGGGTCCTCTACGAGCATTCCATCGAACCTTAACAATTGGTATCTTGTTTTGCTTAAGTCTTTTAACCTCACGATCCATTATTTCGACGGGTTCTTCGATGAATTGAAGTTTTTCGTTGATTTGGATTTCATCTAACGGAATAGTGAGATCTTCTTTAGCAAAACATTTCTTCAAATTCGAGACATGGAAAGTATTATGTACAGCCGCGAGTTGTTGAGGTAACTCAAGTCGGTAAGCTACTGGTCCGACACGATCAATAATCTTGAATGGTCCAATATACCTTGGATTTAATTTCCCTCGTTTACCAAATCGAACAACGCCTTTCCAAGGTGCAACTTTAAGCATGACCATCTCTCCAATTTCAAATTCTATATCTTTTCTTTTAATGTCAGCGTAGCTCTTTTGTTGACTTTGTGCGGTTTTCAACCGTTGTTGAATTTGGATGATCTTCTCGGTAGTTTCTTGTATAATCTCCGGACCCGTAATCTGTCTATCCCCCACTTCACTCCAACAAATCGGAGACCTGCACTTTCTACCATAAAGTGCTTCAAACGGCGCCATCTCAATGCTTGAATGGTAGCTGTTGTTGTAGGAAAATTCTGCTAACGGTAGATGTCGATCCCAACTGTTTCTGAAATCAATAACACATGCTTGTAGCATGTCTTCAAGCGTTTGTATCGTCCTTTCGCTCTGCCCATCAGTTTGTGGATGATAGGCAGTACTCATGTCTCGACGAGTTCCTAATGCTTGCTGTAATGTCTGCCAGAATCTTGAAATAAATCTGCCATCCCTATCAGAGATAATAGAGATTGGTATTCCATGTCTGGAGATGACTTCCTTCAAATACAGTCGTGCTAACTTCTCCATCTTGTCATCTTCTCTTATTGGCAGGAAGTGTGCTGATTTGGTGAGACGATCAACTATTACCCAAATAGTATCAAAACCACTTGCAGTCCTTGACAATTTAGTGATGAAATCCATGGTAATGTTTTCCCATTTCCATTCTGGGATTTCGGGTTGTTGAAGTAGACCTGATGGTTTCTGATGCTCAGCTTTGACCTTAGAACACGTCAAACATTCTCCTACGTATTTAGCAACATCGGCTTTCATACCCGGCCACCAAAAATGTTTCTTGAGATCCTTGTACATCTTCCCCGTTCCAGGATGTATTGAGTATCTGGTTTTATGAGCTTCTCTAAGTACTATTTCTCTCATATCTCCAAATTTTGGTACCCAAATCCTTTCAGCCCTGTACCGGGTTCCGTCTTATTGAATATTAAGATGCTTCTCCGATCCCTTGGGTATTTCATCCTTTAAATTTCCCTCTTTTAAAACTCCTTGTTGCGCCTCCTTTATTTGAGTAGTAAGGTTATTATGAATCATTATATTCATAGATTTTACTCGAATGGGTTCTCTGTCCTTCCTACTCAAGGCATCGGCTACCACATTTGCCTTCCCCGGGTGGTAACGAATCTCAAAGTCGTAATCATTCAATAATTCAATCCACCTACGCTGCCTCATATTCAGTTGTTTCTGATTAAATATGTGTTGAAGACTTTTGTGGTCGGTATATATAATACTTTTGACCCCATATAAGTAGTGCCTCCAAGTCTTTAATGCAAAAACAACCGCTCCTAATTCCAAATCATGCGTCGTATAATTTTGTTCGTGAATCTTCAATTGTCTAGACGCATAAGCAATCACCTTCGTTCGTTGCATTAATACACAACCGAGACCTTGCTTTGATGCGTCACAATAAATCACAAAATCATCATTCCCTTCAGGTAATGACAATATAGGTGCCGTAGTTAGCTTTTTCTTCAATAACTGAAACGCTTTCTCTTGTTCATCATTCCATTCAAATTTCTTCCCTTTATGCATTAATGCAGTCAAGGGTTTTGCTATTCTGGAAAAGTCTTGGATGAACCTTCTGTAGTAACCAGGTAGTCCTAAAAACTGGCGTATGTGTTTCGGAGTTTTCGGGGTTTCCCACTTTTCAACAGTTTCTATCTTTGCCGGATCCACCTTAATACCTTCTTTGTTCACTATGTGACCGAGGAATTGAACTTCTTCCAACCAAAATGCACACTTTGAAAACTTAGCGTACAATTCTTCCTTCCTTAATACTTCTAACACCTTTCTCAAATGTTCACCGTGTTCTTGGTCATTCTTTGAGTAAATAAGTATGTCATCAATGAAAACAATGACAAACTTGTCAAGGTATGGTCCACACACTCGGTTCATAAGGTCCATGAACACAGCTGGTGCATTAGTTAAACCAAACGGCATGACCATAAACTCGTAATGACCGTAACGAGTTCTGAAAGCAGTCTTTGGAATATCATCTTCTTTCACCCGCATTTGATGATACCCGGAACGTAAGTCAATCTTTGAATAAACAGACGAGCCTTGTAGTTGATCAAATAAGTCATCGATTCTCGGCAGTGGGTAGCGATTCTTGATGGTAAGTTTGTTCAACTCTCGGTAGTCGATACACAACCTGAATGTACCATCTTTCTTCTTGACAAACAAAACAGGAGCTCCCCACGGTGATGTGCTTGGTCGAATGAAACCACGCTCTAAAAGTTCTTGTAATTGGCTTTGCAGTTCTTTCATCTCGCTGGGTGCGAGTCTGTAAGGAGCACGAGCTATTGGTGCAGCTCCTGGTACAAGATCTATTTGAAATTCAACGGATCGATGTGGGGGTAATCCCGGTAATTCTTTCGGAAATACATCAGGAAATTCTTTTGCAATGGGAACATCATTGATGCTCTTTTCTTCAGTTTGTACTTTCTCGACGTGTGCTAGAACAGCATAGCAATCTTTTCTTATTAGTTTTTGTGCCTTCAAATTACTAATAAGATGTAGCTTCGTGTTGCCCTTTTCTCCGTACACCATTAAGGGTTTTCCTTTTTCTCGTATAATGCGAATTGCATTTTTGTAACAAACGATCTCTGCTTTCACTTCTTTCAACCAGTCCATACCGATTATCACATCAAAACTCCCTAACTCTACTGGTATCAAATCAATCTTAAATGTTTCGCTAACCAGTTTAATTTCTCGATTCCGACATATATTATCTGCTGAAATTAATTTACCATTTGCTAATTCGAGTAAAAATTTATTATCCAAAGGCGTCAATGGACAACTTAATTTAGCACAAAAATCTCTACTCATATAGCTTCTATCCGCACCCGAATCAAATAAAACGTAAGCAGATTTATTGTCAATAAGAAACGTACCCGTAACAAGCTCCGGGTCTTCCTGTGCCTCTGCCGCATTAATATTGAAAACTCTTCCGCGGCCTTGTCCATTCGTGTTCTCCTGGTTCGGGCAATTTCTAATAATGTGGCCCGGTTTTCCACATTTATAACAAACTACATTGGCATAACTTGCTCCGACACTACTTGCTCCGCCATTACTCGTTCCGACACCATTTGTTCCTTTCGTTCTATTAACCCCTGGTCCGTAGACCTCACACTTCGCCGCGCTATGACCATTTCTTTTACACTTGTTGCAAAATTTGGTGCAGAACCCCGAGTGATACTTTTCACACCTTTGGCATAGCTGCTTCTGATTGTTGTTGTTGTTGCGGTTATTATTGTTGTTGGGATGATTGTTGTAGTTGTTGTTGTTGTTGTTGCTGTTGTTGTTGTTGTTGTTGGGCCGTTTGTTGTAGTTGCGATTGATGTTGCGATTGTTGGGATAATTGTTGCGATTATTGTTGTAATTGCTGTTGTTGTTGTATTGGTGATTCTTATCACCGTTTTCCTCCCACTTTCTTTTGACTTGCTTCACATTGGCCTCTTCAGCAGTCTGTTCTTTAATTCTTTCTTCAATCTGGTTCACTAGTTTGTGAGCCATTCTACATGCCTGTTGTATGGAGGCGGGCTCGTGTGAACTTATATCTTCTTGGATTCTTTCCGGTAATCCTTTCACAAACGCGTCGATCTTCTCTTCCTCATCTTCGAATGCTCCAGGACACAATAGGCACAATTCTGTGAATCGTCTTTCGTACGTGGTAATATCAAATCCTTGGGTTCGTAACCCTCTAAGTTCTGTCTTGAGCTTATTGACCTCGGTTCTGGGACGGTATTTCTCGTTCATCAAGTGCTTGAATGCTGACCACGGTAGTGCGTACGCATCGTCTTGTCCCACTTGCTCTAGATAGGTATTCCACCATGTTAACGCAGAACCTGTGAAGGTATGCGTAGCGTACTTTACTTTGTCCTCTTCAGTACACTTACTTATGGCAAACACCGATTCGACCTTCTCGGTCCACCGTTTCAATCCGATCGGTCCTTCGGTTCCATCAAATTCCAAAGGTTTGCAGGCAGTGAATTCTTTGTAGGTGCATCCTACACGATTTCCTGTACTACTAGATCCAAGGTTATTGTTGGTATGTAGCGCAGCCTGTACTGCGGCTATGTTTGAAGCTAGAAAAGTACGGAATTCCTCTTCATTCATATTCACGGTGTGTCGAGTAGTCGGTGCCATTTCCTTCAAAATAGTTAAATGGAACAAGTTAATCATACAGAATATTAAGAGTAGTTAATAGTATTTCGTAGCATAATATGAACTCATTTATAAAAGCTTTTTCTTCATATTAGCGTTTTATAAGTTTAAATTCGGGTAGTACCTACCCGTTAAGTTCATACTTAGTAGCTAATATACAATTCAACTACTACAATTCTATATGAAAAACTAATTATAATAATATTTCACGTTCAAACTTTTACACAATATTTTACAAACTTACAATACCGCTTATTTTACATAGAGCATGAAATATAGCACACAATAAATTTGATACAAGATGGTTGTGAAGATAATTCTAGCTAGTACACAAGTCGTTCAGCAAAGGCAATAAAGACACGTAATTCATACGTCCAGAAACAAGTCATGCATTCTAGTTTTACTAGGACTACTTCCCATCCTTGGTCTTGTGGAACATAACCGTTATGGCCGTTGATAAGACAACGTGTTGTAACGTCGTCAAAGGGACGAGGGTTACGTAATGTCCAACAGTCCCGTAACAATCTAAAAACCTCATTTCTTACCCCAATTACCGACTCCGTCACTTGTGGGAACGTTTTGTTTAATAGTTGTAGCCCGATGTTCTTGTTCTCACTTTGGTGAGAAGCGAACATTACTAATCCGTAAGCATAACAAGCTTCTTTATGTTGCATGTTAGCCGCTTTTTCTAAATCACGAAGTCCAATATTCGGATATATTGAGTCAAAATAATTTCTTAACCCATTGCGTAAAATAGCATTTGGGTTCCCCGCAATATATGCGTCAAAGTAAACACATCGAAACTTATGGATTTCCCAATGTGATATCCCCCATCTTTCGAACGAAAGTCTTTTATAAACCAAGGTATTCTTGGAACGTTCTTCGAATGTCTTATAAACTGATCTCGCCTTAAATAGTTGTGCCGAAGAATTCTGACCGACTCTAGACAAGATTTCATCAATCATGTCTCCGGGTAGGTCTCTTAAAATATTGGGTTGTCTATCCATTTTGTGTTTTTATACTGTAAAATAGACAAGAGTTAGATTCATAAAAAAAAATACTTATTAATACAAGCAATTTTTACATATATCATAAAGCATAAGCACACTATATTACATATATTACACCACACGAATACAACTATCTTATTCCGACTCGCTTGTTTCTTCTTCTTCGGTTTTGGTTCGTTTTGCCAAGTTTCTAGAGATATATGATGTTCCCCTAATACGAGCCGTAATTTTCCACATTGGTTTAGAAAAACCTGGTGGTTTAGAGGTTCCCGGGTCATTGTTACAACTTAAGGACTTCGGGGGTTGACGATACATATAAAGTTCATCGGGGTTGGAATTAGATTTCTCTATTTTTATGCCCTTTCCCTTATTATTTTCTTTTGCCTTTTTAAATTCAGTTGGGGTAATTTCTATAACATCATCGGAATTCTCGTCAGAATCCGATTCATCGGAGAATTGGTAATCCTCCCAATATTTTGCTTCCTTAGCGGAAACACCATTGACCATAATTAACCTTGGTCGGTTGGTTGAGGATTTTCTTTTACTTAACCGTTTTATTATTTCCCCCACCGGTTCTATTTCTTCATCCGGTTCTGATTCTTCTTCTGGTTCCGACTCTTCTTCCGATTCCTCTTCGGGAACTTGTGAATCAGTCCACGAATCATTCCAATTTACATTTAACTCTTCATTATTATTAGGTGAGTCAATGGGACTTGTTCTAGAGGTAGACATCTATCACATAATATCAAACGCGTTAAGAGATTAATATATCACATAATATTCACATGTTAAAAATATATAGTTTCCAACAAAATTTGTTAAGCAATCATTTTTCAAGTAAACACGGTCGAAGTCCAGACTCACTAATGCATCCTAACAAACTCGATAAGACACACTAATGCAAAATTCTGGTTCTCTAAGACCAACGCTCGGATACCAACTGAAATGTCCCGTTCTTATTGATTAAAAACGTTCCATATTAATTGATTTCGTTGCGAGGTTTTGACCTCTATATGAGACGTTTTTCAAAGACTGCATTCATTTTAAAACAAACCATAACCTTTATTTCATCAATAAAGGTTTAAAAAGCTTTACGTAGATTATCAAATAATGATAATCTAAAATATCCTGTTTACACACGACCATTACATAATGGTTTACAATACAAATATGTTACAACAAAATAAGTTTCTTGAATGCAGTTTTTACACAATATCATACAAGCATGGACTCCAAATCTTGTCCTTATTTTAGTATGCAATAGCGGAAGCTCTTAATAATCACCTGAGAATAAACATGCTTAAAACGTCAACAAAAATGTTGGTGAGTTATAGGTTTAACCTATATATATCAAATCATAATAATATGAAATGTCCCGTTCTTATTGATTAAAAACGTTCCATATTAATTGATTTCGTTGCGAGGTTTTGACCTCTATATGAGACGTTTTTCAAAGACTGCATTCATTTTTAAACAAACCATAACCTTTATTTCATCAATAAAGGTTTAAAAAGCTTTACGTAGATTATCAAATAATGATAATCTAAAATATCCTGTTTACACACGACCATTACATAATGGTTTACAATACAAATATGTTACAACAAAATAAGTTTCTTGAATGCAGTTTTTAAACAATATCATACAAGCATGGACTCCAAATCTTGTCCTTATTTAAGTATGCAACAGCGGAAGCTCTTAATAATCACCTGAGAATAAACATGCTTAAAACGTCAACAAAAATGTTGGTGAGTTATAGGTTTAACCTATATATATCAAATCGTAACAATAGACCACAAGATTTCATATTTCAATACACATCCCATACATAGAGATAAAAATCATTCATATGGTGAACACCTGGTAACCGACAATAACAAGATGCATATATAAGAATATCCCCATCATTCCGGGACACCCTTCGGATATGATATAAATTTCGAAGTACTAAAGCATCCGGTACTTTGGATGGGGTTTGTTAAGCCCAATAGATCTATCTTTAGGATTCGCGTCAATTAGGGTGTCTGTTCCCTAATTCTTAGATTACCAGACTTAATAAAAAGGGGCATATTCGATTTCGATAATTCAACCATAGAATGTAGTTTCACGTACTTGTGTCTATTTTGTAAATCATTTATAAAACCTGCATGTATTCTCATCCCAAAAATATTAGATTTTAAAAGTGGGACTATAACTCACTTTCACAGATTTTTACTTCGTCGGGAAGTAAGACTTGGCCACTAGTTGATTCACGAACCTATAACAATATATACATATATATCAAAGTATGTTCAAAATATATTTACAACACTTTTAATATATTTTGATGTTTTAAGTTTATTAAGTCAGCTGTCCTCGTTAGTAACCTACAACTAGTTGTCCACAGTTAGATGTACAGAAATAAATCGATAAATATTATCTTGAATCAATCCACGACCCAGTGTATACGTATCTCAGTATTGATCACAACTCAAACTATATATATTTTGGAATCAACCTCAACCCTGTATAGCTAACTCCAACATTCACATATAGAGTGTCTATGGTTGTTCCGAAATATATATAGATGTGTCGACATGATAGTTCGAAACACTGTATACGTGTCTATGGTATCTCAAGATTACATAATATATAATACAAGTTGATTAAGTTATGGTTGGAATAGATTTGTTACCAATTTTCACGTAGCTAAAATGAGAAAAATTATCCAATCTTGTTTTACCCATAACTTCTTCATTTTAAATCCGTTTTGAGTGAATCAAATTGCTATGGTTTCATATTGAACTCTATTTTATGAATCTAAACAAAAAAAATATAGGTTTCTAGTCGGAAAAATAAGTTACAAGTCGTTTTTGTAAAGGTAGTCATTTCAGTCGAAAGAACGACGTCTAGATGACCATTTTAGAAAACATACTTCCACTTTGAGTTTAACCATAATTTTTGGATATAGTTTCATGTTCATAATAAAAATCATTTTCTCAGAATAACAACTTTTAAATCAAAGTTTATCATAGTTTTTAATTAACTAACCCAAAACAGCCCGCGGTGTTACTACGACGGCGTAAATCCGGTTTTACGGTGTTTTTCGTGTTTCCAGGTTTTAAATCATTAAGTTAGCATATCATATAGATATAGAACATGTGTTTAGTTGATTTTAAAAGTCAAGTTAGAAGGATTAACTTTTGTTTGCGAACAAGTTTAGAATTAACTAAACTATGTTCTAGTGATTACAAGTTTAAACCTTCGAATAAGATAGCTTTATATGTATGAATCGAATGATGTTATGAACATCATTACTACCTTAAGTTCCTTGGATGAACCTACTGGAAAAGAGAAAAATGGACCTAGCTTCAATGGATCCTTGGATGGCTCAAAGTTCTTGAAGCAAAATCATGACACGAAAACAAGTTCAAGTAAGATCATCACTTGAAATAAGATTGTTATAGTTATAGAAATTGAACCAAAGTTTGAATATGATTATTACCTTGTATTAGAATGATAACCTACTGTAAGAAACAAAGATTTCTTGAGGTTGGATGATCACCTTACAAGATTGGAAGTGAGCTAGCAAACTTGAAAGTATTCTTGATTTTATGAAACTAGAACTTTTGGAATTTATGAAGAACACTTAGAACTTGAAGATAGAACTTGAGAGAGTTCAATTAGATGAAGAAAATTGAAGAATGAAAGTGTTTGTAGGTGTTTTTGGTCGTTGGTGTATGGATTAGATATAAAGGATATGTAATTTTGTTTTCATGTAAATAAGTCATGAATGATTACTCATATTTTTGTAATCTTATGAGATATTTCATGCTAGTTGCCAAATGATGGTTCCCACATGTGTTAGGTGACTCACATGGGCTGCTAAGAGCTGATCATTGGAGTGTATATACCAATAGTACATACATCTAAAAGCTGTGTATTGTACGAGTACGAATACGGGTGCATACGAGTAGAATTGTTGATGAAACTGAACGAGAATGTAATTGTAAGCATTTTTGTTAAGTAGAAGTATTTTGATAAGTGTATTGAAGTCTTTCAAAAGTGTATAAATACATATTAAAACACTACATGTATATACATTTTAACTGAGTCGTTAAGTCATCGTTAGTCGTTACATGTAAGTGTTGTTTTGAAACCTTTAGGTTAACGATCTTGTTAAATGTTGTTAACCCAATGTTTATAATATAAAAAGAGATTTTAAATTATTATATTATCATGATATTATGATGTACGAATATCTCTTAATATGATATATATACATTAAATGTCGTTACAACGATAAACGTTACATATATGTCTCGTTTCAAAATCATTAAGTTAGTAGTCTTGTTTTTACATATGTAGTTCATTGTTAATATAATTAATGATATGTTTACTTATCATAATATCATGTTAACTATATATTAACCATATATATGTCATCATATAGTTTTTTTACAAGTTTTAACGTTCGTGAATCACCGGTCAACTTGGGTGGTCAATTGTCTATATGAAACCTATTTCAATTAATCAAGTCTTAACAAGTTTGATTGCTTAACATGTTGGAAACATTTAATCATGTAAACATCAATCTCAATTAATATATATAAACATGGAAAAGTTCGGGTCACTACAGTACCTACCCGTTAAATAAATTTCGTCCCGAAATTTTAAGCTGTTGAAGGTGTTGACGAATCTTCTGGAAATAGATGCGGGTATTTCTTCTCCATCTGATCTTCACGCTCCCAGGTGAACTCGGGTCCTCTACGAGCATTCCATCGAACCTTAACAATTGGTATCTTGTTTTGCTTAAGTCTTTTAACCTCACGATCCATTATTTCGACGGGTTCTTCGATGAATTGAAGTTTTTCGTTGATTTGGATTTCATCTAACGGAATAGTGAGATCTTCTTTAGCAAAACATTTCTTCAAATTCGAGACGTGGAAAGTGTTATGTACAGCCGCGAGTTGTTGAGGTAACTCAAGTCGGTAAGCTACTGGTCCGACACGATCAATAATCTTGAATGGTCCAATATACCTTGGATTTAATTTCCCTCGTTTACCAAATCGAACAACGCCTTTCCAAGGTGAAACTTTAAGCATGACCATCTCTCCAATTTCAAATTCTATATCTTTTCTTTTAATGTCAGCGTAGCTCTTTTGTCGACTTTGGGCGGTTTTCAACCGTTGTTGAATTTGGATGATCTTCTCGGTAGTTTCTTGTATAATCTCCGGACCCGTAATCTGTCTATCCCCCACTTCACTCCAACAAATCGAAGACCTGCACTTTCTACCATAAAGTGCTTCAAACGGCGCCATCTCAATGCTTGAATGGTAGCTGTTGTTGTAGGAAAATTCTGCTAACGGTAGATGTCGATCCCAACTGTTTCCGAAATCAATAACACATGCTCGTAGCATGTCTTCAAGCGTTTGTATCGTCCTTTCGCTCTGCCCATCAGTTTGTGGATGATAGGCAGTACTCATGTCTAGACGAGTTCCTAATGCTTGCTGTAATGTCTGCCAGAATCTTGAAATAAATCTGCCATCCCTATCAGAGATAATAGAGATTGGTATTCCATGTCTGGAGACGACTTCCTTCAAATACAGTCGTGCTAACTTCTCCATCTTGTCATCTTCTCTTATTGGTAGGAAGTGTGCTGATTTGGTGAGACGATCAACTATTACCCAAATAGTATCAAAACCACTTGCAGTCCTTGGCAATTTAGTGATGAAATCCATGGTAATGTTTTCCCATTTCCATTCCGGGATTTCGGGTTGTTGAAGTAGACCTGATGGTTTCTGATGCTCAGCTTTGACCTTAGAACACGTCAAACATTCTCCTACGTATTTAGCAACATCGGCTTTCATACCCGGCCACCAAAAATGTTTCTTGAGATCCTTGTACATCTTCCCCGTTCCAGGATGTATTGAGTATCTGGTTTTATGAGCTTCTCTAAGTACCATTTCTCTCATATCTCCAAATTTTGGTACCCAAATCCTTTCAGCCCTATACCGGGTTCCGTCTTCCCGAATATTAAGATGCTTCTCCGATCCTTTGGGTATTTCATCCTTTAAATTTCCCTCTTTTAAAACTCCTTGTTGCGCCTCCTTTATTTGAGTAGTAATGTTATTATGAATCATTATATTCATAGATTTTACTCGAATGGGTTCTCTATCCTTCCTGCTCAAGGCATCAGCTACCACATTTGCCTTCCCCGGGTGGTAACGAATCTCAAAATCGTAATCATTCAATAATTCAATCCACCTACGCTGCCTCATATTCAGTTGTTTCTGATTAAATATGTGTTGAAGACTTTTGTGGTCGGTATATATAATACTTTTGACCCCATATAAGTAGTGCCTCCAAGTCTTTAATGCAAAAAAAACCGCGCCTAATTCCAAATCATGCGTCGTATAATTTTGTTCGTGAATCTTCAATTGTCTAGACGCATAAGCAATCACCTTCGTTCGTTGCATTAATACACAACCGAGACCTTGCTTTGATGCGTCACAATAAATCACAAAATCATCATTCCCTTCAGGCAATGACAATATAGGTGCCGTAGTTAGCTTTTTCTTCAATAACTGAAACGCTTTCTCTTGTTCATCATTCCATTCAAATTTCTTCCCTTTATGCGTTAATGCAGTCAAGGGTTTTGCTATTCTGGAAAAGTCTTGGATGAACCTTCTGTAGTAACCAGCTAGTCCTAAAAACTGGCGTATGTGTTTCGGAGTTTTCGGGGTTTCCCACTTTTCAACAGTTTCTATCTTTGCCGGATCCACCTTAATACCTTCTTTGTTCACTATGTGACCGAGGAATTGAACTTCTTCCAACCAAAATGCACACTTTGAAAACTTAGCGTACAATTCTTCCTTCCTCAATACTTCTAACACCTTTCTCAAATGTTCACCGTGTTCTTGGTCATTCTTTGAGTAAATAAGTATGTCATCAATGAAAACAATGACAAACTTGTCAAGGTATGGTCCACACACTCGGTTCATAAGGTCCATGAACACAGCTGGTGCATTAGTTAAACCAAACGGCATGACCATAAACTCGTAATGACCGTAACGTGTTCTGAAAGCAGTCTTTGGGATATCATCTTCTTTCACCCGCATTTGATGATACCCGGAACGTAAGTCAATCTTTGAATAAACAGACGAGCCTTGTAGTTGATCAAATAAGTCGTCGATTCTCGGTAGTGGGTAGCGGTTCTTGATGGTAAGTTTGTTCAACTCTCGGTAGTCGATACACAACCTGAATGTACCATCTTTCTTCTTGACAAACAAAACAGGAGCTCCCCACGGTGATGTGCTTGGTCGAATGAAACCACGCTCTAAAAGTTCTTGTAATTGGCTTTGCAGTTCTTTCATCTCGCTGGGTGCGAGTCTGTAAGGAGCACGAGCTATTGGTGCAGCTCCTGGTACAAGATCTATTTGAAATTCAACGGATCGATGTGGGGGTAATCCCGGTAATTCTTTCGGAAATACATCGGGAAATTCTTTTGCAATGGGAACATCATTGATGCTCTTTTCTTCAGTTTGTACTTTCTCGACGTGTGCTAGAACAGCATAGCAACCTTTTCTTATTAGTTTTTGTGCCTTCAAATTACTAATAAGATGTAGCTTCGTGTTGCCCTTTTCTCCGTACACCATTAAGGGTTTTCCTTTTTCTCGTATAATGCGAATTGCATTTTTGTAACAAACGATCTCCGCTTTCACTTCTTTCAACCAGTCCATACCGATTATCACATCAAAACTCCCTAACTCTACTGGTATCAAATCAATCTTAAATGTTTCGCTAACCAGTTTAATTTCTCGATTCCGACATATATTATCTGCTGAAATTAATTTACCATTTGCTAATTCGAGTAAAAATTTACTATCCAAAGGCGTCAATGGACAACTTAATTTAGCACAAAAATCTCTACTCATATAGCTTCTATCCGCACCCGAATCAAATAAAACGTAAGCAGATTTATTGTCAATAAGAAACGTACCCGTAACAAGCTCCGGGTCTTCCTGTGCCTCTACCGCATTAATATTGAAAACTCTTCCACGGCCTTGTCCATTCGTGTTCTCCTGGTTCGGGCAATTTCTAATAATGTGGCCTGGTTTTCCACATTTATAACAAACTACATTGGCATAACTTGCTCCGACACTACTTGCTCCGCCATTACTCGTTCCGACACCATTTGTTCCTTTCGTTCTATTAACCCCAGGTCCGTAGACCTCACACTTCGCCGCGCTATGACCATTTCTTTTACACTTGTTGCAAAATTTGGTGCAGAACCCCGAGTGATTCTTTTCACACCTTTGGCATAGTTGCTTCTGATTGTTGTTGTTGTTGCGGTTATTATTGTTGTTGGGATGATTGTTGTAGTTGCTGTTGTTGTTGTTGTTGTTGTTGTTGTTGTTGTTGGGCCGTTTGTTGTAGTTGCGATTGATGTTGCGATTGTTGGGATAATTGTTGCGATTATTGTTGTAATTGCTGTTGTTGTTGTATTGGTGATTCTTATCACCGTTTTCCTCCCACTTTCTTTTGACTTGCTTCACATTGGCCTCTTCAGCAGTCTGTTCTTTAATTCTTTCTTCAATCTGGTTCACTAGTTTGTGAGCCATTCTACATGCCTGTTGTATGGAGGCGGGCTCGTGTGAACTTATATCTTCTTGGATTCTTTCCGGTAATCCTTTCACAAACGCGTCGATCTTCTCTTCCTCATCTTCGAATGCTCCCGGACACAATAGGCACAATTCTGTGAATCGTCTTTCATACGTGGTAATATCAAATCCTTGGGTTCGTAACCCTCTAAGTTCTGTCTTGAGCTTATTGACCTCGGTTCTGGGACGGTACTTCTCGTTCATCAAGTGCTTGAATGCTGACCACGGTAGTGCGTACGCATCATCTTGTCCCACTTGCTCTAGATAGGTATTCCACCATGTTAACGCAGAACCTGTGAAGGTATGCGTAGCGTACTTCACTTTGTCCTCTTCAGTACACTTACTTATGGCAAACACCGATTCAACCTTCTCGGTCCACCGTTTCAATCCGATCGGTCCTTCGGTTCCATCAAATTCCAAAGGTTTGCAGGCAGTGAATTCTTTGTAGGTGCATCCTACACGATTTCCTGTACTGCTAGATCCAAGGTTATTGTTGGTATGTAGTGCAGCCTGTACTGCGGCTATGTTTGAAGCTAGAAAAGTACGGAATTCCTCTTCATTCATATTCACGGTGTGTCGAGTAGTCGGTGCCATTTCCTTCAAAATAGTTAAATGGAACAAGTTAATCATACAGAATATTAAGAGTAGTTAATAGTATTTCGTAGCATAATATGAACTCATTTATAAAAGCTTTTTCTTCATATTAGCGTTTTATAAGTTTAAATTCGGGTAGTACCTACCCGTTAAGTTCATACTTAGTAGCTAATATACAATTCAACTACTACAATTCTATATGAAAAACTGATTGTAATAATATTTCGCGTTCAAACTTTTATACAATATTTTACAAACTTACAATACCGCTTATTTTACATAAAGCATGAAATATAGCACACAATAACTTTGATACAAGATAGTTGTGAAGACAATTCTAGCTAGTACACAAGTCGTTCGGCAAAGGCAATAAAGACACGTAATTCATACGTCCAGAAACAAGTCATGCATTCTGGTTTTACTAGGACTACTTCCCATCCTTGGTCTTGTGCAACATAACCATTATGGCCGTTGATAAGACAGCGTGTTGTAACGTCATCAAAAGGACGAGGGTTACGTAATGTCCAACAGTCCAGTAATAATCTAAAAACCTCATTTCTTACCCCAATTACCGACTCCGTCACTTGTGGAAACGTTTTGTTTAATAGTTGTAGCCCGATGTTCTTGTTCTCACTTTGGTGAGAAGCGAACATTACTAATCCATAAGCATAACATGCTTCTTTATGTTGCATGTTAGCCGCTTTTTCTAAATCACGAAGTCCAATATTCGGATATATTGAGTCAAAATAATTTCTTAACCCGTTGCGTAAAATAGCATTTGGGTTCCCCGCAATATATGCGTCAAAGTAAACACATCGTAACTTATGGGTTTCCCAATGTGATATCCCCCATCTTTCAAACGAAAGTCTCTTATAAACCAAGACATTCTTGGAACGTTCTTCGAATGTCTTACAAACTGATCTCGCCTTAAATAGTTGTGCCGAGGAATTCTGACCGACTCTAGACAAGATTTCATCAATCATGTCTCCGGGTAGGTCTCTTAAAATATTGGGTTGTCTATCCATTTTGCGTTTTTATACTGTAAAATAGACAAGAGTTAGATTCATAAAAAAAAAAAATACTTATTAATACAAGCAATTTTTACATATATCATAAAGCATAAGCACACTATATTACATATATTACACCACATGAATACAACTATCTTATTCCGACTCGCTTGTTTCTTCTTCTTCGGTTTTGGTTCGTTTTGCCAAGTTTCTAGGGATATATGATTTTTCCCTAATACGAGCCGTCGTTATCCACATTGGTTTAGAAAAACCTGGTGGTTTAGAGGTTCTCGGGTCATTGTTACAACTTAAGGACTTCGGGGGTTGACGATACATATAAAGTTCATCGGGGTTGGAATTAGATTTCTCTATTTTTATGCCCTTTCCCTTATTATTTTCTTTTGCCTTTTTAAATTCAGTTGGGGTAATTTCTATAACATCATTGGAATTCTCGTCGGAATCCGATTCATCGGAGAATTGGTAATCCTCCCAATATTTTGCTTCCTTGGCGGAAACACCATTGACCATAATTAACCTTGGTCGGTTGGTTGAGGATTTTCTTTTACTTAACCGTTTTATTATTTCCCCCACCGGTTCTATTTCTTCATCCGGTTCCGATTCTTCTTCCGGTTCCGATTCTTCTTCCGGTTCCGACTCTTCTTCCGGTTCCTCTTCGGGAACTTGTGAATCAGTCCACGAATCATTCCAATTTACATTTGACTCTTCATTATTATTAGGTGAGTCAATGGGACTTGTTCTAGAGGTAGACATCTATCACATAATATCAAACGTGTTAAGAGATTAATATATCACATAATATTCACATGTTAAAAATATATAGTTTTCAACAAAATTTGTTAAGCAATCATTTTTCAAGTAAACACGGTCGAAGTCCAGACTCACTAATGCATCCTAACAACCTCGATAAGACACACTAATGCAAAATTCTGGTTCTCTAAGACCAACGCTCTGATACCAACTGAAATGTCCCGTTCTTATTGATTAAAAACGTTCCATATTAATTGATTTCGTTGCGAGGTTTTGACCTCTATATGAGACGTTTTTCAAAGACTGCATTCATTTTTAAACAAACCATAACCTTTATTTCATCAATAAAGGTTTAAAAAGCTTTACGTAGATTATCAAATAATGATAATCTAAAATATCCTGTTTACACACGACCATTACATAATGGTTTACAATACAAATATGTTACAACAAAATAAGTTTCTTGAATGCAGTTTTTAAACAATATCATACAAGCATGGACTCCAAATCTTGTCCTTATTTAAGTATGCAACAGCGGAAGCTCTTAATAATCACCTGAGAATAAACATGCTTAAAACGTCAACAAAAATGTTGGTGAGTTATAGGTTTAACCTATATATATCAAATCGTAACAATAGACCACAAGATTTCATATTTCAATACACATCCCATACATAGAGATAAAAATCATTCATATGGTGAACACCTGGTAACCGACAATAACAAGATGCATATATAAGAATATCCCCATCATTCCGGGACACCCTTCGGATATGATATAAATTTCGAAGTACTAAAGCATCCGGTACTTTGGATGGGGTTTGTTAAGCCCAATAGATCTATCTTTAGGATTCGCGTCAATTAGGGTGTCTGTTCCCTAATTCTTAGATTACCAGACTTAATAAAAAGGGGCATATTCGATTTCGATAATTCAACCATAGAATGTAGTTTCACGTACTTGTGTCTATTTTGTAAATCATTTATAAAACCTGCATGTATTCTCATCCCAAAAATATTAGATTTTAAAAGTGGGACTATAACTCACTTTCACAGATTTTTACTTCGTCGGGAAGTAAGACTTGGCCACTAGTTGATTCACGAACCTATAACAATATATACATATATATCAAAGTATGTTCAAAATATATTTACAACACTTTTAATATATTTTGATGTTTTAAGTTTATTAAGTCAGCTGTCCTCGTTAGTAACCTACAACTAGTTGTCCACAGTTAGATGTACAGAAATAAATCGATAAATATTATCTTGAATCAATCCACGACCCAGTGTATACGTATCTCAGTATTGATCACAACTCAAACTATATATATTTTGGAATCAACCTCAACCCTGTATAGCTAACTCCAACATTCACATATAGAGTGTCTATGGTTGTTCCGAAATATATATAGATGTGTCGACATGATAGGTCGAAACACTGTATACGTGTCTATGGTATCTCAAGATTACATAATATATAATACAAGTTGATTAAGTTATGGTTGGAATAGATTTGTTACCAATTTTCACGTAGCTAAAATGAGAAAAATTATCCAATCTTGTTTTACCCATAACTTCTTCATTTTAAATCCGTTTTGAGTGAATCAAATTGCTATGGTTTCATATTGAACTCTATTTTATGAATCTAAACAAAAAAAATATAGGTTTCTAGTCGGAAAAATAAGTTACAAGTCGTTTTTGTAAAGGTAGTCATTTCAGTCGAAAGAACGACGTCTAGATGACCATTTTAGAAAACATACTTCCACTTTGAGTTTAACCATAATTTTTGGATATAGTTTCATGTTCATAATAAAAATCATTTTCTCAGAATAACAACTTTTAAATCAAAGTTTATCATAGTTTTTAATTAACTAACCCAAAACAGCCCGCGGTGTTACTACGACGGCGTAAATCCGGTTTTACGGTGTTTTTCGTGTTTCCAGGTTTTAAATCATTAAGTTAGCATATCATATAGATATAGAACATGTGTTTAGTTGATTTTAAAAGTCAAGTTAGAAGGATTAACTTTTGTTTGCGAACAAGTTTAGAATTAACTAAACTATGTTCTAGTGATTACAAGTTTAAACCTTCGAATAAGATAGCTTTATATGTATGAATCGAATGATGTTATGAACATCATTACTACCTTAAGTTCCTTGGATGAACCTACTGGAAAAGAGAAAAATGGACCTAGCTTCAATGGATCCTTGGATGGCTCAAAGTTCTTGAAGCAAAATCATGACACGAAAACAAGTTCAAGTAAGATCATCACTTGAAATAAGATTGTTATAGTTATAGAAATTGAACCAAAGTTTGAATATGATTATTACCTTGTATTAGAATGATAACCTACTGTAAGAAACAAAGATTTCTTGAGGTTGGATGATCACCTTACAAGATTGGAAGTGAGCTAGCAAACTTGAAAGTATTCTTGATTTTATGAAACTAGAACTTTTGGAATTTATGAAGAACACTTAGAACTTGAAGATAGAACTTGAGAGAGTTCAATTAGATGAAGAAAATTGAAGAATGAAAGTGTTTGTAGGTGTTTTTGGTCGTTGGTGTATGGATTAGATATAAAGGATATGTAATTTTGTTTTCATGTAAATAAGTCATGAATGATTACTCATATTTTTGTAATCTTATGAGATATTTCATGCTAGTTGCCAAATGATGGTTCCCAAATGTGTTAGGTGACTCACATGGGCTGCTAAGAGCTGATCATTGGAGTGTATATACCAATAGTACATACATCTAAAAGCTGTGTATTGTACGAGTACGAATACGGGTGCATACGAGTAGAATTGTTGATGAAACTGAACGAGAATGTAATTGTAAGCATTTTTGTTAAGTAGAAGTATTTTGATAAGTGTATTGAAGTCTTTCAAAAGTGTATAAATACATATTAAAACACTACATGTATATACATTTTAACTGAGTCGTTAAGTCATCGTTAGTCGTTACATGTAAGTGTTGTTTTGAAACCTTTAGGTTAACGATCTTGTTAAATGTTGTTAACCCAATGTTTATAATATAAAAAGAGATTTTAAATTATTATATTATCATGATATTATGATGTACGAATATCTCTTAATATGATATATATACATTAAATGTCGTTACAACGATAAACGTTACATATATGTCTCGTTTCAAAATCATTAAGTTAGTAGTCTTGTTTTTACATATGTAGTTCATTGTTAATATAATTAATGATATGTTTACTTATCATAATATCATGTTAACTATATATTAACCATATATATGTCATCATATAGTTTTTTTACAAGTTTTAACGTTCGTGAATCACCGGTCAACTTGGGTGGTCAATTGTCTATATGAAACCTATTTCAATTAATCAAGTCTTAACAAGTTTGATTGCTTAACATGTTGGAAACATTTAATCATGTAAACATCAATCTCAATTAATATATATAAACATGGAAAAGTTCGGGTCACTACATAATAGACCACAAGATTTCATATTTCAATACACATCCCATACATAGAGATAAAAATCATTCATATGGTGAACACCTGGTAACCGACATTAACAAGATGCATATATAAGAATATCCCCATCATTCCGGGACACCCTTCGGATATGATATAAATTTCGAAGTACTAAAACATCCGGTACTTTGGATGGGGCTTGTTGGGCCCGATAGATCTATCTTTAGGATTCACGTCAATTAGGGTGTCTGTTCCCTAATTCTTAGATTACCAGACTTAATAAAAAGGGGCATATTCGATTTCGATAATTCAACCATAGAATGTAGTTTCACGTACTTGTGTCTATTTTGTAAATCATTTATAAAACCTGCATGTATTCTCATCCCAAAAATATTAGATTTTAAAAGTGGGACTATAACTCACTTTCACAGATTTTTACTTCGTCGGGAAGTAAGACTTGGCCACTGGTCGATTCACGAACCTATAACAATATATACATATATATCAAAGTATGTTCAAAATATATTTACAACACTTTTAATATATTTTGATGTTTTAAGTTTATTAAGTCAGCTGTCCTCGTTAGTAACCTACAACTAGTTGTCCACAGTTAGATGTACAGAAATAAATCGATAAATATTATCTTGAATCAATCCACGACCCAGTGTATACGTATCTCAGTATTGATCACAACTCAAACTATATATATTTTGGAATCAACCTCAACCCTGTATAGCTAACTCCAACATTCACATATAGAGTGTCTATGGTTGTTCCGAAATATATATAGATGTGTCGATATGATAGGTCGAAACATTGTATACATGTCTATGGTATCTCAAGATTACATAATATACAATACAAGTTGATTAAGTTATGGTTGGAATAGATTTGTTACCAATTTTCACGTAGCTAAAATGAGAAAAATTATCCAATCTTGTTTTACCCATAACTTCTTCATTTTAAATCCGTTTTGAGTGAATCAAATTGCTATGGTTTCATATTGAACTCTATTTTATGAATCTAAATAGAAAAAGTATATGTTTATAGTCGGAAAAATAAGTTACAAGTCGTTTTTGTAAAGGTAGTCATTTCAGTCGAAAGAACGACGTCTATATGACCATTTTAGAAAACATACTTCCACTTTGAGTTTAACCATAATTTTTGGATATAGTTTCATGTTCATAATAAAAATCATTTGCTCAGAATAACAACTTTTAAATCAAAGTTTATCATAGTTTTTAATTAACTAACCCAAAACAGCCCGCGGTGTTACTACGACGGCGTAAATCCGGTTTTACGGTGTTTTTCGTGTTTCCAGGTTTTAAATCATTAATTTAGCATATCATATAGATATAGAACATGTGTTTAGTTGATTCTAAAAGTCAAGTTAGAAGGATTAACTTTTGTTTGCGAACAAGTTTAGAATTAACTAAACTATGTTCTAGTGATTACAAGTTTAAACCTTCGAATAAGATAGCTTTATATGTATGAATCGAATGATGTTATGAACATCATTACTACCTTAAGTTCCTTGGATAAACCTACTGGAAAATAGAAAAATGGATTTAGCTTCAACGGATCCTTGGATGGCTCGAAGTTCTTGAAGCAGAATCATGACACGAAAACAAGTTCAAGTAAGATCATCACTTGAAATAAGATTGTTATAGTTATAGAAATTGAACCAAAGTTTGAATATGATTATTACCTTGTATTAGAATGATAACCTACTGTAAGAAACAAAGATTTCTTGAGGTTGGATGATCACCTTACTAGATTGGAAATGAGCTAGCAAACTTGAAAGTATTCTTGATTTTATGTAACTAGAACTTGTAGAATATATGAAGAACACTTAGAACTTGAAGATAGAACTTGAGAGAGATCAATTAAATGAAGAAAATTGAAGAATAAAAGTGTTTGTAGGTGTTTTTGGTCGTTGGTGTATGGATTAGATATAAAGGATATGTAATTTTGTTTTCATGTAAATAAGTCATGAATGATTACTCATATTTTTGTAATTTCATGAGATATTTCATGCTAGTTGCCAAATGATGGTTCCCACATGTGTTAGGTGACTCACATGGGCTGCTAAGAGCTGATCATTGGAGTGTATATACCAATAGTACATACATCTAAAAGCTGTGTATTGTACGAGTACGAATACGGGTGCATACGAGTAGAATTGTTGATGAAACTGAACGAGGATGTAATTGTAAGCATTTTTGTTAAGTAGAAGTATTTTGATAAGTGTCTTGAAGTCTTTCAAAAGTGTATGAATACATATTAAAACACTACATGTATATACATTTTAACTGAGTCGTTAAGTCATCGTTAGTCGTTACATGTAAATGTTGTTTTGAAACCTTTAGGTTAACGATCTTGTTAAATGTTGTTAACCCAATGTTTATAGTATCAAAAGAGATTTTAAATTATTATATTATCAGGATATTATGATGTACGAATATCTCTTAATATGATATATATACATTAAATGTCGTTACAACGATAATCGTTACATATATGTCTCGTTTCAAAACCATTAAGTTAGTAGTCTTGTTTTTACATATGTAGTTCATTGTTAATATACTTAATGATATGTTTACTTATCATAATATCATGTTAACTATATATATAACCATATATATGTCATCATATAGTTTTTACAAGTTTTAACGTTCGTGAATCACTGGTCAACTTGGGTGGTCAATTGTCTATATGAAACCTATTTCAATTAATCAAGTCTTAACAAGTTTGATTGCTTAACATGTTGGAAACATTTAATCATGTAAATATCAATCTCAATTAATATATATAAACATGGAAAAGTTCGGGTCACAACATTTTGAACGCCTGCAAAGAATTGCAAATGTGAGTTCCACATCCAGTGTCTAATACCCATGTATTAGAAGAAGTAATACTAAGCTCTATATATACCATATATATATTACCTGAGGTTTGCCCCGCATTCCTCTTTTCCTTCAACTCCTTAAGGTAGACCGGGCAGTTGCGTTTCCAGTGACCCATTTCACCGCAACCGAAGCACGGGTCTTCCTTGGGGTTTGCTTGTCCGACAACCTTTTGCTTCTTGTTCTTGTTTTTGGTTGGGGTAACCATCCTCCCCTTTCCCTTGCCTTGATGGGCGGGTCCTTTCCTCTTAGCCGCCTTTGGCTTAGAGGTGTTGTTACCTTTGGACCCACCATCATTGATCATTAGCACGGGTGAAGCCCTCTTACCCATGCTAGTTTCCGCCGTCCTAAGCATGCCATGAAGTTCGCCAATGGTCTTATCCATCCCATTCATATTGTAATTAATTACAAATTGGTCAAACCTCTTTGACAAGGAGTTTAGGATAAGATCCGTGGCTAGCTCATTGGATATGTTGAGATTAAGACGGTTTGCGCGATCAATGAGGCTTTTCATCTTAAGGACATAAGATGAAACGGATTGGGAGTCGTCCATACGACATGCATGAAGCGCTCGAACGGTCTCGAAGCGCTCGACACGTGCTTGTTGAAGGAACATCTCCTTCAATTGCGTGATCATGTCGTATGCAGTATGATGCTCGAAATCCTTTTGGAGTTCGGGTATCATAGTCCCAAGCATTAGGCAAGCGACTTGCACCGAATCGGTGCAATACTTATCCCAATAAGCCATGCCTTCCGTATCATCCTCGTCGGGTTGATCGGGAATGGGGTCCTCCAACACATACGCCTTATCCTCGAGTTTGAGGACAATCCTAAGATTGCGGAACCAATCCATAAAGTTCGTATGGTTGAGTTTGTCTTTCTCGAGGAGAGACCTTAATGATAGGTTGTGTAAGTTAATTGGTGCATTTTGCGTGTTGTTGATGTTATTAGCGGCCATCTACAATATTTAACAAAGTTCATTTAAGTATTGATTTTAAATTTAATAAACAATACCCTTTTATATTTTAATTGACATATTAAATATTAGAATCCAACGGTAAATCAAATTTCGGTTAGGTGACCTTTATCCCGTTATTTGATTTAACTAGGTAGTCATAATGACAATTGCAATCCTTTTGCAACTTCTAAATTATGGGATCATGCAATCCTTTTGCATGGCATATTTATCCCATCAACGCCTATTTGTTCCTCATGCTTCGGTGACCCTAAGTTCATGATTCCCAAATCAAGTCGTCCTACTTGTGTAAACGTGTAAACTTAACATACAAGTGGTTAGGTGACCTTTATCCCACAAGCATGCGAAATTCACCTCAACCATATTAGTTTGTTCATGACGGTTAGGTGACCTTTATCCCATCATGAGTTCCCTAATATGTCTAAGTGTCACACAAAAGGGTGGCGTTTAACTTGTTTACCTTGTTAATAGAAGGGATTTTAAGTTTCCATTAATTCTAGTTTAAGAAAACTTTTATGCCATACACCAACATGCATTTAGTGTATGGTTCATTTGAAATCCATTTTCAAGTCATGTAATTTTAGCCAATTACTTGATATAAACCATTTTATACATATGATCATTATCATGTTCTTAATAACCGTTTATTAATATCCTTTTTACCATTTCAATTTAACCGATTAAATTGTGGTTTGGTAAATATCATGTTGTTAATAATTTAACCAATTAAATTTTAGTTTTGCTTGTTGTTAACTTGTGTGATAACTTGTTGTAGTAACATGCACAATCCACAATCATACAAGAAATTAAAACAACCACGCATGTAAAACAAATGTTCACAATCAAGCCTTTTGGTAGACATTTTGTTTAGCCGAAAACAAAATGCCACCGGTCAATGGGTAAAACACAAAGTAAGAGGTTTTAACCTCCCACTTAACCTTGCATCCACATGCTTCTTGTGTTCTTCCTTGTGATCTTCATGCATCTTCATCTTGTTACAAAATATATCCTAATACATTTTGTCTAGAAAATGAAAACACATCCTAATCTATTTTACATGCCAAATATAAAATAAATTACATAACCAAAATTAATATTACATACCAAATGAATAATTAATTTTACAAACCAAATTGAATGAATATTACAACCATTCAACCAAACAAATATCCATTCAAACACACATGCATACATCATAAGGTCAAGGCATTGATTGTGAACTACAATATACAACAAATATGACCAATTTGCAAGTTCCAAACCCACTTTTGGAACCCTTAAAATTCGGCGAAAATCATGAACCCACCCAAACCCCAATATTTTTACATTCTACTTTCATGCATGTACATAGAATGCAAAGTTGGTGGGTTTTAAAGACCATATATAAGAAGCATATTTCATAGACTTCGGCTCTAGATACCATTGATGGAATTCAACATTTCAACAAGTTCTTAATGTTAACTTATTCATGAAACCAATTCATTAAGAGTTACAACAAGCGGAAGCAAAATATTAAGAAAGCATGTTAATATGTTAAACCACTTTAGATGAATTCCATATAGTTATCAAGTCATGAAATAATGCTTACATATAACAAAGAAGGAAGAAGATTATACCTCCTCTATGATGAGTTATGAGCTGAATTTGGATAGCAAAATGATGATGAAAATGATGGAAGAAAGCTACCAACTTGAACCCTCAAGTGTGCAATACCCTAATCCTTTGATGCACCAACACCACCCTTTAAGTTAGTTAAGATTTAGACACTTAACTAGCTAATTAAGCAAGCTTAAAACCCTTTTATTTGCACCCAAAATTCTGATCAGCAGCAACTAGAAAGAAGATGATGAATGGAGCCTCAAAACTATGAAACCTCAAGTGTTTATACCCCAAACTTATAACCAACACTTATTGCTTTGGTTAGGATTTAATAACACTTGAATTTCTCACTTGCAAAACCACTTGAACCCCTTTTTGTTCAGCTCAAAATTCGGCCAGAATCATACAGCAGAAAGTTTCAAAGAGTTTTCTAACTTGTAAGTGCAAAATAAGAGTCAAAACTTGGTTTTTAAGTGTTAAGCATGCACTTGGGAATATTTGTATCAAAAGTAACAAGAATAAACTAGCATGGGACTTGTCTTGGAGTCCCAAAACCTGCCCATCCATGCCATTATTTTATAACAAGAATGTTTATAAAAAACTTGATGTTTTATATATAAAACTTGTTATAAAATATATGCATTGTTTAGTTACTTATATACTTTATAAACTTTTTATAAAATATAACACAATATAATTATTTAAACCTATAAACAATTATATATAATTATCCAAATAATTTATCTCAAGTGATAATATTTTAGAAAACCGATTTTCTAAAATTCAAGTGTCGCGTATTTACTTAACGATCCAATCGCTAAGATTAAATACATTTAAAGTGTTGGTAAGCTTGTTATTGGGTATGACCCGACTTGGATCATAATATATTAGCCACATTAATTAAATATGTCTCTCGGGCATACGAAAATCCTTCAGATAGAGGAGGTGAATACCTAAGCGATGCTTTCCAAGATCATCTTAAAAGTTGTGGGATTATCTCGCAACTTACTCCTCCTGGAACACCCCAACTTAATGGAGTTTCCGAAAGGAGGAACCGAACCCTAATGGATATGGTTCGAACTATGATGGCTAGAAGCTCATTACCTCTATCATTTTGGGGTTATTGTCTATGCTCCGCGGCTCGTATTTTAAATATGGCCCCAACTAAGAAAGTGGAACGAACTCCTCATGAGATGTGGTTTGGAAAACCTCCATCTCTATCATACTTAAAGGTATGGGGATGTGAAGCTTATCCTAAGCGTTACGTCTCTAATAAGTTGAATGCTCGATCCACGAAGTGTATCTTCATAGGATATCCCAAGGATGATATGGGATATTATTTCTATGATCCTTCCGAGCAGAATGTATTTGTTGCTCGGAAGGCGGAATTCCTTGAAACTAAGTTCCTAATGGAAGGTAATAGTGAAAGGAAGATAGATCTTGAAGAGGTTCAAGATCAAGTAGATGATACACAATTGGTTGACACTAGCACTCAACATGAAAATGTTGAGAATGATCAAATGGATGATCAAAGTATACAAGACGTTCGCAAATCTGGTAGGATTAGTAATCCTCCTGAGAGATATGGGTTTCTCATGGATGATTGCTATGTGGTTGATTTGGATGAACCAACTAACTACCAAGATGCTTTATCAAGGATTGATAAAGATAAATGGCAGGAAGCCATGAACGTTGAGATGCAATCCATGTATGACAACCAAGTTTGGGAACTAGTTGTACAACCTGCTAGCTCCAAGTTAGTTGATTGTAAATGGATTTTCAAGATGAAAACCGACATGCATGGAAACTTAAATACATATAAAGCCAGACTTGTAGCAAAAGGTTTCACTCAAACTCAAGGGGTTGACTATGATGAAACCTTTTCACCTGTGGCAATGCTAAAGTCTATTAGGATATTATTTGCCATTGCTGCTCATTATGATTATGAAATTTGGCAAATGGATGTCAAAACCGCTTTCCTAAATGGATATCTTGAGGAAGATGTCTATATGGTTCAGCCTGAGGGTTTTGTCGATCCGAAACATCCTAACAAAGTATGTAAGTTAAAGAAATCAATCTACGGATTGAAACAAGCATCTAGAATGTGGAATCATCGTTTTAATGAGGAAGCCAAGAAATTTGGCTTCATTAAAAATGGTGATGAAGCTTGTGTATACAAGAAAGCTAGTGGGAGCACTATCATGTTCCTTGTATTATATGTGGATGATATATTGTTATTTGGAAACGATATTCCGACAATGCAAGGTGTTAAGACTTGGCTGAAAAGCTGCTTCTCCATTAAGGATCTTGAAGAAGCACAATACATTTTGGGGATTAGGATCTACAGGGATAGATCCAAGAAATTGATAGGTTTGAATCAAAGTGCATACATTGAAAAGATCTTGAAAAGGTTCAAGATGGAGAACTCTAAGAAAGGTTTGGTACCTATTCAAAGAGGAACGCTCCTTAGTTCATCTCAGTGTCCCACCACAAAAGATGAACAGGAAAGAATGAAGAAAGTCCCATATGCGTATGCTATTGGGTCAATCATGTATGCAATGATATGCACTAGACCGGATGTGTCATGCGCTCTTAGCCTGACAAGTAGATACCAGAATAATCCAGGAAACAGTCATTGGATTGCTGTTAAAAGTATATTGAAATACCTTAGGAGGACTAAGGATATGTTTCTAATATATGGGTCTGGTGAGGAGGAGCTCACTGTGAAAGGTTACGTGGACGCGAGTTTCCAAACTGATCGTGATGATTCTCGATCACAATCCGGTTATGTCTTCACATTAAATGGAGGTGCGGTCTCTTGGAAGAGTTCAAAACAGGATGTTGTTGCATTATCCACTACAGAGTCGGAGTACATTGCCGCCTCATTGGCAGCTCAGGAAGGTGCATGGATGAAGAAATTCATCGACGACTTAGGAGTAGTCCCTTCCATTCAGGACCCTCTTGAGATCTTTTGTGAGAACGAGGGTACGATTGCTCAAATCAAGGAACCTCGTGCTCACCAAAAGACCCGTCACATTGAGCGGAGATTCAACTACATAAGGGATGAAGTTGAAAAGGGAAAGATATGTATTCGGAAAGTTCACACAGATCTTAATATAGCGGATCCTCTCACGAAGCTCTTACATGGAGCAAAACATGCAGGACATGTTTGTGCATTAGGGCTTCGATATTCTAGTGATTGGTCATGATCTGTTTTAAGTATTGTAACGGAACGAAATTTGTTCAAACTCATTAATATAATTATGGTGTTAATTTATTAATCATGAGTCAGGTTCCTATTTTGCATATTTTATCCATGAATAAGCTATTATTCTAAATTCCGTAGTCGATCACATTTGTGGGAGCAAGTGTGAGGTTTAGAATATTATGAACTTGGATTGGTATACATTCACGGAATGAATGTGGGGCAAGGTTGCAACCAAGGTTCATAGATATTTGTGGGATACAAATATTGGAAGACCCGCCCTCAAGATTTACTGAATGGAGCCTTTGTGGTTGATCACGTGTAATCTTGAGTAAAGGCGAATATCATTGTATCCTCTGACCTGAGATACATATTGGGTTCGGATATTTATCGAGTATTGTGCCTTGATTTTTTCCTTCGCTATTCTGAAATATGGTAGTTCATAAGGAAGAGCTCAGGTATAATGCAAGGTATATATTTAGGACGTATGTAGTCAAGATGGAATTTGTCCCTCTTGTTCGTTGAGAGTCAGATGTCTAAGGCCTGATAAAGTTAAATCTAAAAGAGAGTGATCACTCTGTATCTCTTGGATTTAACATGACATCTAGGACGAAAGGATGTGATGAAAGATTCACCTATTCATATTCGATATGGGAACTCGAAAGGGATGATGTTATTGAATGGCACAAAGTCATAACATATTGGGGGTGATGGACGGTCGTTAGGTGGTATCCATCACTTGCATTAATTTCTTATGTTTCTCGTGCAAGTGGGAGATTGAAGGTTTTCGTATGCCCGAGAGACATATTTAATTAATGTGGCTAATATGTTATGATCCAAGTCGGGTCATACCCAATAACAAGCTTACCGACACCTTAATCGTATTTGATCTTAATGAATGGATCATTAAATCAATACGCGACACTTGGATTTTTGAAAATCGGTTTTCTAAAATATTATTACTTGAGATAAATTATTTGGATAATTTGTAAATTAAGGACTTAATTGTTTATAAGGATAAACAATACATTGTGTTATATTTTATAAAAGGTTTATAAACTAAATATGTATGTAACTTAACAAGTCATGTTTTTTTTTATATACAAGTTTTATAAAAATAAAAGGGTTATTTTATATAAAACCCATGTGAAGTGGAATGCAGATTTTGGGACTCCAAGACAAGCATCCCATGCTTGTTTTGTTACTTTTAACATAACACAAGTATTAAGGTACATGGGTATCAAGTCCTTGACTCAAGAGAGAATACATAATACATCCATACATGCAAAAACACTTTCTTTTTCAAACTTGCTGCATTCTGGCCGAATTTTGGAGCTAGAATAGAGAGTTCTTGAGCTTGTTTGGAAGCTTATCTTCAAGTGTCAATAAATCCTAACCATAGTATTAGGTGTTGTGTAAAAGTTTGGGGTATTATATCTTGAGGTTTCATAGTTTTGAGGCTCCATTCACCATCATCTTTCTAGTTGCTGCTGATCAGAATTTTGGGTGCAAATAAAAGGGTTTTAAGCTTGGTTAATTAGCTAGTTAAGTGTCTAAATCTTAACTAACTTAAAGGGTGGTGTTGGTTCATCAAAGGATTAGGGTATTGCACACTTGAGGGTTCATTTTAAAGCTCCATTCTTCAACATCTTCATCATCACTTACAAGCTTGGAGTAGGTATAAACTCTTTACTTGCTTGTAGTTTGTAAGCATACTTTATAACTTGATCCTAATTGGGATTTAACTTTAATTGGTTAAAGATTAACAAGTTTAAATGGTAATAACAACATGCTTCCGCTTTAATTTGATTCTTAAAAGGTTTTATGTATCATGAAACTTGTTAAATCCCAACAGATAAAACTTGAGAGAGATCAATTAGATGAAGAAAATTGAAGAATGAAAGTGTTTGTAGGTATTTTTGGTCATTGGTGTATGGATTAGATATAAAGGATATGTAATTTTGTTTTCATGTAAATAAGTCATGAATGTTTTCATGTAATTGTAAGCATTTTTGTTAAGTAGAAGTATTTTGATAAGTGTATTGAAGTCTTTCAAAAGTGTATAAATACATATTAAAACACTACATGTATATACATTTTAACTGAGTCGTTAAGTCATCGTTAGTCGTTACATGTAAGTGTTGTTTTGAAACCTTTAGGTTAACGAACTTGTTAAATGTTGTTAACCCAATGTTTATAATATCAAATGAGATTTTAAATTATTATATTATCATGATATTATCATGTATGAATATCTCTTAATATGATATATATACATTAAATGTCTTTACAACTATAATCGTTACATATATGTCTCGTTTAAAAATCATTAAGTTAGTAGTCTTGTTTTTACATATGTAGTTCATTGTTAATATACTTAATGATATGTTTACTTATCATAGTATCATGTTAACTATATATATATCCATATATATGTCATCATATAGTTTTTTACAAGTTTTAACGTTCGTGAATCACCGGTCAACTTGGGTGGTCAATTGTCTATATGAAACATATTTCAATTAATCAAGTCTTAACAAGTTTGATTGCTTAACATGTTGGAAACATTTAATCATGTAAATATCAATCTCAATTAATATATATAAACATGGAAAAGTTCGGGTCACTACAGTACCTACCCGTTAAATAAATTTCGTCCCGAAATTTTAAGCTGTTGAAGGTGTTGACGAATCTTCTGGAAATAGATGCGGACATTTCTTCTACATCTGATCTTCACGCTCCCAGGTGAACTCGGGTCCTCCACGAGCATTCCATCGAACCTTAACAATTGGTATCTTGTTTTGCTTAAGTCTTTTAACCTCACGATCCATTATTTCGACGGGTTCTTCGATGAATTGAAGTTTTTCGTTGATTTGGATTTCATCTAACGGAATAGTGAGATCTTCTTTAGCAAAACATTTCTTCAAATTCGAGACGTGGAAAGTGTTATGTACAGCCGCGAGTTGTTGAGGTAACTCAGGTCGGTAAGCTACTGGTCCGACACGATCAATAATCTTGAATGGTCCAATATACCTTGGATTTAATTTCCCTCGTTTACCAAATCGAACAACGCCTTTCCAAGGTGCAACTTTAAGCATGACCATCTCTCCAATTTCAAATTCTATATCTTTTCTTTTAATGTCAGCGTAGCTCTTTTGTCGACTTTGGGTGGTTTTCAACCGTTGTTGAATTTGGATGATCTTCTCGGTAGTTTCTTGTATAATCTCCGGACCCGTAATCTGTCTATCCCCCACTTTACTCCAACAAATCGGAGACCTGCACTTTCTACCATAAAGTGCTTCAAACGGCGCCATCTCAATGCTTGAATGGTAGCTGTTGTTGTAGGAAAATTCTGCTAACAGTAGATGTCGATCCCAACTGTTTCCGAAATCAATAACACATGCTCGTAGCATGTCTTCAAGCGTTTGTATCATCCTTTCGCTCTGCCCATCAGTTTGTGGATGATAGGCAGTACTCATATCTAGACGAGTTCCTAATGCTTGCTGTAATGTCTGCCAGAATCTTGAAATAAATCTGCCATCCCTATCAGAGATAATAGAGATTGGTATTCCATGTCTGGAGATGACTTCCTTCAAATACAGTCGTGCTAACTTCTCCATCTTGTCATCTTCTCTTATTGGTAGGAAGTGTGCTGATTTGGTGAGACGATCAACTATTACCCAAATAGTATCAAAACCACTTGCAGTCCTTGGCAATTTAGTGATGAAATCCATGGTAATGTTTTCCCATTTCCATTCCGGGATTTCGGGTTGTTGAAGTAGACCTGATGGTTTCTGATGCTCAGCTTTGACCTTAGAACACGTCAAACATTCTCCTACGTATTTAGCAACATCGGCTTTCATACCCGGCCACCAAAAATGTTTCTTGAGATCCTTGTACATCTTCCCCGTTCCAGGATGTATTGAGTATCTGGTTTTATGAGCTTCTCTAAGTACCATTTGTCTCATATCTCCAAATTTTGGTACCCAAATCCTTTCAGCCCTATACCGGGTTCCGTCTTCCCGAATATTAAGATGCTTCTCCGATCCTTTGGGTATTTCATCCTTTAAATTTCCCTTTTTTAAAACTCCTTGTTGCGCCTCCTTTATTTGAGTTGTAAGGTTATTATGAATCATTATATTCATAGATTTTACTCGAATGGGTTCTCTGTCCTTCCTGCTCAAGGCATCGGCTACCACATTTGCCTTCCCCGGGTGGTAACGAATCTCAAAGTCGTAATCATTCAACAATTCAATCCACCTACGCTGCCTCATATTCAGTTGTTTCTGATTAAATATGTGTTGAAGACTTTTGTGGTGGGTATATATAATACTTTTGACCCCATATAAGTAGTGCATCCAAGTCTTTAATGCAAAAACAACCGCGCCTAATTCCAAATCTTGCGTCGTATAATTTTGTTCGTGAATCTTCAATTGTCTAGACACATAAGCAATCACCTTCGTTCGTTGCATTAATACACAACCGAGACCTTGCTTTGATGCGTCACAATAAATCACATAATCATCATTCCCTTCAGGCAATGACAATATAGGTGCCATAGTTAGCTTTTTCTTCAATAACTGAAACGCTTTCTCTTGTTCATCATTCCATTCAAATTTCTTCCCTTTATGCGTTAATGCAGTCAAGGGTTTTGCTATTCTGGAAAAGTCTTGGATGAACCTTCTGTAGTAACCAGCTAGTCCTAAAAACTGGCGTATGTGTTTCGGAGTTTTCGGGGTTTCCCACTTTTCAACAGTTTCTATCTTTGCCGGATCCACCTTAATACCTTCTTTGTTCACTATGTGACCGAGGAATTGAACTTCTTCCAACCAAAATGCACACTTTGAAAACTTAGCGTACAATTCTTCCTTCCTCAATACTTCTAACACCTTTCTCAAATGTTCACCGTGTTCTTGGTCATTCTTTGAGTAAATAAGTATGTCATCAAGTTCACAATAAATTTGATACAAGATGGTTGTGAAGATAATTCTAGCAAGTTCACAAGTCGTTCAGCAAAGGCAATAAAGACACGTAATTCATACGTCCAGAAACAAGTCATGCATTCTGGTTTTACTAGGATTACTTCCCATCCTTGGTCTTGTGGAACATAACCGTTATGGCCGTTGATAAGACAGCGTGTTGTAACGTCGTCAAAAGGACGAGGGTTACGTAATGTTCAATAGTCCCGTAACAATCGAAAAACCTCATTTCTTACCCCAATTACGGACTCCGTCACTTGTGGAAACGTTTTGTTTAATAGTTGTAGCCCGATGTTCTTGTTCTCACTTTGGTGAGAAGCGAACATTACTAATCCGTAAGCATAACATGCTTCTTTATGTTGCATGTTAGCCGCTTTTTCTAAATCACGAAGTCCAATATTCGGATATATTGAGTCAAAATAATTTCTTAACCCATTGCGTAAAATAGCATTTGGGTTCCCCGCAATATATGCGTCAAAGTAAACACATCGTAACTTATAGATTTCCCAATGTGATATCCCCCATCTTTCGAACGAAAGCCTTTTATAAACCAAGGCATTCTTGGAACGTTCTTCGAATGTCTTACAAACTGATCTCGCCTTAAATAGTTGTGCCGAAGAATTCTGACCGACTCTAGACAAGATTTCATCAATCATGTCTCCGGGTAGGTCTCTTAAAATATTGGGTTGTCTATCCATTTTGTGTTTTTATACTGTAAAATAGACAAGAGTTAGATTCATAAAAAAAATACTTATTAATACAAGCAATTTTTACATATATCATAGAGCATAAGCACACTATATTACATATATTACACCACACGAATACAACTATCTTATTCCGACTCGCTTGTTTCTTCTTCTTCGGTTTTGGTTCGTTTTGCCAAGTTTCTAGGGATATATGATGTTCCCCTAATACGAGCCGTCGTTTTCCACATTGGTTTAGAAAAACCTGGTGGTTTAGAGGTTCCCGGGTCATTGTTACAACTTAAGGACTTCGGGGGTTGACGATACATATAAAGTTCATCGGGGTTGGAATTAGATTTCTCTATTTTTATGCCCTTTCCCTTATTATTTTCTTTTGCCTTTTTAAATTCAGTTGGGGTAATTTCTATAACATCATCGGAATTCTCGTCGGAATCCGATTCATCGGAGAATTGGTAATCCTCCCAATATTTTGCTTCCTTGGCGGAAACACCATTGACCATAATTAACCTTGGTCGGTTGGTTGAGGATTTTCTTTTACTTAACCGTTTTATTATTTCCCCCACCGGTTCTATTTCTTCATCCGGTTCCGATTCTTCTTCCGGTTCCGATTCTTCTTCCGGTTCCGACTCTTCTTCCGGTTCCTCTTCGAGAACTTGTGAATCAGTCCACGAATCATTCCAATTTACATTTGACTCTTCATTATTATTAGGTGAGTCAATGGGACTTGTTCTAGAGGTAGACATCTATCACATAATATCAAACGCGTTAAGAGATTAATATATCACATAATATTCACATGTTAAAAATATATAGTTTCCAACAAAATTTGTTAAGCAATCATTTTTCAAGTAAACACGGTCGAAGTCCAGACTCACTAATGCATCCTAACAAACTCGATAAGACACACTAATGCAAAATTCTGGTTCTCTAAGACCAACGCTCGGATACCAACAGAAATGTCCCGTTCTTATTGATTAAAAACGTTCCATAGTAATTGATTTCGTTGCGAGGTTTTGACCTCTATATGAGACGTTTTTCAAAGACTGCATTCATTTTTAAAACAAATCATAACCTTTATTTCATAGATAAAGGTTTTAAAAAGCTTTACGTAGATTATCAAATAATGATAATCTAAAATATCCTGTTTACACACGACCATTACATAATGGTTTACAATACAAATATGTTACAACAAAATAAGTTTCTTGAATGCAGTTTTTACACAATATCATACAAGCATGGACTCCAAATCTCGTCCTTATTTAAGTATGCGACAGCGGAAGCTCTTAATAATCACCTGAGAATAAACATGCTTAAAACGTCAACAAAAATGTTGGTGAGTTATAGGTTTAACCTATATATATCAAATCATAATAATAGACCACAAGATTTCATATTTCAATACACATCCCATACATAGAGATAAAAATCATTCATATGGTGAACACCTGGTAACCGACATTAACAAGATGCGTATATAAGAATATCCCCATCATTCCGGGACACCCTTCGGATATGATATAAATTTCGAAGTACTAAAACATCCGGTAGGTCGAAACATTGTATACGTGTCTATGGTATCTCAAGATTACATAATATACAATACAAGTTGATTAAGTTATTGTTGGAATAGATTTGTTACCAATTTTCACGTAGCTAAAATGAGAAAAATTATCCAATCTTGTTTTACCCATAACTTCTTCATTTTAAATCCGTTTTGAGTGAATCAAATTGCTATGGTTTTATATTGAACTCTATTTTTTGAATCTAAACAGAAAATGTATAGGTTTATAGTCGGAAAAATAAGTTACAAGTCGTTTTTGTAAAGGTACTCATTTCAGTCGAAAGAACGACGTCTAGATGACCATTTTAGAAAACATACTTCCACTTTGAGTTTAACCATAATTTTAGGATATAGTTTCATGTTCATAATAAAAATCATTTTCTCAGAATAACAACTTTTAAATCAAAGTTTATCATTGTTTTTAATTAACTAACCCAAAACAGCCCGCGGTGTTACTACGACGGCGTAAATCCGATTTTACGGTGTTTTTCATGTTTCCAGGTTTTAAATCATTAAGTTAGCATATAATATAGATATAGAACATGTGTTTAGTTGATTTTAAAAGTCAAGTTAGAAGGATTAACTTTTGTTTAAAAACAAGTTTAGAATTAACTAAACTATGTTCTAGTGATTACAAGTTTAAACCTTCGAATAAGATAGCTTTATATGTATGAATCGAATGATGTTATGAACATCATTACCACCTTAAGTTCCTTGGATAAACCTACTGGAAAAGGGAAAAATGGATCTAGCTTCAACGGATCCTTGGATGGCTCGAAGTTCTTGAAGCAGAATCATGACACGAAAACAAGTTAAAGTAAGATCATCACTTGAAATAAGATTGTTATAGTTATAGAAATTGAACCAAAGTTTGAATATGATTATTACCTTGTATTAGAATGATAACCTACTGTAAGAAACAAAGATTTCTTGAGGTTGGATGATCACCTTACAAGATTGGAAGTGAGCTAGCAAACTTGAAAGTATTCTTGATTTTATGTAACTAGAACTTGTAGAATATATGAAGAACACTTAGAACTTGAAGATAGAACTTGAGAGAGATCAATTAGATGAAGAAAATTGAAGAATGAAAGTGTTTGTAGGTGTTTTTGGTCGTTGGTGTATGGATTAGATATAAAGGATATGTAATTTTGTTTTCATGTAAATAAGTCATGAATGATTACTCATATTTTTGTAATTTTATGAGATATTTCATGCTAGTTGCCAAATGATGGTTCCCACATGTGTTAGGTGACTCACATGGGCTGCTAAGAGCTGATCATTGGAGTGTATATACCAATAGTATATACATCTAAAAGCTGTGTATTGTACGAGTACGAATACGGGTGCATACGAGTAGAATTGTTGATGAAACTGAACGAGGATGTAATTGTAAGCATTTTTGTTAAGTAGAAGTATTTTGATAAGTGTATTGAAGTCTTTCAAAAGTGTATAAATACATATTAAAACACTACATGTATATACATTTTAACTGAGTCGTTAAGTCATCGTTAGTCGTTACATGTAAGTGTTGTTTTGAAACCTTTAGGTTAACGATCTTGTTAAATGTTGTTAACCCAATGTTTATAATATCAAATAAGATTTTAAATTATTAAATTATCATGATATTATCATGTATGAATATCTCTTAATATGATATATATACATTAAATGTCTTTACAACTATAATCGTTACATATATGTCTCGTTTAAAAATCATTAAGTTAGTAGTCTTGTTTTTACATATGTAGTTCATTGTTAATATACTTACTGATATGTTTATTTATCATAGTATCATGTAACTATATATATATCCATATATATGTCATCATATAGTTTTTTACAAGTTTTAACGTTCGTGAATCACCGGTCAACTTGGGTGGTCAATTGTCTATATGAAACATATTTCAATTAATCAAGTCTTAACAAGTTTGATTGCTTAACATGTTGGAAACATTTAATCATGTAAATATCAATCTCAATTAATATATATAAACATGGAAAAGTTCGGGTCACTACATCTTCAGCAGTCTGTTCTTTAATTCTTTCTTCAATCTGGTTCACTAGTTTGTGAGCCATTCTACATGCCTGTTGTATGGAGGCGGGCTCGTGTGAACTTATATCTTCTTGGATTCTTTCCGGTAATCCTTTCAAAAATGCGTCGATCTTCTCTTCCTCATCTTCGAATGCTCCCGGACACAATAGGCACAATTCTGTGAATCGTCTTTCGTACGTGGTAATATCAAATCCTTGGGTTCGTAACCCTCTAAGTTCTGTCTTGAGCTTATTGACCTCGGTTCTGGGACGGTATTTCTCGTTCATCAAGTGCTTGAATTCTGACCACGGTAGTGCGTACGCATCGTCTTGTCCCACTTGCTCTAGATAGGTATTCCACCATGTTAACGCAGAACCTGTGAAGGTATGCGTAGCGTACTTCACTTTGTTGTAGTGACCCGAACTTTTCCATGTTTATATATATTAATTGAGATTGATATTTACATGATTAAATGTTTCCAACATGTTAAGCAATCAAACTTGTTAAGACTTGATTAATTGAAATATGTTTCATATAGACAATTGACCACCCAAGTTGACCGGCGATTCACGAACGTTAAAACTTGTAAAAACGACTTGACGATATATATATGGATATACATATGGTTAACATGAGATTATGATAAGTAAGTATCTCCATAAGTATATTAACAATGAGTTATATACATATAAACAAGACTACTAACTTAAGGATTTCGAAACGAGACATATATGTAACGATTATCGTTGTAACGACATTTAAATGTATATATATCATATTAAGATATATTAATATATCATAATATCATGATAATATAATAATTTAACATCTCATTAGATATAATAAACAATGAGTTAACAACATTAATTGAGATCGTTAACTTAAAGGTTTCAAAACAACACTTACATGTAACGACTAACGATGACTTAACGACTCAGTTAAAATGTATATACATGTAGTGTATTTAGATGTATTAAAATACTTTTGGAAGACTTCAAGACATATATCAAAACACTCATACTTAACGAAAATGGTTACAGTTACTTTTCCATTCTTTTCTTTCATCAAGAATTCTAGTCGTATTCTTACCCGTATTATACACAGCTTCAAAACGTACTTACTATGAGTATATTCCAATAGGAACTAGCATGGGATTCCACTCTTGATTATGTCATGTATGACTAATTAATTTTAACTTCTACCATGAGCTAGTCAACTAACTAGAACTACTTTTAACCCCACTCACCACTCACCAATTACCACTCATCATTCACTCCATTTCACTTCCAATTCTCTTTCTAATTCTCTCTCAACACACACACACACACACACTATTATGAATGTATTTTTCCAGTAGTTAATCATCATCTTCATCAAAAATCACTTCAAGAATCAAGCTATAATCATCATAGGAAGAACACTTCAAGAACACTTCAAAAATCCCTTCAAGTTTACTAATTTACTTCCAAGCTTTCTAATCCATTCCAAGTAATCATCTAAGATCAAGAAACCTTTGTTATATACAGTAGGTTATCTTTCTTATTCAAGGTAATATTCATATTCAAACTTTGATTCAATTTCTATAACTATAAACTATCATAATTCGAGTAAAAATCTTACTTGAACTTGTTTTTGTATCATGATCCTACTTCAAGAACTTTCAAGCCATCCAAGATCCTTTGAAGCTAGATCATTTCTTGTCACTTCCAGTAGGTTTACCTACTAAACTTGAGGTAGTAATGATGTTCATAACATCATTCGATTCATATATATAAAACTATCTTATTCGAAGGTTTAAACTCGTAATCACTAGAACATAGTTTAGTTAATTCTAAACTTGTTCGCAAACAAAAGTTAATCCTTCTAACTTGACTTTTAAAATTAACTACACACATGTTCTATATCTATATGATATGCTAACTTAATGATTTAAAACCTGGAAACACGAAAAACACCGTAAAACCGGATTTACGCCGTCGTAGTAACACCGCGGGCTGTTTTGGGTTAGTTAATTAAAAACTATGATAAACTTTGATTTAAAAGTTGTTATTCTGAGAAAATGATTTTTATTATGAACATGAAACTATATCCAAAAATTATGGTTAAACTCAAAGTGGAAGTATGTTTTCTAAAATGGTCATCTAGACGTCGTTCTTTCGACTGAAATGACTACCTTTACAAAAACGACTTGTAACTTATTTTTCTGACTATAAACCTATACTTTTCTGTTTAGATTCATAAAATAGAGTTCAATATGAAACCATAGCAATTTGATTCACTCAAAACAGATTTAAAATGAAGAAGTTATGGGTAAAACAAGATTGGATAATTTTTCTCATTTTAGCTACGTGAAAATTGGTAACAAATCTATTCCAACCATAACTTAATCAACTTGTATTTATATTATGTAATCTTGAGATACCATAGACACGTATACAATGTTTCGACCTATCATGTCGACACATCTATATATATTTCGGAACAACCATAGACACTCTATATGTGAATGTTGGAGTTACCTATACAGGGTTGAGGTTGATTCCAAAATATATATAGTTTGAGTTGTGATCAATACTGAGATACGTATACACTGGGTCGTGGATTGATTCAAGATAATATTTATCGATTTATTTCTGTACATCTAACTGTGGACAACTAGTTGTAGGTTACTAACGAGGACAGCTGACTTAATAAACTTAAAACATCAAAATATATTAAAAGTGTTGTAAATATATTTTAAACATACTTTGATATATATGTATATATTGTTATAGGTTCGTGAATCAACCAGTGGCCAAGTCTTACTTCCCGACGAAGTAAAAATCTGTGAAAGTGAGTTATAGTCCCACTTTTAAAATCTAATATTTTTGGGATGAGAATACATGCAGGTTTTATAAATGATTTACAAAATAGACATAAGTACGTGAAACTACATTCTATGGTTGAATTATCGAAATCGAATATGCCCCTTTTTATTAAGTCTGGTAATCTAAGAATTAGGGAACAGACACCCTAATTGACGCGAATCCTAAAGATAGATCTATTGGGCCTAACAAACCTCATCCAAAGTACCGGATGCTTTAGTACTTCGAAATTTATATCATATCCGAAGGGTGTCCCGGAATGATGGGGATATTCTTATATATATGCATCTTGTTAATGTCGGTTACCAGGTGTTCACCATATGAATGATTTTTATCTCTATGTATGGGATGTGTATTGAAATATGAAATCTTGTGGTCTATTATTATGATTTGATATATATAGGTTAAACCTATAACTCACCAACATTTTTGTTGACGTTTTAAGCATGTTTATTCTCAGGTGATTATTAAGAGCTTCCGCTGTCGCATACTTAAATAAGGACGAGATTTGGAGTCCATGCTTGTATGATATTGTGTAAAAACATTCAAGAAACTTATTTTGTTGTAACATATTTGTATTGTAAACCATTATGTAATGGTCGTGTGTAAACAGGATATTTTAGATTATCATTATTTGATAATCTACGTAAAGCTTTTTAAAACCTTTATTGATGAAATAAAGGTTATGGTTTGTTTTAAAATGAATGCAGTCTTTGAAAAACGTCTCATATAGAGGTCAAAACCTCGCAACGAAATCAATTAATATGGAACGTTTTTAATCAATAAGAACGGGACATTTCATTTGTCCTCTTCAGTACACTTACTTATGGCAAACACCGATTCGACATTCTCGGTCCACCGTTTCAATCCGATCGGTCCTTCGGTTCCATCAAATTCCAAAGGTTTGCAGGCAGTGAATTCTTTGTAGGTGCATCCTACACGATTTCCTGTACTGCTAGATCCAAGGTTATTGTTGGTATGTAGCGCAGCCTGTACTGCGGCTATGTTTGAAGCTAGAAAAGTACGGAATTCCTCTTCATTCATATTCACGGTGTGTCGAGTAGTCGGTGCCATTTCCTTCAAAATAGTCAAATGGAACAAGTTAATCATACAGAAAATTAAGAGTAGTTAATAGTATTTCGTAGCATAATATGAACTCATTTATAAAAGCTTTTTCTTCATATTAGCGTTTTATAAGTTTCAATTCGGGTAGTACCTACCCGTTAAGTTCATACTTAGTAGCTAATATACAATTCAACTACTACAATTCTATATGAAAAACTGATTATAATAATATTTCGCGTTCAAACTTCTACACAATATTTTACAAACTTACAATACCGCTTATTTTACATATAGCATGAAATATAGCACACAATAAATTTGATACAAGATGGTTGTGAAGATAATTCTAGCTAGTACACAAGTCATTCAGCAAAGGCAATAAAGACACGTAATTCATACGTCCAGAAACAAGTCATGCATTCTGGTTTTACTAGGATTACTTCCCATCCTTGGTCTTGTGGAACATAACCGTTATGGCCGTTGATAAGACATCGTGTTGTAATGTCGTCAAAGGGACGAGGGTTGCGTAATGTCCAACAGTCCCGTAACAATCTAAAAACCTCATTTCTTACCCCAATTACCGACTCCGTCACTTGTGGGAACGTTTTGTTTAATAGTTGTAGCCCGATGTTCTTGTTCTCACTTTGGTGAGAAGCGAACATTACTAATCCGTAAGCATAACATGCTTCTTTATGTTGCATGTTAGCCGCTTTTTCTAAATCACGAAGTCCAATATTCAGATATATTGAGTCAAAATAATTTCTTAACCCATTGCGTAAAATAGCATTTGGGTTCCCCGCAATATATGCGTCAAAGTAAACACATCGTAACTTATGGATTTCCCAATGTGATATCCCCCATCTTTCGAACGAAAGCCTTTTATAAACCAAGGCATTCTTGGAACGTTCTTCGAATGTCTTACAAACTGATCTCGCCTTAAATAGTTGTGCCGAAGAATTCTGACCGACTCTAGACAAGATTTCATCAATCATGTCTCCGGGTAGGTCTCTTAAAATATTGGGTTGTCTATCCATTTTGTGTTTTTATACTGTAAAATAGACAAGAGTTAGATTCATAAAAAAATTACTTATTAATACAAGCAATTTTTACATATATCATAAAGCATAAGCACACTATATTACATATATTACACCACACGAATACAACTATCTTATTCCGACTCGCTCGTTTCTTCTTCTTCGGTTTTGGTTCGTTTTGCCAAGTTTCTAGGGATATATGATGTTCCCCTAATATGAGCCGTCGTTTTCCACATTGGTTTAGAAAAACCTGGTGGTTTAGAGGTTCCCGGGTCATTGTTACAACTTAAGGGCTTCGGGGGTTGACGATACATATAAAGTTCATCGGGGTTGGAATTAGATTTCTCTATTTTTATGCCCTTTCCCTTATTATTTTCTTTTGCCTTTTTAAATTCAGTTGGGGTAATTTCTATAACATCATCGGAATTCTCGTCGGAATCCGATTCATCGGAGAATTGGTAATCCTCCCAATATTTTGCTTCCTTGGCGGAAACACCATTGACCATAATTAACCTTGGTCGGTTGGTTGAGGATTTTCTTTTACTTAACCGTTTTATTATTTCCCCCATCGGTTCTATTTCTTCATCCAGTTCCGATTCTTCTTCCGGTTCCGATTCTTCTTCCGGTTCCGACTCTTCTTCCGGTTCCTCTTCGGGAACTTGTGAATCGGTCCACGAATCATTCCAATTTACATTTGACTCTTCATTATTATTATGTGAGTCAATGGGACTTGTTCTAGAGGTAGACATCTATCACATAATATCAAACGCGTTAAGAGATTAATATATCACATAATATTCACATGTTAAAAATATATAGTTTCCAACAAAATTTGTTAATCAATCATTTTTCAAGTAAACACGGTCGAAGTCCAGACTCACTAATGCATCCTAACAAACTTGATAAGACACACTAATGCAAAATTCTGGTTCTCTAAGACCAACGCTCTGATACCAACTGAAATGTCCCGTTCTTATTGATTAAAAACGTTCCATATTAATTGATTTCGTTGCGAGGTTTTGACCTCTATATGAGACGTTTTTCAAAGACTGCATTCATTTTAAAACAAACCATAACCTTTATTTCATCAATAAAGGTTTAAAAAGCTTTACGTAGATTATCAAATAATGATAATCTAAAATATCCTGTTTACACACGACCATTACATAATGGTTTACAATACAAATATGTTACAACAAAATAAGTTTCTTGAATGCAGTTTTTACATAATATCATACAAGCATGGACTCCGAATCTCGTCCTTATTTAAGTATGCGACAGCGGAAGCTCTTAATAATCACCTGAGAATAAACATGCTTAAAACGTCAACAAAAATGTTGGTGAGTTATAGGTTTAACCTATATATATCAAATCATAATAATAGACCACAAGATTTCATATTTCAATACACATCCCATACATAGAGATAAAAATCATTCATATGGTGAACACCTGGTAACCGACATTAACAAGATGCATATATAAGAATATCCCCATCATTCCGGGATACCCTTCGGATATGATATAAATTTCGAAGTACTAAAGAATCCGGTACTTTGGATGGGGTTTGTTAGGCCCAATAGATCTATCTTTAGGATTCACGTCAATTAGGGTGTCTGTTCCCTAATTCTTAGATTACCAGACTTAATAAAAAGGGGCATATTCGATTTCGATAATTCAACCATAGAATGTAGTTTCACGTACTTGTGTCTATTTTGTAAATCATTTATAAAACCTGCATGTATTCTCATCCCAAAAATATTAGATTTTAAAAGTGGGACTATAACTCACTTTCACAGATTTTTACTTGGTCGGGAAGTAAGACTTGGCCACTGGTTGATTCACGAACCTATAACAATATATACATATATATCAAAGTATGTTCAAAATATATTTACAACACTTTTAATATATTTTGATGTTTTAAGTTTATTAAGTCAGCTGTCCTCTTTAGTAACCTACAACTAGTTGTCCACAGTTAGATGTATAGAAATAAATCGATAAATATTATCTCGAATCAATCCACGACCCAGTGTATACGTATCTCAGTATTGATCACAACTCAAACTATATATATTTTGGAATCAACCTCAACCCTGTATAGCTAACTCCAACATTCACATATAGAGTGTCTATGGTTGTTCCGAAATATATATAGATGTGACGACATTGAAAGGACCCGTCCTAAACCATCTGGACGAAGTCACCAACAACTGGTTCCATTGCGATGATCGACTCCAAATACTGTCTTTAAAATGAGCAAATGCACAGCGGAACGTTTCTTTCATACCTGAGAATAAACATGCTTTCAAGTGTCAACCAAAAGGTTGGTGAGTTCATTAGTTTATCATAAATAATCATTTCATAATTTTAATAGACCACAAGATTTCATACTTCCATTTCTCATAATCATACGTCCCATGCATAGAGACAAAAATATCATTCATATGGATTGAACACCTGGTAACCGACATTCACAATATACATATAAGAATATCCCCTATCATTCCGGGATCCTCCTTCGGACATGATATAAATTTCGAAGTACTAAAGCATCTGGTACTTTGGATGGGGCTTGTTGGGCCCGATAGATCTATCTTTACTATTCGCGTCAATTAGGGTGTCTGTTCCCTAATTCTTAGATTACCAGACTTAATAAAAAGGTGCATATTCGATTTCGATAATTCAACCATATAATGTAGTTTCGATTACTTGTGTCTATTTCGTAAAACATTTATAAAAAATGCGCATGTATTCTCAGCCCAAAAATATAAAGGGTAAAAAGGCAAATGAAACTCACGCATATAAATATTGTAAAACAGTTAATAAAGCATTTGCATGTATTCTCAGCCCCAAAAATGTAAAGAGTAAAAAGGGAGCAAATGAAACTCACCATAATGTATTTTGTAGTAAAAATACATATGACTATACTGAACAATGCAGGGTTGGCCTCGGATTCACGAACCTATAACAATTGTATATTTATTAACACAAAATAGTAACTTAACAAGTTTATATATACTTTATTAATATTATACTAAATTTCATTGAAAATATATATACTTTACATATATATTATATCTTATGTTATATTTGCTTATTTTATATGTATTTAAAATACTAATATCTATACATTTAGTTATATATATATATATATATATATATATATATATATATATATATATATATATATATATATATATATATATATATATATATATATATATATATATATATATATATAATTAGTATTAAATGTAAAGTCCGATAGTTTATTGTATGAAAGTATTTATATGTAAATGTTAATATGTTTGTCATATGGTTATATAAAATAGTATTATGTTTAGTGTATAAGAAATAAGTATATGTTATGTACAAAATATTTATTTGTAAAAAATATAGTTTCGATATTAATGATTTACTGATAATAATAACTTCATAAAAAAATGATAAAATTAACAATAATAATTATAATACTATTAATAATAACAATAACAAGAATGATAATAATAATCATGATAATATCCATAATACTTATCACAAATAATAATACTAATACCAATACTTAAACTTAATAATAATAATAATAATAGAAATATTAATTAAAGAGTATACCCATAAAAGAAAACTTCGCTAAAAAGAATTGCACTCAACCGGACTCGAACCCAAGACCTCTTGCTCACACCTTCAACACCCAACCATACCTCTGTCCATCTTTTCTTGATTTACAACCACTTTATAAAAATATAACCTGTAATTATTCGTGTTCATCTACCTCATCTTCCTCAACTCACTAATCAATCAAGAACAAATCCAATACAGAAAAAAAACGAATTTATGGTTTCCTTTACAACTTGTAACAACCATGATACTAGAAAGAGATGTCTTTGATTAAAAAGTAAACAAAAAAAAAAATGTTCCCAATTACTTCTGCTGTTCGCAAAAAAAGAAAAAAAAAGAGATTCAAGAATCGATTTTTAGGCGTTTTTGGACAACGTTTTATACATGAAATGTTTTCACAATCACTCCTAGAAACTATCGAAATTATCAATTTACATAGAAACCTAAAAACAAGTTCAAATTTCCCTATGAACAAATTCGTTGACTTTTGTAAAATTCACTTTGACTCTTGAAATTAAAACTCAATTTAAAGAATCGAAGGTTAAAATTTTGCAGGAAGATTAGATATAAGATTCCTAACGTGATTGCATTATTATATTTTGAAAATTGATTCAAATTTTAGCTATTGAATAAATGAATTGGAGCAGGGACACCGACGGGTTTTAAAAAAAAAAAATATCTGCTACTTGAGTTGGATTTACAGAAGGCTAAAAATATGTATGTGACTAAAGGGATTTGTGTAGTGATAAGATTGGATTGACTCTTGTTTGTATCATGATTTAGTCTCACCGAATGTCACGAGTATACAGAAAAGAAAAGGAGCAGGTAAGACTAATAAGGATTTATATCCTTTACATGTAATTACATATATATCTGCTTTTATTTGCATTATATATCTGTATTTTTTTTATAAATGGCTTTATATATATATATAAATCTTAATATTTAATAAATATTAATAATATTAATACCCTTAATATTATGTATTATAAATATCGAAAATAAAATAATACAATAACATAAAAATAACAATAGTACACTATTAATAATAATAACATAAAATCATAATCTTAACTACTAATTATAATAATATTGATAATATTAATAATAATAATGAAGATAATAACATTGATAAAACAATTTATGCTTGTCAAATCTCATATATATATCATATTTATATATATACTATATATTTAATTAATAATACCAGTAACAAAAGTAATATAATAACTATATTTTTACTTGTAATTAAGTTTAATATAAAAAAATTTACATTTTATTAATTATGTACTATATAACAACATATTTAAATATTTAATGTTTATGTATTATATTTATATTACTATATTCATATAATATTAATTATGTACCGAATTATATATATATATCTATATATATTTATCTTGATATCATCTTAATTCTTTTATATATTGATTTACGTATTTAATTCAAATGATTAAATGGTGTTATATTAATTCCAATTTATATATACACTTGTATTTATATTTACATATATATATTTATTTACATATTTATTATCATATAATTGTTCGTGAATCGTCGAGCATAGTCAAAGGGTAATTGCATATATGAACATAGTTCAAAATTTTCGAGACTCAACATTATAGACTTTGCTTATCGTGTCCGAATCATAGTAAGATTAAGTTTAAATTTGGTCGAAAATTCCCGGGTCATCACAGTACCTACCCGTTAAAGAAATTTCGTCCCGAAATTTGAGTGAGGTCGTCATGGCTAACCATAAATATGTTTTCCTGACTAATATGAGCTGATAAATAGAATTTTATCATTATTGAATAATTTGGATCAAACGATTCGATTACTCGAAGCGTACGAGTGAAGCTATCTCAAAAGAGTGAAATGAATAAATGAAGTTTCATTTTAACTTCTGACATTGCCTTGGTTGAATTCCGGAATTCAAGGGATTTCGAGAAAATCTTCGAAATCTAAAAGATTTGATTCTTCAGCGAGTAAAGAAATTAAGATCTCTATAATTAAATACGGTGATCTGCCTTGATTTCTCTGTCTGATATTTCCATTATAAATTAAACTCTTCCGCTCCATTATTTTCACCATTCTTATACTTTCCTTCTTGTTTCATACATCCAAAAGATTCTGAAAATGCTTAATCCAGTTCTGATCCTTGTCCTCATCCTTACTATCGTAACAATCATTCTCCTTTTCCAACTTTCACCGGAGGAATCCGTTTATTTCTACTATGCTTTAGGGATTATTGTATTTATAATCCTCCCGTGTCTTTATATTGCTATACGCACTGATATCCACGGTTTGTAACTTCCGTGTTGTTATTGGGTTTTATATCTTCCCTTATATTTTAATGTCCCTGCTTCTGTCTCCTATAATCATTGTCATCCACAGTTAATGCGCTCTCTTATTTGCTGCGTTATATACCCCCTTTCTATTTCGAAGCTTCATGCTTTGGTTTACTTTTCGCAAGTAACGGTCCAGAATTCATAGGTATGGAGTTTCGAATTATCATAATATACCAGGTAGAAAGGAAAGGTAATAGCATGATTTATTTTGTCAAATTACCTGAACCACTGAGAATAGAACTATCAAGAATATATTTTCTTGATATGTTCAGAAGTTAAGCAGAATGAAAGAGTTATGTATCATGGCACATGATGACGTTATAATATGTGAATCATCACGTTCCATTTAGAAACTCAGCATGACTTACTATAATATAATCACGTTGATCAAGTGTCATTATATTAAACTAACTCATGCATCAGTTCCCAACATTACTTCAATAACATTCATATTTTAAGCTCGAAAGTTTACAGAATATATAAACTAACAGTTTCTATATGATGTAACACTGATAGCACGAAGAGATAAATGATTTCAGATAAGATTAGTTATGAAAATATATTCAAAAATATCGAGGATATTTATAATGAAAGATACGATAATATCTTTGAATATATAAGATCAGAGGATAATAGAAACTATTATCTGCAAGGGTTTAGAGTAAGGAGCAAGATATTCACTAAAGACTTTAGCAGACATTGAATCATTTGGATTCTTTGTAGTCAAACTTATTCTTTGTGATTTGTCCACGGCTTTCTTCATAGTTTCGCATAATCTGCTTTTCGGTACTAAATTTTCTATTTAATGTTTCCAATATAATGATACACAGGAAGCACGAGGAGGTATATAATTTCGGACAAGAATATTTATGAAAATATCCTCAGAAATATCAAAGATATTGATGATGATATTTTGGAATTTCTAAGTTCGATGGTTGATGCGGAAAAATTTTTCCGCAAGATTTTAACATGACTTCGGAGCAGGATATTCTCTAAAGATTTCATCGGATCCAGAATTACCTGGATTCTTTGAATATAGGGTTTGGTCCTTGTATTTGTCCTTGGTCTCCTTCGTGGTTAGCTCAATCCGTTTTAAAGTTCCAACTTTTCTGAGCTTTTCCAACATTCTATTCTTCATCATCAAACTCCTGATGATTAGGGTCATTTACAGTTTTTATTGCTTAATCCAACTTTTCAAATTTCAGAGTATTGGTTCGCAGACTGGGTGCTTTTCAGAATTTCAGAATGGAAGATCATTATTCTAAGAGATAAATGTTATACATATAACTGTTAATGTAGATATGCTGTGAGTTTTCAAAGTACTGCTTGCCGATTCTTCTACATTTACTTCTACCATATCTGAATCATTGGTTATCGATCTGAGGTGATTTCAAGAGAATTGTGTTTTTAGATGATTAAACGCTGACGGTAATATGGTGGAATATAAAAGGTTCCCCGGTAACAATAAAAGAGCATACATATAAATCAAGGTGATAATAAGGTTGTTTCGAACGAAAAGTCGAAGTTGATTTGCTGGAGCTGTGACAAAATTTGCTACTTTGAAAGGAATTACCAAGTTATTTTGGGTAATAATAACACTAAAGGAATTAGCACAACTATGTGTTAAACGTTTACTCAGTTTCCGAGAGTTTTTCAGATGCATAACTAAATGCATCAATCTTTTCTCCCGTAAATGAAGTGCGGTTGGTTCATCCTCTCGATTGAGGTGTTTTCAAGAATCATGAAAGGTTTGAACGCAGAATGTAATCGTGAAGATACAAATGAGGTTTAAGATGAAATCAAGTGGCACACTTGAAGAATTGTTTAGTTTCATATATTATAATCAATATTTTAATTCATTTTAATTGTCCAATGTTATTAGTCCACAGTCGATAGTCCACAGTTAACAGTCTAATAATTTATATATAGTTTAATATATAATATTCGAATTAATTAATAAATATCGTGACCCGTGTACATGTCTCAGACTCGATCACAACTCAAAGTATATATATTATTTGAGAATCAACCTCAACCCTGTATAGAGAACTCGATCATTACTGCATATAGAGTGTCTATGGTGATTCCAAATAATATATATAGATGCGTCGATATGATATGTCAAAACCTTGTATACTTGTCCCGATATTTAAAGTGCGTAAAATAAATAACAGAAATTAAATGACGATAAATAAAGTGCGTAAAGTAAATAATAGAAATTAAATGACGATAAATAAAATTGCGAGAATGTAAATTGCGATAAATAAACTGCGATAAATAAATTGCGATAATTAAATGGTAATACGGAATTAACAGTTAGCTAGGAACAGTTAGCTATGATTTTGTTAGCGTGGATTCTTAATAGAATTTCATATTGTTAATTAATCTGTTTCTAATCAATTTTTATTGTGTCCATTATTTCTTCATTATGCCACTTGTTGGATTCTGATAGGTCAAAATTCAAATATGTAATTGGATGAATATGGTTATTCTGTGGTGAACGGATTTGTATATCGGTGGGTGTAAGTTAGGATTGCGTCGAGCGTTGAGAGTTGACTCCGGTCTCGGTTCCGGATTTTCGAACGTCCTTGCGTACAATTTTATATTTTGTACTTTGCGTTTTGAATCTTGTACTCTTGTAATTTCGAGACGTTTCTTATCAATAATTGGAACCTCTTTGATTGTCTTTTGTACTTTTGAGCTTTTTGGTCGTTTGCGTCTTCAATTCGTCGAATCTGTCTTTTGTCTTCACCTTTTATTATTTAAACGAATATCACTTGTAAATAGAATAATTGCAACTAAAAGCTTGTCTTTCTTAAGGAATAATGCTATGAAATATATGTTCGTTTTTAGCATTATCAATAATATTGAAGCATGGATTGTTGATGGTAATGGTGCTGTTATTGTTTGTACTGTTGGTGCCGGTGATGTTGCTGAAGCTGGTACATTTTGCACCATATTCTCCGAATTGATTATTCGAGCGCGAAGTTCGTTGACTTATTACTCTAGGATGATTGTCGGTCGGAACGAGCGGATGAATAGGGTTCAGAATTGTGGATAGAATATAATTTTGTCGAGTTACCTGGAAATGAGACTGAAAATGGTGTCTCGAACAGGTTCGCCTGTAAATGCTTCAGGTTCATTGTCAAGAGGTGAATTCGGTTGATGGAAGGGATTGTCTTCTGCGTGTTACCATTAATTAAGTCAACTACGAACCCATCAGATGAATTGAGAATGGCTGATTGGTTGATTCATGCCGATGACGCTGTTTTCGGAGCTTGGGTGAACATCTATGTCGAAATAGCTGTCGGAATCCGAGGGACTCGATCTAGTTGAGGGATTCATCTCGTGTGATCAGATGAAGGATTTTCGATAAGAAATAAATTATAGGATGTAGATTAGTATCCTGCAATACATAATTTACATATATATATATATATAATACTAAAATCCCATAAGTTACGGAGGAATCTACGGAAGCTGTCAGGCATCGGTAACAATAACAGGTACGCTAAGATACGAATTTTGTCTATACACTAATCATGCAATCATTGCAGTAAGACGTGTCTAGACTAAGAATGATAATCAGGTAATTTTCTAAGGACGATAAGTAGATGATTTTCAACACGGATGATAAGCAAAACTTTTGACATGCAGACACGGTCGAAGTCCAGACTCACTAATGCATCCTAACGACTTATCAGTTATACATACTAATGCAGACCTGGTTCGCTAAGACCACCGCTCTGATACCAACTGAAAGGACCCGTCCTAAACCATCTGGACGAAGTCACCAACAACTGGTTCCATTGCGATGATCGACTCCAAATACTGTCTTTAAAATGAGCAAATGTACAGCGGAACGTTTCTTTCATACCTGAGAATAAACATGCTTTCAAGTGTCAACCAAAAGGTTGGTGAGTTCATTAGTTTATCATAAATAATCATTTCATAATTTTAATAGACCACAAGATTTCATACTTCCATTTCTCATAATCATACGTCCCATGCATAGAGACAAAAATATCATTCATATGGATTGAACACCTGGTAACCGACATTCACAATATACATATAAGAATATCCCCTATCATTCCGGGATCCTCCTTCGGACATGATATAAATTTCGAAGTACTAAAGCATCCGGTACTTTGGATGGGGCTTGTTGGGCCCGATAGATCTATCTTTAGGATTCGCGTCAATTAGGGTGTCTGTTCCCTAATTCTTAGATTACCAGACTTAATAAAAAGGGGCATATTCGATTTCGATAATTCAACCATATAATGTAGTTTCGATTACTTGTGTCTATTTCGTAAAACATTTATAAAAAATGCGCATGTATTCTCAGCCCAAAAATATAAAGGGTAAAAAGGCAAATGAAACTCACGCATATAAATATTGTAAAACAGTTAATAAAGCATTTGCATGTATTCTCAGCCCCAAAAATGTAAAGAGTAAAAAGGGAGCAAATGAAACTCACCATAATGTATTTTGTAGTAAAAATACATATGACTATACTGAACAATGCAGGGTTGGCCTCGAATTCACGAACCTATAACAATTGTATATTTATTAACACAAAATAGTAACTTAACAAGTTTATATATACTTTATTAATATTATACTAAATTTCATTGAAAATATATATACTTTACATATATATTATATCTTATGTTATATTTGCTTATTTTATATGTATTTAAAATACTAATATCTATACATTTAGTTATATTACTATATATATATATATATATATATATATATATATATATATATATATATATATATATATATATATATATATATATATATATAATTAGTATTAAATGTAAAGTCCGATAGTTTATTGTATGAAAGTATTTATATGTAAATGTTAATATGTTTGTCATATGGTTATATAAAATAGTATTATGTTTAGTGTATAAGAAATAAGTATATGTTATGTACAAAATATTTATTTGTAAAAAATATAGTTTCGATATTAATGATTTACTGATAATAATAACTTCATAAAAAAAATGATAAAATTAACAATAATAATTATAATACTATTAATAATAACAATAACAAGAATGATAATAATAATCATGATAATATCCATAATACTTATCACAAATAATAATACTAATACCAATACTTATACTTAATAATAATAATAATAATAGAAATATTAATTAAAGAGTATACCCATAAAAGAAAACTTCGCTAAAAAGAATTGCACTCAACCGGACTCGAACCCAAGACCTCTTGCTCACACCTTCAACACCCAACCATACCTCTGTCCAGCTTTTCTTGATTTACAACCACTTTATAAAAATATAACCTGTAATTATTCGTGTTCATCTACCTCATCTTCCTCAACTCACTAATCAATCAAGAACAAATCCAATACAGAAAAAAAACGAATTTATGGTTTCCTTTACAACTTGTAACAACCATGATACTAGAAAGAGATGTCTTTGATTAAAAAGTAAACAAAAAAAAAATGTTCCCAATTACTTCTGCTGTTCGCAAAAAAAGAAAAAAAAAAGAGATTCAAGAATCGATTTTTAGGCATTTTTGGACAACGTTTTATACATGAAATGTTTTCACAATCACTCCTAGAAACTATCGAAATTATCAATTTACATAGAAACCTAAAAACAAGTTCAAATTTCCCTATGAACAAATTCGTTGACTTTTGTAAAATTCACTTTGACTCTTGAAATTAAAACTCAATTTAAAGAATCGAAGGTTAAAATTTTGCAGGAAGATTAGATATAAGATTCCTAACGTGATTGCATTATTATATTTTGAAAATTGATTCAAATTTTAGCTATTGAATAAATGAATTGGAGCAGGGACACCGACGGGTTTTAAAAAAAAAATATATCTGCTACTTGAGTTGGATTTACAGAAGGCTAAAAATATGTATGTGACTAAAGGGATTTGTGTAGTGATAAGATTGGATTTACTCTTGTTTGTATCATGATTTAGTCTCACCGAATGTCACGAGTATACAGAAAAGAAAAGGAGCAGGTAAGACTAATAAGGATTTATATCCTTTACATGTAATTACATATATATCTGCTTTTATTTGCATTATATATCTGTATTTTTTTTATAACTGGCTTTATATATATATATAAATCTTAATATTTAATAAATATTAATAATATTAATACCCTTAATATTATGTATTATAAATATCGAAAATAAAATAATACAATAACATAAAAATAACAATAGTACACTATTAATAATAATAACATAAAATCATAATCTTAACTACTAATTATAATAATAATGATAATATTAATAATAATAATAATGAAGATAATAACATTGATAAAACAATTTATGCTTGTCAAATCTCATATATATATATCATATGTATATATATACTATATATTTAATTAATAATACGAGTAACAAAAGTAATATAATAACTATATTTTTACTTGTAATTAAGTTTAATATAAAAAAATTTACATTTTATTAATTATGTACTATATAACAACATATTTAAATATTTAATGTTTATGTATTATATTTATATTACTATATTCATATAATATTAATTATGTACCGAATTATATATATATATATATATATCTATATATATTTATCTTGATAACATCTTAATTCTTTTATATATTGATTTATGTATTTAATTCAAATGATTAAATGGTGTTATATTAATTCCAATTTATATATACACTTGTATTTATATTTACATATATATATTTATTTACATATTTATTATCATATAATTGTTCGTGAATCGTCGAGCATAGTCAAAGGGTAATTGCATATATGAACATAGTTCAAAATTTTCGAGACTCAACATTATAGACTTTGCTTATCGTGTCCGAATCATAGTAAGATTAAGTTTAAATTTGGTCGGAAATTCCCGGGTCATCACAGACATGATAGGTCGAAACATTATATACGTGTCTATGGTATCTCAAGATTACATAATATACAATACAAGTTGATTAAGTTATGGTTGGAATAGATTTGTTACCAATTTTCACGTAGCTAAAATGAGAAAAATTATCCAATCTTGTTTTACCCATAACTTCTTCATTTTAAATCCGTTTTGAGTGAATCAAATTGTTATGGTTGCATATTGAACTCAATTTTATGAATCTAAACAGAAAAAGTATATATTTATAGTCAAAAAAATAAATTACAAGTCATTTTTGTAAAGGTAGTCATTTCAGTCGAAAGAACGACGTCAAGATGACCATTTTAGAAAACATACTTCCACTTTGAGTTTAACCATAATTTTTGGATATAGTTTCATGTTCATAATAAAAATCATTTTCTTAGAATAACAACTTTTAAATCAAAGTTTATCATAGTTTTTAATTAACTAACCCAAAACAGCCCGCGGTGTTACTACGACGGCGTAAATCCGGTTTTACGGTGTTTTTCGTGTCTCCAGGTTTTAAATCATTAAGTTAGCATATCATATAGATAAAGAACATGTGTTTAGTTGATTTTAAAAGTCAATTTAGAAGGATTAACTTTTGTTTGCGCACAAGTTTAGAATTAACTAAACTATGTTCTAGTGATTACAAGTTTAAACCTTCGAATAAGATAGCTTTATATGTATGAATCGAATGATGTTATGAACATCATTACTACCTTAAGTTCCTTGGATAAACCTACTGGAAAAGAGAAAAATGGATCTAGCTTCAACGGATCCTTGGATGGCTCGAAGTTCTTGAAGCAGAATCATGACACGAAAACAAGTTCAAGTAAGATCATCACTTGAAATAAGATTGTTATAGTTATAGAAATTGAACCAAAGCTTGAATATGATTATTACCTTGTATTAGAATGATAACCTAATGTAAGAAACAAAGATTTCTTGAGGTTGGATGATCACCTTACAAGATTGGAAGTGAGCTAGCAAACTTGAAAGTATTCTTGATTTTATATAACTAGAACTTGTAGAATATATGAAGAACACTTAGAACTTGAAGATAGAACTTGAGAGAGATCAATTAGATGAAGACAATTGAAGAATGAAAGTGTTTGTAGGTGTTTTTGGTCGTTGGTGTATGGATTAGATATAAAGGATATGTAATTTTGTTTTCATGTAAATAAGTCATGAATGATTACTCATATTTTTGTAATTTTATGAGATATTTCATGCTAGTTGCCAAATGATGGTTCCCACATGTGTTAGGTGACTCACATGGGCTGCTAAGAGCTGATCATTGAAGTGCATATACCAATAGTACATACATCTAAAAGCTATGTATTGTACGAGTACGAATACGGGTGCATACGAGTAGAATTGTTGATGAAACTGAACGAGGATGTAATTGTAAGCATTTTTGTTAAGTAGAAGTATTTTGATAAGTGTATTGAAGTCTTTCAAAAGTATATAAATACATATTTAAATACTACATGTATATACATTTTAACTGAGTCGTTAAGTCATCGTTAGTCGTTACATGTAAGTGTTGTTTTGAAACCTTTAGGTTAACGATCTTGTTAAATGTTGTTAACCCAATGTTTATAATATCAAATGAGATTTTAAATTATTATATTATCATGATATTATCATGTATGAATATCTCTTAATATGATATATATACATTAAATGTTTTTACAACGATAATCGTTACATATATGTCTCGTTTAAAAATCATTAAGTTAGTAGTCTTGTTTTTACATATGTAGTTCATTGTTAATATACTTAATGATATGTTTACTTATCCTATCATGTTAACTATATATATATCCATATATATGTCATCATATAGTTTTTACAAGTTTTAACGTTCGTGAATCACCGGTCAACTTGGGTGGTCAATTGTCTATATGAAACATATTTCAATTAATCAAGTCTTAACAAGTTTGATTGCTTAACATGTTGGAAACATTTAATCATGTAAATATCAATCTCAATTAATATATATAAACATGGAAAAGTTCGGGTCACTACAGTCATTATCAAATACCTTGCTCCTGACTCTAAACCCTTGTGGATAATATTCTTCATTATCCTCTTATCTTAATTATTCTAAGATAACATCATATCTTTCATTATAAATATCCTCCATATTTTTGAAGATATTTTCATAACTATTGTTAACTGAAATCTTTTATCTCTTCGCGATATCAGTGATATATTATAAAGGAAACTGTATTAGTTTCTAAATTCTGAAAAATTCGAATTTAAATTATGAATGTTTTTGAAGTAGTGTTGGGAACTGAAGCATGAGTTAGTATAATATAATGACACTTGATCAACATGATTATATTACAGTAAGTCATGCTGAGTTTCTAATGGAACGTGATGATTCACAGATTATAACGTCATCATGTGCCATGTTACATGACTCTTACATTCTACCTAATCTCCAAACATATCGAGAACATATTCTTTCTGATAATTCTATCTTTTCTCTTGAATTTTGGTAATTTGACAAATCAAGATCGTGCCATTTCAATTTTACTCTTAGAACATTAACTATGTTCATTTCGAAATTCATATCTACGAAATCTGGACCATTATATACGGTGCTTAATCGCAAGAAGAGGAAATGAAAGAATGAAGCTCTGAAATAGAAATGGGAGTATAAATCGCAGCAAATAGAATGGAGCATTAACTGTAGATGACAATGATTATAGAAGACATAAGCAGGGACTTGGAAATATAAGGGAAGATATAAAGCCCAATGACAACCCAAAAATTATAAACCATATATATCGATGCATATAGCAATATAAAGACACGGGAGAACTAAAAACACTATAAAACCAAGAGTATAGTAGAAGTAAATAGATTCTTCCGGCGGCAGATGAAAAAGAAGAACGACAGATATGAAAGTGAGGAGTATATCAAGAATCAGGACTGGATGGAGCATATTGATGAATGCTTTAAAGTAAGAATCAAGGGAGAAAGAATAAAAGGTGTGAGTCGTGGAAAATAAGGAAACGAAGGGGTGAATTTATAGTGAAATATCCGACAGAGCAATCGAAACAGATTATTGCATATAATCAAAGAAGATCCTGATTTTCTTAATCACCAAAGAACCAAATCTTATTACGTAAGATTCTATTTAAATCCCTTAAATCCCGGAAATCAATCATAACTACGTCATCTGTTAAGACGAATATATTTTACTCATCTCACTCTTTTACGATAGTCTCATTTATATTCTTCGCATAATCGAATTGTTTTATCTACATTACTCAATGATGATAAAACTCCATTATCACCTTATATTTGTCATGAAAACCTTCTTATTGTTATCCATAACAACCTCTATCAAATTTCGGGGACGAAATTTCTTTAACGGGTAGGTACTGTAATGACCCGAAATTTTCTGACCAAATTATACTTATGAGATTAATATTTACATAAATTAAACCATACCAACATGATAAGCAATCCAAATTGTTGAGACTTGTGTTTTTGAAAAGAGTTTTACACAACGTTTGACCGTCCAATATGACCGATAATATCACGAACTATATAACATACGATAATTATACGTTTGTGTATATATATGTATTTATATATATTTAACATGATTTAAGGATGGTTTAACATCTCATTGTGTACTAATGACAATGAGTTATAAGTATATTTTGAAACTACTAACTTAAGTTTTCAAAACGATAACTATACGTAACATTTTTTGATATATATACTTATAATCTATAATGCTTATACATGTATCGTATATATATATAATATATTTAATCACTTTTTAAGGACTTAAATACATAAAACAATATAAGTATATTCACAAAAGATAGCTGATCATATACATAGCATTGTATATGTATATTTTATTGGCTAAAGGCCAAAGGCTGAACTGCGCTAATTATAAGGCAAAGCTATGCAATATTCGCTAAAAATAAGCATAGCGGTCATGTTTTCGCATTGATATAAAGACTACGGTTTAATCCGCTGAGTTTCCGTGGATAGTTAAGGTACTCGCGGATCGCGGATATCTCGAAACCTATAAATAGAGAGCTTGGCCTCTCATTTAGAGGTTGTTGATTCTCTGCCATTTGCCTAAGCCTTTGTAGATTTCACTTGTGACTTTGCCCAAGGACTTCTTACATTGAGTTAAGGTGAATCATGCTAATCGATAACGAAGACCGGGTCGGGGTGGTTGATCACTTGATAGTTAAAGTGAAAAACGATCATCGGGGCCCAAAACAAACAACAACACCCCAATCCTCCTCATTGCACTCGATCCTAGATCCAATTCCGTGAGGAAGACGGATCTAGGCTCGATCAATTGGCGCCATCCGTGGGACATGTTTTACGAATTAAACTGAAAATTTTTGTTTTACGCTGTTAAACAATTAATTAGGCGGTTTAATTTCAATCGTGTTTTTGTTGCGATGATTTGCAGGTGCGTGTTTTCAAATTGGCAGTAAATAATGAATAACATTGGCGATAATAGTGATAACATGGCCACTATGCGAATGAATGTCCAAAAAAGAGGAAAGAAGCGAAAATCCGCCAAAAGGTATCATAATTGGCAATCAGCGCCAATTAGCTTTCCAACAATGCAGAGCGACGATTTTTCTGAAATGCCGATAATAGTATCGTGTAAAATTGCGGACGCTAATATCACAGTGATAAAAGTTCATGTTGATAATGGTAGTAGCGTTGATATTATTTACGAACAATGTTTCGCTCAGTTGCCAGAGGATATTAAAGCAAATCTGCAAACGACTGCGGTTTCGCTAACCGGTTTTGCAGGAGAATTTTCGCTACCAATCGGTGTCTTGTCGCTAAACATCGAGCTAGCCGATGTAAATAATAATGCTTTAGTGCGACAACCACGGCTAGATTTCTATGTTATGCGAGCTTCTTCTCGCTATAACATGTTGCTAGGAAGGACCGCTATAAGCAAATTTGGAATTGTACCGTCCACAATTCATGGCATGATTAAATTTCCAAAATATAAAGGAATCGCCGCAATATGTTCAGCGAGCATAGTGCCTATTTGCGCGGCTGTCAATGTAAAACCGCAGGTCCGAAACCTGAGGATACTGCGGATAAGGAGTATAGCATGGAAATAGTTAATCCTGCATATCCAGAACAGAAAATCAAAGTAGGTCGCAATCTTAGTGCGGATACTCGAAAGCAAATTGTGCAATTACTTGATGAATATATGGATGTTTTTGCCTGGTGCGAAAACGATATGACCGGTGTTCTGCGTCACATTGCGGAACACAAGCTAAATGTAAATCTAGCTCTAAAACCAGTAGTGCACAAGCCAAGGGGTATGGCCCCAGATCGCATCAAATGGTTGTGCGAAGAAGTCACAAAATTAGTCCGAGCTGGAATTTTGCGCGAAGTACAATATCAGTCATGGATCGCGAATCCCGTATTGGTGAAAAAACCAGATAATTCCTGGCGAATGTGTATTGACTACAAAGATCTGAATAAAGCGTGCACCAAAGATAATTATCCGCTGCCAGAAATTGATTTAAAGGTGGAATCTTTGCATGCATTTCCATATAAATGTTTTCTGGATGCGGCAAGAGGTTATCATCAAATCCCTATGGCGCAAGAGGACGCAGATAAAACCGCGTTTCACACAGGCAAAGGCATATATTGTTATATAATGATGCCTTTTGGACTAATCAATGCGGGTGCGACATATCAGTGCTTGATTGACACCGCGTTTGATAAGCAAATAGGGCGTAATCTTGAGGCCTATGTCGATGATTTAGTCATCAAAAGTACAACGCAAGAGCGAATCGTTGAAGATATGCGCGAAACATTTAATAAACTGCGTGAGATAAACATGAAGCTCAATCTGCTGAAATGCAGTTTCGGCGAAACTGAAGGAAAGTTTTTAGGATATCTTATTACGGAACAAGGTATTCAAGCTAATCCAAAAAAGATCGTGGCTATCAAAAATATGATCGCGCCAAAGACGGTTAAGGAAGTGCAATGTTTAACAGGCAAATTGGCCGCCCTAACGCGTTTTTTGTCTAAAGCTGCTGAGCGACAGTTGCCATTTTTCAAAACTTTAAAAGGTTGCTTGAAGCAAAAGAATTTTGTTTGGACCGCTGAAGCAGATTCTGCGTTTCAAGAGATGAAAAACCTGTTGAAAACTTTGCCTACACTAACAGCGCCAATTCATGGCGAAATTCTCTATCTATATATTTCAGTAGCAAATGAAGCGTTTGGCTCAGTCTTGATAGCGGAAAGAAACAAAATACAAAAGCCAGTGTATTTTGTTAGCAAAGCTCTTACGGGAAGCGAAATAAACTATGCGCTGATCGAAAAGTTTGTATATGCGCTCATTTTAACAACGCGAAGGCTACGTAGATATTTTCAGGGGCATCCAGTGCATGTGCTAACCAATTTGCCAATCAGGCAAGTCTTAACAAAACCGGAGATTTCCGGTACACTCGCATTATGGGCAGTGGAGTTGGGTGCCTATCAAATATCCTACTTTTCGCGAAGTGCGGAAAAAGGTCAAGTTATGGCAGATTATCTGAAAGGACCCGTTCATATACATTATAAACGATTCACAATAGTTGATTACATTGCGAGGTATTTGACCTCTATATGATACATTTTACAAACATTGCATTCGTTTTTAAAAGACAAACTTTCTTTACATCGAAAATTGACAGGCATGCATACCATTTCATAATATCCACTATCCAACTATAAATTGATTTAATAATAATCTTTGATGAACTCAATGACTCGAATGCAACGTTCTTCGAAATATGCTATGAAAGACTCCAAGTAATATCTTTAAAATGAGCAAATGCACAGCGGAAGATTTCTTTAACACCTGAGAATAAACATGCTTTAAAGTGTCAACCAAAAGGTTGGTGAGTTCATTAGTTTATCATAATCATTTATTTCCATCATTTTAATAGACCACAAGAATTTCATTTTCAGTTCTCAAAAATATACGTCCCATGCATAGAGACAAAAATAATCATTCATATGGTGAACACCTGGTAACCGACATTAACTAGATACATATAAGAATATCCCCTATCATTCCGGGATCCTCCTTCGGACATGATATAAATTTCGAAGTACTAAAGCATTCGGTACTTTGGATGGGGTTTGTTAGGCCCAATAGATCTATCTTTAGGATTCGCGTCAATTAGGGTGTCTGTTCCCTAATTCTTAGATTACCAGACTTAATAAAAAGGGGCATATTCGATTTCGATAATTCAACCATAGAATGTAGTTTCACGTACTTGTGTCTATTTCGTAAAACATTTATAAAAGTTGCGCATGTATTCTCAGCCCAAAAATATAAAGGGTAAAAAGGCAAATGAAACTCACCATACTGTATTTCGTAGTAAAAATACATATAACGTCATTGAACAAGTGCAAGGTTTGCCTCGGATTCACGAACCTAAATTAATTATATATATTTATATGTTGGTCAATATTTGTCTAACAAATTAGGTCAAGTCATAGTGTACCACAATCCTAATGCTCGAGACTAATATGAAAAAGTCAACAAAAGTAAATTTGACTCAAAATAATTTCCAAAAAATCTATACATGATTAATATATAGTTTAAATATCGTCGTTTTATATTTTTAAATATTTTTAAAAGATTTATTAGAGTAAATAATATAATTTATTTATTAATAAATAAAATTTTATATTAAATTTATATAATAAAATATACTTTTATATATATTAAGTAATAAAATTTATAGGGTTCAATTAATATCATAAAGATAATATGATAGGTATTATTAAAGTAAGATATTACGCGTAGTAAAATATGTTTGTATCACATATTTATTTGATAAAATAATATCTATAATGATAGTAAGTAAAAGTTGTATTATTTTGTAATAATAATTATTATTATAAAAATATCAATATTTATAATTACTAAGATGACATTATGATAAAACGATAATTCTAATTATGATAACTTTAATATTTACGATAATTTTTAATATTATCTTTAAAATAATAATTCTATTTAAAATAATAATAATAATGATATTTTATAGTAACAATGACATTTCTATTAAAATGATAATTTTTGTTAAAATGATAGTTTTAATACTAACGATACTTTTAATAATAATAGTAATGATAAAAATAATAAGAACGATAATTTTATCTAAATTAATATCTTATAATATTTTAATTTCATCATGATACTCTTACTCATTATTTCCTAATCGTTTCGTTTAATAGCTTTTAATCGTCTTTTATATCGTGTTCATAATAATAGTAATCAAAATATTTAGCTGTTACAATTATTTGTTTTAATTACACTAATATTAATAATGATAGTTACTATAATATTATTAACGATAATACTAATAATTATCTTAATGATAATATAGTAATAATAATAATAACAATAACAATAACCATTTTTAAATAATGATATATATATATTAATAATGATAATAATAATAATAATACTAATAATAATAATAATAATAATAATAATAATGATAATTGGATAATAATAATAATAATACTAATTATAACTTTAACGATAATAACGATAGTAATAAAAAAAACAATTTTTAATGATAAATCCCTTTTATTGATAAAGATAATAATAATGATAATAATAAGATAAAACTAGAACGACGATAATAATAATCATTTTTAATAAAAATATCGAAAATTCAATTGATTATAACTTCTAATCCGTTCATCGAAACCATTCGATATCTAAAGGAAAAGTTCTTAATTTTTCGCTAGCTTTCCAAGGACATGCATATCTTATACCTTATCTCAACCGCAAGTGTAACTAATTCAAGATTCATCCTAACCTGTCTAAGGGCAATATCAAAAGTACAAGCATGCATAATCCTAAATACTCGAGCACTAGTCAGGGATACACTATTAGTATGTAAAAGTTAAATTATGAGTACTCACGTATCAATATTGAGATTCAATATTGCAGGAAAGGTACGTAGATGCAACGGAAATGATAAACACTATATTGACCTCACGAGCATACCCATGAACCATACTCAATCACCTCCATAGCTATAACCCATAATTTCCTTAATCCTATCCTACTCGAAAAACAATTTTGAAATCACTCGGACAACACTCCGTCGTAATATTTTATGTATACTAATAATATCTTGAAATAATACGGAGTAAATATATATATATATATGTAAATCGATTGAGAGAGTTTAGAGAAAAATATTTTCAAGTTTCTATGAAATAATGAAACCTATTGAATTCTATTTATAATAGATTTTTGAATTATTAAAGTGAATTATTAAAGTATGAATTATTAAAATGAATTATTAAAGTATGAATTATTAAAGTGAATTATTAAAGTATGAATTATTAAAGTGAATTATTAAAGTATAAATTATTAAAGTATGAATTATTAAAGTTAATTATTAAAGTTAAAGTAAAGTAAAATAAAGTAAAGGTAAAGTTTAAGTATAGTAAAAGTATAAAACTATGTACGTATTATACGCGTATAAATATATATAATATTAATTTAAATCGTTATATATATTTAATAAAATAAAATATAAATATCGTTATCTTTATCATACTAGTTAAGTAACGAGTTGCCAAAAGTGGTTCTAGATATTTATAAAAGTTATATACGTTTAAATAATAAAGTTCTTTTTAAACTGAAAACGTTTTTGTACGTTTGAAACTAAATAGATCAATCGAGTCTTTATGAGATTCAATCTTCCACTATCCTTTGTCTAGTTCTCAATGATTGACAATTTGTTCTTATTTATAAATTACTTTACCATTTTCCGAATATTGTTAAAATGGAAAGATTTCTCAAATCAACGTGGGCCTTTCAACAGAGACTTGTAATCATAATTTAATATATCTGATAATTCAATCATTTGATCTTATCTTCTAATTCCATTGATAAACATTTTGAAACAGATACAATCATATAAAGTATTTAATCTAATATTTTGTTTACGTTTCAAGTTATAATATATATACACATATACATATATAATCATATTCGTTTAATGGTTCGTGAATCGTTGGAACTTGGTCGAGGTTGAATGAATGTATGAACAAAGTTTAAAATTCTTGAAATTTAACTTAACAAATATTGCTTATTGTGTCGGAAACATATAAAGATTAAAGTTTAAATTTGGTTGGAAATTTCCGGGTTGTCACAGTTGTAGTGACCCGAACTTTTCCATGTTTATATATATTAATTGAGATTGATGTTTACATGATTAAATGTTTCCAACATGTTAAGCAATCAAACTTGTTAAGACTTGATTAATTGAAATAGGTTTCATATAGACAATTGACCACCCAAGTTGACCGGTGATTCACGAACGTTAAAACTTGTAAAAAAACTATATGATGACATATATATGGTTATATATATAGTTAACATGATATTATGATAAGTAAACATATCATTAATTATATTAACAATGAACTACATATGTAAAAACAAGACTACTAACTTAATGATTTTGAAACGAGACATATATGTAACGTTTATCGTTGTAACGACATTTAATGTATATATATCATATTAAGAGATATTCGTACATCATAATATCATGATAATATAATAATTTAAAATCTCTTTTGTTATTATAAACATTGGGTTAACAACATTTAACAAGATCGTTAACCTAAAGGTTTCAAAACAACACTTACATGTAACGACTAACGATGACTTAACGACTCAGTTAAAATGTATATACATGTAGTGTTTTAATATGTATTTATACACTTTTGAAAGACTTCAATACACTTATCAAAATACTTCTACTTAACAAAAATGCTTACAATTACATTCTCGTTCAGTTTCATCAACAATTCTACTCGTATGCACCCGTATTCGTACTCGTACAATACACAGCTTTTAGATGTATGTACTATTGGTATATACACTCTAATGATCAACTCTTAGCAGCCCATGTGAGTCACCTAACACATGTGGGAACCATCATTTGGCAACTAGCATGAAATATCTCATAAGATTACAAAAATATGAGTAATCATTCATGACTTATTTACATGAAAACAAAATTACATATCCTTTATATCTAATCCATACACCAACGACCAAAAACACCTACAAACACTTTCATTCTTCAATTTTCTTCATCTAATTGAACTCTCTCAAGTTCTATCTTCAAGTTCTAAGTGTTCTTCATAAATTCCAAAAGTTCTAGTTTCATAAAATCAAGAATACTTTCAAGTTTGCTAGCTCACTTCCAATCTTGTAAGGTGATCATCCAACCTCAAGAAATCTTTGTTTCTTACAGTAGGTTATCATTCTAATACAAGGTAATAATCATATTCAAACTTTGGTTCAATTTCTATAACTATAACAATCTTATTTCAAGTGATGATCTTACTTGAACTTGTTTTCGTGTCATGATTTTGCTTCAAGAACTTTGAGCCATCCAAGGATCCATTGAAGCTAGATCCATTTTTCTCTTTTCCAGTAGGTTCATCCAAGGAACTTAAGGTAGTAATGATGTTCATAACATCATTCGATTCATACATATAAAGCTATCTTATACGAAGGTTTAAACTTGTAATCACTAGAACATAGTTTAGTTAATTCTAAACTTGTTCGCAAACAAAAGTTAATCCTTCTAACTTGACTTTTAAAATCAACTAAACACATGATCTATACCTATATGATATGCTAACTTAATGATTTAAAACCTGGAAACACGAAAAACACCGTAAAACCGGATTTACGCCGTCGTAGTAACACCGCGGGCTGTTTTGGGTTAGTTAATTAAAAACTATGATAAACTTTGATTTAAAAGTTGTTATTCTGAGAAAATGATTTTTATTATGAACATGAAACTATATCCAAAAATTATGGTTAAACTCAAAGTGGAAGTATGTTTTCTAAAATGGTCATCTAGACGTCGTTCTTTCGACTGAAATGACTACCTTTACAAAAACGACTTGTAACTTAATTTTCCGACTAGAAACCTATACTTTTTTTGTTTAGATTCATAAAATAGAGTTCAATATGAAACCATAGCAATTTGATTCACTCAAAACGGATTTAAAATGAAGAAGTTATGGGTAAAACAAGATTGGATAATTTTTCTCATTTTAGCTACGTGAAAATTGGTAACAAATCTATTCCAACCATAACTTAATCAACTTGTATTATATATTATGTAATCTTGAGATACCATAGACACGTATACAATGTTTCGACCTATCATGTCGACACATCTATATATATTTCGGAACAACCATAGACACTCTATATGTGAATGTTGGAGTTAGCTATACAGGGTTGAGGTTGATTCCAAAATATATATAGTTTGAGTTGTGATCAATACTGAGATACGTATACACTGGGTCGTGGATTGATTCAAGATAATATTTATCGATTTATTTCTGTACATCTAACTGTGGACAACTAGTTGTAGGTTACTAACGAGGACAGCTGACTTAATAAACTTAAAACATCAAAATATATTAAAAGTGTTGTAAATATATTTTGAACATACTTTGATATATATGTATATATTGTTATAGGTTCGTGAATCAACCAGTGGCCAAGTCTTACTTCCCGACGAAGTAAAAATCTGTGAAAGTGAGTTATAGTCCCACTTTTAAAATCTAATATTTTTGGGATGAGAATACATGCAGGTTTTATAAATGATTTACAAAATAGACACAAGTACGTGAAACTACATTCTATGGTTGAATTATCGAAATCGAATATGCCCCTTTTTATTAAGTCTGGTAATCTAAGAATTAGGGAACAGACACCCTAATTGACGCGAATCCTAAAGATAGATCTATTGGGCCTAACAAACCCCATCCAAAGTACCGGATGCTTTAGTACTTCGAAATTTATATCATATCCGAAGGGTGTCCCGGAATGATGGGTATATTCTTATATATGCATCTTGTTATTGTCGGTTACCAGGTGTTCACCATATGAATGATTTTTATCTCTATGTATGGGATGTGTATTGAAATATGAAATCTTGTGGTCTATTGTTACGATTTGATGTATATAGGTTAAACCTATAACTCACCAACATTTTTGTTGACGTTTTAAGCATGTTTATTCTCAGGTGATTATTAAGAGCTTCCGCTGTCGCATACTTAAATAAGGACAAGATTTGGAGTCCATGCTTGTATGATATTGTGTAAAAACTGCATTCAAGAAACTTATTTTGTTGTAACATATTTGTATTGTAAACCATTATGTAATGGTCGTGTGTAAACAGGATATTTTAGATTATCATTATTTGATAATCTACGTAAAGCTTTTTAAACCTTTATTGATGAAATAAAGGTTATGGTTTGTTTAAAAATGAATGCAGTCTTTGAAAAACGTCTCATATAGAGGTCAAAACCTCGCAACGAAATCAATTAATATGGAACGTTTTTAATCAATAAGAACGGGACATTTCAGTTGGTATCCGAGCGTTGGTCTTAGAGAACCAGAAAATTTGCATTAGTGTGTCTTATCGAGTTTGTTAGGATGCATTAGTGAGTCTGGACTTCGACCGTGTTTTCTTTAAAAATGATTGCTTAACATTTTTGTTGGAAACTATATATTTTTAACATATGAATATTATGTGATATATTAATCTCTTAACGTGTTTAATATTATGTGATAGATGTCTACCTCTAGAACAAGTCCCATTGACTCACCTAATAATAATGAAGAGTCAAATGTAAATTGGAATGATTTGTGGACTGATTCACAAGTTCCCGAAGAGGAACCGGAAGAAGAGTCGGAACCGGAAGAAGAATCGGAACTGGAAGAAGAATCGGAACCGGATGAAGAAATAGAACCGGTGGGGGAAATAATAAAACGGTTAAGTAAAAGAAAATCCTCAACCAACCGACCAAAGTTAATTATGGTCAATGGTGTTTCCGCCAAGGAAGCAAAATATTGGGAGGATTACCAATTCTCCGATGAATCGGATTCCGACGAGAATTCCGATGATGTTATAGAAATTACCCCAACTGAATTTAAAAAGGCAAAAGAAAATAATAAGGGAAAGGGCATAAAAATAGAGAAATCTAATTCCAACCCCGATGAACTTTATATGTATCGTCAACCCCCGAAGTCCTTAAGTTGTAACAATGACCCGGGAACCTCTAAACCACCAGGTTTTTCTAAACCAATGTGGACAACGACGGCTCGTATTAGGGGAACATCATATATCCCTAGAAACTTGGCAAAACGAACCAAAACCGAAGAAGAAGAAACGAGCGAGTCAGAATAAGATAGTTGTATTCGTGTGGTGTAATATATGGAATATAGTGTTCTTATGCTTTATGATATATGTAAAAATTGCTTGTATTAATAAGTATTTTTTTTATGAATCTAACTCTTGTCTATTTTACAGTTTAAAAACACAAAATGGATAGACAACCCAATATTTTAAGAGACCTACCCGGAGACATGATTGATGAAATCTTGTCTAGAGTCGGCCAGAATTCTTCGGCACAACTATTTAAGGCGAGATCAGTTTGTAAGACATTCGAAGAACGTTCCAAGAATGTCTTGGTTTATAAGAGACTTTCGTTTGAAAGATGGGGGATATCACATTGGGAAACCCATAAGTTACGATGTGTTTACTTTGACGCATATATTGCGGGGAACCCAAATGCTATTTTACGCAACGGGTTAAGAAATTATTTTGACTCAATATATCCGAATATTGGACTTCGTGATTTAGAAAAAGCGGCTAACATGCAACATAAAGAAGCATGTTATGCTTACGGATTAGTAATGTTCGCTTCTCACCAAAGTGAGAACAAGAACATCGGGCTACAACTATTAAACAAAACGTTTCCACAAGTGACGGAGTCGGTAATTGGGGTAAGAAATGAGGTTTTTAGATTATTACGGGACTGTTGGACATTACGTAACCCTCATCCCTTTGATGACGTTACAACACGCTGTCTTATCAACGGCCATAACGGTTATGTTGCACAAGACCAAGGATGGGAAGTAGTCCTAGTAAAACCAGAATGCATGACTTGTTTCTGGACGTATGAATTACGTGTCTTTATTGCCTTTGCTGAACGACTTGTGTACTAGCTAGAATTGTCTTCACAACTATCTTGTATCAAAGTTATTGTGTGCTATATTTCATGCTTTATGTAAAATAAGCGGTATTGTAAGTTTGTAAAATATTGTATAAAAGTTTGAACGCGAAATATTATTATAATCAGTTTTTCATATAGAATTGTAGTAGTTGAATTGTATATTAGCTACTAAGTATGAACTTAACGGGTAGGTACTACCCGAATTTAAACTTATAAAACGCTAATATGAAGAAAAAGCTTTTATAAATGAGTTCATATTATGCTACGAAATACTATTAACTACTCTTAATATTCTGTATGATTAACTTGTTCCATTTAACTATTTTGAAGGAAATGGCACCGACTACTCGACACACCGTGAATATGAATGAAGAGGAATTCCGTACTTTTCTAGCTTCAAACATAGCCGCAGTACAGGCTGCGCTACATACCAACAATAACCTTGGATCTAGCAGTACAGGAAATCGTGTAGGATGCACCTACAAAGAATTCACTGCCTGCAAACCTTTGGAATTTGATGGAACCGAAGGACCGATCGGATTGAAACGGTGGACCGAGAAGGTTGAATCGGTGTTTGCCATAAGTAAGTGTACTGAAGAGGACAAAGTGAAGTACGCTAGGCATACCTTCACAGGTTTTGCGTTAACATGGTGGAATACCTATCTAGAGCAAGTGGGACAAGATGATGCGTACGCACTACCGTGGTCAGCATTCAAGCACTTGATGAACGAGAAGTACCGTCCCAGAACCGAGGTCAATAAGCTCAAGACAGAACTTAGAGGGTTACGAACCCAAGGATTTGATATTACCACGTACGAAAGATGATTCACAGAATTGTGCCTATTGTGTCCGGGAGCATTCGAAGATGAGGAAGAGAAGATCGACGCGTTTGTGAAAGGATTACCGGAAAGAATCCAAGAAGATATAAGTTCACACGAGCCCGCCTCCATACAACAGGCATGTAGAATGGCTCACAAACTAGTGAACCAGATTGAAGAAAGAATTAAAGAACAGACTGCTGAAGAGGCCAATGTGAAGCAAGTCAAAAGAAAGTGGGAGGAAAACGGTGATAAGAATCACCAATACAACAACAACAGCAATTACAACAATAATCGCAACAATTATCCCAACAATCACAACATCAATCGCAACTACAACAAACGGCCCAACAACAACAACAACAACAACAGCAACTACAACAATCATCCCAACAACAATAATAACCGCAACAACAACAACAATCAGAAGCAGCTATGCCAAAGGTGTGAAAAGAATCACTCGGGGTTCTGCACCAAATTTTGCAACAAGTGTAAAAGAAATGGTCATAGCGCGGTGAAGTGTGAGGTCTACGGACCAGGGGTTAATAGAACGAAAGGAACAAATGGTGTCGGAACGAGTAATGGCGGAGCAAGTAGTGTCGGAGCAAGTTATGCCAATGTAGTTTGTTATAAATGTGGAAAACCAGGCCACATTATTAGAAATTGCCCGAAGCAGGAGAACACGAATGGACAAGGCCGTGGAAGAGTTTTCAATATTAATGCGGTAGAGGCACAGGAAGACCCGGAGCTTGTTACGGGTACGTTTCTTATTGACAATAAATCTGCTTACGTTTTATTTGATTCGGGTGCGGATAGAAGCTATATGAGTAGAGATTTTTGTGCTAAATTAAGTTGTCCATTGACGCCTTTGGATAGTAAATTTTTACTCGAATTAGCAAATGGTAAATTAATTTCAGCAGATAATATATGTCGGAATCGAGAAATTAAACTGGTTAGCGAAACATTTAATATTGATTTGATACCAGTAGAGTTAGGGAGTTTTGATGTGATAATCGGTATGGACTGGTTGAAAGAAGTGAAAGCGGAGATCGTTTGTTACAAAAATGCAATTCGCATTATACGAGAAAAAGGAAAACCCTTAATGGTGTACGGAGAAAAGGGCAACACGAAGCTACATCTTATTAGTAATTTGAAGGCACAAAAACTAATAAGAAAAGGTTGCTATGCTGTTCTAGCACACGTCGAGAAAGTACAAACTGAAGAAAAGAGCATCAATGATGTTCCCATTGCAAAAGAATTTCCCGATGTATTTCCGAAAGAATTACCGGGATTACCCCCACATCGATCCGTTGAATTTCAAATAGATCTTGTACCAGGAGCTGCACCAATAGCTCGTGCTCCTTACAGACTCGCACCCAGCGAGATGAAAGAATTGCAAAGCCAATTACAAGAACTTTTAGAGCGTGGTTTCATTCGACCAAGCACATCACCGTGGGGAGCTCCTGTTTTGTTTGTCAAGAAGAAAGATGGTACATTCAGGTTGTGTATCGACTACCGAGAGTTGAACAAACTTACCATCAAGAACCGCTACCCACTACCGAGAATCGACGACTTATTTGATCAACTACAAGGCTCGTCTGTTTATTCAAAGATTGACTTACGTTCCGGGTATCATCAAATGCGGGTGAAAGAAGATGATATTCCAAAGACTGCTTTCAGAACACGTTATGGTCATTACGAGTTTATGGTCATGCCGTTTGGTTTAACTAATGCACCAGCTGTGTTCATGGACCTTATGAACCGAGTGTGTGGACCATACCTTGACAAGTTTGTCATTGTTTTCATTGATGACATACTTATTTACTCAAAGAATGACCAAGAACACGGTGAACATTTGAGAAAGGTGTTAGAAGTATTGAGGAAGGAAGAATTGTACGCTAAGTTTTCAAAGTGTGCATTTTGGTTGGAAGAAGTTCAATTCCTCGGTCACATAGTGAACAAAGAAGGTATTAAGGTGGATCCGGCAAAGATAGAAACTGTTGAAAAGTGGGAAACCCCAAAAACTCCGAAACACATACGCCAGTTTTTAGGACTAGCTGGTTACTACAGAAGGTTCATCCAAGACTTTTCCAGAATAGCAAAACCCTTGACTGCATTAACGCATAAAGGGAAGAAATTTGAATGGAATGATGAACAAGAGAAAGCGTTTCAGTTATTGAAGAAAAAGCTAACTACGGCACCTATATTGTCATTGCCTGAAGGGAATGATGATTTTGTGATTTATTGTGACGCATCAAAGCAAGGTCTCGGTTGTGTATTAATGCAACGAACGAAGGTGATTGCTTACGCGTCTAGACAATTGAAGATTCACGAACAAAATTATACGACGCATGATTTGGAATTAGGCGCGGTTGTTTTTGCATTAAAGACTTGGAGGCACTACTTATATGGGGTCAAAAGTATTATATATACCGACCACAAAAGTCTTCAACACATATTTAATCAGAAACAACTGAATATGAGGCAGCGTAGGTGGATTGAATTATTGAATGATTACGATTTTGAGATTCGTTACCACCCGGGGAAGGCAAATGTGGTAGCCGATGCCTTGAGCAGGAAGGATAGAGAACCCATTCGAGTAAAATCTATGAATATAATGATTCATAATAACATTACTACTCAAATAAAGGAGGCGCAACAAGGAGTTTTAAAAGAGGGAAATTTAAAGGATGAAATACCCAAAGGATCGGAGAAGCATCTTAATATTCGGGAAGACGGAACCCGGTATAGGGCTGAAAGGATTTGGGTACCAAAATTTGGAGATATGAGAGAAATGGTACTTAGAGAAGCTCATAAAACCAGATACTCAATACATCCTGGAACGGGGAAGATGTACAAGGATCTCAAGAAACATTTTTGGTGGCCGGGTATGAAAGCCGATGTTGCTAAATACGTAGGAGAATGTTTGACGTGTTCTAAGGTCAAAGCTGAGCATCAGAAACCATCAGGTCTACCTCAACAACCCGAAATCTCGGAATGGAAATGGGAAAACATTACCATGGATTTCTTCACTAAATTGCCAAGGACTGCAAGTGGTTTTGATACTATTTGGGTAATAGTTGATCGTCTCACCAAATCAGCACACTTCCTACCAATAAGAGAAGATGACAAGATGGAGAAGTTAGCACGACTGTATTTGAAGGAAGTCGTCTCCAGACATGGAATACCAATCTCTATTATCTCTGATAGGGATGGCAGATTTATTTCAAGATTCTGGCAGACATTACAGCAAGCATTAGGAACTCGTCTAGACATGAGTACTGCCTATCATCCACAAACTGATGGGCAGAGCGAAAGGACGATACAAACGCTTGAAGACATGCTACGAGCATGTGTTATTGATTTCGGAAACAGTTGGGATCGACATCTACCGTTAGTAGAATTTTCCTACAACAACAGCTACCATTCAAGCATTGAGATGGCGCCGTTTGAAGCACTTTATGGTAGAAAGTGCAGGTCTCCGATTTGTTGGAGTAAGGTGGGGGATAGACAGATTACGGGTCCGGAGATTATACAAGAAACTACCGAGAAGATCATCCAAATTCAACAACGGTTGAAAACCGCCCAAAGTCGACAAAAGAGCTACGCTGACATTAAAAGAAAAGATATAGAATTTGAAATTGGAGAGATGGTCATGCTTAAAGTTTCACCTTGGAAAGGCGTTGTTCGATTTGGTAAACGAGGGAAATTAAATCCAAGGTATATTGGACCATTCAAGATTATTGATCGTGTCGGACCAGTAGCTTACCGACTTGAGTTACCTCAACAACTCGCGGCTGTACATAACACTTTCCACGTCTCGAATTTGAAGAAATGTTTTGCTAAAGAAGATCTCACTATTCCGTTAGATGAAATCCAAATCAACGAAAAACTCCAATTCATCGAAGAACCCGTCGAAATAATGGATCGTGAGGTTAAAAGACTTAAGCAAAACAAGATACCAATTGTTAAGGTTCGATGGAATGCTCGTAGAGGACCCGAGTTCACCTGGGAGCGTGAAGGTCAGATGAAGAAGAAATACCCGCATCTATTTCCAGAAGATTCGTCAACACCTTCAACAGCTTAAAATTTCGGGACGAAATTTATTTAACGGGTAGGTACTGTAGTGACCCGAACTTTTCCATGTTTATATATATTAATTGAGATTGATGTTTACATGATTAAATGTTTCCAACATGTTAAGCAATCAAACTTGTTAAGACTTGATTAATTGAAATAGGTTTCATATAGACAATTGACCACCCAAGTTGACCGGTGATTCACGAACGTTAAAACTTGTAAAAAAACTATATGATGACATATATATGGTTATATATATAGTTAACATGATATTATGATAAGTAAACATATCATTAATTATATTAACAATGAACTACATATGTAAAAACAAGACTACTAACTTAATGATTTTGAAACGAGACATATATGTAACGTTTATCGTTGTAACGACATTTAATGTATATATATCATATTAAGAGATATTCGTACATCATAATATCATGATAATATAATAATTTAAAATCTCTTTTGTTATTATAAACATTGGGTTAACAACATTTAACAAGATCGTTAACCTAAAGGTTTCAAAACAACACTTACATGTAACGACTAACGATGACTTAACGACTCAGTTAAAATGTATATACATGTAGTGTTTTAATATGTATTTATACACTTTTGAAAGACTTCAATACACTTATCAAAATACTTCTACTTAACAAAAATGCTTACAATTACATTCTCGTTCAGTTTCATCAACAATTCTACTCGTATGCACCCGTATTCGTACTCGTACAATACACAGCTTTTAGATGTATGTACTATTGGTATATACACTCTAATGATCAACTCTTAGCAGCCCATGTGAGTCACCTAACACATGTGGGAACCATCATTTGGCAACTAGCATGAAATATCTCATAAGATTACAAAAATATGAGTAATCATTCATGACTTATTTACATGAAAACAAAATTACATATCCTTTATATCTAATCCATACACCAACGACCAAAAACACCTACAAACACTTTCATTCTTCAATTTTCTTCATCTAATTGAACTCTCTCAAGTTCTATCTTCAAGTTCTAAGTGTTCTTCATAAATTCCAAAAGTTCTAGTTTCATAAAATCAAGAATACTTTCAAGTTTGCTAGCTCACTTCCAATCTTGTAAGGTGATCATCCAACCTCAAGAAATCTTTGTTTCTTACAGTAGGTTATCATTCTAATACAAGGTAATAATCATATTCAAACTTTGGTTCAATTTCTATAACTATAACAATCTTATTTCAAGTGATGATCTTACTTGAACTTGTTTTCGTGTCATGATTTTGCTTCAAGAACTTTGAGCCATCCAAGGATCCATTGAAGCTAGATCCATTTTTCTCTTTTTCCAGTAGGTTCATCCAAGGAACTTAAGGTAGTAATGATGTTCATAACATCATTCGATTCATACATATAAAGCTATCTTATACGAAGGTTTAAACTTGTAATCACTAGAACATAGTTTAGTTAATTCTAAACTTGTTCGCAAACAAAAGTTAATCCTTCTAACTTGACTTTTAAAATCAACTAAACACATGATCTATATCTATATGATATGCTAACTTAATGATTTAAAACCTGGAAACACGAAAAACACCGTAAAACCGGATTTACGCCGTCGTAGTAACACCGCGGGCTGTTTTGGGTTAGTTAATTAAAAACTATGATAAACTTTGATTTAAAAGTTGTTATTCTGAGAAAATGATTTTTATTATGAACATGAAACTATATCCAAAAATTATGGTTAAACTCAAAGTGGAAGTATGTTTTCTAAAATGGTCATCTAGACGTCATTCTTTCGACTGAAATGACTACCTTTACAAAAACGACTTGTAACTTATTTTTCCGACTAGAAACCTATACTTTTTTTTGTTTAGATTCATAAAATAGAGTTCAATATGAAACCATAGCAATTTGATTCACTCAAAACGGATTTAAAATGAAGAAGTTATGGGTAAAACAAGATTGGATAATTTTTCTCATTTTAGCTACGTGAAAATTGGTAACAAATCTATTCCAACCATAACTTAATCAACTTGTATTATATATTATGTAATCTTGAGATACCATAGACACGTATACAATGTTTCGACCTATCATGTCGACACATCTATATATATTTCGGAACAACCATAGACACTCTATATGTGAATGTTGGAGTTAGCTATACAGGGTTGAAGTTGATTCCAAAATATATATAGTTTGAGTTGTGATCAATACTGAGATACGTATACACTGGGTCGTGGATTGATTCAAGATAATATTTATCGATTTATTTCTGTACATCTAACTGTGGACAACTAGTTGTAGGTTACTAACGAGGACAGCTGACTTAATAAACTTAAAACATCAAAATATATTAAAAGTGTTGTAAATATATTTTGAACATACTTTGATATATATGTATATATTGTTATAGGTTCGTGAATCAACCAGTGGCCAAGTCTTACTTCCCGACGAAGTAAAAATCTGTGAAAGTGAGTTATAGTCCCACTTTTAAAATCTAATATTTTTGGGATGAGAATACATGCAGGTTTTATAAATGATTTACAAAATAGACACAAGTACGTGAAACTACATTCTATGGTTGAATTATCGAAATCGAATATGCCCCTTTTTATTAAGTCTGGTAATCTAAGAATTAGGGAACAGACACCCTAATTGACGCGAATCCTAAAGATAGATCTATTGGGCCTAACAAACCCCATCCAAAGTACCGGATGCTTTAGTACTTCGAAATTTATATCATATCCGAAGGGTGTCCCGGAATGATGGGGATATTCTTATATATGCATCTTGTTATTGTCGGTTACCAGGTGTTCACCATATGAATGATTTTTATCTCTATGTATGGGATGTGTATTGAAATATGAAATCTTGTGGTCTATTGTTACGATTTGATGTATATAGGTTAAACCTATAACTCACCAACATTTTTGTTGACGTTTTAAGCATGTTTATTCTCAGGTGATTATTAAGAGCTTCCGCTGTCGCATACTTAAATAAGGACAAGATTTGGAGTCCATGCTTGTATGATATTGTGTAAAAACTGCATTCAAGAAACTTATTTTGTTGTAACATATTTGTATTGTAAACCATTATGTAATGGTCGTGTGTAAACAGGATATTTTAGATTATCATTATTTGATAATCTACGTAAAGCTTTTTAAACCTTTATTGATGAAATAAAGGTTATGGTTTGTTTAAAAATGAATGCAGTCTTTGAAAAACGTCTCATATAGAGGTCAAAACCTCGCAACGAAATCAATTAATATGGAACGTTTTTAATCAATAAGAACGGGACATTTCAACAGTACCTACCCGTTAAAGAAATTTCGTTCCGAAATTTAAGTGGAAAGGTCGTGAATGATATTAAGTATGTTTTCATGATACATACGGGCTGAAAATTAGAGTTTTATCATCAGCGAATAATTTGGATAAACAATCCATTTATATGAAGAGTACGAATGAAGCTAACATAGAAGAGTGAAATGAGTAAGTGTAGATTCATCTTATCATTTGACGTAGATATGATTGATTCCCAGATTTCAAGGGATTTGAAGAAAATCTTCTTAATAAGATTTAACTCTCCGGTAATCAAAGAAATTAGGATCCGCTTTAAATGCGATCGTCCATTTTAATTATTCTGTAGGAGATTTTCTTATAAATTCACCTCCTTCGTTTCCTTACAACTCAAACCTTCTGTTGATGCATTTTATGCAAGTCCCTAGACATCTACCCACGTCCATTGCAGGTACAACAGTTTACAGGCCACCATGATTGCTCATTATTATCCTGTGTTTGTATGTGGTTACAGGAACTGCAGGAACGAGATTTAGATGTTTGACTATGTTAGACTTAGTCAGACGTACGAGTGAAGCCTCACTAGTACGGCTGACAGGCTCATACGCACGGTTGATGCTGAGCTAAGTCACAATTACAACCTAAATGAGAAGACACGAGTGAGTGATCACCCGTACGGCTGATGAAGCCAACTCGTACGTGTGATGAATGAATCGTATGGGTGAGTCAACAGCAGGGGTATACGTCCCATGCATAGAGACAAAAATAATCATTCATATGGTGAACACCTGGTAACCGACATTAACTAGATACATATAAGAATATCCCCTATCATTCCGGGATCCTCCTTCGGACATGATATAAATTTCGAAGTACTAAAGCATCCGGTACTTTGGATGGGGTTTGTTAGGCCCAATAGATCTATCTTTAGGATTCGCGTCAATTAGGGTGTCTGTTCCCTAATTCTTAGATTACCAGACTTAATAAAAAGGGGCATATTCGATTTCGATAATTCAACCATAGAATGTAGTTTCACGTACTTGTGTCTATTTCGTAAAACATTTATAAAAGTTGCGCATGTATTCTCAGCCCAAAAATATAAAGGGTAAAAAGGCAAATGAAACTCACCATATTGTATTTCGTAGTAAAAATACATATAACGTCATTGAACAAGTGCAAAGTTGGCCTCGGATTCACGAACCTAAATTAATTATATATATTTATATGTTGGTCAATATTTGTCTAACAAATTAGGTCAAGTCATAGTGTACCACAATCCTAATGCTCGAGACTAATATGCAAAAGTCAACAAAAGTAAATTTGACTCAAAATAATTTCCAAAAAATCTATACATGATTAATATATAGTTTAAATATCGTCGTTTTATATTTTTAAATATTTTTAAAAGATTTATTAGAGTAAATAATATAATTTATTTATTAATAAATAAAATTTTATATTAAATTTATATAATAAAATATACTTTTATATATATTAAGTAATAAAATTTATAGGGTTCAATTGATATCATAAAGATAATATGATAGGTATTATTAAAGTAAGATATTACACGTAGTAAAATATGTTTGTATCACATATTTATTTGATAAAATAATATCTATAATGATAGTAAGTAAAAGTTGTATTATTTTGTAATAATAATTATTATTATAAAAATATCAATATTTATAATTACTAAGATGACATTATGATAAAACGATAATTCTAATTATGATAACTTTAATATTTACGATAATTTTTAATATTATCTTTAAAATAATAATTCTATTTAAAATAATAATAATAATGATATTTTATAGTAACAATGACATTTCTATTAAAATGATAATTTTTGTTAAAATGATAGTTTTAATACTAACGATACTTTTAATAATAATAGTAATGATAAAAATAATAAGAACGATAATTTTATCTAAATTAATATCTTATAATATTTTAATTTCATCATGATACTCTTACTCATTATTTCCTAATCGTTTCGTTTAATAGCTTTTAATCGTCTTTTATATCGTGTTCATAATAATGATAATAATAGTAATCAAAATATTTAGGTGTTACAATTATTTGTTTTAAATACACTAATATTAATAATGATAGTTACTATAATATTATTAACGATAATACTAATAATTATCTTAATGATAATATAGTAATAATAATAATAACAATAACAATAACCATTTTTAAATAATGATATATATATATTAATAATGATAATAATAATAATAATACTAATAATAATAATAATAATAATGATAATTGGATAATAATAATAATAATACTAATTATAACTTTAACGATAATAACGATAGTAATAAAAAAAACAATTTTTAATGATAAATCCCTTTTATTGATAAAGATAATAATAATGATAATAATAAGATAAAACTAGAACGACGATAAAAACGACGATAATAATAATCATTTTTAATAAAAATATCGAAAATTCAATTGATTATAACTTCTAATCCGTTCATCGAAACCATTCGATATCTAAAGGAAAAGTTCTTAATTTTTCGCTAGCTTTCCAAGGACATGCATATCTTATACCTTATCTCAACCGCAAGTGTAACTAATTCAAGATTCAACCTAACCTGTCTAAGGGCAATATCAAAAGTACAAGCATGCATAATCCTAAATACTCGAGCACTAGTCAGGGATACACTATTAGTATGTAAAAGTTAAATTATGAGTACTCACGTATCAATATTGAGATTCAATATTGCAGGAAAGGTACATAGACGCAACGGAAATGATAAACACTATATTGACCTCACGAGCATACCCATGAACCATACTCAATCACCTCCATAGCTATAACCCATAATTTCCTTAATCCTATCCTACTCGTAAAACAATTTTGAAATCACTCGGACAACACTCCGTCGTAATATTTTATGTATACTAATAATATCTTGAAATAATACGGAGTAAATATATATATATATATGTAAATCGATTGAGAGAGTTTAGAGAAAAATATTTTCAAGTTTCTATGAAATAATGAAACCTATTGAATTCTATTTATAATAGATTTTTGAATTATTAAAGTAAATTATTAAAGTATGAATTATTAAAATGAATTATTAAAGTATGAATTATTAAAGTGAATTATTAAAGTATGAATTATTAAAGTGAATTATTAAAGTATAAATTATTAAAGTATGAATTATTAAAGTGAATTATTAAAGTTAAAGTAAAGTAAAAATAAAGTAAAGGTAAAGTTTAAGTATAGTAAAAGTATAAAACTATGTACGTATTATACGCGTATAAATATATATAATATTAATTTAAATCGTTATATATATTTAATAAAATAAAATATAAATATCGTTATCTTTATCATACTAGTTAAGTAACGAGTTGCCAAAAGTGGTTCTAGATATTTATAAAAGTTATATACGTTTTAATAATAAAGTTCTTTTTAAACTGAAAATTTTTTTGTACGTTTGAAACTAAATAGATCAATCGAGTCTTTATGAGATTCAATCTTCCACTATCCTTTGTCTAGTTCTCAATGATTGACAATTTGTTCTTATTTATAAATTACTTTACCATTTTCCGAATATTGTTAAAATGGAAAGATTTCTCAAATCAACGTGGGCCTTTCAACAGAGACTTGTAATCATAATTTAATATATCTGATAATTCAATCATTTGATCTTATCTTCTAATTTCATTGATAAACATTTTGAAACAGATACAATCATATAAAGTATTTAATCTAATATTTTGTTTACGTTTCAAGTTATAATATATATACACATATACATATATAATCATATTCGTTTAATGGTTCGTGAATCGTTGGAACTTGGTCGAGGTTGAATGAATGTATGAACATAGTTTAAAATTCTTGAAATTTAACTTAACAAATATTGCTTATTGTGTCGGAAACATATAAAGATTAAAGTTTAAATTTGGTTGGAAATTTCCGGGTTGTCACATTATCTCGCAGAGCTGTCTGGAGAGTTGGAAGTAATTAATGAGCGAACCGCGCTAAAACCAGCAGTTAATGAAACTTGGGAGTTATATACTGATGGTGCTTCTTGTGCGGAAGGTGCAGGTGCGGGTTTAGTTTTGGTAAGTTCTAACGGCGAAGAGCACACTTACGTACTGCGGTTTAATTTTGATGTGACAAACAATGAGGCAGAATATGAAGCATTGCTTGCAGGCTTAAATATAAAAATGAATATTGTTAAGTTACATGCATTTACAGATTCGCAACTAATAGCGAATCAGTTTAGCGGATCTTTTGAAGCGCATGATCCTTCTATGCAGAAGTACTTGCAATTGCTAAAAGAAACTACTGCGCGGTTCGAATACTTTGAACTCGCGCAAGTGCCTAGAATTCAAAACAAAAAGGCAGATGCTATGAGCAAATTAGCCGCTCTAACATTTTCGCATTTTCAAAAACAAGTATGGGTTGAGGAATTGCCAAGTAAGTCAATTGATAGTGATTTAATGGTAGCATCTGTTACAGAGGCGCAGCCAAATTGGATGGAACCAATCCTGCAATATATTCGCAATGATATTTTGCCAGAGGATAGTCGCAAAGCTCGTTTAGTGCGAGTGCGAACGCCGATGTATCTCATACAAGATGATGTCTTATATCGCAAATCGTACTGCGGACCGATGATGCGGTGTGTTGGACCAATTGAGGCAGAAATGCTTGTTGAAGAATTGCATAATGGTACTTGTGCGCTACATTCAGGATACAAGACTATTGCTACGAAAATTATGCGGATGGGATACTTTTGGCCGTCCCTATACCGCGATGTGGCGAAAATTGTTAAACGCTGTAAAAGTTGCCAAAGGCATGCTCCGCAGAATCGAATGCCGCGGCATGATATGATCCCTGTTAATTCGCCATGGCCGTTTAGTAAATGGGCCATTGACATTGTGGGGCCATTTCCTGCAGGACCTGGCAATGTTAAATTCCTAATCGTTGCAATTGATTATTTTACTAAATGGGTTGAAGCGAAAGCGGTTTGCACAATCACTGGTGTGCAGGTGCGAAATTTTGTGTGGGAATACATTGTGTGCAGATTTGGTATTCCGCGAGAATTGGTTAGCGATAATGGCGCACAAATAGCGAAAGATCCATTTAAGACGTGGTGCACTGACTTAAACATAATACAAAAGTTCACGTCAGTAGCGCACCCGCAAGCTAATGGTTTATGCGAGGTAACAAATCGCGATATTGTAAGCGGAATAAAAAAGAGGTTGTGCGAAAGGCGAACTGGTTGGGTAGATGAATTACCCAATGTCTTATGGGCACATCGTACAACTTTCAAAAAGAGTACAGGTGAAACACCATTTAGCCTGGTTTATGGCTCTGAGGCAGTAATCCCCGCTGAAATTTTAGTACCAACGCATCGAATCACTAACTTTGATGAAGAAGCAAATGATGCTGCGTTGTGCGAAAATCTCAATTTTATAGAAGAGCGGAGATTAATAGCTGCTATCAGAGAAGCAAATAATAAACAGCAAATTGCTAAGTATTATAATAAAAGAGTGCGAGCTTTATCATTCGCTATAGGTGAATGGGTGTTGCGTAATAATGAGGCAAGCAGAGCAGAAAAGCTAGGCAAATTGGGTCCTAATTGGGAAGGCCCTTATCAAATTGTGGCAATTAATGCGGCAGGCTCATATAAGCTCGCGGACGTGGAAGGGCGAACTTTGCCTAATGCATGGCATGCTGTCCTTTTAAAGCGATATTATGCATAGTTTTGCGGAATTTAACAATTGTATATGTAAAAAATCGCGAAAATTATATTCAATACACATGGCTGAAATACTTATTAAGTGTCCTTGTTTTTAATTTTTTGCAAGTCTTGATCACGCTTGTTAAAATTTTAAGAATACTCACTTGTAAAAGTATGCGAAAGTTCTAATGCAAATAAATATGATATGTTTTGCAGCTAATTTCATATTTTTATATTCCGCATTGTTTATATAGCAAAGTGATGAAATTGCCCACTTTTGCACGCGAATTATTGCGAAAGGAATATTATCTCCTAAATATTTGATCTTGCCAATATTTAGATGTTTCGCAATGCTGATTACATACCTAAGGATCGTTTCGGCGGACTTAGAAGATTCATAACGTATAAGCATATACGCATACAGATTGTTTCGCAAAAGTACGCATTTATTATGTGCACAATAATTGTGACGACCCGGAAATTTCTGACCAAATTTAAACTTTAATCTTTATATTATTCCGACATGATAAGCAAAGTTTGTTAAGTTAAATCTCAAGAATTTTAAACTGTGTTCATACATTCATTATAACCTCGACCAAATTCCAATGATTCACGAACCATTAAATGAACATATATGAATATGTATGTATATGTGTATATGTTATAAATTGAAAATGTCAACAAAGTATTTAAAAGTATAATGCTTTATATGAACGTATTTGTTTCAATATGATTATCGACGAAATTAAAAAAAAAATATATTAAATGATTGAATTATCAGAAACATTGAATTATGATTACAAGTCTCTGTTGAGAGGTCCACTATGATTTGAGAAATCTATTCCTCTTAACGATATTCAGAATAATTTGTAAAGCTATTTATAAATAAAAATAAAAAGTGTCATTTACGAAAGTTAGACAAAAGCTAGTGGAGAATTGATTTCCATAATATTCTATTAATCTATTTTCAAACGTACAAAAACGTTTTCAGTTTAAAAAAAAAACTTTATTATTAAACTTTTATAAATATCTAGAATCACTTTTGACAACTCATTACTTAACCAGTATAATAAATATAACGATATTTATATTTTATTTCATTAAATATATATAACGATTTAAATTAATATTATATATATTTATACGCGTATTATACATACATAGTTTTTATACTTTTACTATACTTTAACTTTACCTTTACTTTACTTTTACTTTACTTTAACTTTAATAATTCACTTTAATAATTCATACTTTAATAATTCACTTCAATAATTCATACTTTAATAATTCACTTTAATAATTCATACTTTAATAATTCACTTTAATAATTCATACTTTAATAATTTACTTTAATAATTCAAAAATCTATTATAAATAGAATTCAATAGGTTTCATTATTTCATAGAAACTTGAAAATATATTTCTTTAAACTCTCTCAATCGATTTACATATATATATATATATATATATATATATATATATATATATATATATATATATATATATATATATATATATATATATATTTGCTCTGTATTATTTCAAGATATTATTAGTATACATAAAATATTATGACGGAGTGATGTCCGAGTGATTTCAAAATAGTTTTTTGAATGAGTCGAAGCTAAGGAAATTATGGGTTATAGCTATGGAAGTGATGGGTATGGTTCATGGGTATGCTCGTGAGGTCAATCTAGTGTTTATCATCTCCGTTGCGTCTACCTACTTTCCTGCAATATTGAATCTCAATATTGATACGTGAGCACTCATAACTTAACTTTTATATATCAATAGTGTATCCCTGACTAGTGCTCGAGTATATAGGATTATGCATGCTTGTACATTCGATATTGTCCTTAGATAGGTTTGTTGAATCCTGAATTAGATACATATGCTACTGAGATAGGGTATATGATATGCATGTCATTGGAAAGCTAGCGAAAAATTAAGAACTTTTCATTTAGATATCGAATGGTTTCGATGAACGGATTTGAAGTTATAGTCAACTGAATTTTAGTATTATTGTTAAAATGATTATTATTACTATCGTCGTTATTATTTTAATAGAAATATCATTGTTATTATAAAATATCATTATTACTATTATGTTAGTATTATCATTTTATCATAATAACATTTTTAGTAAATATAAATATTGTTATTTTTTTTTATAGAATAATAATAATTATTATTACAAAATAATACAACTTTTACTTATTATTATTATGATCAATATTATTTTATCAAATAAATAGGGGATACAAAGATATTTTTCACCACGCGTAATATAATTACATTAATAATACTTACCACTATAGTTTTAAGATATTAAGTGAACTTTATAAATTTTACTACTTAAGATATATAAAAGTATATTTTATCATATATAAACGTTAATATAAATTTTTATTAATAAATGACTTTTATTATTATAAAATCTAATAAATATATTTAAATATATAAAACGACTATAGTTAAGTTATATAATAAACACGTATAAATTTTAGAAGTCATTTTGGGTCAAGTTGACTTTTGTTGACTTTTGCATATTAGTCTCGAGCATTAGGATTGTGGTACACTATGACTTGATCAAAAATTGTTAGACAAATATTGACCAACATATAAATATATATAATTAATATAGGTTCGTGAATCCGAGGCCAACCTTGCACTTGTTAAATGACGTTATATGTATATTTACTACGAAATACAGTATGGTGAGTTTCATTTGCTCCCTTTTATATATATTTTTGGGACTGAGAATACATGCGCTGTTTTTATAAATGTTTTACGAAATAGGCACAAGTACTAAAACTAATTCTATGTGGGTTTAAACCAGAAATATACCCTTAGCTTGGTAACATTAAACTACTTGTCTATGTACGGTAGGCGCGAATCCTAAAGATAGATCTATTGGGCCTGACAAACCCCATCCAGACTATGGGATGCTTTAGTACTTCGAGGTTATTTTAAACACACCTGATCTGGTGTACTTCAGAGGGTAAAACATGAACGTTAAGGCTTGTTACCGGGTGCCTACAACTTATAGAATAATTTTATACACTTGCGAGTGTACATATATTTATAAACGGAAATCTTGTGGTCTATTAATATATTGAAATGATTGTTATGATAAACCTATGAACTCACCAACCTTTTGGTTGACACTTTAAAGCATGTTTATTCTCAGGTATTAAAAAAATCTTCCGCTGTGCATTAACTCATTTTAAGGATATTACTTGGAGTCATTCATGGCATATTTTGAAAGATGTTGCATTCAAGTCATTGAGTTCATCAAGATTATTATTAAGTCAATTATAGTTGGATGTATTATGAAATGGTGTGCATACCGTCAATTTTTGTTGTAAAGAAAGTTTGTCTTTTGAAAACGAATGCAATGTTTGTAAAATGTATCATATAGAGGTCAAATACCTCGCGATGTAATCAACTATTGTGAATCGTTTATAATGTATATGAACGGGTCCTTTCAGTTGGTATCAGAGCGGTGGTCTTAGCGAACCAGGTCTACATTAGTGTGTCTAACTGATAGTCGTTAGGATGCGTTAGTGAGTCTGGACTTCGACCGTGTCTGCATTTCAAAAGTTTTGCTCATCATTCTTGTCGGAAATTACCTGCTTATCATTCTTAGTCTAGACACATCTTATTGCATTGATTGCATGAATAGTGTATAGACAAAATTCATATCTTAGCGTATCTTCTAATTCATATCTTAGCGTATCTGTTACTGTAAACTTTGCCTGACATATTCCGTAAATTCCTCCGTAATCTACGAAACCTTTTGCTCTATATAATTAGAATACCACCCGATAGCCGGAAAATCATTTCATATCCAAAAATTCTTTATTCAATCGTACGAAATGGAATTCGTCATTAGTTCAAGTCCCTCGGATTCCGAAATGGAATCCCACTCAAGTTCCGAAAGCAGTGTGACCGGAATCGATCAACCAATTAGTCATCATCTATTCTGGATGAATTGGGGATGGGTTCGTAGCCTCCTTAATCATTGGAGACAAGAAGAAGGTGATCCCTTCCATCCACCACATTGCCCTCTTGGCGAAGAACCTGAAGCACTTACCGGCGAACCTATCCGAAACACCATTTTCTCTCTTATTTCTAGAGTATCTCGTCACGATTACATACTACACCAAATTCTAGATTTTATTTATCCGCTCGTCCGAACCGACAATCACCCCGGTGTAATAGAAGAAGTCAACGAGCTTCGCGCTCGGGTAGTGGCTTTGGAGAATATGGTGCAAAGGTTACAAACACCAGCAGCAGCACCAGCAGCATAACCAGTACCACCATCAACAACATCAACAGTACCATTACCACCACCAACAACAACCGCATCGCAAACCTCAACTTCACAATCTGTCCCACGAGTATCGACGTCATACGCCATGTAGATACCAAGGAATACCACAACGATGAAGTATTGATTCATAACTTCATTGGAGAAACATTCTACGGCGATTATGTAATTTCTAAAGTTTAGAAATTATCTATCCTAGCCTTAACCATAAATCAAATGAGTTTAATTTAATATTAACTCATTAAATCAATATTACATCTGAAGAAATATACACATATATATTTCCATAAAGACTGTAATAAAATTCTTTTGTACAAAATATTAATTGTGAAAATTTTTTTAACGGGTAGGTAATACCCGAGAGATATATAAATTCACAATTAATATGTTACATTCTTCGAATCTGATTCAGCAAATCATCCATTATACTCCCTACTTTCACAACAATATACATTCTTTTATAGAAATCAAAACAACCATACTCATTCAAAATCTAATTACATATTCTGATTTTGAAATCTCATAATTCGATTCAAGATATAACCGAAATCATTACTCTTAGATTCCTACATCTTTCAAAACTATACTTTGACTTCAAAACTGTCCTAGAACCTCATTTCTATTCATGGAACTCACAAAAATATTTGTATCATTCAAAATCTTAGAACATCATATGTATATTAACAATTACAATATGTGTTCAAACACTTCAAAATTCCTAAAGACATGCGAGATGATGATCCAACCACATATTACCCACTGTCATGCATCTGAAAAGCTCTTGAAACCAAAGTTATAGTTTAACACGTATCCGTGTCAGATCCTTTGATATTTATTACCAAATATAATTTTTCATTCTCTTTCCAAAATAGACAGTTTTGTCACAGCTCCAGCAAATCACCTTCATTTGTTTATACGAATAAACCTTATTATAACAATTACCCCTTCATCATTGTTACTGGGGAACCATTCATATCTCGCCACATTAGCAGTAAACTTATCAACAACTTCATTAACCTTCGACTTAAGCCTCTCCGAAAAGCCACTATACTTATTCATTAAAACCCCATCATGTACTCACTTACATCCTGTAACAATAATTGTCACACCAACTACTGGGAATTAGCAATCAGTATTTTGAATTTCGCGACAATTTTACGTCAAAAGTTATACATATAACGTCTATCTCCTAGACTTACAAACTTCGAATGTGAATTTTCTGAAAAACATCCCAAAATATGAACTAGTTCTCCAAAATTTGAAAAATGCTGATGAAGTAGCAAAAAATGTAAACGACTTTAACAGTCAAAAGTTTGATGATAAAGAATAGTATGGTGGTAAAGCTGAGAAAAAGAGAAGGTTTGAAACTGGAAAACGGATTGAGCAGACCATGAAGGAGGCTGTGGACAAATCACAAAGACTAAACCTGCCTTCAAAGGATTCAAATGATTCAGTGTCTACTGAAATCGTTAGCAAACACCTTACTTCTTATTCTAAACCTTCACAGACAAATCTTCTTCATCATCCATATTATCGTATCTTTTATTATAATATCTTCGATATTCCTGAAGATATTTTCACAACTATTCTTATCCGAAATATTTTATCTCTTCGCAATATCTGCGTTACAACATAAAAAGAAACTGTGTTAGTTTCTAAATTCTAAAAAAAAAAAAAATTTGAATTTAAAATAGGAATATTCTTGAAGAAGTGTTGGGAGCTGAAGCATGAGTTAGTATAATATAATGACACTTGATCAACGTGATTATATTACAGTAATTCATGCTGAGTTTCTAAATGGAACATGATGATTCACATATCATAACGTCATCGTGTGCTATGTTACACGACTCTTGTATTCTCTTTGATCTCTAAATATCAAGAAAATATTTCTTGATGATTCGGCCTTTTCCGAGGTATTCTGGTAATTTGACAAGTCAAGATCGTGCCATTACAATTTCCTTCCTAGAACAATAACAATGTTCATTTCGAAATTTATATCTGCGAATTCTGGACTATTACAAGCGGTGCTTAATCGCAAGAAGAAGAAATGAAAGGACAAAGCTCCGAACTAGAAATGGGAGTATAAATCATAGCAAATAGAAGAGAGCATTAACTGTGAATGACAATGATTATAGAAGAAGCAAGAACTTTGAAATATAAGGGAAGATATAAAACCCAACAACAACCCAGAAATCACAAACCGTATATATTAATGCATATAGCAATATAAAGACACGAGAGAACTAAAAACACTATAAAGCCAAGAGTATAGTAGAAGTAAATAGATTCTTCCAGAGACAGATGAAAAAGAAGAATGACAGATATGAAAGTGAGGAGTATATCGAGAATCAGTACTGGATGAAGCATATTGACAAATACTTTAAAATATGAGTTGAGGGAGAAAGAATAGAAGGTGTGAGTTGTAAGGAAACGAAGGAGGTGGATTTATAGTGAAATACCCGACAGAGAAATCAAGATGGATTATCATATTAATTCCAAGAGAATCATAATCTCCTTAATCACCGAAGCATCAAATCCAACATAGATTACAAAGATTTTCTTTAAATTCGGAGATCAATTGTGATGACGTCAAAAGATATGACGAATCACTATAATCTTATTTCCTTCATTTACGATAACTTCCCTCATACGCTTCGAGTAATCGAATTATTTTATCCATACTTCTTAGACATGATAAAACTCTATAATCGTTATAATAACATTCTCATTGTTAGTCATGACGACCTCTATCAAATTTCGGGGACGAAATTTCTTTAACGGGTAGGTACTGTGACGACCCGGAAATTTCTGACCAAATTTAAACTTTAATCTTTATATTATTCCGACATGATAAGTAAAGTTTTTAAGTTAAATCTCAAGAATTTTAAGCTGTGTTCATACATTCATTATAACCTCGACCAAATTCCAATGATTCACGAACCATTTAATGAACATATATGAATATGTATGTATATGTGTATATGTTATAAATTGAAAATGTCAACAAAGTATTTAAAAGTATAATGCTTTATATGAACGTATTTGTTTCAATATGATTATCGACGAAATTAAAAAAAATATATATTAAATGATTGAATTATCAGAAACATTGAATTATGATTACAAGTCTCTGTTGAGAGGTCCACTATAATTTGAGAAATCTATTCCTCTTAACGATATTCGGAATAATTTGTAAAGCTATTTATAAATAAAAATAAAAAGTGTCATTTACGAAAGTTAGACAAAAGCTAGTGGAGAATTGGTTTCCATAATATTCTATTAATCTATTTTCAAACGTACAAAAACGTTTTCAGTTTAAAAAAAAACTTTATTATTAAACTTTTATAAATATCTAGAATCACTTTTGACAACTCATTACTTAACCAGTATAATAAATATAACGATATTTATATTTTATTTCATTAAATATATATAACGATTTAAATTAATATTATATATATTTATACGCGTATTATACATACATAGTTTTTATACTTTTACTATACTTTAACTTTACCTTTACTTTACTTTTACTTTACTTTAACTTTAATAATTCACTTTAATAATTCATACTTTAATAATTCACTTTAATAATTCATACTTTAATAATTCACTTTAATAATTCATACTTTAATAATTCACTTTAATAATTCATACTTTAATAATTTACTTTAATAATTCAAAAATTTATTATAAATAGAATTCAATAGGTTTCATTATTTCATAGAAACTTGAAAATATATTTCTCTAAACTCTCTCAATCGATTTACATATATATATATATATATATATATATATATATATATATATATATATATATATATATATATATATATATATATATATATATATATATATATATATATATATATATATATATATTTGCTCTGTATTATTTCAAGATATTATTAGTATACATAAAATATTATGACGGAGTGATGTCCGAGTGATTTCAAAATAGTTTTTTGAATGAGTCGAAGCTAAGGAAATTATGGGTTATAGCTATGGAAGTGATGGGTATGGTTCATGGGTATGCTCGTGAGGTCAATCTAGTGTTTATCATCTCCGTTGCATCTACCTACTTTCCTGCAATATTGAATCTCAATATTGATACGTGAGCACTCATAACTTAACTTTTATATATCAATAGTGTATCCCTGACTAGTGCTCGAGTATATAGGATTATGCATGCTTGTACATTCGATATTGTCCTTAGATAGGTTTGTTGAATCCTGAATTAGATACATATGCTACTGAGATAGGGTATATGATATGCATGTCATTGGAAAGCTAGCGAAAAATTAAGAACTTTTCATTTAGATATCGAATGGTTTCGATGAACGGATTTGAAGTTATAGTCAACTGAATTTTAGTATTATTGTTAAAATGATTATTATTACTATCGTCGTGATTATTTTAATAGAAATATCATTGTTATTATAAAATATCATTATTACTATTATGTTAGTATTATCATTTTATCATAATAACATTTTTAGTAAATATAAATATTGTTATTTTTTTTATAGAATAATAATTATTATTATTACAAAATAATACAACTTTTACTTATTATTATTATGATCAATATTATTTTATCAAATAAATAGGGGATACAAAGATATTTTTCACCACGCGTAATATAATTACATTAATAATACTTACCACTATAGTTTTAAGATATTAAGTGAACTTTATAAATTTTACTACTTAAGATATATAAAAGTATATTTTATCATATATAAACGTTAATATAAATTTTTATTAATAAATGACTTTTATTATTATAAAATCTAATAAATATATTTAAATATATAAAACGACTATAGTTAAGTTATATAATAAACACGTATAAATTTTAGAAGTCATTTTGGGTCAAGTTGACTTTTGTTGACTTTTGCATATTAGTCTCGAGCATTAGGATTGTGGTACACTATGACTTGATCAAAAATTGTTAGACAAATATTGACCAACATATAAATATATATAATTAATATAGGTTCGTGAATCTGAGGCCAACCTTGCACTTGTTAAATGACGTTATATGTATTTTTACTACGAAATACAGTATGGTGAGTTTCATTTGCTCCCTTTTATATATATTTTTGGGACTGAGAATACATGCGCTGTTTTTATAAATGTTTTACGAAATAGGCACAAGTACTAAAACTAATTCTATGTGGGTTTAAACCAGAAATATACCCTTAGCTTGGTAACATTAAACTACTTGTCTATGTACGGTAGGCGCGAATCCTAAAGATAGATCTATTGGGCCTGACAAACCCCATCCTGACTATGGGATGCTTTAGTACTTCGAGGTTATTTTAAACACACCTGATCTGGTGTACTTCAGAGGGTAAAACATGAACGTTAAGGCTTGTTACCGGGTGCCTACAACTTATAGAATAATTTTATACACTTGCGAGTGTACATATATTTATAAACGGAAATCTTGTGGTCTATTAATATATTGAAATGATTGTTATGATAAACCTATGAACTCACCAACCTTTTGGTTGACACTTTAAAGCATGTTTATTCTCAGGTATTAAAAAAATCTTCCGCTGTGCATTAACTCATTTTAAGGATATTACTTGGAGTCATTCATGGCATATTTTGAAAGATGTTGCATTCAAGTCATTGAGTTCATCAAGATTATTATTAGTCAATTATAGTTGGATGTATTATGAAATGGTGTGCATACCGTCAATTTTTGTTGTAAAGAAAGTTTGTCTTTTGAAAACGAATGCAATGTTTGTAAAATGTATCATATAGAGGTCAAATACCTCGCGATGTAATCAACTATTGTGAATCGTTTATAATGTATATGAACGGGTCCTTTCAGTAATATATGTTGAAAATTGCAAAGGACAAGTTTGTGTTATGAATATTGACAATGAAAGCGCTATAAAAATAGAAGTACTTGCAAAAATATGAAAAAGCGAAATTTTATTAATAAAATCGCAGAAGCAGCTGCGTGCTGATTATACAAAGTGAGTATTAATCATGGGTTAAGTCAAGCTTGATGATGTCATCTGCAGTGGCATCTTCTTGCTCACTTATCGCGGTTATCTTGGGGAGGGGAATTTCGGCTATGCCCTGTTGAGCGACCGCATATGCTGACTTCGTATCTTCCAGTGAGCAAAGGCGATCAGTTAATGCAGCTGGTAGTGGGTCTGGCAGTGGGCAGCGAATAGCAATCTCATCCATAAATTCAACCCTCTCGCGTAGCCTTAATGCGGAGACAAATATTGAAAAATTTACAGAAACAGGCTTGGAATTAAGGATCTTTCTAGCCAGTTCAGGGAGATGTTGGCGGACCTTGGTGAACTCAAGTTCCGCAGAGGCTTTAGCAGCAAGAGCGTTGTCTCGCTCTGTCGTTAACTTCGTCACATTCTCTGACAGTGTTTTAATAGTGTCCTGCAGTTGCTTTTCTTTCTCATTCGCATCAGTAACCTGTTGTTTCAAGTCATCAACGGTGGTTTTTGCTGCGGTTAACTCATAGGAGAGATCAATACAGCATTTTTCGCTGTTTTCAGCTTTGATCTTTTCCGCATTATACTTTAGTTGTTCAGCTTCAAGAACATTGAAAAATTGTTCTTGACGGCATATAACATCATATGCTGAATTAAAGCACATGTAGAAATTTTGAACAAAACTATTATGCGCGTCCAGCGCAGAGAGTTTAGAGAACTCGCGGCGAGGCTCACCGGGGATTGCTAACTTCATCTGTTGGCGCTGATCCAGAGCAGCGGCAGCTGAAGCGTAAGTATATCCTGCTAAACCATCAATTCGCACTCCATAAGAGTCAGGTGGAGTGCGGAACAATTCGGTGATTTGATCAAGAGTGTTCGGACTTGCAAAGATAGGATCACCAAAAGAATCGCCTGCAAAATAACGTCGTTGGTTAGTCGGCGAAATAAAAATAATATATATTTTACATGTTCAATGGCAATTCGCACTATACCAGTTTGCTGTTCCCCTTCGTGTTCCGGTATAAATGGATCGTCGTGAGGAACGGTTTCCTGTTGTTTATGTTTTTTGCCTTGCGAAGATGGCGGTGTTTGTAACGGTCGCTTGGTAGTACTCGGCTTTGAATAAGGAGATTTAGAGGTTAAATCAACGATTGGAATGGGCTGCTTTTCTTTCGATGATGATGATTTAGCCTCCGGGCTCGTTAATAGTTTAGTGATCAGAGTTTTTGGATCAGCTTTCCTATCTAACTCGTTAATCTTCATTGCAAATTAAAAGAGAGCTGCAAAAAATGATTAAAATGATAACGATTGATTGATGAATTGGGTAATTCTTTGATATTTTGGAAAAATGAGTAGTGAATTTGTGATTTCAGATCACAATATATATAGGCGACAGAGTTAATTGTGATAATAATCTATTGAGATAGTTCAAACGGTAACATTGACTGTTATAACGGTAACTAGGTTAATGCAAAATTCCTCAAGGTGAATATTGACTGCGATAACTGCGAATTTTTAGAGTTTATCATGATACATTTGTTTCGCAATATGTATCATAATAAACTGGGGGGACTTGATCATATACATAGCATTGTATATGTATATTTTATTGGCTAAAGGCCAAAGGCTGAACTGCGCGAATTATAAGGTAAAGCTATGCAATATTCGCTGAAAATAAGCACAGCGGTCATGTTTTCGCATTGATATAAAGACTGCGGTTTAATCCGCTGAGTTTTCGCTGATAGTTAAGGTACTCGCGGATCGCGGATATCTCGAAACCTATAAATAGAGAGCTTGGCCTCTCATTTAGAGGTTGTTGATTCTCTGCCATTTGCCTAAGCCTTTGTAGATTTCACTTGTGACTTTGTCGAAGGACTTCTTACATTGAGTTAAGGTGAATCATGCTAATCGATAACGAAGACTGGGTCGGGTGGTTGATCACTTGATAGTTAAAGTGAAAAATGATCATCGGGGCCCAAAACAAACAACACCCCAATCCTCCTCATTGCACTCGATCCTAGATCCAATTCCGTGAGGAAGACGGATCTAGGCTCGATCAATAGCTATATTTGAATTCTCGTTCCGTTTCCTCAAGATTTCTATACGTATATCTAGGGTATATGTACCCGTATCATACCCAGCTTATATGAATTAATATATATACCTGATATAGGTTCGTGAATCCGAGGTCAACCCTACATTTGTTAAATGACGTTATATGTATTTTTACTACAAAATACATTAAGTGAGTTTCATTTGCTCCCTTTTTAATTGCTTTTGCAATATATATATTTTTGGGCTGAGAATACATGCGCTGCTTTTATAAATGTTTACGAAATAGACACAAGTACTTAAAATACATTCTACGTTGAGTTGTACCACTGGCATATTTCCCTGTAGCTTGGTAACTAATATTTACATGGGTATTGTAAACGCGAATCCTGTTGATAGATCTATCGGGCCTGACAACCCCAACCGGACTGGACGACCAGTATTCAACGGTTGCACAGTACTTCGTTTTGGTGACTACACTTGGTACGGTGTAGTGAGATTTCATAATAAAGGGAATATGCGACGTTGATTAAATGTTAAGTATGGTTACCAAGTGCTCAACCACTTAGAATATTTTTATTAAATCGTTTGTGTACATGAAATCTTGTGGTCTATTAAGGTATAAAAATGATTGTTATGATAAACCTATGAACTCACCAACCTTTTGGTTGACACTTTTAAGCATGTTTATTCTCAGGTACGAATTAAGTCTTCCGCTGTGCATTTGCTCATTTTAAAGACATTATTTGGAGTCGATCATCACAATGGAATCAGCTGTTGAAGACTTCGTCCAGGTGGATTAGGACGGGTCCTCACAGTTGGTATCAGAGCGGTGGTCGTAGAGAACCAGGTCTTACATTAGTGTGTCTAACTAGAAGTTGTTAGGATGTATTAATGAGTCTGGACTTCGACCTAGTAGTTGTTAGGTTATATTAATGAGTCTAGATTAGAATCTAGTCTGCATGTTAAAAGTGTTTGCTTACCACCAATTGTCGAAAAATATCTACTTGTCATTTTCAGTCTCGACGCGTCTTATTGCAATTATTGCATAGACGGTGTACAGTCAAATTCATATCTCATCACATTAAGTCTTTTCTGACACGTTTCCTTAATTTCCTCCGTAATCTACGGGATCTTCTGTACTATGTATCGGTATTCTATGTAATTAGAATATCATCCGATATCCGAAAATAATTTCATATCGAAAACCCTGTATCTAACCGAGCAAAATGGAACTCACCACTAGTTTAAGCCTCTCGGATTCCGATATGGAGTCCCACTCTAGCTCCAGAAGCAGCGTCACCAGAATGAATCACCCAGTCATCCATCCCCAATTCATATGATGTGTTCGTAGTTGACTTAATCAATGGAGACGAGAAGAAGGCGATCCTTCCCTTCCACCAACCGAATTCACCTCTTGGCGAAAAACCTGAAGCACTTACCGACGAAACAGTTCAAAACACCATCTTCACTCTCATTTCCAGAATATCTCGCAACGATTATATAATATCTCAAATTCTAAATCTTATCCATTCCCTTGTTCAAACCGCCAATCATTCCGGAATAATAGAATAAGTCAACGAATTTCGCGCTCGAGTTGTAGCTTTGGAAAATATGGTGCAGAACCTACCAGCTTCAGCAACATCACCGGCACCAACAGTACCACCAACAACCCAAGTTTCAACATCACATGCCTCAACATCTCATTCTGTACCTCGAGCATAATCATCGTTCTACGTATCGTTCTATCTACTTTATCTTCGTTCTACATATCGTTCTACATCATTTATCTTCGTTCTACATGGTAATTATGTAACCTCTAATGTTTTAGAGATTATATATTCTTGTTCTAACAGTAAATCAAATGAGATTAATATCATATTAACTCATTAAATCCATGATTACATCGGAAGAAAATATATATGTATGTATATTTTCATAAAGATTGTAATAAAAAAAATTCTTTCGTACAAACTGTTAATGTTGAAAATATTTTAACGGGTAGGTAATACCCGAGGAATATTCAGATTTCACATTAATAAGTTACACTGTACATTCTTCGAAGCTGATTCAACAGTTATTTACTATCCTACTTACATCCACCGATATACAAATCCGTTCACCACAGAATAACCATTTTCATTCAATTTCATATTTGAATTTTGACTTATCAGAATTCAACAAGTGGCATAATGAAGAAAATATTGAACAAAATAAAATTTGTTAGAAACAAACAAATTAACTATGAGAATTTTGTTAAGAATCCACGCTAACTGTTCCTAGCTAATTGTTCCTAGCTAACAGAATACATTTTATTTATCGCAGTCTAATTATCGCAATTTACATTCTCGCAATTTTATTTATCATCATTTAATTTCTGTTATTTACTTTACGCACTTTATTTATCGTCATTTAATTTCTGTTATTTATTTTTACGCACTTTAAATATCGGGACACGTATACAAGGTTTTGACATATCATATCGACGCATCTATATATATTATTTGGAATAACCATAGACACTCTATATGCAGTAATGCGGGAGTTAGCTATACAGGGTTGAGGTTGATTCTACAATAATATATATAGTTTGAGTTGTGATCGAGTCTGAGACGTACACGGGTCACGATACATATTAGTTAATTCAAATATTATATATATTAAACTATATATGAATTATTGGACTGTTAACTGTGGACTATCGAATGTGGACTATCAAGATTGGACAATTAAAAATGAATTAAAATATTGATTATAACATATGAAACTAAACAACTCTTCAAGTTTGCCACTTGATTTCATAATTAAACCTCGTTTGTATCTTGACGATTCCAATCCGTGTTCAAACCTTTCATGATTCTTGAAAACACCTCAATCGAGAGGATGAACCAACCGCACTTCATCTACGGAAGAAGAGATTGATGCATATAGTTATGCACCTGAAAACACTCGGAACCTGAGTAAACGTTTAACACGTATATGTGCTAGCTCCTTTAGCGTTGTTATCTCCGAAAATAACTTTGCAATCCCTTTCCAAATTAGCCAATTTTGTCATAGTTCCAGCAAGTCAACTTAGACTTTTCATTTGAAACAACCTTATTATAACCTTGATATATATGCGTGCTCGTTTATTGTTACCACTTACCAGAGAACCTTTTATATTCCATCGTATTATCATCAGCATTTAATTATCTAAAAACACAATTCTCTTGAAACCACCTCGGATTGATAACTGATGATTCAGATATGTTAGCATTAAATGCAGAGGAAACAGCAAAATCATAGATGGTCTAAACGGCCAAAAGTTTGATGATGAAGAAGGAAGTGTTAGGAACGCTCGATAGGAGATTTGGTACTGAAAAACGGATTGAACTAACCAAGAAGGAGACCAAGGACAAATATAAGGACCAAACCCTATATTTAAAGAATCCAGGTAATTCTGGGTCAGATGAAATCTTTAGAGAATATCTTGCTTCGAAGTCATGTTAAAATCTTGCGAAAAATTTTCCTTCAACAACCTTCGAACTTAGAAATTCCAAAACATCGTCATAAATATCTTCGATATTTCTGAGGATATTTTTATAAATATTCTTGTTCGAAATTATCTATCTCTTCGTGCTATCCGTGTTACGTCATAAAGGAAACTATTTTAGTTTCTAAATTTCTTTAAAATTCGAGTTTAAAATATGAATGTTTTGAAGTAGTGTTGGGAATTGAAGCATGAGTTAATATAATATAATGACGTCAGGCCAACGTGATTATATTACAATAAGTCATGTTGAATTTCTAATGAAACGTAATGATGGTTCACAGATCATACCCTCATCATGTGCCATGTTACACAACTCTTTCATTCTACTTAATCTCTAAACATATCACGGAAATATTTCCTTGATATTTATGTTCTTCCGTAATTGCAACAAACTGCTAATAAATCGTGCTATTACATTTCTTTCTGATTAGAATATTTCCTTAAATCCCTTGAGTTCCGAAAATCCACTATGACTACGTCAAAAGTTAAGACGAAACTTTTCACTCTTTTGTGATAGCTTCACTCGTACTCTTCACGTAATCGAAATGTTTTATCCATATTACTCAATAATGATAAAACTCTATTTATCAACTCATATTCGTCATGAAAAACATTTTTATTGTTAGCCATGACGACCACGATCAAATTTCGGGACGAAATTTATTTAACGGGTAGGTACTGTCACGACCCGAAAATTTTGACTAATTTTAAACCAAATTCTTGATACGATTTAATATTTTTGACACGATAAGAAGAAAGTCTGTTATGTTAAGTCTCAATAAGTTTGAACTATTGTCATACATTCAATTAAGCCTGACCAATTCCGACGATTCACGAACAACTAGTTGTAAATAAATATATATATATATACATGAATATTAATTGTAACTATATAAAATTAAACAATGAATTTAATTATTTGAAAATATATATTTAATATATTTAGTTATATAATAAAACTTGATATTAATATATATCTATATTTATACATTCATATAGTGTATTGAAAATAAATAATTTCGAGCTTAAATAGTAAACACGATTATAATACTCGGTTGAAATTTCTTAAGTATTCATATAGATCCAATATATGTTATGAAGATTTAAAATAAAAGTTGAATTGTGAATCGATTACAAAGATTTTAGGGTTGGTAAATATATTTTTACCTTTTTAGATTAAATGTTAGTACTCCGTATATGTTACTTGGAATTAAAAATAAATTTATAGACGAACCTTTTTGATTAGGTTTCAAACAGTTAATGTGTGGAATAATTAATTATATATAACTTAAAAGTTTGAGATTTTTAGGAACACATTCATACGTCAACTGTTTAGCAATGGACACGATATAACACTCTGTGAATTAAAAATATCTAACTGTCGGCATATATATCCAAAGTGTGGCTGCTAAATCTTATTTACACGTTTTAGTGCAATTGAATAATCAATTATTATTATTATATTAATTAGGTACTGTTTTTAGTCTTGACAATTATGTAATCTATATTTATATATATATGCATAGACAACACATATATGCACTGCACTCTTCCACTTTCCTACTTTCTTGATTTGTTTTAGATCTAGTCCAATGTTGCACCAACACTATATTTGAACCCTAATTCTGTTTCTAGTTACGTTCAATAACCTTACACCACAACCTTCTTGCTCATCACCATCTTCATCATACAAATGCCACCAAGTTCCAAACCTTCAATTCACAAAAACCATGATAAACATCATCACTAGCTCATCACCTTCGCCATCTAGTCGATCACTATCTTCTTCTTTCTTCAAATCATCATCTTCTATTGGTTTATTACCACTACCGACTGGTTTCTACTCCATACTCGACCAACACCATTATCACCATCTATATTGCCATAACCACCCACCCATCAAGAAACCACCACACTTCAAATGATCATGTTATACACTGCTGCTACGGTTTTCTTGTTAAGATCAGATAGTCTGATATTTGAATTCGTTTACCACAAAAACCGGATCAACATGTCAACTTTGCTGTTCGAGTCTACTATCTGTTTCTTCGGTTTGACAACCACCTTCATCAATAACACCATCCTATCATCTCCGCCGGTCCTATTTCTAATCGATAACAAGCCGCCAAAACAACGAAAATAATGCTGCAAATGTTTCTGTTTCAGCTGCAACACCAACTCCACAAACCCACTTTAATCACCCTAACCCACCTTCATCTTCACAACCATTGTCTCCACCATCAAATCCCCCGTAAACTACTGTTTTTATTGTTCGTAGTAAGCCATCAACTGCAACCATTGATGTTGAAGGCTGCTTGATGTGTTCTGTCGAGACCCAAATGAAAACCGTATGATAAAGATGATGACGATGAGGTTGTTGGTGATGATAATCATAAATGATGATTAAGAGATAAAAAGAAAATGATAATGATGATGTCGGTGTCAACGTTTGATGATAATATGTGTACTATGAATGAAAATGATAGCTCACTAAAAGCCTTTTAAACTTCACGTGCAAAGAAAATAAATTGTTACATTGCAAACGGGATAAGTTACTGGATTTTTTTTATATTGGGCCAAAGGTTTTCACTTGGGCCGAGATAATCCAAGTAACTGTTGGGTCGAGGCTTGTTTTATTTTTTTTCCGTTGGGCATGTTCTAGTTTCGAGGGATGAACCATTTACTAAATGATTTGGAATGTGTCCCATTTTATACGAAGGGAAGTGATAATCAAGATGATGATATGTGAATACGTAAATTAAGGAACAAATTAATAGGCGATGCATGAAATTTAGGGATGATGATGATGATTACTAGTTACGATGGTAATAAATTTATGAAAAAGATAAATCGTTCCGTATATGTTAATTAAGTTGAGACGCGAATTAACACAAGAAAAGTAACAACGGTTCAAAGGTTGGGTGTGTTGTCAGTAAATGAGAGGTTGCGGGTTCGAGCCCGGGGTGTGGGCGTTTTTTAGGACTTATCACATTAAGGTAGTTTTCTAATATTTCTATTATCATTATCATTATCATTATCATTATTATTATTATTATTATTATTATTATTATTATTATTATTATTATTATTATTATTATTATTATTATTATTATTATTATTATTATTATCATTATTATCACTACTATCATTTTTATGAATATTATAATTATTATTACTATCATTATTATTTTTAACATTAAAATTATTATTTTTATTACTATCAAAACTATTATTTTCATTAGTAAAAAAATAATAATTATTATTATTAGCATTATTTTTATTATTATTAAAAAATATGATTATTATAAAATAATACAACTCGTTATTCATTATTAAATAAATAATTATATAAAACATATATAAAAATATATATATATATATATATATATATATATATATATATATATATATATATATATATATATATAACAATGGAAATGATATATGTTACTAAACTTAATATGTAACTTGTTCGAGTACAATTATATGAATTAATATATATACCTGATATAGGTTCGTGAATCCGAGGTCAACCCTACATTTGTTAAATGACGTTATATGTATTTTTACTACAAAATACATTAGGTGAGTTTCATTTGCTCCCTTTTTAATTGCTTTTGCAATATATATATTTTTGGGCTGAGAATACATGCGCTGCTTTTATAAATGTTTACGAAATAGACACAAGTACTTAAAATACATTCTACGTTGAGTTGTACCACTGGCATATTTCCCTGTAGCTTGGTAACTAATATTTACATGGGTATTGTAAACGCGAATCCTGTTGATAGATCTATCGGGCCTGACAACCCCAACCGGACTGGACGACCAGTATTCAACGGTTGCACAGTACTTCGTTTTAGTGACTACACTTGGTACGGTGTAGTGAGATTTCATAATAAAGGGAATATGCGACGTTGATTAAATGTTAAGTATGGTTACCAAGTGCTCAACCACTTAGAATATTTTTATTAAATCGTTTGTGTACATGAAATCTTGTGGTCTATTAAGGTATAAAAATGATTGTTATGATAAACCTATGAACTCACCAACCTTTTGGTTGACACTTTTAAGCATGTTTATTCTCATGTACGAATTAAGTCTTCCGCTGTGCATTTGCTCATTTTAAAGACATTATTTGGAGTCGATCATCACAATGGAATCAGCTGTTGAAGACTTCGTCCAGGTGGATTAGGACGGGTCCTCACAAAGGACGGGTGAATGTAACACCCTAGGCAAATCCCACATCGCCCACGAAAATGAGTGATCATGGGATTATAAGGTAATACTCATGCTTAAATGACACAACGCGTTTTGGGACCACAGGCAGAGCAGATGTGTGAGTACGCTGCAGTTAAGCGTGCTCGGGTGAGAGCACTACCAGGATGGGTGACCTCCTGGGAAAGTACTTCTCGTGTGTGGTCGCCAAGAAAAAGCCGTGCGCCTGCGGGCAAAGCGGACAATATTGTGGTCATGTTAAGCTGGGGTGTTACATAATTGACGCGAACTCTAAAGATAGATCTATCGGGCCTAACAAGCCTCATCCAAAGTACCGGATGCTTTAGTACTTTAAAATTTATATCATGTCCGAAGGAGGATCCCGGAATGATGGGGATATTCTAATATGTATATTGTGAATGTCGGTTACCAGGTGTTCAATCCATATGAATGATATTTTTGTCTCTATGCATGGGACGTATGTTTATGAGAAATGGAAATATGAAATCTTGTGGTCTATTAAAATTATGGAATGATTATTTATGTTAAACTAATGAACTCACCAACCTTTTGGTTGACACTTTAAAGCATGTTTATACTCAGGTACGAAAGAAATCTTCCGCTGTGTATTTGCTCATTTTATAGATATTACTTGGAGTCATTCATGGCATATTTCAAAAGATGTTGCATTCGAGTTGTAGTGACCCGAACTTTTCCATGTTTATATATATTAATTGAGATTGATATTTACATGATTAAATGTTTCCAACATGTTAAGCAATCAAACTTGTTAAGACTTGATTAATTGAAATATGTTTCATATAGACAATTGACCACCCAAGTTGACCGGTGATTCACGAACGTTAAAACTTGTAAAAACTATATGATGACATATATATGGATATATATATATAGTTAACATGATACTATGATAACTAAACATATCATTAAGTATATTAACAATGAACTACATGAAAGGACCCGTTCATATACATTATAAACGATTCACAATAGTTGATTACATTGCGAGGTATTTGACCTATATATGATATATTTTACAAACATTGCATTCGTTTTTAAAAGACAATCTTTCTTTACATCAAAAATTGACAGGCATGCATACCATTTCATAATATCCACTATCCAACTATAAATTGATTTAATAATAATCTTTGATGAACTCAATGACTCGAATGCAACGTTCTTCGAAATATGCTATGAAAGACTCCAAGTAATATCTTTAAAATGAGCAAATGCACAGCGGAAGATTTCTTTAACACCTGAGAATAAACATGCTTTAAAGTGTCAACCAAAAGGTTGGTGAGTTCATTAGTTTATCATAATCATTTATTTCCATCATTTTAATAGACCATAAGAATTTCATTTCCAGTTCTCATAAATATACGTCCCATGCATAGAGACAAAAAATAATCATTCATATGGTGAACACCTGGTAACCGACATTAACTCGATACATATAAGAATATCCCCTATCATTCCGGGATCCTCCTTCGGACATGATATAATTTCGAAGTACTAAAGCATCCGGTACTTTGGATGGGGTTTGTTAGGCCCAATAGATCTATCTTTAGGATTCGCGTCAATTAGGGTGTCTGTTCCCTAATTCTTAGATTACCAGACTTAATAAAAAGGGGCATATTCGATTTCGATAATTCAACCATATAATGTAGTTTCTATTACTTGTGTCTATTTCGAAAAACATTTATAAAAATTGCGCATGTATTCTCAGCCCAAAAATATAAAGGGTAAAAAGGCAAATGAAACTCACCATACTGTATTTTGTAGTAAAAATACATATAACGTCATTGAACAAGTGCAAGGTTGGCCTCGGATTCACGAACCTATATTAATTATATATATTTATATGTTGGTCAATATTTGTATAGCAATTTAGGTCAGGTCATAGTGTAATCCTATCCTATAGCTCGAGTCTGACTCTACAGTATAGTAACATGTTATATTACCCATGCTCAATTAAGATTCTAGTTAAAGGTGACGTGTGAAACAACGTAACACAAATGGTTTCATAATCATAAAATAGTATTTTAGGTTTTTTTTTTTTTTTTTTTTTTTTTTTAGAGAAAATCAACACAAAAAGTTAACTGAAAAGTTAACAGGAAAAGTCAAAGTTCAAAGTCAAAAGTCAAAGGTTAAAGTCAAAAGTCAAAGGTCAAAGTAAAAATGAGGTCGCATGCAAATATATAATAACTTATACAAAAATGATTTTCGGTCAAACATGACTAAACGGGCCACTTCAGCTATTTTTAGAAAAATTATCGGAACTCCGATTGATAAACGGCCAAAGATAAAAGTTACACATTACCAAAAAGATTAAGCATAAATATTACAGAAGTAAACTAAACCTAGACAACTCGTAGTTGCCAACGCGTTTTCGGCGTTTCAAAGTTAATTTTTCAGCTTTAATAAATTTACAAAAGTGACCGAGTAGCCTACTTTGGAGATTTTTAGAAAATTCCTCAAAACTCGTATTGACAAACGGTCAAAGCCTGCAAATTCTCGTTACCACAAAGATATAACATGATTTTTGGCAAGAGTAAACACATATCAGGCCGACCATGACAACTGATACAAAACTGACATTTTTAAATAAAAAAGTTTCAGCTCTTTTTAGAATTTTAAAATGTGACCAAACCGTCAACTTTGATGATTTTTAGAAAAATCGTCGAGACTCGAATTGACAAACGGCCAGAGTCGTTTGTTAGACCTTACAGCAAAGAATTCAGTGATATTTTTTTTATATATGAAACAACGCAGATCAGCGAAAATTTCAGTTCCCATTTCGACATTTCATCAAAATTTGCAAAACTTCTTTTGTCCATAACTTGACAACCGTTCAACGAAACGAGACGTGCTTTATATGAAAATTCATCTACTCAACGAGTAGAATCCAAATAACCACTTTTTATAACCCATAAAATTAGTTCACTAATTATCATCAGCAATTTTAATTACGAAATTAATTATGCAATTTGTTTATTTCATAACTTTCTAACCGTTACTTGGATTCAAGTGATTCTTAAACCAAAATTCAACTATTTTTCGCTAGCTTTCCAACGACATGCATATCTTATACCTTACCTCAATCGTATATGTAACTAATTCAGGAATCAACATAACCTATCTAATGGCAATATCAAAAGTACAAGCATGCATAATCCTATATACTCGAGCACTAGTCAGGGATACACTATTAGTATGTAAAAATTAAATTATGAGTACTCACATATCAATATTGAGATTCAATATTGCAGGAAAGGTACGTAAACGCAACGGAGATGATAAACACTATATTGACCTCACGAGCATACCCATGAACCATACTCAATCACCTCCATAGCTATAACCCATCATTTCCTTAATCCTATCCCACTCGAAAAAACAACTTCGAAATCACTCGGATAGTACTCCGTCGTAATATTTTATGTATATTAATAATATCTTGAGATAATACGGAGTAAATATATATATGTAAATCGATTAAGAGAGTTTAGAGAAAACTATTTTCAAGTTTCTATGAAATAATGAAACCTATTGAATTCTATTTATAATAGATTTTTGAATTATTAAAGTGAATTATTAAAGTATGAATTATTAAAGTGAATTATTAAAGTATGAATTATTAAAGTTAATTATTAAAGTATGAATTATTAAAGTGAATTATTAAAGTATGAATTATTAAAGTGAATTATTAAAGTATGAATTATTAAAGTTAAAGTAAAGTAAAAATAAAGTAAAGGTAAAGTTTAAGTATAGTAAAAGTATAAAACTATGTACGTATAATACGCGTATAAATATATATAATATTAATTTAAATCGTTATATATATTTAATAAAATAAAATATAAATATCGTTATCTTTATCATACTAGTTAAGTAATGAGTTGTCAAAAGTGGTTCTAGATATTTATAAAAGTTATATACGTTTTAATAATAAAGTTCTTTTTAAACTGAAAATGTTTTTGTACGTTTGAAACTAAATAGATCAATCGAGTCTTTATGAGATTCAATCTTCCACTATCCTTTGTCTAGTTCTCAATGATTGACAATTTGTTCATATTTATAAATCACTTTACCATTTTCCAAATATTGTTAAAATGAAAAGATTTCTCAAATCAACGTGGGCCTTTCAACAGAGACTTGTAATCATAATTTAATATATCTGATAATTCAATCATTTGATCTTATCTTCTAATTCCATTGATAAACATTTTGAAACAGATACAATCATATAAAGTATTTAATCTAATATTTTGTTTACGTTTCAAGTTATAATATATATACACATATACATATATAATCATATTCGTTTAATGGTTCGTGAATCGTTGGAACTTGGTCGAGGTTGAATGAATGTATGAACATAGTTTAAAATTCTTGAAATTTAACTTAACAAATATTGCTTATCGTGTCGGAATCATATAAAGATTAAAGTTTAAATTTGGTTGGAAATTTCCGGGTTGTCACAGTACCTACCCGTTAAAGAAATTTCGTCCCGAAATTTGAGTGGAAAGGTCGTGAATGATAATAAGTATGTTTTCATGATGCATACGGGCTGAAAATTAGAGTTTTATCATCAGCGAATAATTTGGATAAACAGTCCATTTATATGAAGAGTACGAATGAAGCTAACATAGAAGAGTGAAATGAGTAAGTGTAGATTCATCTTATCATTTGACGTAGATATGATTGATTCCCAGATTTTAAGAGATTTGAAGAAAATCTTCTTAATAAGATTTGACTCTCCGGTAATCAAGGGAATTAGGATCCGCTTTAAATGCGATCATCCATTTTAATTGTTCTGTCGGAGATTTTCTTATAAATTCACCTCCTTCGTTTCCTTACAACTCACACCATCCGTTGATGCATTTTATGCAAGTCCCTAGACATCTACCCACGTCCACTGCAGGTACAACAGTTTACAGGCCACCATGGTTGCTCGTTATTATCCTATCCGTGTTTGTATGTGGTTACAAGAACTGCAGGAACGAGATTTAGATGTTTGACTATGTTAGACTTAGTTAGACGTACGAGTGAAGCCTCACTAGTACGACTGACAGGCTCATACGCATGGTTGATGCTGAGCTAAGTCACAATTACAACCTAAATGATAAGACACGAGTGAGTGATCACCCGTACGGTTGATGAAGCCAACTCGTATGTGTGATGGATGAATCGTACGGGTGAGCCAACAGCAGGGGTATATAAAGTCTTATGTTCTTCATTTTTAGGTTAAGCCTCTCATTTGTTACACACACTCAGATCTGGTGAGCTCCTCCGATTCTCTCTCAACCCAAATCACCCAGGTGGTGAATAATAGCTCTAGGTGTTGATCTAATCACACTTGATTTAGTTGTGGTATGACTAAATTAATCACAAAAAGCTTAACCTATTCACTAGAGGGTTTGATTCACTTATTCCGTCATTGTGTGAGTTAAATCTGTTGATTTCTAAGTTCCTAGTCATGTTTCATCACCTTCTATTCTTTCCCCCTCAACTCATATTTTAAAGTATTCATCAATATGCTCCATCCAGTTCTGATTCTCGATATACTTATAACTTTCATATCGGTCATTCTTCTTTTTCATCTATCGCTGGAAGAATCTATTTACTTCGACTATACTCTTGGGTTTATAGTGTTTCTAGTTCTCCCGTGTCTTTATATTGCTATATGCATCGATATATATGGTTTATAATTTTTGGTTTGTCGTTGGGCTTTATATCTTCTCTTAGATTTTAAAGTCTCTGTTTCTATCTTCTATAATCATTGTCATCCACAGTTAATGCTCTCTTTTATTTGCTACAATTTATACCCCAATTTCTATTTCGGAGTTTTGTCCTTTCGTTTCTTCTTCTTGCGATTAAGCACCGCTTGTAATGGTCCAGAATTCACAAATATGATTTTCGGAATGAACATTGTTAATGTTCTAGGAAGGAAATTGTGATGGCACGATCTTGACTTGTCAAATTACTAGAATACCTTGGAAAAGGCCGAATCATCAAGAAATATTTTCTTGATATTTTAGAGGTTAAATAGAATACAAGAGTCGTATAACATGGCACATGATGATGTTATGATCTGTGAATCATCACGTTCCATTTAGAAACTCAGCATGAATTACTGTAATATAATCACGTTGATCAAGTGTCATTATATTATACTAACTCATGCTTCAGTTTCCAACACTACTTCAAAAACATTCATATTTTAAACTCAAAGGTTTACAGAGTATAGGAACTAAACAGTTTCCTTTTTGATGTAATACAGATAGCGCAAAGAGATAAATGATTCCAGATAAGAATAGTTATGGAAATATCTTCAGAAATATGGAGGATATTTATAATGAATGATACGATGATATCGTAGAATTTCTAATATCAGAGGATGATGAAGAATATTGTCTGTAAGGGTTTAGTGTCAGGAGCAAGGTATTCGTTAATGACTTCAGCAGACACTGAATCATTTGAATTCTTTGAAGGCAGGTTCAGTCTTTGTGATTTGTCCACAGCCTCCTTCATACTTTGCTCAATCCGTTTTCCAGTTCCAAAACTTCTCTATTTCTGAGCTTTGTTAATACACTAATCTTTATCATCAAACTTTTTACTGCTAAGGTCATTTACAGTTTTTGTTGCTTCATCAGCATTTCGAGAACTAGTTCGCGGTTCAGAGTGTTTTTCAGAAACTTCACATTCGAAGTATGTAAGCCTTGGAAATAGACGTTATGTATAACTGTTGGCGTCAACATGCTGTGAGATTCAAAATACTGATTGCTAACTCCCAATGATTCGTATGACAATTCTCGTTACAAGAGGCAGATGAGTAAATGATGAGGTTTCGATAAATATAATGATTCTTCGGAATGCCCAAGATCAGTGAAGTTGTTGGTAAGTTTATTGCTAATGTGGTGGAATATGAAAGGTTCTCCGGTAACAAAAGGGTAATCACATATATCAAAATTATGATAAGGCTACTCCGAATGAAAAAATCGAAGTTGTCTTGCTGGAGCTGTGATATAATTTGCTACTTTGCAAAGGAATTGCAAGGTTATTTTTGCTAATAAATGCCAAAAGATCTGACACAGATATGTGTTGAATTATGACTTTGGTTTCGAGAGCTTTTTAAGTACATAACTGTGGGTAATATGTGGTTGGATCATCATCTCGATTGCTCATTATTTGAAGTGTCTTCAGAGATTTTTGAAGGGTTTGAACATAGATTGTAATCGTTTGTATACATTTGATGTTCTAACACACTTTTGAAGTCAAAGTATAGCTTTGAAAGATGTAGGAATCTAAAAGTAATGGTACCGGTTATATCTCGAATTGAATTCTGAGATTTTAAAATCAGAATACGTAATTGGGTTTGAATGAGTATGGTTGTTTTGATTTCTATGAAAGAATGTATATTATTGTGAAAGTAGGAAGTATAATTGATAATTTGCTTAATCTGATTCGAAGAATGTAACATATTAATTGTGAATTTATATATATCTCTCGGGTATTACCTATCCGTTAAAAAATTTTCACAATTAATATAAGAATTTTATTACAGTCTTTATGAAAATATATATGTATATATTCTCCTCAGATGTAATATAGATTTTAATGAGTTAATACTAAATTAAACTCATTCGATTTACGGTTGGAACTAGAATTGAATAATTCCTTGAAGGTTTAGAGGTTACATAAGTATTTCTTCAATAATATTGAAATTATGAATCAATACTTCGTTATTTGTTGAGAAGTGATGTTGGTTTTCATTAAATTCTTGTGAACTTCGCAAAGTACGAATGATGTTATCTGAAAAGTTTCGGTTACATCAATGATGAAGTGTAAAATCAAATATATACTTGATTTATTAGGAATTGGAATTTGTTGAATTGAGACAGAGATTGTAGTTAACGATGGTTAAGTCGCGGGTGAGGGACGTACATTATTGCATATTTGTAATATGAATTAACTGAGTAGTTAAGATTCACACACAATAGCTTAGCACGGAAAGATTTGTTTTTTTAATTCAAAAAATATATATATATATATATATATATATATATATATATATATATATATATATATATATATATATATATATATATATATATATATATATATATAATATATATATATATAATTTCTTCAGAGGGAATGAGTTAATTCTTCATAACTTGTTGATACAATATACACGTTATTGATTCGTAATGATGTCCACAGTGATTCTTGAACTAACGGAGTTTGTGATGTTATAGGTGTTGTTGATTCTGATGTTGACTGTACTGACGATGCTGGTGACGTTGACGGTACTGTTGATGATGTTGGTAAAACAAGTTTAACTTGTTAATCACACACCATTTTTTTCAGGGTTTCTACTCTTCTTTCTATCATTTTGGTTCGCTTAACTGATTTATGGTTAGGGCTAGATTAGATAATCTCTAAGACTTTAGAGATTATATAATCGCCGCGGAATGTTTCTCCAATGAAGTTATGAATTAATACTTCGTCAGTTATTGTTGTTGGTACTCCTTGGTATCTATGGTGCGTATGACGTTGATGCTCGTGGGACAGATTGTGAAGTTGAGGTTTACAACACGGTTGTGGTTGGAGGTGGTAATGGTACTGTTGGCGTTGATGATGGTGGTACTGGTTATGCTGCTGGTGCTGCTGCTGGTGTTTGTAATCTCTGCACCAAATTCTCCAAAGCCACTACCCGAGCGCGAAGTTCGTTGACTTCTTATATTATTCCAGGATGATTGTCGGTCGTAACGAGCGGATAAATAAAATCTAGAATTTGATGTAGTATATAATCGTGATGAGATACCCTGGAAATGAGAGAGAAAATGGTGTCTCGAACAGGTTCGCCGATAAGTGCTTCAGGTTCTTCGCCAAGAGGGCAATGTGGTGGATGGAAAGGATCGCCTTCTTCTTGTTTTCAATGATTGAGGAGGCTACGAACCCATCCCTAATTCATCCAGAATAGGTGATGACTGATTGGTTGATCCATTCCGGTCACACTGCTTTCGGAGCTTGAGTGAGATTCCATTTCGGAATCCGAGTGACTTGAACTGATGACAAATTCCATTTCTACGATTGGATAAAGGATTTTCGATATAAAAATGATTTTTCGGCTATCGGGTGTTATTTTATTTACATAGGATATCTATATATAGAGATCAAAAGATTTCATAGATTACGGAGGAATTTGCGGGGTATGTCAGGTAAAGTTTAAAGTAACAGATACGATAAGATATGATTTAGCAGATACGCTAAGATATGAAGTTTGTCTATACACTACTCATGCAATTAATGTAGCAAGAAGTGTCTAGACTAATAATGATAAGCAGGTAATTTCCTATGGATGATAAGCAGATGATTTCCGACTAGAAATGATAAGCAAAACTTTTGACATGCAGACACGGTCGAAGTCCAGACTCACTAATGCATCCTAACGACTTATCAGTTAGACACACTAATGCAGACCTGGTACGCTAAGACCACCGCTCTGATACCAACTGAAAGGACCCGTTCATATACATTATAAACGATTCACAATAGTTGATTACATTGCGAGGTATTTGACCTATATATGATATATTTTACAAACATTGCATTCGTTTTTAAAAGACAATCTTTCTTTACATCAAAAATTGACAGGCATGCATACCATTTCATAATATCCACTATCCAACTATAAATTGATTTAATAATAATCTTTGATGAACTCAATGACTCGAATGCAACGTTCTTCGAAATATGCTATGAAAGACTCCAAGTAATATCTTTAAAATGAGCAAATGCACAGCGGAAGATTTCTTTAACACCTGAGAATAAACATGCTTTAAAGTGTCAACCAAAAGGTTGGTGAGTTCATTAGTTTATCATAATCATTTATTTCCATCATTTTAATAGACCACAAGAATTTCATTTTCAGTTCTCATAAATATACGTCCCATGCATAGGTGAACACCTGGTAACCGACATTAACTAGATACATATAAGAATATCCCCTATCATTCCGGGATCCTCCTTCGGACATGATATAATTTCGAAGTACTAAAGCATCCGGTACTTTGGATGGGGTTTGTTAGGCCCAATAGATCTATCTTTAGGATTCGCGTCAATTAGGGTGTCTGTTCCCTAATTCTTAGATTACCAGACTTAATAAAAAGGGGCATATTCGATTTCGATAATTCAACCATATAATGTAGTTTCTATTACTTGTGTCTATTTCGAAAAACATTTATAAAAATTGCGCATGTATTCTCAGCCCAAAAATATAAAGGGTAAAAAGGCAAATGAAACTCACCATACTGTATTTTGTAGTAAAAATACATATAACGTCATTGAACAAGTGCAAGGTTGGCCTCGGATTCACGAACCTATATTAATTATATATATTTATATGTTGGTCAATATTTGTATAGCAATTTAGGTCAGGTCATAGTGTAATCCTATCCTATAGCTCGAGTCTGACTCTACAGTATAGTAACATGTTATATTACCCATGCTCAATTAAGATTCTAGTAAAAGGTGACGTGTGAAACAACGTAACACAAATGGTTTCATAATCATAAAATAGTATTTTAGGTTTTTTTTTTTTTTTTTTTTTTTTAGAGAAAATCAACACAAAAAGTTAACTGAAAAGTTAACAGGAAAAGTCAAAGTTCAAAGTCACAAGTCAAAGGTTAAAGTGAAAAGTCAAAGGTCAAAGTAAAAATGAGGTCGCATGCAAATATATAATAACTTATACAAAAATGATTTTCGGTCAAACATGACTAAACGGGCCACTTCAGCTATTTTTAGAAAAATTATCGGAACTCCGATTGATAAACGGCCAAAGATAAAAGTTACACATTACCAAAAAGATTAAGCATAAATATTACAGAAGTAAACTGAACCTAGACAACTCGTAGTTGCCAACGCGTTTTCGGCGTTTCAAAGTTAATTTTTCAGCTTTAATAAATTTACAAAAGTGACCGAGTAGCCTACTTTGGAGATTTTTAGAAAATTCCTCAAAACTCGTATTGACAAACGGTCAAAGCCTGCAAATTCTCGTTACCACAAAGATATTACAAGATTTTTGGCAAGAGTAAACACATATCAGGCCGACCATGACAACTGATACAAAACTGACATTTTTAAATAAAAAAGTTTCAGCACTTTTTAGAATTTTAAAATGTGACCAAACCGTCAACTTTGATGATTTTTAGAAAAATCGTCGAGACTCGAATTGACAAACGGCCAGAGTCGTTTGTTAGACCTTACAGCAAAGAATTCAGTGATACTTTTTTTTATATATGAAACAACGCAGATCAGCGAAAATTTCAGTTCCCATTTCGACATTTCATCAAAATTTGCAAAACTTCTTTTGTCCATAACTTGACAACCGTTCAACGAAACGAGACGTGCTTTATATGAAAATTCATCTACTCGACGAGTAGAATCCAAATAACCACTTTTTATAACCCATAAAATTAGTTCACTAATTATCATCAGCAATTTTAATTACGAAATTAATTATGCAATTTGTTTATTTCATAACTTTCTAACCGTTACTTGGATTCAAGTGATTCTTAAACCAAAATTCAACTATTTTTCGCTAGCTTTCCAATGACATGCATATCTTATACCTTACCTCAATCGTATATGTAACTAATTCAGGAATCAACATAACCTATCTAATGGCAATATCAAAAGTACAAGCATGCATAATCCTATATACTCGAGCACTAGTCAGAGATACACTATTAGTATGTAAAAATTAAATTATGAGTACTCACATATCAATATTGAGATTCAATATTGCAGGAAAGGTACGTAAACGCAACGGAGATGATAAACACTATATTGACCTCACGAGCATACCCATGAACCATACTCAATCACCTCCATAGCTATAACCCATCATTTCCTTAATCCTATCCCACTCGAAAAAACAACTTCGAAATCACTCGGATAGCACTCCGTCGTAATATTTTATGTATACTAATAATATTTTGAGATAATACGGAGTAAATATATATATGTAAATCGATTGAGAGAGTTTAGAGAAAACTATTTTCAAGTTTCTATGAAATAATGAAACCTATTGAATTCTATTTATAATAGATTTTTGAATTATTAAAGTGAATTATTAAAGTATGAATTATTAAAGTGAATTATTAAAGTATGAATTATTAAAGTGAATTATTAAAGTATGAATTATTAAAGTTAAAGTAAAGTAAAAATAAAGTAAAGGTAAAGTTTAAGTATAGTAAAAGTATAAAACTATGTACGTATAATACGCGTATAAATATATATAATATTAATTTAAATCGTTATATATATTTAATAAAATAAAATATAAATATCGTTATCTTTATCATACTAGTTAAGTAATGAGTTGTCAAAAGTGGTTCTAGATATTTATAAAAGTTATATACGTTTTAATAATAAAGTTCTTTTTAAACTGAAAATGTTTTTGTACGTTTGAAACTAAATAGATCAATCGAGTCTTTATGAGATTCAATCTTCCACTATCCTTTGTCTAGTTCTCAATGATTGACAATTTGTTCATACTTATAAATCACTTTACCATTTTCCAAATATTGTTAAAATGAAAAGATTTCTCAAATCAACGTGGGCCTTTCAACAGAGACTTGTAATCATAATTTAATATATCTGATAATTCAATCATTTGATCTTATCTTCTAATTCCATTGATAAACATTTTGAAACAGATACAATCATATAAAGTATTTAATCTAATATTTTGTTTACGTTTCAAGTTATAATATATATACACATATACATATATAATAATATTCGTTTAATGGTTCGTGAATCGTTGGAACTTGGTCGAGGTTGAATGAATGTATGAACATAGTTTAAAATTCTTGAAATTTAACTTAACAAATATTGCTTATCGTGTCGGAATCATATAAATATTAAAGTTTAAATTTGGTTGGAAATTTCTGGGTTGTCACACTACATATGTAAAAACAAGACTACTAACTTAATGATTTTTAAACGAGACATATATGTAACGATTATCGTTGTAAAGACATTTAATGTATATATATCATATTAAGAGATATTCATACATGATAATATCATGATAATATAATAATTTAAAATCTCATTTGATATTATAAACATTGGGTTAACAACATTTAACAAGATCGTTAACCTAAAGGTTTCAAAACAACACTTACATGTAACGACTAACGATGACTTAACGACTCAGTTAAAATGTATATACATGTAGTGTTTTAATATGTATTTATACACTTTTGAAAGACTTCAATACACTTATCAAAATACTTCTACTTAACAAAAATGCTTACAATTACATCCTCGTTCAGTTTCATCAACAATTCTACTCGTATGCACCCGTATTCGTACTCGTACAATACACAGCTTTTAGATGTATGTACTATTGGTATATACACTCCAATGATCAGCTCTTAGCAGCCCATGTGAGTCACCTAACACATGTGGGAACCATCATTTGGCAACTAGCATGAAATATCTCATAAAATTACAAAAATATGAGTAATCATTCATGACTTATTTACATGAAAACAAAATTACATATCCTTTATATCTAATCCATACACCAACGACCAAAAACACCTACAAACACTTTCATTCTTCAATTTTCTTCATCTAATTGATCTCTCTCAAGTTCTATCTTCAAGTTCTAAGTGTTCTTCATATATTCTACAAGTTCTAGTTACATAAAATCAAGAACACTTTCAAGTTTGCTAGCTCACTTCCAATCTTGTAAGGTGATCATCCAACCTCAAGAAATCTTTGTTTCTTACAGTAGGTTATCATTCTAATACAAGGTAATAATCATATTCAAACTTTGGTTCAATTTATATAACTATAACAATCTTATTTCAAGTGATGATCTTACTTGAACTTGTTTTCGTGTCATGATTTTGCTTCAAGAACTTCGAGCCATCCAAGGATCCGTTGAAGCTAGATCCATTTTTCTCTTTTCCAGTAGGTTTATCCAAGGAATTTAAGGTAGTAATGATGTTCATAACATCATTCGATTCATATATATAAAGCTATCTTATTCGAAGGTTTAAACTTGTAATCACTAGAACATAGTTTAGTTAATTCTAAACTTGTTCGCAAACAAAAGTTAATCCTTCTAACTTGACTTTTAAAATCAACTAAACACATTTTCTATATCTATATGATATGCTAACTTAATGATTTAAAACCTGGAAACACGAAAAACACCGTAAAATCGGATTTATGCCGTCGTAGTAACACCGCGGGCTGTTTTGGGTTAGTTAATTAAAAACTATGATAAACTTTGATTTAAAAGTTGTTATTCTGAGAAAATGATTTTTATTATGAACATGAAACTATATCCAAAAATTATGGTTAAACTCAAAGTGGAAGTATGTTTTCTAAAATGGTCATCTTGACGTCGTTCTTTCGACTGAAATGACTACCTTTACAAAAACGACTTGTAACTTATTTTTCTGACTATAAACTTATACTTTTTCTGTTTAGATTCATAAAATAGAGTTCAATATGAAACCATAGCAATTTGATTCACTCAAAACGGATTTAAAATGAAGAAGTTATGGGTAAAACAAGATTGGATAATTTTTCTCATTTTAGCTACGTGGAAATTGGTAACAAATCTATTCCAACCATAACTTAATCAACTTGTATTGTATATTATGTAATCTTGAGATACCATAGACACGTATACAATGTTTCGACCTATCATGTCGACACATCTATATATATTTCGGAACAACCATAGACACTCTATATGTGAATGTTGGAGTTAGCTATACAGGGTTGAGGTTGATTCCAAAATATATATAGTTTGAGTTGTGATCAATACTGAGATACGTATACACTGGGTCGTGGATTGATTCAAGATAATATTTATCGATTTATTTCTGTACATCTAACTGTGGACAACTAGTTGTAGGTTACTAACGAGGACAGCTGACTTAATAAACTTAAAACATCAAAATATATTAAAAGTGTTGTAAATATATTTTGAACATACTTTGATATATATGTATATATTGTTATAGGTTCGTGAATCAACCAGTGGCCAAGTCTTACTTCCCGACGAAGTAAAAATCTGTGAAAGTGAGTTATAGTCCCACTTTTAAAATCTAATATTTTTGGGATGAGAATACATGCAGGTTTTATAAATGTTTACAAAATAGACACAAGTACGTGAAACTACATTCTATGGTTGAATTATCAAAATCGAATATGCCCCTTTTTATTAAGTCTGGTAATCTAAGAATTAGGGAACAGACACCCTAATTGACGCGAATCCTAAAGATAGATCTATTGGGCCTAACAAACCCCATCCAAAGTACCGGATGCTTTAGTACTTCGAAATTTATATCATATCCGAAGGGTGTCCCGGAATGATGGGGATATTCTTATATATGCATCTTGTTAATGTCGGTTACCAGGTGTTCTCCATATGAATGATTTTTATCTCTATGTATGGGATGTGTATTGAAATATGAAATCTTGTGGTCTATTATTATGATTTGATATATATAGGTTAAACCTATAACTCACCAACATTTTTGTTGACGTTTTAAGCATGTTTATTCTCAGGTGATTATTAAGAGCTTTCGCTGTCGCATACTTAAATAAGGATGAGATTTGGAGTCCATGCTTGTATGATATTGTGTAAAAACTGCATTCAAGAAACTTATTTTGTTGTAACATATTTGTATTGTAAACCATTATGTAATGGTCGTGTGTAAACAGGATATTTTAGATTATCATTATTTGATAATCTACGTAAAGCTTTTTAAACCTTTATTGATGAAATAAAGGTTATGGTTTGTTTTAAAATGAATGCAGTCTTTGAAAAACGTCTCATATAGAGGTCAAAACCTCGCAACGAAATCAATTAATATGGAACGTTTTTAATCAATAAGAACGGGACATTTCACGAGTCGTCGAGTTCATCAAGATTATTATCAAGTCAATTATAGTTGGATATATTATGAAATGGTATGCAAGCCTGTCAACTTTCGATGAAATGAAAGTTTGTCTTTTCAAAAACGAATGCAATGTTTGTAAAATATATCATATAGAGGTCAAGTACCTCACGATGTAATCAACTGTTGTGAATCATTTATAATCGATATGGACTTCGTCCGGATGGATTAGGACGGGGCATTAAAGTTGGTATCAGAGCGGTGGTCTTAGCGAACCAGGTCTGCATTAGTGTGTCTAACTGAAAAGTCGTTAGGATGCATTAGTGAGTCTGGACTTCGACCGTGTCTGCATGTCAAAAGTTTTGCTTATCATTTAGTTTCGAAAATTATTTACTTATCATCCTTAAAGTCTAGACACGTCTTACTGCCTCTATTGCATAGACAGTGTATAGATAAGTTCATATCTTAGCGTATATGTTATTGTTACCTTTGCCTGACAGCTTCCGTAGATTCCTCCATAATTTATGGGATTTTAGTATTATATATGCATATGTAAATTATGTATTGCAGGGTACTAATCTACATCCTATAATCTATTTCTTATCGAAAATCCTTCATCTGATCGTACGAGTTGAATTCCTCAAGCAGTTCGAATTCCTCGGATTCCGATGGCTATTCCGATATGGAGTTTCACCTATCAGCGTCACCGGAATGAATCAATCAATCAGTCATCCCCAATTCATCTGATGGGTTCGTAGTCGACTTAATCAATGGAGACGCGAAGAAGGCGATACCTTCCATCAAACGAATTCACCTATTGACAATGAACCTGAAGCGTTTACCGGCGAACCTGTTCGAGACACCATTTTCTCTCTCACTTCCAGAGTGTCTCGTCATGATCATATACTATCTTAGATTCTAAACCTCATTCATCCGCTCGTTCGAACCGACAATCATCTTAGTATAATAGAAGAAGTCAACGAGCTTCACACCCGAGTTGTAGCCTTGGAAAAGATAGTGCAAAATTTACCAGCTTCAGCAACATCACCGGCATCAACAGTACCATCAATAACAGTACCAGTACCATCAACAATCCATGCCTCAACATCTCACTCTGTACCTCAAGTATAATCATCGTTCTACGTATCATTCTACATCATTTATCTTCGTTCGACATGGCAATTATGTAATCTCTAATGTTTTAGAGATTATATATTCTTGTTCCAACGGTAAATCAAATGAGTTTAATATCATATTGACTCATTAAATCCATGATTACATCTGAAGAAAATATATATCTATATATATTTTCATAAAGATTGTAATTAAAAATTCTTGTGTACAAACTGTTAATGGTGAAAATATTTTAACGGGTAGGTAATACCCGAGGAGTATTTAGATTTCACATTAATAAGTTACACTGTACATTCTTCGAATATAATTCAACAGTCGTTTACTATCCTACTTACGTCCACCGATATACAAATCCGTTCACCACAGAATAACCATATTCATCCAATTTCATATTTGGATTTTGATTTATCAAAAATCAAGTGGCATAATGAAGGAAACATTTGACAAAATAAAATTTGTTAGAAACAAACAAATTAACTATGAGAAATTTTGTTAAGAATCCACGCTAACTGTTCCTAACTAATTATTCCCAGCTAACTGATTACACTTTATTTATCGCAATTTAATTATCGCAATTTACATTCTCGCAATTTTATTTATCGTCATTTAATTTCTGTTATTTACTTTACTCACTTTATTTATCGTCATTTAATTTCTGTTATTTATTTTTACGCACTTTAAATATCGGGACACGTATACAAGGTTTTGACATATCATATCGACACATCTATATATATTATTTGGAATAACCATAGACACTCTATATGCAGTAATGCGGGAGTTAGCTATACAGGGTTGAGGTTGATTCAATAATAATATATATACTTTGAGTTGTGATCGAGTCTGAGACGTATACGGGTCACGACACGTATTAATTAATTCGAATATTATATAGTAAACTATATATGAATTATTATTTGTACACTGCTAACTGTGGACTATCAACATTGGACAATTAAAATGAATTAAAATATTGATTATAACATATGAAACTAAACATTTCTTCAAGTTTGCCACTTAGTCTCATCTTAAACCTCATTTGTATCTTGACGATTACAGTCTGCGTTCAAACCTTTCATGATTCTTGAAAACACCTCAATCGAGAGGATGAACCAACCACACTTCATCTACGGAAGAAAAGATTTATGCATATAGTTATGCACCTAAGAAACTCTCGGCAATTGAGTAAAAGTTTAACACATAGCCGCGTCAGATCCTTTGGCATTTATTAGCAAAAATAACTTTGCGATCCCTTTTCAAAGTAGCCAATTTTGTCACAGCTCCAGCAGGTCAACTTCGACTTTTCATTCGAAGTAACCTTACTATAAATCCTGATATATACAATTACCCTTTTGATACCGGAGAATTCTTTTATATTCCACCATATTACCAGCAGACGTACCAGCAACCTTGTTGCTTCTTGGCTTAAATCTCTCTAACAAATCATTATATTTATTCATTGAAACCCTATCATATACTCATCCGCATCTTGTAACGAGAACTGCCATACCAATTACCGGGAATCAGCAATCAGTACTTTAAAAACTCACAGCATATCTACATCAACAGTTATATGTATGACATTTATCTCTTAGAATTATGATCTCTCATTCTGAAATTCTGAAAAGCACTCAGTCACAAATCAATACTCTGAATGTTGAAAAAAAGCTGAATGAAGCAGCAGAAACCATAAACAACCATAAACGCCCTTAATCATCGGAAGTTTGATGATAAAGAATAGTATGTTGGAAAAGCTCAGAAAAGTTAGAACTGGAAAACTGATTGAGCAAACTACGAAGGAGTCTTTGAACAAATCACAAGAACTAAGCTTGTACATTAAGAATCCTGATGATTCTGTTTCTGATGAAATCTTTAGCGAATACCTTGCTTCTGACTCCAAACTCTTGCGGATAAATTTTCTTCACCACCATTCGATATTAGAAATTCCAAGATATCATCGTATCTTTCATTATAAATATCCTCTATATTTCTGAAGATATTTTCATAACTATTCTAATCTAAAATCATTAATCTCTTCGTGCTATCAGTGTTACATCATATAGAAACTGTTAGTTTCTATATTCTGTAAACTTTTGAGCTTAAAATATGAATGTTATTGAAGTAATGTTTGGAACCGAAGCATGAGTTAGTATAATATAATGACACTTGATCAACGTGATTATATTACAATAAGTCATGCTGAGTTTCTAAATGGAACATGATGATTCACAGATCATAACGTCATCATGTGCCATGTTACACGACTCTTACGTTCTGTCTAATCTATAAACATATTAAGAACATATTTTTCTAGATAGTCCTATCTTTCCTTGAATTCTGGTAATTTAACAAATCAAATTGTGTTATTACCGTTTCTTTCTTAGGACACTAACAATGTTCATTCTGAAACTTATATTTGCGAATTCTGGACCATTACCAGAGATGCACAATCACAAGAAGAAGAAGAAACGAAGGGACAAAGCTCCGAAATATAAATTGGAGTATAAATCGCAGCAAATAAGGGGGGAAGTATTAACTGTGGATGACAGTAATTATAGGAGACAGGAATAGGGACATTGAAATATAAGGAAGAATATAAAGCCCAACAACAACACCGAAATTACAAACTGTGGATATCAGTGCGTATAGCAATATAAAGACACGGGAGGATTATAAATACAATAATCCCTAGAGCATAGTAGAAATAAACAGATTCATTCTGTGGAAGTTGGAAAAGGAGAATGATTGTTACGACAGTCAGGATAAGGACAAGGATTAGAATTGGATTAAGCATTTTCACAATCTTCTGGATTTGGGAATTGAGTATAGAAGTGGTGAAAACTAATGGAACGGAAAAGGTAAATTTATAATGGAAATATCAGATGTAGTAATCGGGACAAATCGTCGCATTTAATTATAGAGATCTTAATTTCCTTATTCGCCAAATAATCAAATCTTTTAGATTTCGAAGATTTTCTTTATATCCCTTGAATTCTGGAATTTAATCAAGACGACGTCAAAAGTTAAGACAAACTTTATTTTCTAAATTCAACCCTGACTCTATCAAAAGTTAAGATGAATCTTTACTTTCCTATTTCACTCTTTGGTGATAGCTTCATTCGTGCTCTTCGAATAATCGAATTATTTTATCTGTATTATGCAATAATGATAAAACTCTATTTAACAGCTCATATTCATCAGGAAAACATATTTATCGTTAGCCATGACGTCCTCACTCAAATTTCGGGACGAAATTTCTTTAACGGGTAGGTACTGTGACGACCCGGGAATTTCCGACTAAATTTAAACTTAATCTTGATATGATTTCGATACGATAAGCAAAGTATGTAATGTTGAGTCTAGAAAATTTTGAAACAATGTTCATATATTCAATTGACTTTCGACTGTTTCCGATGATTCACGAACCATTGCTTGTAAATATGTGGATATATATAAATATGTGTATATATAAATATATGTATAATATATATAATAACATGATCATTAATAAACTATTATATACATTTATTGTTATAAATAAATATGTACAATAAAATACATTGTAATAAAAACTATTATTTTATATGTATATATATTTTAATCACTTAATATATATTTATGTGAATAGTAAATTTTGTTATTTAAAACTGTTTATATATATACATAGTGTATATTAAATATATTTAATTTTGAGCTTAAATGGTAAATGTCTGTAACTTTCGGTTGACGTTTAATTATTTTAAAATAGATCTAATATATATATATATATATATATATATATATATATATATATATATATATATATATATATATATATATATATATAAGAAGTTCTAAAATAAATGTTGTTTCAAAATTTGATTAAAAAGACAATAATTTTGATAAATATTTTTTTTACCATTTCAATCTAAGTTTTTGTACTCCGTACATATAAATTGGAACAGAAAATAAATATTTTTCGAACCTTTTTGATCAGGTTTCAAACAGGTAATGAGTGAAATAATTAAATATGTTTAATCAAAAAAATTGGGATTTTTAGGAACACTTTTATATGTTAATTGTTTAGCAATGGACACAATATAATACTCCGTGAATTAGATATTATTATTAAAGAAACCATTATTTTTTTTATCATTACTAATATTATTATCATTTTTTATGATTTTTGTATCATTATTACTTATTATTATTATGGATATAATGATTATTATTATTATTATTATTATTATTATTATTATTATTATTATTATTATTATTATTATTATTATTATTATTATTATTATTATTATTATTATTGATCAATCCTTAATTAATGATGTTGCTTAATTACGGATTGAGTGCAATAAGATTATAATGGAGGATGGGATGTTCGATGATTATTTTGGACCCCGATGATCATTTTTCACTTTAACTATCAAGTGATCAACCACCCCGATCCGGTCTTCATTATCGATTAGCATGATTCACCTTAACTCAATGTAAGAAGTCCTTGGGCAAAGTCACAAGTGAAATCTACAAAGGCTTAGGCAAATGGCAGAGAATCAACAACCTATAAATGAGAGGCTAAGCTCTCTATTTATAGTATTCGAGATATCCGCGGTCTGCGGATTTACTAACCGTCCGCGGAAACTCAGCGGATTAAACCGCAGTCCTTTATTTGTGCGGATATATAGCTGCTATTCTTATTTTCAGCGAATATTGCATATCTTGACTTTAAAGTCCGCGTAATTCTGCTTTTGGCCTGTAGCAAACAAAGTATACATATACAATGCTATGTATATGATCAAGTCCCCCCAGTTTATTATGATACATTTTCGCGAAGCCAATGCATCATGATAAACTCTAAAAATAAAGAAGTCTTTCTTAAAATATTTCGCGAATAATATTTTAATATTTCTTACCGCCCATTTATTACCGTTGTTTTAATTAAGCTCAATGCGTAATTACAACGGTAACTTTCGCCAATCTGTCAAATCAACACGCTGTAACGGCTAGAAAATTACCGTTTACACGTTTTACCACGTTGCGGTAATTTCAGCCATTTAAATGCAATGATTATCTTTTCAACTTGCTCGCCCTAATCCCGATTATAAATAACACAATAATCCGCATAAAAACTTTACTCTTTCGCTTTCAATTTCATCTGCAATCAAATTCGTTGAATCACAATCGTACTTTGCAATTAGCCAATCGAACCTTTAATTTCATCAATTCAACCTCCGATTTAGCTTTTCTTATCATCTAATTTATTTTCCTTATTGAAAATGGCGTCATCTTCATCTATGCATACCCCCGGAGGCTATGTTTCCTATATGACGGAAGCAAAACTTCATACCCTACAAGAATGGTATCCGCCACTTGCCCAATTTGTTCCTACCATGCCTGCGGCAGAGCAGCGAGCCGATACTCCCCCTAAAGGGATGATATCCGTGTACGAGGTTGCCATTTCTCAAGACAACCTTCGATTTCCCCTTACCCGTTTTTTTCGCAGCGTTTGCGAATATTATGTAGTGACCCGAACTTTTCCATGTTTATATATATTAATTGAGATTGATATTTACATGATTAAATGTTTCCAACATGTTAAGCAATCAAACTTGTTAAGACTTGATTAATTGAAATATGTTTCATATAGACAATTGACCACCCAAGTTGACCGGTGATTCACGAACGTTAAAACTTGTAAAAACTATATGATGACATATATATGGTTATATATATAGTTAACATAATATTATGATAAGTAAACATATCATTAAGTATATTAACAATGAACTACATATGTAAAAACTAGACTACTAACTTAATGATTTTGAAACGAGACATATATGTAACGATTATCGTTGTAACGATATTTAATGTATATATATCATATTAAGAGATATTAGTACATCATAATATCATGATAATATAATAATTTAAAATCTCTTTTGATATTATAAACATTGGGTTAACAACATTTAACAAGATCGTTAACCTAAAGGTTTCAAAACAACATTTACATGTAACGACTAACGATGACTTAACGACTCAGTTAAAATGTATATACATGTAATGTTTTAATATGTATTCATACACTTTTGAAAGACTTCAAGTGTAACGACCCGCACTTTTTCGATCGTTCTATACTTATAAGATTAATATTTACATAAGTTAAACCTTACCAACATGATAAGCAATCCAAATTGTTGAGACTTATGTTTTCGAAAAGAGTTTTACACAACGTTTGACCGTCTAGTTTGACCGAAGATATCACGAACTATACAATATATGATAATTATACGTTTGTGTATATATATGTATATATACATATTTAACATGATCTAAGAATGTTTTAATATCTCATTTTGTATTAATAACAATAAGTTATAAGTATATTTTGAAACTACTAACTTAAGTTTTCAAAACGATAACCATACGTAACGTTATTTGACTTAAATACTTATGACCTATAATGTTTATACATATATCGTATAAATAATGTATTTAATCACTTTTAAAGACTTAAATACATAAAACAATATAAGTATATTTACAAAAGATAGCTATATTTGAATTCTCGTTCCGTTTTCTCAAAGATTTCTATACGTATACCTAGGGTATATGTACCCGTATCATACGCAGCTTCTAGATGTATTTACTATTGGTATATACCAATAAAAATCTGCTCCTTAGCAGCCTTAAATGATTAAGAAACATGTGGAACCAACCATTTGTCAAGTAGCATGAATTATTTAGCAAGAAAACAAAGTTAGGTATATTTTTTTTCCTTTATAACCTAAAAACGTTTTTATGCATGCACACCATTTCTTCACCCCATTTTCTCATACTTACACTTCCATTTCTCTCTCAAAATACTCTTAACTTCATACTTGATCATCTCCAAGCATTTTCTCCATCATTTAGCTTCAAAAACAACACTTAAATCTCATAAGAAAACCTTACAAAAACACTTCAAGAAATCCTTCCAAGAACACAAACTTACTTCCAATCTTTCATCCAATTCCATCACCCTTTTGGTTCTAGGTTCTTACTCCTCTTTTACAGAAACCTTGTCCAAGAAACTTGAGGTAGTATCTATGTTCATAACCTTATTCGATTCATATATATATAGCTATCATATTTTGTGGTATACAATTTTAACAACAAGAACATAGTTTGAATGTTTTCAAACTTGTTTGCAAACTAAATAGATCCTTCTAACTTAACTTTTAAAATACTTCAAGACCTGTAATATAACTTAAATATATGCTAATTTAACAAGGTATAACTTGGTTTTTCAAAGAACACCTTAAAAACTGTTTTTTACGACGTCAGAGTGTAACCGGGGGCTGTTTTGGGTTGGATAATTAAAAACCATCTTAAACTTTGAATTGAAGGTTTATGTTCTGGAAAAATGATTTTTACTATGAATATGGTAACACATAAAAATTTCATGATTTAATTCAAAGTATAAGTATTTTTAGAAAAATAATCATTTAAGGTTGCCTACATAAAGGAAAAGGTTTAACTTCATAAGTTTCACTAAAGTTTCACCTATGCCGTGTGATTTTGAATACAAACTAAGATATTTACAGTTCATAGTCTTAAAGAGGAACTCGATCCAAGGAGATGGCAAGTTGAATCAACGAAAACGGAGTTGTAACGAAGAAACTATGACCGAAACAAAATTGGCTATCCAAGACTAGTTTAACTTCGGGATTAATTGGAGAAAATTAAAATAAATCACATCTTTTTAAGATAACATGATATTTTATATATATGTACTCATAATTCAATTTTATATGGTTCAGGATCACCCGTAAACAACACGAGAAGATTAATCATAAGATCCCATGTTTGTACGCAACACGTCATTTGACAACACCGGTACTTTATGTACGCAACACGTCATTTGACAACACCGGTACCGTGGGTCAAGATTAATCTCGACCAATACATATACGATGGGGTTTTTATTTATTTCATTGGGGGTTTATTAAACACCTAAAAATGAACCATTAAAATTGAATTACTAACATCGGACTGCTAACTACGGACTAAGAAATTATTAAAACTATTAAAAGTATAAAAAGTATATATATGTGACGATTGTTTAAAATAGAAATATATTGATAAACTATATATGGATAGGTTCGTGATATCAATCGGAGACCAAGTCGAAATTACATATCTTCAAGACAAAAGTGAGTATATAGTCCCACTTTTAAACTCTAAATATTTCGGGATGAGAATACATGTATTTTATGTTTTACGTTATGGACACAAGTAACTGAAAATATATTCTACGTTGAGTTGTACCACTGGCATACTTCCCTGTAGCTTGGTAACTAATATTTACAGCGGTATTGTAAACGCGAATCCTGTTGATAGATCTATCGGGTCTGACAACCCCAACCGGACTGGACGACCAGTATTCAACGGTTGCACAGTACTTCGTTTTGTGACTACACTTGGTACGGTGTAGTAAGATTTCATATTAAAGGGAATATGCGACGTGATTAAATGTTAAGTATGGTTACCAAGTGCTCAACCACTTAGAATATTTTTATGAAAATGTTTATATATGAAATCTTGTGGTCTATATATATATATTGCTGCCGGCACTAAACCTATATCTCACCAACTTTATGTTGACGTTTTAAACATGTTTATTCTCAGGTGATAATTAGAAGCTTCCGCTGCATTATGTTGAATTTGAGCAGGATCTTGCGTACGCATATTTGTGTCAAAAATAAAACTGCATATCCAAGAACTTGTGTTGTAAAATATGCTAGAAATCGTGTTGTTATCATCATTTGTAAAGTTTGTAAGTCGAAGATTATCGCTAAACGATAATCATCTTTATTTCGTCCAAAGCTTGTATCAAAAATAAGAATCATGGTTTGTAATGTATAATATATGCAGTTTTTCTTTTAAAAATATCGCATATAGAGGTCAATACCTCGCAATGAAATCATACGTTATCTAACATGTTCTTACGGTTAAGGACGGGTTATGACATGTGGTATCAGAGCGGTGGTCTTAGCGAACCAGGTTTACATTAGTGTGTCTAACTGATAAGTCGTTAGGATACATTAGTAAGTCTGGACTTTGACCGGGTCTTATTTAAAAACCATTGCTTATCATCGTTGGTTAAAATTTATATGTAAATATTATGTAGTACTAATGAGTTAGTTGTTGTGTGATAGATGTCGGGCTCAAAACTTGTTATCACATTCAGCGACTCCGAACCAGAATCTTCAGATGATGTTCCAGTCATTAACCTATCCGATGACGAAAATAATATCTTTGGGGAAGACTCACAAATTCCGGATGAACCGACTATAGAGAACCCGGAAAGTGAACCCGAGGAGGAAAGTGAACCCGAGGAGGAAAGTGAACCCGAGGAAGAAATACAGGAAATTACAAAAGAAGAGTTCGAACTAGGAAAGAAACGAAAGGCTAATGAATTAGAAAATTCAAATCCTGAGTTTAATAAGGATGATGTGGCACCAACTCCACTAGACACTACCACCCCTATTCCCGCTATTCCTATTCGTTCTATCCCGGCATCCAGTTCTTCAGTCCCACAGCCAAAATATAGGCAGAAAGCCAGGATAAGCGTTAAGCGATTCTTTGAACCTAAACGTCCTAGAAAATAGACCAAACGATGCGCTGCCGTATTAAACCATGGGATCATATAATGTTTTGTATAATATTATTAGTGTGGTTTTTTTAATGTTTGATGTAAGATAAGCATATGTAAAATAGTGAAGTGTGAAATGCAATAATTTTCCATGGTTAAGTATTATTTAGATGGTAGTAATTGATTCTGTACTAAGCTATTAAGTATGGACATTAACGGGTAGGTACTACCCTAGATATAATTATAAAACGCTAATAAGAAGAAAAGGCTTTTATAATAATACCTGGTTCATATTATTAATAAGCTATAATGTACTGTAAATATACACTACATCTATAATATTCCATGTGAATAATTATTTTCTTTTCATTCTTATAGAAGAATATGGCGCGATTGAACCGAATGACGGAACAAGAAATCCAGGAACTCATCAATCAGCGAGTGAACGACAGAATGTTATGGGTCGAGGCTGCAAGAGGTGCTGCAGTTAACCCAAATCCTCGTGTGGGGTGCACTTACAAAACTTTTCAAGCTTGCAAGCCCTCATCATTCAGTGGAACAGAAGGACCGATCGGTTTAACCCGATGGATAGAAAAGATGGAGACTGTGTTTAAAATCAGTGGTTGTGTTGAAAAGGACATGACCAAGTATGCATCATGCACTTTACAAGATAGTGCACTCACGTGGTGGAAAAATTATGTGAAGGCTGTAGGAGGAGATGTAGCTTATGATACTCCATGGGAAGAATTCAAAACAATGTTAATCAACGAATATTGTCCAAGGAACGAGGTTAGGAAGTTGGAAGATGAATTACGAAGTCTGAAGGTTGTTGGTACTGAAATCACCAACTACAATCAGCGATTCATGGAATTAGTTTTGCTATGTCCTGAATTGGTTCCAACCGAAGAACGGAAGATTGAAATGTACAAAGATGGTTTGCCCAAAAAGGTCAAGGCAAATGTTACAGCATCGAAACCTAAGACAATTCATGAAGCTATAACCATGGCAAACGAGCTAATGGATCAGGTCATCATGGATAAGAAAGTATCCAATACTGATGTGAAGGTATCAGGTAACAAAAGAAAGTGGAATGGAAATTATGATCGAGGTAACCAACAACAATCTTTTAAGAAACAAGAAAACACGCAAGGTACGGGTAGTGGTTTAAGCTTTGGTTATAAAGGACAAAATCCTTTATGCAACCGATGCCACAAACATCACTCTGGTTACTGTAATGTGGTATGCAACAAATGTAATCGAAAGGGTCATCTTGCTGAAGATTGTAGGGCTCTCGTTACAAATACAAATGGTACCAAGACTCCTGCCACCAATGCAAATAGAACTGCTTTGGCTACCATTACTTGTTTTGGGTGTGGAAAACAAGGTCACTATAAGAGCCAGTGCCCGAATCCAGAGAAGAATATCGGACCTGCACGTGGAAGAGCATTTGTTATTAATGCTAAAGAGGCATGTGAAGACCCGGAGCTTGTTACGGGTACGTTTACCATTAATAACTTATCCGCATCTATTATATTTGATACTGGTGCTGATAGAAGTTACGTGTGTAGAGACTTTCACGCTAAATTGAATTGTTCATCATTACCTCTAGATGCTAAGTACATGATTGAGTTAGCTAATGGTAAACTAATTAAAGCCGATAAAATTTGCCGTGATTGTAAAATAAATTTAGCCGGAGAAACATTTAAAATTGACTTAATACCCGTAGAATTAGGAAGTTTTGATGTAATAGTCGGCATGGACTGGATGTCCAAAATAGGAGCTGAAGTTGTGTGCGCCAAGAAGGCAATTCACATTCCTCGTAAGAATAAAACGCCAGTAATGATTTATGGAGAGAAGGGTAACTCAAAGCTAAAACTCATTAGTTATTTGAAAGCTCAAAAGTGCTTGAAGAAAGGGTGCTATGCTATCTTAGCACATGTTAATAAAGTCGAAAAGAAAGAAAAAGAGAAGTGCATCAATGACGTGCCTGTGGCAAGAGATTTTCCTGAAGTATTTCCGGAAAAGTTGCCGGGATTACCTCCATTTAGATCTGTAGAATTTCAAATAGATCTTGTACCAGGAGCTGCACCGGTTGCCCGTGCTCCATATAGACTTGCACCGTCCGAGTTAAAAGAACTTCAGAGTCAGTTAAAAGAATTACTGGATCATGGATTCATACGACCAAGTACTTCACCGTGGGGAGCTCCGATTCTATTTGTTAAAAAGAAAGATGGATCTTTTAGGATGTGTATAGATTATCGTGAATTAAATAAGTTAACTATCAAGAATCGGTATCCACTACCGAGAATTGACGACTTATTTGATCAACTCCAAGGATCATGTGTGTACTCGAAAATTGACCTAAGATCGGGTTATCATCAATTACGTGTCAAAGAAGAAGATATACCGAAAACTGCTTTTCGGACACGCTACGGTCATTACGAATTTTTGGTCATGCCGTTTGGGTTGACAAATGCGCCAGCTGTATTCATGGACCTCATGAATCGAGTTTGTAGTCCATATTTAGATAAGTTTGTTATCGTTTTCATTGATGATATTCTTATCTATTCCAAGAGTGAGCAAGAGCATGAGCAGCATTTAAGGTTGATATTAGAGTTGTTGAGAAAAGAACAGCTATATGCTAAATTTTCTAAATGTGCTTTCTGGTTGAAAGAAGTGCAATTTCTTGGCCACGTTGTTAGTAGCAAAGGAATTCAGGTTGATCCAGCAAAAATTGAAGCCATTGAAAAATGGGAGACTCCTAAGACACCAACGCAGATACGTCAATTTTTGGGTTTAGCCGGTTATTATAGAAGGTTTATTCAAGATTTTTCCCGAATAGCTAAGCCGTTGACAGCGTTAACGCAAAAAGGGAAGAAATATGAATGGACTTCTGAGCAGGAGAGTGCATTTCAATTACTAAAGAAGAAGTTAACTACGGCGCCTATTTTATCGTTACCAGAAGGGAACGATGATTTTGAAATATATTGTGACACTTCGCGACAAGGTTTTGGTTGCGTTCTTATGCAACGGAAGAAAGTTATTGCATACGCATCCCGACAATTAAAGATTCACGAGCGGAATTATACGACGCATGATCTAGAACTGGGAGCAGTCGTGTTTGCATTGAAGATATGGAGACACTACTTGTATGGGGTTAAATGCACTGTGTTTACTGATCATAAAAGCCTTCAACATATTTTCGATCAAAAACAGCTGAACATGAGGCAACGTAGGTGGGTCGAGTTAATAAACGACTATGATTGTGAAATTCGTTATCATCCCGGGAAAGCGAATGTGGTGGCTGACGCTTTAAGCAGAAAGGAACGAGAACCAATTCGAGTACGAGCAATGAACATAAAAATTCGCATGAATCTCAACTCACAAATCAAAGAGGCTCAACGAGAAGCTCTTACTAAAGAAAACATAGGAAATGAAATAATGAGGAAGTATGGGAAACAACTCATTATGCGGGAAGATGGAATTCGATATTTTGCAAACCGTATTTGGGTACCAAAGTAGGGTGGATTAAGGAAGTTAATATTGAATGAGGCACATAATACAAGATACTCGATACATCCTGGAGTTGGAAAGATGTATCAAGATCTTAAGACGCATTATTGGTGGCCTAATTTGAAGACAGACGTTGCAACATATGTTGGGGAATGTTTAACTTGTTCCAAAGTCAAAGCAGAACACCAGAAGCCGTCAGGATTACTTCAACAACCAGAAATCCCAGAATGGAAATGGGACGGTATTACCATGGATTTCATCACGAAGTTACCAAAGACTGCCTGGGGATACGACACCATTTGGGTGATTGTTGATCGTCTCACCAAGTCTGCACATTTCCTGCCTATAAAGGAAACGGATAGAATGGAGAAACTATTACGATTGTATATAAAGGAAATTGTTTCAAGACATGGAATACCTATTTCCATTATATCCGATCGTGATAGTAGATTTACCTCAAAGTTCTGGCAATCACTACAGGAGGCACTAGGAACTCGTTTGGATATGAGTACCGCGTATCATCCGCAAACCGACGGGCAGAGTGAAAGAACGATTCAGACTCTTGAAGACATGCTCAGGGCATGTGTGATCGATTTTGGAAACGGATGGGATAAATATCTACCATTAGCAGAATTCTCGTATAATAATAGTTATCATGCGAGCATTAAAGCTGCGCCATTCGAAGCATTGTACGGAAGGAAGTGTAGATCTCCTATTTGTTGGAATGAAGTAGGAGATCGACAATTAACTGGTCCCGAGATCATACACGAAACGACTGAGAAGATAGTACAAATCAAGGAGAGATTGAAAACAGCCCGTAGTCGCCAAAAGAGCTACGCCGATGTTCGAAGGAAACCATTAGAGTTTCAGATCGGTGACATGGTTATGTTAAAGGTGTCACCTTGGAAAGGTGTAATACGTTTTGGAAAAAGGGGTAAACTAAACCCAAGGTATGTAGGCCCGTTCAAGATCATCGAACGCATTGGACCGGTAGCTTATCGACTCGAGTTACCGCAACAACTCGCCGAAGTACATAATACCTTTCACGTCTCAAACCTTAAAAAGTGTCTTGCAAAGGAAGACCTCACCATTCCTCTTGAAGAAATCCATGTCGACGAGAAACTACAATTCATCGAAGAACCAATCGAAATCATGGACCGTGAAGTTAAACAGCTCAAGCAGAGCAACATACCGATCGTTAAGGTTCGTTGGAATGCTCGAAGAGGTCCTGAGTTTACTTGGGAACGAGAGGATCAGATGAAACAAAAGTATCCACACTTGTTTCTCGATGACGCAAAATAGGTACAATTTTAAAATTTCGGGACGAAATTTATTTAACGGGGAGGTAATGTAACGACCCGCACTTTTTCGATCGTTCTATACTTATAAGATTAATATTTACATAAATTAAACCTTACCAACATGATAAGCAATCCAAATTGTTGAGACTTATGTTTTCGAAAAGAGTTTTACACAACGTTTGACCGTCTAGTTTGACCGATGATATCACGAACTATACAATATATGATAATTATACGTTTGTGTATATATATGTATATATACATATTTAACATGATCTAAGAATGTTTTAATATCTCATTTTGTATTAATAACAATAAGTTATAAGTATATTTTGAAACTACTAACTTAAGTTTTCAAAACGATAACCATACGTAACGTTATTTGACTTAAATACTTATGACCTATAATGTTTATACATATATCGTATAAATAATGTATTTAATCACTTTTAAAGACTTAAATACATAAAACAATATAAGTATATTTACAAAAGATAGCTATATTTGAATTCTCGTTCCGTTTTCTCAAAGATTTCTATACGTATACCTAGGGTATATGTACCCGTATCATACGCAGCTTCTAGATGTATTTACTATTGGTATATACCAATAAAAATCTGCTCCTTAGCAGCCTTAAATGATTAAGAAACATGTGGAACCAACCATTTGTCAAGTAGCATGAATTATTTAGCAAGAAAACAAAGTTAGGTATATTTTTTTTCCTTTATAACCTAAAAATGTTTTTATGCATGCACACCATTTCTTCACCCCATTTTCTCATACTTACACTTCCATTTCTCTCTCAAAATACTCTTAACTTCATACTTGATCATCTCCAAGCATTTTCTCCATCATTTAGCTTCAAAAACAACACTTAAATCTCATAAGAAAACCTTACAAAAACACTTCAAGAAATCCTTCCAAGAACACAAACTTACTTCCAATCTTTCATCCAATTCCATCACCCTTTTGGTTCTAGGTTCTTACTCCTCTTTTACAGAAACCTTGTCCAAGAAACTTGAGGTAGTATCTATGTTCATAACCTTATTCGATTCATATATATATAGCTATCATATTTTGTGGTATACAATTTTAACAACAAGAACATAGTTTGAATGTTTTCAAACTTGTTTGCAAACTAAATAGATCCTTCTAACTTAACTTTTAAAATACTTCAAGACCTGTAATATAACTTAAATATATGCTAATTTAACAAGGTATAACTTGGTTTTTCAAAGAACACCTTAAAAACTGTTTTTTACGACGTCAGAGTGTAACCGGGGGCTGTTTTGGGTTGGATAATTAAAAACCATCTTAAACTTTGAATTGAAGGTTTATGTTCTGGAAAAATGATTTTTACTATGAATATGGTAACACATAAAAATTTCATGATTTAATTCAAAGTATAAGTATTTTTAGAAAAATAATCATTTAAGGTTGCCTACATAAAGGAAAAGGTTTAACTTCATAAGTTTCACTAAAGTTTCACCTATGCCGTGTGATTTTGAATACAAACTAAGATATTTACAGTTCATAGTCTTAAAGAGGAACTCGATCCAAGGAGATGGCAAGTTGAATCAACGAAAACGGAGTTGTAACGAAGAAACTATGACCGAAACAAAATTGGCTATCCAAGACTAGTTTAACTTCGGGATTAATTGGAGAAAATTAAAATAAATCACATCTTTTTAAGATAACATGATATTTTATATATATGTACTCATAATTCAATTTTATATGGTTCAGGATCACCCGTAAACAACACGAGAAGATTAATCATAAGATCCCATGTTTGTACGCAACACGTCATTTGACAACACCGGTACTTTATGTACGCAACACGTCATTTGACAACACCGGTACCGTGGGTCAAGATTAATCTCGACCAATACATATACGATGGGGGTTTTTATTTATTTCATTGGGAGTTTATTAAACACCTAAAAATGAACCATTAAAATTGAATTACTAACATCGGACTGCTAACTACGGACTAAGAAATTATTAAAACTATTAAAAGTATAAAAAGTATATATATGTGACGATTGTTTAAAATAGAAATATATTGATAAACTATATATGGATAGGTTCGTGATATCAATCGGAGACCAAGTCGAAATTACATATCTTCAAGACAAAAGTGAGTATATAGTCCCACTTTTAAACTCTAAATATTTCGGGATGAGAATACATGTATTTTATGTTTTACGTTATGGACACAAGTAACTGAAAATATATTCTACGTTGAGTTGTACCACTGGCATACTTCCCTGTAGCTTGGTAACTAATATTTACAGCGGTATTGTAAACGCGAATCCTGTTGATAGATCTATCGGGCCTGACAACCCCAACCGGACTGGACGACCAGTATTCAACGGTTGCACAGTACTTCGTTTTGTGACTACACTTGGTACGGTGTAGTAAGATTTCATATTAAAGGGAATATGCGACGTGATTAAATGTTAAGTATGGTTACCAAGTGCTCAACCACTTAGAATATTTTTATGAAAATGTTTATATATGAAATTTTGTGGTCTATATATATATATTGCTGCCGACACTAAACCTATATCTCATCAACTTTATGTTGACGTTTTAAACATGTTTATTCTCAGGTGATAATTAGAAGCTTCCGCTGCATTATGTTGAATTTGAGCAGGATCTTGCGTACGCATATTTGTGTCAAAAATAAAACTGCATATCCAAGAACTTGTGTTGTAAAATATGCTAGAAATCGTGTTGTTATCATCATTTGTAAAGTTTGTAAGTCGAAGATTATCGCTAAACGATAATCATCTTTATTTCGTCCAAAGCTTGTATCAAAAATAAGAATCATGGTTTGTAATGTATAATATATGCAGTTTTTCTTTTAAAAATATCGCATATAGAGGTCAATACCTCGCAATGAAATCATACGTTATCTAACACGTTCTTACGGTTAAGGACGGGTTATGACATCAAGACACTTATCAAAATACTTCTACTTAACAAAAATGCTTACAATTACATCCTCGTTCAGTTTCATCAACAATTCTACTCGTATGCACCCGTATTCGTACTCGTACAATACACAGCTTTTAGATGTATGTACTATTGGTATATACACTCCAATTATCAGCTCTTAGCAGCCCATGTGAGTCACCTAACACATGTGGGAACCATCATTTGGCAACTAGCATGAAATATCTCATAAAATTACAAAAATATGAGTAATCATTCATGACTTATTTACATGAAAACAAAATTACATATCCTTTATATCTAATCCATACACCAACGACCAAAAACACCTACAAACACTTTCATTCTTCAATTTTCTTCATCTAATTGATCTCTCTCAAGTTCTATCTTCAAGTTCTAAGTGTTCTTCATAAATTCCAAAAGTTCTAGTTTCATAAAATCAAGAATACTTTCAAGTTTGCTAGCTCACTTCCAATCTTGTAAGGTGATCATCCAACCTCAAGAAATCTTTGTTTCTTACAGTAGGTTATCATTCTAATACAAGGTAATAATCATATTCAAACTTTGGTTCAATTTCTATAACTATAACAATCTTATTTCAAGTGATGATCTTACTTGAACTTGTTTTCGTGTCATGATTCTGCTTCAAGAACTTCGAGCCATCCAAGGATCCATTGAAGCTAGATCCATTTTTCTCTTTTCCAGTAGGTTTATCCAAGGAACTTAAGGTAGTAATGATGTTCATAACATCATTTGATTCATACATATAAAGCTATCTTATTCGAAGGTTTAAACTTGTAATCACTAGAACATAGTTTAGTTAATTCTAAACTTGTTCGCAAACAAAAGTTAATCCTTCTAACTTGACTTTTAAAATCAACTAAACACATGTTCTATATCTATATGATATGCTAACTTAATGATTTAAAACCTGGAAACACGAAAAACACCGTAAAACCGGATTTACGCCGTCGTAGTAACACCGCGGGCTGTTTTGGGTTAGTTAATTAAAAACTATGATAAACTTTGATTTAAAAGTTGTTATTCTGAGAAAATGATTTTTATTATGAACATGAAACTATATCCAAAAATTATGGTTAAACTCAAAGTGGAAGTATGTTTTCTAAAATGGTCATCTAGACGTCGTTCTTTCGACTGAAATGACTACCTTTACAAAAATGACTTGTAACTTATTTTTCCAACTATAAACCTATACTTTTTCTGTTTAGATTCATAAAATATAGTTCAATATGAAACCATAGCAATTTGATTCACTCAAAACGGATTTAAAATGAAGAAGTTATGTGTAAAACAAGATTGGATAATTTTTTCTCATTTTAGCTACGTGAAAATTTGTAACAAATCTATTCCAACCATAACTTAATCAACTTGTATTGTATATTATGTAATCTTGAGATACCATAGACACGTATACAATGTTTCGACCTATCATGTCGACACATCTATATATATTTCGGAACAACCATAGACACTCTATATGTGAGGTTGATTCCAAAATATATATAGTTTGAGTTGTGATCAATACTGAGATACGTATACACTGGGTCGTGGATTGATTCAAGATAATATTTATCGATTTATTTCTGTACATCTAACTGTGGACAACTAGTTGTAGGGTACTAACGAGGACAGCTGACTTAATAAACTTAAAACATCAAAATATATTAAAAGTGTTGTAAATATATTTTGAACATACTTTGATATATATGTATATATTGTTATAGGTTCGTGAATCAACCAGTGGCCAAGTTTTACTTCCCGACGAAGTAAAAATCTGTGAAAGTGAGTTATAGTCCCACTTTTAAAATCTAATATTTTTGGGATGAGAATACATGCAGGTTTTATAAATGATTTACAAAATAGACACAAGTACGTGAAACTACATTCTATGGTTGAATTATCGAAATCGAATATGCCCCTTTTTATTAAGTCTGGTAATCTATGAATTAGGGAACAGACACCCTAATTGACGCGAATCCTAAAGATAGATCTATTGGGCCTAACAAACCCCATCCAAAGTACCGGATGCTTTAGTACTTCGAAATTTATATCATATCCGAAGGGTGTCCCGGAATGATGGGGATATTCTTATATATATGCATCTTGTTAATGTCGGTTACCAGGTGTTCACCATATGAATGATTTTTATCTCTATGTATGGGATGTGTATTGAAATATGAAATCTTGTGGTCTATTGTTACGATTTGATATATATAGGTTAAACCTATAACTCACCAACATTTTTGTTGACGTTTTAAGCATGTTTATTCTCAGGTGATTATTAAGAGCTTCCGCTGTCGCATACTTAAATAAGGACGAGATTTGGAGTCCATGCTTGTATGATATTGTGTAAAAACTGCATTCAAGAAACTTATTTTGTTGTAACATATTTGTATTGTAAACCATTATGTAATGGTCGTGTGTAAACAGGATATTTTAGATTATCATTATTTAATAATCTACGTAAAGCTTTTTAAACCTTTATTGATGAAATAAAGGTTATGGTTTGTTTTAAAATGAATGCAGTCTTTGAAAAACGTCTCATATAGAGGTCAAAACCTCGCAACGAAATCAATTAATATGGAACGTTTTTAATCAATAAGAACGGGACATTTCAGTTGGTATCCGAGCGTTGGTCTTAGAGAACCAGAATTTTGCATTAGTGTGTCTTATCGAGTTTGTTAGGATGCATTAGTGAGTCTGGACTTCGACCGTGTTTACTTGAAAAATGATTGCTTAACAAATTTTGTTGGAAACTATATATTTTTAACATGTGAATATTATGTGATATATTAATCTCTTTACGCGTTTGATATTATGTGATAGATGTCTACCTCTAGAACAAGTCCCATTGACTCACCTAATAATAATGAAGAGTCAAATGTAAATTGGAATGATTCGTGGACTGATTCACAAGTTCCCGAAGAGGAACCGGAAGAAGAGTCGGAACCGGAAGAAGAGTCGGAACCGGAAGAAGAATCGGAACCGGAAGAAGAATCGGAACCAGAAGAAGAAATAGAACCGGTGGGGGAAATAATAAAACGGTTAAGTAAAAGAAAATCCTCAACCAACCGACCAAGGTTAATTATGGTAAATGGTGTTTCCGCCAAGGAAGCAAAATATTGGGAGGATTACCAATTCTCCGATGAATCGGATTCCGACGAGAATTCCGATGATGTTATAGAAATTACCCCAACTGAATTTAAAAAGGCAAAAGAAAATAATAAGGGAAAGGGCATAAAAATAGAGAAATCTAATTCCAACCCCGATGAACTTTATATGTATCGTCAACCCCCGAAGTCCTTAAGTTGTAACAATGACCCGGGAACCTCTAAACCACCAGGTTTTTCTAAACCAATGTGGACAACGACGGCTCGTATTAGGGGAACATCATATATCCCTAGAAACTTGGCAAAACGAACCAAAACCGAACAAGAAGAAACGAGCGAGTCGGAATAAGATAGTTGTATTCGTGTGGTGTAATATATGTAATATAGTGTTCGTATGCTTTATGATATATGTAAAAAAAAATTGCTTGTATTAATAAGTATTTTTTTATGAATCTAACTCTTGTCTATTTTACAGTTTAAAAACACAAAATGGATAGACAACCCAATATTTTAAGAGACCTACCCGGAGACATGATTGATGAAATCTTGTCTAGAGTCGGCCAGAATTCCTCGGCACAACTATTTAAGGCGAGATCAGTTTGTAAGACATTCGAAGAACGTTCCAAGAATGTCTTGGTTTATAAGAGACTTTCGTTTGAAAGATGGGGGATATCACATTGGGAAACCCATAAGTTACGATGTGTTTACTTTGACGCATATATTGCGGGGAACCCAAATGCTATTTTACGCAACGGGTTAAGAAATTATTTTGACTCAATATATCCGAATATTGGACTTCGTGATTTAGAAAAAGCGGCTAACATGCAACATAAAGAAGCATGTTATGCTTACGGATTAGTAATGTTCGCTTCTCACCAAAGTGAGAACAAGAACATCGGGCTACAACTATTAAACAAAACGTTTCCACAAGTGACGGAGTCGGTAATTGGGGTAAGAAATGAGGTTTTTAGATTATTACGGGACTGTTGGACATTACGTAACCCTCGTCCCTTTGACGACGTTACAACACGCTGTCTTATCAATGGCCATAACGGTTATGTTGCACAAGACCAAGGATGGGAAGTAGTCCTAGTAAAACCAGAATGCATGACTTGTTTCTGGACGTATGAATTACGTGTCTTTATTGCCTTTGCTGAACGACTTGTGTACTAGCTAGAATTATCTTCACAACTATCTTGTATCAAAGTTATTGTGTGCTATATTTCATGCTTTATGTAAAATAAGCGGTATTGTAAGTTTGTAAAATATTGTATAAAAGTTTGAACGCGAAATATTATTATAATCAGTTTTTCATATAGAATTGTAGTAGTTGAATTGTATATTAGCTACTAAGTATGAACTTAACGGGTAGGTACTACCCGAATTTAAACTTATAAAACGCTAATATGAAGAAAAAGCTTTTATAAATGAGTTCATATTATGCTACGAAATACTATTAACTACTCTTAATATTCTGTATGATTAACTTGTTCCATTTAACTATTTTGAAGGAAATGGCACCGACTACTCGACACACCGTGAATATGAATGAAGAGGAATTCCGTACTTTTCTAGCTTCAAACATAGCCGCAGTACAGGCTGCGCTACATACCAACAATAACCTTGGATCTAGCAGTACAGGAAATCGTGTAGGATGCACCTACAAAGAATTCACTGCCTGCAAACCTTTGGAATTTGATGGAACCGAAGGACCGATCGGATTGAAATGGTAGACTGAGAAGGTCGAATCGGTGTTTGCCATAAGTAAGTGTACTGAAGAGGACAAAGTGAAGTACGCTACGCATACCTTCACAGGTTCTGCGTTAACATGGTGGAATACTTATCTAGAGCAAGTGGGACAAGATGATGCTTACGCACTACCGTGGTCAGCATTCAAGCACTTGATGAACGAGAAATACCGTCCCAGAACCGAGGTTAATAAGCTCAAGACAGAACTTAGAGGGTTACGAACCCAAGGATTTGATATTACCACGTACGAAAGACGATTCACAGAATTGTGCCTATTGTGTCCGGGAGCGTTCGAAGATGAGGAAGAGAAGATCGACGCGTTTGTGAAAGGATTACCGGAAAGAATCCAAGAAGATATAAGTTCACACGAGCCCGCCTCCATACAACAGGCATGTAGAATGGCTCACAAACTCGTGAACCAAATTGAAGAAAGAATTAAAGAACAGACTGCTGAAGAGGCCAATGTGAAGCAAGTCAAAAGAAAGTGGGAGGAAAACGGTGATAAGAATCACCAATACAACAACAACAGCAATTACAACAATAATCGCAACAATTATCCCAACAATCACAACATCAATCGCAACTACAACAAACGGCCCAACAACAACAACAACAACAACAACAGCAACTACAACAATCATCCCAACAACAATAATAACCGCAACAACAACAACAATCAGAAGCAGCTATGCCAAAGGTGTGAAAAGAATCACTCGGGGTTCTGCACCAAATTTTGCAACAAGTGTAAAAGAAATGGTCATAGCGCGGCGAAGTGTGAGGTCTACGGACCAGGGGTTAATAGAACGAAAGGAACAAATGGTGTCGGAACGAGTAATGGCGGAGCAAGTAGTGTCGGAGCAAGTTATGCCAATGTAGTTTGTTATAAATGTGGAAAACCAGGCCACATTATTATAAATTGCCCGAACCAGGAGAACACGAATGGACAAGGCCGTGGAAGAGTTTTCAATATTAATGCGGTAGAGGCACAGGAAGACCCGGAGCTTGTTACGGGTACGTTTCTTATTGACAATAAATCTGCTTACGTTTTATTTGATTCAGGTGTGGATAGAAGCTATATGAGTAGAGATTTTTGTGCTAAATTAAGTTGTCCATTGACGCCTTTGGATAGTAAATTTTTACTCGAATTAGCAAATGGTAAATTTATTTCAGCAGATAATATATGTCGGAATCGAGAAATTAAACTGGTTAGCGAAACATTTAAGATTGATTTGATACCAGTAGAGTTAGGGAGTTTTGATGTGATAATCGGTATGGACTGGTTGAAAGAAGTGAAAGCGGAGATCGTTTGTTACAAAAATGCAATTCGCATTATACGAGAAAAAGGAAAACCCTTAATGGTGTACGGAGAAAAGGGCAACACGAAGCTACATCTTATTAGTAATTTGAAGGCACAAAAACTAATAAGAAAAGGTTGCTATACTGTTCTAGCACACGTCGAGAAAGTACAAACTGAAGAAAAGAGCATCAATGATGTTCCCATTGCAAAAGAATTTCCCGATGTATTTCCGAAAGAATTACCGGGATTACCCCCACATCGATCCGTTGAATTTCAAATAGATCTTGTACCAGGAGCTGCACCAATAGCTCGTGCTCCTTACAGACTCGCACCCAGCGAGATGAAAGAACTGCAAAGCCAATTACAAGAACTTTTAGAGCGTGGTTTCATTCGACCAAGCACATCACCGTGGGGAGCTCCTGTTTTGTTTGTCAAGAAGAAAGATGGTACATTCAGGTTGTGTATCGACTACCGAGAGTTGAACAAACTTACCATCAAGAACCGCTACCCACTACCGAGAATCGACGACTTATTTGATCAACTACAAGGCTCGTCTGTTTATTCAAAGATTGACTTACGTTCCGGGTATCATCAAATGCGGGTGAAAGAAGATGATATTCCAAAGACTGCTTTCAGAACACGTTACGGTCATTACGAGTTTATGGTCATGCCGTTTGGTTTAACTAATGCACCAGCTGTGTTCATGGACCTTATGAACCGAGTGTGTGGACCATACCTTGACAAGTTTGTCATTGTTTTCATTGATGACATACTTATTTACTCAAAGAATGACCAAGAACACGGTGAACATTTGAGAAAGGTGTTAGAAGTATTGAGGAAGGAAGAATTGTACACTAAGTTTTCAAAGTGTGCATTTTGGTTGGAAGAAGTTCAATTCCTCGGTCACATAGTGAACAAAGAAGGTATTAAGGTGGATCTGGCAAAGATAGAAACTGTTGAAAAGTGGGAAACCCCGAAAACTCCGAAACACATACGCCAGTTTTTAGGACTAGCTGGTTACTACAGAAGGTTCATCCAAGACTTTTCCAGAATAGCAAAACCCTTGACTGCATTAACGCATAAAGGGAAGAAATTTGAATGGAATGATGAACAAGAGAAAGCGTTTCAGTTATTGAAGAAAAAGCTAACTACAGCACCTATATTGTCATTGCCTAAAGGGAATGATGATTTTGTGATTTATTGTGACGCATCAAAGCAAGGTCTCGGTTGTGTATTAATGCAACGAACGAAGGTGATTGCTTATGCGTCTAGACAATTGAAGATTCACGAACAAAATTATACGACGCATGATTTGGAATTAGGCGCGGTTGTTTTTGCATTAAAGACTTGGAGGCACTACTTATATGGGGTCAAAAGTATTATATATACCGACCACAAAAGTCTTCAACACATATTTAATCAGAAACAACTGAATATGAGGCAGCGTAGGTGGATTGAATTATTGAATGATTACGACTTTGAGATTCGTTACCACCCGGGGAAGGCAAATGTGGTAGCCGATGCCTTGAGCAGGAAGGACAGAGAACCCATTCGAGTAAAATCTATGAATATAATGATTCATAATAACATTACTACTCAAATAAAGGAGGCGCAACAAGGAGTTTTAAAAGAGGGAAATTTAAAGGATGAAATACCCAAAGGATCGGAGAAGCATCTTAATATTCGGGAAGACGGGACCCGGTATAGGGCTGAAAGGATTTGGGTACCAAAATTTGGATATATGAGAGAAATGGTACTTAGAGAAGCTCATAAAACCAGATACTCAATACATCCTGGAACGGGGAAGATGTACAAGGATCTCAAGAAACATTTTTGGTGGCCGGGTATGAAAGCCGATGTTGCTAAATACGTAGGAGAATGTTTGACGTGTTCTAAGGTCAAAGCTGAGCATCAGAAACCATCAGGTCTACTTCAACAACCCGAAATCCCAGAATGGAAATGGGAAAACATTACCATGGATTTCATCACTAAATTGCCAAGGACTGCAAGTGGTTTTGATACTATTTGGGTAATAGTTGATCGTCTCACCAAATCAGCACACTTCCTGCCAATAAGAGAAGATGACAAGATGGAGAAGTTAGCACGACTGTATTTGAAGGAAGTCGTCTCCAGACATGGAATACCAATCTCTATTATCTCTGATAGGGATGGCAGATTTATTTCAAGATTCTGGCAGACATTACAGCAAGCATTAGGAACTCGTCTAGACATGAGTACTGCCTATCATCCACAAACTGATGGGCAGAGTGAAAGGACGATACAAACGCTTGAAGACATGCTACGAGCATGTGTTATTGATTTCGGAAACAGTTGGGATCGACATCTACCGTTAGCAGAATTTTCCTACAACAACAGCTACCATTCAAGCATTGAGATGGCGCCGTTTGAAGCACTTTATGGTAGAAAGTGCAGGTCTCCGATTTATTGGAGTGAAGTGGGGGATAGACAGATTACGGGTCCGGAGATTATACAAGAAACTACCGAGAAGATCATCCAAATTCAACAACGGTTGAAAACCGCCCAAAGTCGACAAAAGAGCTACGCTGACATTAAAAGAAAAGATATAGAATTTGAAATTGGAGAGATGGTGATGCTTAAAGTTGCACCTTGGAAAGGCGTTGTTCGATTTGGTAAACGAGGGAAATTAAATCCAAGGTATATTGGACCATTCAAGATTATTGATCGTGTCGGACCAGTAGCATACCGACTTGAGTTACCTCAACAACTCGCGGCTGTACATAACACTTTCCACGTCTCGAATTTGAAGAAATGTTTTGCTAAAGAAGATCTCACTATTCCGTTAGATGAAATCCAAATCAACGAAAAACTTCAATTCATCGAAGAACCCGTCGAAATAATGGATCGTGAGGTTAAAAGACTTAAGCAAAACAAGATACCAATTGTTAAGGTTCGATGGAATGCTCGTAGAGGACCCGAGTTCACCTGGGAGTGTGAAGATCAGATGAAGAAGAAATACCCGCATCTATTTCCAGAAGATTCATCAACACCTTCAACAGCTTAAAATTTCGGGACGAAATTTATTTAACGGGTAGGTACTGTAGTGACCCGAACTTTTCCATGTTTATATATATTAATTGAGATTGATATTTACATGATTAAATGTTTCCAACATGTTAAGCAATCAAACTTGTTAAGACTTGATTAATTGAAATATGTTTCATATAGACAATTGACCACCCAAGTTGACCGGTGATTCACGAACGTTAAAACTTGTAAAAACTATATGATGACATATATATGGTTATATATATAGTTAACATAATATTATGATAAGTAAACATATCATTAAGTATATTAACAATGAACTACATATGTAAAAACAAGACTACTAACTTAATGATTTTGAAACGAGACATATATGTAACGATTATCGTTGTAACGATATTTAATGTATATATATCATATTAAGAGATATTAGTACATCATAATATCATGATAATATAATAATTTAAAATCTCTTTTGATATTATAAACATTGGGTTAACAACATTTAACAAGATCGTTAACCTAAAGGTTTCAAAACAACATTTACATGTAACGACTAACGATGACTTAACGACTCAGTTAAAATGTATATACATGTAATGTTTTAATATGTATTCATACACTTTTGAAAGACTTCAAGACACTTATCAAAATACTTCTACTTAACAAAAATGCTTACAATTACATCCTCGTTCAGTTTCATCAACAATTCTACTCGTATGCACCCGTATTCGTACTCGTACAATACACAGCTTTTAGATGTATGTACTATTGGTATATACACTCCAATTATCAGCTCTTAGCAGCCCATTTGAGTCACCTAACACATGTGGGAACCATCATTTGGCAACTAGCATGAAATATCTCATAAAATTACAAAAATATGAGTAATCATTCATGACTTATTTACATGAAAACAAAATTACATATCCTTTATATCTAATCCATACACCAACGACCAAAAACACCTACAAACACTTTCATTCTTCAATTTTCTTCATCTAATTGATCTCTCTCAAGTTCTATCTTCAAGTTCTAAGTGTTCTTCATAAATTCCAAAAGTTCTAGTTTCATAAAATCAAGAATACTTTCAAGTTTGCTAGCTCACTTCCAATCTTGTAAGGTGATCATCCAACCTCAAGAAATCTTTGTTTCTTACAGTAGGTTATCATTCTAATACAAGGTAATAATCATATTCAAACTTTGGTTCAATTTCTATAACTATAACAATCTTATTTCAAGTGATGATCTTACTTGAACTTGTTTTCGTGTCATGATTCTGCTTCAAGAACTTCGAGCCATCCAAGGATCCATTGAAGCTAGATCCATTTTTCTCTTTTCCAGTAGGTTTATCCAAGGAACTTAAGGTAGTAATGATGTTCATAACATCATTTGATTCATACATATAAAGCTATCTTATTCGAAGGTTTAAACTTGTAATCACTAGAACATAGTTTAGTTAATTCTAAACTTGTTCGCAAACAAAAGTTAATCCTTCTAACTTGACTTTTAAAATCAACTAAACACATGTTCTATATCTATATGATATGCTAACTTAATGATTTAAAACCTGGAAACACGAAAAACACCGTAAAACCGGATTTACGCCGTCGTAGTAACACCGCGGGCTGTTTTGGGTTAGTTAATTAAAAACTATGATAAACTTTGATTTAAAAGTTGTTATTCTGAGAAAATGATTTTTATTATGAACATGAAACTATATCCAAAAATTATGGTTAAACTCAAAGTGGAAGTATGTTTTCTAAAATGGTCATCTAGACGTCGTTCTTTCGACTGAAATGACTACCTTTACAAAAATGACTTGTAACTTATTTTTCCGACTATAAACCTATACTTTTTCTGTTTAGATTCATAAAATACAGTTCAATATGAAACCATAGCAATTTGATTCATTCAAAACGGATTTAAAATGAAGAAGTTATGGGTAAAACAAGATTGGATAATTTTTCTCATTTTAGCTACGTGAAAATTGGTAACAAATCTATTCCAACCATAACTTAATCAACTTGTATTGTATATTATGTAATCTTGAGATACCATAGACACGTATACAATGTTTCGACCTATCATGTCGACACATCTATATATATTTCGGAACAACCATAGACACTCTATATGTGAATGTTGGAGTTAGCTATACAGGGTTGAGGTTGATTCCAAAATATATATAGTTTGAGTTGTGATCAATACTGAGATACGTATACACTGGGTCGTGGATTGATTCAAGATAATATTTATCGATTTATTTCTGTACATCTAACTGTGGACAACTAGTTGTAGGGTACTAACGAGGACAGCTGACTTAATAAACTTAAAACATCAAAATATATTAAAAGTGTTGTAAATATATTTTGAACATACTTTGATATATATGTATATATTGTTATAGGTTCGTGAATCAACCAGTGGCCAAGTTTTACTTCCCGACGAAGTAAAAATCTGTGAAAGTGAGTTATAGTCCCACTTTTAAAATCTAATATTTTTGGGATGAGAATACATGCAGGTTTTATAAATGATTTACAAAATAGACACAAGTACGTGAAACTACATTCTATGGTTGAATTATCGAAATCGAATATGCCCCTTTTTATTAAGTCTGGTAATCTATGAATTAGGGAACAGACACCCTAATTGACGCGAATCCTAAAGATAGATCTATTGGGCCTAACAAACCCCATCCAAAGTACCGGATGCTTTAGTACTTCGAAATTTATATCATATCCGAAGGGTGTCCCGGAATGATGGGGATATTCTTATATATATGCATCTTGTTAATGTCGGTTACCAGGTGTTCACCATATGAATGATTTTTATCTCTATGTATGGGATGTGTATTGAAATATGAAATCTTGTGGTCTATTGTTACGATTTGATATATATAGGTTAAACCTATAACTCACCAACATTTTTGTTGACGTTTTAAGCATGTTTATTCTCAGGTGATTATTAAGAGCTTCCGCTGTCGCATACTTAAATAAGGACGAGATTTGGAGTCCATGCTTGTATGATATTGTGTAAAAACTGCATTCAAGAAACTTATTTTGTTGTAACATATTTGTATTGTAAACCATTATGTAATGGTCGTGTGTAAACAGGATATTTTAGATTATCATTATTTGATAATCTACGTAAAGCTTTTTAAACCTTTATTGATGAAATAAAGGTTATGGTTTGTTTTAAAATGAATGCAGTCTTTGAAAAACGTCTCATATAGAGGTCAAAACCTCGCAACGAAATCAATTAATATGGAATGTTTTTAATCAATAAGAACGGGACATTTCATATTATAACATCGCTATGGCGCAGTTGCATCCTAACGCAATTAACAAGATTGTGCTATTTGAGATGTATTGCAACGCCATCAGCCAACCACCGCTGCTAAACATTTTTCGGATGTGCAATAGCCTGGTGCTATATGACGTTGGGTGGTTTTCTTTCCGCAGTAAACTTGGCGTAATGACTTCACCAAAAGATTCAATTGGGAATTGGCGCAGTTCCTTCTTCTATATTAACGATACCGCATATGTGAATAGCAAAATACCGAAAACGTGGTGTACAGAGCTTAATCCCGACCTCAATGAGAGGCCTGTACTCGATGATCTTGAGAATGACACTCTCAAGATACTTAAAAACGCGGGTATATTTCTGCGACCTTACTCGAATGTACCGCTGTACATTGGCAGAGTGTCGATTCAATGGCCGTGGAGCGACTATGATGCGCTTTTAGTTGACCAATCAAAAAACAGTATGCCGCTTAACTTTATCGCAATGTATCAATCGTACTTTCATTTTTCGCACTATTTTTGCTTTGCATAACTTTACACGCTTTTATTTTTTCAGCGGTTGCACTTGACCTTGTCATGAGGTCCGCTGATATAAGCAGGATTAGCCCTGCCTGTCGCCTAAAAAATGGTGACGGCAATATTATTCTTATTGATGAACCGATCATCAATACATGCTTTATTATTGGAGGTGAGGACCGCGGTAAGCGCAAGGTTGCGGATACGACTCCCACTCCACGCAGGAAACGCCTACGCACTCACTCTGAACAAGAAGCAAGTAAGCAAATGCTATTTCGCAGTATTTATTTGATTACGCATTGTTTATATTGGCATGAACTTGCTATATTTGCTGATCTGTTTATAGCTATTCTTCCAGGGTCATCCGCTGAAGCTACACCGCTTTATAACATCAGAGGGAGAATCCCTACAGATGTTCTTAATGAACCCGGGAATGAAGATTTATCTCTTCCATCTGACGCAGAAGCGTCCAACGAGGAAGAAGAAAGAGAAACCACTACGGAAGAAACTGCCGCAGCAGATCGGGCGTTTAAGCTGTACCAAAAGCTTTATAAATTTGTTCCTGCAGAAACAAGGGAGCAATACCGCAAACTGTCTTATCCCGCAGCGGCCAGGCAACGACTGCATAATTGCTATAATGCAATTTATCTAACAGTCGATAGCATGGAGCGTTTTACTGAGATGTCAGACGAGTTTGAGAAAGCAACTAAGGCTGCCAACGCCCAAGAGAGAAGGGCGTGAAAGGCTGAATCGCGGCTTGAAAAGGTGATGGAAGAGAACGCCCATCTTAAAAGAAGGGCAAAGGTCACGGAACATGAGTTCGCCCAGCTAGTTAAGTATCTTCCAACATTCGCAGATAAAGTGATGGACTCCGAGCCAGTCACTGAAAAATTTCAAACATATGCTCAAGCATCAAGGCTCGCCACTCGCTGCGAGTGGTATGACTTACTATGCAAGCTCGGCGATCTCTCCAAACCCCTTCCATCAGACTTAGCCGACGAAATATGTTCAACGGATGATGCTCGCGAAGCATTAAAAGTGGCTAAGAAAGAGGTGGAGAAGGTGAGCATTCCAGCTTTGGAAGAGTTATGTCAGCGTGAAGGCGTGACATTCGCTGACATTAAAGCGCTGAAGCTTTAGTTTATAGTTGGTTTATTTTAATGTATGCGTGCAATTTATGAATTGCTTTTTTGTAACTATCTGCGACTTGTTCGCTTTGTTAATATAACATTATTCGCACTTTATTTATCATTCGCAGTTGCAACTTCTTTTATTTATATAGCACTTTTACTTTAATTATTCATAATTCAGACTTGTCCATTGCAATTTCCGCATTCGTTATTGTGCACATAACAAAGCGTACTTTGTGCGAAACAATCTTTTAACATTATGAATCTTCTAAGTCCGACAAAACGATCCTTAGGTAAAATCTAGCATTGTGAAGCATCTAAGTGTTGGCAAGATCAAACACTTAGGAAAATTTATCCTTTCGCAATTTTTATTAACATAAGTGGGCAATTTCATCACTTGGCTTTTCTGCAAAGTATTTCGCAATACAGTTATGTATTGATATATTATTTTAAGCAGGTCATGTTTAGTGAAAACAATGCCACCTTACTTAAAGTATCCGCAGAGCAAACATTAACTTAGTGTTTCAAAAAGATAAGTATTTGTATTCTGCAAAATAAACACTACGCGTGGCCACACGCAATGTTTTCGCTGTTTAAAGAAACAAGTACTAACACTGAAATTAACTTCGCTTTATTCTTTATTAATGAACATAACATGTCTCGCATTAATGGAATTTCAATACAATATTTTGTTAATCATTTTCGCACTAAGCAGGGTTAACTGAATGCCCTTCAACACACATATCCACACTTGTCATAACCATAGCACATGAAGGCTCCATTTCCGCAGAAATCAGCGTGCCAATACCCTTATTAGCAGAAAACTTTAGCATACCATGTATTGTAGATGGTATAGCGCCAAACATGCGCAAAGCTGTGCGGCCAAGTATCATATTAAACCGCGATTGATTCCGCGTAATGTATAAATTCAATAAGGCTTGACGCCTTAGCGACTCATCGCTATCATTGTAGTGACCCGAACTTTTCCATGTTTATATATATTAATTGAGATTGATATTTACATGATTAAATGTTTCCAACATGTTAAGCAATCAAACTTGTTAAGACTTGATTAATTGAAATATGTTTCATATAGACAATTGACCACCCAAGTTGACCGGCGATTCACGAACGTTAAAACTTGTAAAAACGACATGATGATATATATATGGATAAACATATGGTTAACATGAGATTATGATAGTAAGTATCTCCATAAGTATATTAACAATGAGTTATATACATATAAACAAGACTACTAACTTAAGGATTTCGAAACGAGACATATATGTAACGATTATCGTTGTAACGACATTTAAATGTATATATATCATATTAAGATATATTAATATATCATAATATCATGATAATATAATAATTTAACATCTCATTAGATATAATAAACAATGGGTTAACAATATTAATTGAGATCGTTAACTTAAAGGTTTCAAAACAACACTTACATGTAACGACTAACGATGACTTAACGACTCCGTTAAAATGTATATACATGTAGTGTATTTAGATGTATTAAAATACTTTTGGAAGACTTCAAGACATATATCAAAACACTCATACTTAACGAAAATGGTTACAGTTACTTTCCCATTCTTTTCTTTCATCAAGAATTCTAGTCGTATTCTTACCCGTATTATACACCGCTTCAAAACGTACTTACTATGGGTATATACCAATAGGAACTAGCATGGGATTCCAATCTTGATTATGTCATGTATGACTAATCAATTTTAACTTCTACCATGAGCTAGTCAACTAACTAGAACTCCTTTTAACCCCACTCACCACTCACAAATTAACACTCATCATTCACTCCATTTCACTTCCAATTCTCTTTCTAATTCTCTCTCAACACACCCACACTATTATGAACGTATTTTTCCAGTAGTTAATCATCATCTTCATCAAAAATCACTTCAAGAATCAAGCTATAATCATCATAGGAAGAACACTTCAAGAATACTTCAAAAATCCCTTCAAGTTTACTAATTTACTTCCAAGCTTTCTAATCCATTCCAAATAATCATCTAAGATCAAGAAACCTTTGTTATATACAGTAGGTTATCTTTCTTATTCAAGGTAATATTCATATTCAAACTTTGATTTAATTTCTATAACTATAAACTATCTTAATTCGAGCAAAAATCTTACTTGAACTTGTTTTTGTGTCATGATCCTACTTCAAGAACTTTCAAGCCATCCAAGATCCTTTGAAGCTAGATCATTTCTTGTCACTTCCAGTAGGTTTACCTACTAAACTTGAGGTAGTAATGATGTTCATAACATCATTCGATTCATATATATAAAACTATCTTATTCGAAGGTTTAAACTCGTAATCACTAGAACATAGTTTAGTTAATTCTAAACTTGTTCGCAAACAAAAGTTAATCCTTCTAACTTGACTTTTAAAATTAACTAAACACATGTTCTATATCTATATGATATGCTAACTTAATGATTTAAAACCTGGAAACACGAAAAACACCGTAAAACCGGATTTACGCCGTCGTAGTAACACCGCGGGCTGTTTTGGGTTAGTTAATTAAAAACTATGATAAACTTTGATTTAAAAGTTGTTATTCTGAGAAAATGATTTTTATTATGAACATGAAACTATATCCAAAAATTATGGTTAAACTCAAAGTGGAAGTATGTTTTCTAAAATGGTCATCTAGACGTCGTTCTTTCGACTGAAATGACTACCTTTACAAAAACGACTTGTAACTTATTTTTCCGACTATAAACCTATACTTTTTCTGTTTAGATTCATAAAATACAGTTCAATATGAAACCATAGCAATTTGATTCATTCAAAACGGATTTAAAATGAAGAAGTTATGGGTAAAACAAGATTGGATAATTTTTCTCATTTTAGCTACGTGAAAATTGGTAACAAATCTATTCCAACCATAACTTAATCAACTTGTATTGTATATTATGTAATCTTGAGATACCATAGACACGTAAACAATGTTTCGACCTATCATGTCGACCCATCTATATATATTTCGGAACAACCATAGACACTCTATATGTGAATGTTGGAGTTAGCTATACAGGGTTGAGGTTGATTCCAAAATATATATAGTTTGAGTTGTGATCAATACTGAGATACGTATACACTGGGTCGTGGATTGATTCAAGATAATATTTATTGATTTATTTCTGTACATCTAACTGTGGACAACTAGTTGTAGGTTACTAACGAGGACAGCTGACTTAATAAACTTAAAACATCAAAATATATTAAAAGTGTTGTAAATATATTTTGAACATACTTTAATATATATGTATATATTGTTATAGGTTCGTGAATCAACAGTGGCCAAGTCTTACTTCTCGACGAAGTAAAAATCTGTGAAAGTGAGTTATAGTCCCACTTTTAAAATCTAATATTTTTGGGATGAGAATACATGCAGGTTTTATAAATGATTTACAAAATAGACACAAGTACGTGAAACTACATTCTATGGTTGAATTATCGAAATCGAATATGCCCCTTTTTATTAAGTCTGGTAATCTAAGAATTAGGGAACAGACACCCTAATTGACGCGAATCCTAAAGATAGATCTATTGGGCCTAACAAATCCCATCCAAAGTACCGGATGCTTTAGTACTTCGAAATTTATATCATATCCGAAGGGTGTCCCGGAATGATGGGGATATTCTTATATATGCATCTTGTTAATGTTGGTTACCAGGTGTTCACCATATGAATGATTTTTATCTCTATGTATGGGATGTGTATTGAAATATGAAATCTTGTGGTCTATTGTTACGATTTGATATATATAGGTTAAACCTATAACTCACCAACATTTTTGTTGACGTTTAAAGCATGTTTATTCTCAGGTGAATATTAAGAGCTTCCGCTGTTGCATACTAAAATAAGGACAAGATTTGGAGTCCATGTTTATACGATATTGTGTAAAAACTGCATTCAAGAAACTGATTTCGATGTAACATATTTGTATTGTAAACCATTATGTAATGGTCGTGTGTAAACAGGATATTTTAGATTATCATTATTTGATAATCTACGTAAAACTTTTTAAACCTTTATTTATGAAATAAAGGTTATGGTTTGTTTTAAAAATGAATGCAGTATTTGAAAAACGTCTCATATAGAGGTCAAAACCTCGCAACGAAATCAATTAATATGGAACGTTTTTAATCAATAAGAACGGGACATTTCAGTTGGTATCCGAGCGTTGGTCTTAGAGAACTAGAATTTTGCATTAGTGTGTCTTATCTAGTTTGTTAGGATGCATTAGTGAGTCTGGACTTCGACCGTGTTTACTTGAAAAATGATTGCTTAACAAATTTTGTTGGAAACTATATATTTTTAACATGTGAATATTATGTGATATATTAATCTCTTAACGCGTTTGATATTATGTGATAGATGTCTACCTCTAGAACAAGTCCCATTGACTCACCTAATAATAATGAAGAGTCAAATGTAAATTGGAATGATTCGTGGACTGATTCACAAGTTCCCGAAGAGGAACCGGAAGAAGAGTCGGAACCAGAAGAAGAATCGGAACCGGAAGAAGAATCGGAACCGGATGAAGAAATAGAACCGGTAGGGGAAATAATAAAACGGTTAAGTAAAAGAAAATCCTCAACCAACCGACCAAGGTTAATTATGGTCAATGGTGTTTCCGCTAAGGAAGCAAAATATTGGGAGGATTACCAATTCTTCGATGAATCGAATTCTGACGAGAATTCCGATGATGTTATAGAAATTACCCCAACTGAATTTAAAAAGGCAAAAGAAAATAATAAGGGAAAGTTCATAAAAATAGAGAAATCTAATTCCAACCCCGATGAGCTTTATATGTATCGTCAACCCCCGAATTCCTTATGTTGTAACAATGACCCGGGAACCTCTAAACCACCAGGTTTTTCTAAACCAATGTGGAAAATAACGGCTAGTATTAGGGGAACATCATATATCCCTAGAAACTTGGGAAAATGAACCAAAACTAAAGAAGAAGAAACAAGCGAGTCGGAATAAGATAGTTGTATTCGTGTGGTGTAATATATGTAATATAGTGTGCTTATGCTTTATGATATATGTAAAAATTGCTTGTATTAATAAGTATTTTTTTTATGAATCTAACTCTTGTCTATTTTACAGTAAAAAACACAAAATGGATAGACAACCCAATATTTTAAGAGACCTACCCGGAGACATTATTGATGAAATCTTGTCTAGAGTTGGTCAGAATTCTTCGGCACAACTATTTAAGGCGAGATCAGTTTGTAAGACATTCGAAGAACGTTTCAAGAATACCTTGGTTTATAAAAGGCTTTCGTTCGAAAGATGGGGGATATCACATTGGGAAATCCATAAGTTACGATGTGTTTACTTTGACGCATATATTGCGGGGAACCCAAATGCTATTTTACGCAATGGGTTAAGAAATTATTTTGACTCAATATATCCGAATATTGGACTTCGTGATTTAGAAAAAGCGGCTAACATGCAACATAAAGAAGCATGTTATGCTTACGGATTAGTAATGTTCGCTTCTCACCAAAGTGAGAACAAGAACATCGGGCTACAACTATTAAACAAAACGTTTCCACAAGTGACGGAGTCGGTAATTGGGGTAAGAAATGAGGTTTTTAAATTGTTACGGGACTGTTGGACATTACGTAACCCTCGTCCCTTTGACGACGTTACAACACGCTGTCTTATCAACGGCCATAACGGTTATGTTCCACAAGACCAAGGATGGGAAGTAGTCCTAGTAAAACCAGAATGCATGACTTGTTTCTGGACGTATGAATTACGTGTCTTTATTGCCTTTGCTGAACAACTTGTGTACTAGCTAGAATTATCTTCACAACTATCTTGTATCAAAGTTATTGTCTGCTATATTTCATGCTTTATGTAAAATAAGTGGTATTGTAAGTTTGTAAAATATTGTATAAAAGTTTGAACGCGAAATATAATTATAATCAGTTTTTCATATAGAATTGTAGTAGTTGAATTGTATATTAGCTACTAAGTATGAACTTAACGGGTAGGTACTACCCGAATTTAAACTTATAAAATGCTAATATGAAGAAAAAGCTTTTATAAATGAGTTCATATTATGCTACGAAATACTATTAACTACTCTTAATATTCTGTATGATTAACTTGTTCCATTTGACTATTTTGAAGGAAATGGCACCGACTACTCGACACACCGTGAATATGAATGAAGAGGAATTCCGTACTTTTCTAGCTTCAAACATAGCCGCAGTACAGGCTGCGCTACATACCAACAATAACCTTGGATCTAGCAGTACAGGAAATCGTGTAAGATGCACCTACAAAGAATTCACTGCCTGCAAACCTTTGGAATTTGATGGAACCGAAGGACCGATCGGATTGAAACGGTGGACCGAGAAGGTCGAATCGGTGTTTGCCATAAGTAAGTGTACTGAAGAGAACAAAGTAAAGTACGCTACACATACCTTCACAGGTTCTGCGTTAACATGGTGGAATACCTATCTAGAGCAAGTGGGACAAGACGATGCGTACGCACTACCGTGGTCAGCATTCAAGCACTTGATGAACGAGAAGTACCGTCCCAGAACCGAGGTCAATAAGCTCAAGACAGAACTTAGAGGGTTACGAACCCAAGGATTTGATATTAGCACATACGAAAGACGATTCACAGAATTGTGCCTATTGTGTCCGGGAGCATTCGAAGATGAGGAAGAGAAGATCGACGCGTTTGTGAAAGGATTACCGGAAAGAATCTAAGAAGATATAAGTTCACACGAGCCCGCCTCCATACAACAGGCATGTAGAATGGCTCACAAACTAGTGAACCAGATTGAAGAAAGAATTAAAGAACAGACTGCTGACGAGGCCAATGTGAAACAAGTCAAAAGAAAGTGGGAGGAAAACGGTGATAAGAATCACCAATACAACAACAACAGCAATTACAACAATAATCGCAACAATTATCCCAACAATCGCAACATCAATCGCAACTACAACAAACGGCCCAACAACAACAACAACAACAACAACAGCAACTACAACAATCATCCCAACAACAATAATAACTGCAACAACAACAACAATCAGAAGCAGCTATGCCAAAGGTGTGAAAAGTATCACTCGGGGTTCTGCACCAAATTTTGCAACAAGTGTAAAAGAAATGGTCATAGCGCGGCGAAGTGTGAGGTCTACGGACCAGGGGTTAATAGAACGAAAGGAACAAATGGTGTCGGAACGAGTAATGGCGGAGCAAGTAGTGTCGGAGCAAGTTATGCCAATGTAGTTTGTTATAAATGTGGAAAACCGGGCCACATTATTAGAAATTGCCCGAACCAGGAGAACACGAATGGACAAGGCCGCGGAAGAGTTTTCAATATTAATGCGGTAGAGGCACAGGAAGACCCGGAGCTTGTTACGGGTACGTTTCTTATTGACAATAAATCTGCTTACGTTTTATTTGATTCGGGTGCAGATAGAAGCTATATGAGTAGAGATTTTTGTGCTAAATTAAGTTGTCCATTGACGCCTTTGGATAGTAAATTTTTACTCGAATTAGCAAATGGTAAATTAATTTCAGCAGATAATATATGTCGGAATCGAGAAATTAAACTGGTTAGCGAAACATTTAAGATTGATTTGATACCAGTAGAGTTAGGGAGTTTTGATGTGATAATCGGTATGGACTGGTTGAAAGAAGTGAAAGCAGAGATTGTTTGTTACAAAAATGCAATTCGCATTATACGAGAAAAAGGAAAACCCTTAATGGTGTACGGAGAAAAGGGCAACACGAAGCTACATCTTATTAGTAATTTGAAGGCACAAAAACTAATAAGAAAAGGTTGCTATGCTGTTCTAGCACACGTCGAGAAAGTACAAACTGAAGAAAAGAGCATCAATGATGTTCCCGTCGCAAAAGAATTTCCCGATGTATTTCCGAAAGAATTACCGGGATTACCCCCACATCGATCCGTTGAATTTCAAATAGATCTTGTACCAGGAGCTGCACCAATAGCTCGTGCTCCTTACAGACTCGCACCCAGCGAGATGAAAGAATTACAAAGCCAATTACAAGAACTTTTAGAGCATGGTTTCATTCGACCAAGCACATCACCGTGGGGAGCTCCTGTTTTGTTTGTCAAGAAGAAAGATGGTACATTCAGGTTGTGTATCGACTACCGAGAGTTGAACAAACTTACCATCAAGAACCACTACCCACTACCGAGAATCGACGACTTATTTGATCAACTACAAGGCTCGTCTGTTTATTCAAAGATTGACTTACGTTCCGGGTATCATCAAATGCGGGTGAAAGAAGATGATATTCCAAAGACTGCTTTTAGAACACGTTATGGTCATTACGAGTTTATGGTCATGCCGTTTGGTTTAACTAATGCACCAGCTGTGTTCATGGACCTTATGAACCGAGTGTGTGGATCATACCTTGACAAGTTTGTCATTGTTTTCATTGATGACATACTTATTTACTCAAAGAATGACCAAGAACACTGTGAACATTTGAGAAAGGTGTTAGAAGTATTGAGGAAGGAAGAATTGTACGCTAAGTTTTCAAAGTGTGCATTTTGGTTGGAAGAAGTTCATTTCCTCGGTCACATAGTGAACAAAGAAGGTATTAAGGTGGATCCGGCAAAGATAGAAACTGTTGAAAAGTGGGAAACCCCGAAAACTCCGAAACACATACGCCAGTTTTTAGGACTAGCTGGTTACTACAGAAGGTTCATCCAAGACTTTTCCAGAATAGCAAAACCCTTGACTGCATTAACGCATAAAGGGAAGAAATTTGAATGGAATGATGAACAAGAGAAAGCGTTTCAATTATTGAAGAAAAAGCTAACTACGGCACCTATATTGTCATTGCCTGAAGGGAATGATGATTTTGTGATTTATTGTGACGCTTCAAAATTATGATGATTACGTCTAGACAATTGAAGATTCACGAACAAAATTATACGACGCATGATTTGGAATTAGGCGCGGTTGTTTTTGCATTAAAGACTTGGAGGCACTACTTATATGGGGTCAAAAGTATTATATATACTGACCACAAAAGTCTTCAACACATATTTAATCAGAAACAACTGAATATGAGGCAGCGTAGGTGGATTGAATTATTGAATGATTATGACTTTGAGATTCGTTACCACCCGGGAAAGGCAAATGTGGTAGCCGATGCCTTGAGCAGGAAGGACAGAGAACCCATTCGAGTAAAATCTATGAATATAATGATTCATAATAACCTTACTACTCAAATAAAGGAGGCGCAACAAGGAGTTTTAAAAGAAGGAAATTTAAAGGATGAAATACCCAAAGGATCGGAGAAGCATCTTAATATTCGGGAAGACGGAACCCGGTATAGGGCTGAAAGGATTTGGGTACCAAAATTTGGAGATATGAGAGAAATGGTACTTAGAGAAGCTCATAAAACCAGATACTCAATACATCCTGGAACGGGGAAGATGTACAAGGATCTCAAGAAACATTTTTGGTGGCCGGGTATGAAAGCCGATGTTGCTAAATATGTAGGAGAATGTTTGACGTGTTCTAAGGTCAAAGCTGAGCATCAGAAACCATCAGGTCTAGTTCAACAACCCGAAATCCCAGAATGGAAATGGGAAAACATTACCATGGATTTCATCACTAAATTGCCAAGGACTGCAAGTGGTTTTGATACTATTTGGGTAATAGTTGATCGTCTCACCAAATCAGCACACTTTCTGCCAATAAGAGAAGATGACAAGATGGAGAAGTTAGCACGACTGTATTTGAAGGAAGTCGTCTCCAGACATGGAATACCAATCTCTATTATCTCTGATAGGGATGGCAGATTTATTTCAAGATTCTGGCAGACATTACAGCAAGCATTAGGAACTCGTCTAGACATGAGTACTGCCTATCATCCACAAACTGATGGGCAGAGCGAAAGGACGATACAAACACTTGAAGACATGCTACGAGCATGTGTTATTGATTTCGGAAACAGTTGGGATCGACATCTACCGTTAGCAGAATTTTCCTACAACAACAGCTACCATTCAAGCATTGAGATGGCGCCGTTTGAAGCACTTTATGGTAGAAAGTGTAGGTCTCCGATTTGTTGGAGTGAAGTGGGGGATAGACAGATTACGGGTCCAGAGATTATACAAGAAACTACCGAGAAGATCATCCAAATTCAACAACGGTTGAAAACCGCCCAAAGTCGACAAAAGAGCTACGCTGACATTAAAAGAAAAGATATAGAATTTGAAATTGGAGAGATGGTCATGCTTAAATTTGCACCTTGGAAAGGCGTTGTTCGATTTGGTAAACGAGGGAAATTAAATCCAAGGTATATTGGACCATTCAAGATTATTGATCGTGTCGGACCAGTAGCTTACCGACTTGAGTTACCTCAACAACTCGCGGCTGTACATAACACTTTCCACGTCTCGAATTTGAAGAAATGTTTTGCTAGAGAAGATCTCACTATTCCGTTAGATGAAATCCAAATCAATGAAAAACTCCAATTCATCGAAGAACCCGTCGAAATAATGGATCGTGAGGTTAAAAGACTTAAGCAAAACAAGATACCAATTGTTAAGGTTCGATGGAATGCTCGTAGAGGACCCGAGTTCACCTGGGAGCGTGAAGATCAGATGAAGAAGAAATACCCGCATCTATTTCCAGAAGATTCGTCAACACCTTCAACAGCTTAAAATTTCGGGACGAAATTTATTTAACGAGTAGGTACTGTAGTGACCCGAATTTTTCCATGTTTATATATATTAATTGAGATTGATATTTACATGATTAAATGTTTCCAACATGTTAAGCAATCAAACTTGTTAAGACTTGATTAATTGAAATATGTTTCATATAGACAATTGACCACCCAAGTTGACCGGCGATTCACGAACGTTAAAACTTGTAAAAATGACATGACGATATATATATGGATATACATATGGTTAACATGAGATTATGATAAGTAAGTATCTCCATAAGTATATTAACAATGAGTTATATACATATAAACAAGACTACTAACTTAAGGATTTCGAAACGAGACATATATGTAACGATTATCGTTGTAACGACATTTAAATGTATATATATGATATTAAGATATATTAATATATCATAATATCATGATAAGATAATAATTTAACATCTCATTATATATAATAAACAATGGGTTAACAACATTAATTGAGATCGTTAACTTAAAGGTTTCAAAACAACACTTACATGTAACGACTAACGATGACTTAACGACTCCGTTAAAATGTATATACATGTAGTGTATTTAGATGTATTAAAATACTTTTGGAAGACTTCAAGACATATATCAAAACACTCATACTTAACGAAAATGGTTACAGTTACTTTCCCATTCTTTTCTTTCATCAAGAATTCTAGTCGTATTCTTACCCGTATTATACACAGCTTCAAAACGTACTTACTATGGGTATATACCAATAGGAACTAGCATGGGATTCCACTCTTGATTATGTCATGTATGACTAATCAATTTTAACTTCTACCATGAGCTAGTCAACTAACTAGAACTCCTTTTAACCCCACTCACCACTCACCAATTAACACTCATCATTCACTCCATTTCACTTCCAATTCTCTTTCTAATTCTCTCTCAACACACCCACACTATTATGAACATATTTTTCCAGTAGTTAATCATCATCTTCATCAAAAATCACTTCAAGAATCAAGCTATAATCATCATAGGAAGAACACTTCAAGAATACTTCAAAAATCCCTTCAAGTTTACTAATTTACTTCCAAGCTTTCTAATCCATTCCAAGTAATCATCTAAGATCAAGAAACCTTTGTTATATACAGTAGGTTATCTTTATTATTCAAGGTAATATTCATATTCAAACTTTGATTCAATTTCTATAACTATAAACTATCTTAATTCGAGCAAAAATCTTACTTGAACTTGTTTTTGTGTCATGATCCTACTTCAAGAACTTTCAAGCCATCCAAGATCCTTTGAAGCTAGATCATTTCTTGTTACTTCCAGTAGGTTTACCTACTAAACTTGAGGTAGTAATGATTTTCATAACATCATTCGATTCATATATATGAAACTATCTTATTCGAAGGTTTAAACTCGTAATCACTAGAACATAGTTTAGTTAATTCTAAACTTGTTCGCAAACAAAAGTTAATCCTTCTAACTTGACTTTTAAAATTAACTAAACACATGTTCTATATCTATATGATATGCTAACTTAATGATTTAAAACCTGGAAACACGAAAAACACCGTAAAACCGGATTTACGCCGTCGTAGTAACACCGCGGGCTGTTTTGGGTTAGTTAATTAAAAACTATGATAAACTTTGATTTAAAAGTTGTTATTATGAGAAAATGATTTTTATTATGAACATGAAACTATATCCAAAAATTATGGTTAAACTCAAAGTGGAAGTATGTTTTCTAAAATGGTCATCTAGACGTCGTTCTTTTGACTGAAATGACTACCTTTACAAAAACAACTTGTAACTTATTTTTCCGGCTATAAACCTATACTTTTTCTGTTTATATTCATAAAATACAGTTCAATATGAAACCATAGCAATTTGATTCATTCAAAACGGATTTAAAATGAAGAAGTTATGGGTAAAACAAGATTGGATAATTTTTCTCATTTTAGCTACGTGAAAATTGGTAACAAATCTATTCCAACCATAACTTAATCAACTTGTATTGTATATTATGTAATCTTGAGATACCATAGACACGTATACAATGTTTCGACCTATCATGTCGACACATCTATATATATTTCGGAACAACCATAGACACTCTATATGTGAATGTTGGAGTTAGCTATACAGGCTTGAGGTTGATTCCAAAATATATATAGTTTGAGTTGTGATCAATACTGAGATACGTATACACTGGGTCGTGGATTGATTCAAGATAATATTTATTGATTTATTTCTGTACATCTAACTGTGGACAACTAGTTGTAGGTTACTAACGAGGACAGCTGACTTAATAAACTTAAAACATCAAAATATATTAAAAGTGTTGTAAATATATTTTGAACATACTTTAATATATATGTATATATTGTTATAGGTTCGTGAATCAACAGTGGACAAGTCTTACTTCTCGACGAAGTAAAAATCTGTGAAAGTGAGTTATAGTCCCACTTTTAAAATCTAATATTTTTGGGATGAGAATACATGCAGGTTTTATAAATGATTTACAAAATAGACACAAGTACGTGAAACTACATTCTATGGTTGAATTATCGAAATCGAATATGCCCCTTTTTATTAAGTCTGGTAATCTAAGAATTAGGGAACAGACACCCTAATTGACGCGAATCCTAAAGATAGATCTATTGGGCATAACAAACCCCATCCAAAGTACCGGATGCTTTAGTACTTCGAAATTTATATCATATCCGAAGGGTGTCCCGGAATGATGGGGATATTCTTATATATGCATCTTGTTAATGTTGGTTACCAGGTGTTCACCATATGAATGATTTTTATCTCTATGTATGGGATGTGTATTGAAATGTGAAATCTTGTGGTCTATTGTTACGATTTGATATATATAGGTTAAACCTATAACTCACCAACATTTTTGTTGACGTTTAAAGAATGTTTATTCTCAGGTGAATATTAAGAGCTTCCGCTGTTGCATACTAAAATAAGGACAAGATTTGGAGTCCATGTTTATACGATATTGTGTAAAAACTGCATTCAAGAAACTGATTTCGATGTAACATATTTGTATTGTAAACCATTATGTAATGGTCGTGTGTAAACAGGATATTTTAGATTATCATTATTTGATAATCTACGTAAAGACACGTAATTCATACGTCCAGAAACAAGTCATGCATTCTGGTTTTACTAGGATTACTTCCCATCCTTGGTCTTGTGGAACATAACCGTTATGGCCGTTGATAAGACAGCGTGTTGTAACGTCGTCAAAGGGGCGAGGGTTACGTAATGTCCAACAGTCCCGTAACAATCTAAAAACCTCATTTCTTACCCCAATTACCGATTTCGTCACTTGTGGGAACGTTATGTTTAATAGTTGTAGCCCGATGTTCTTGTTCTCACTTTGGTGAGAAGCGAACATTACTAATCCGTAAGCATAACATGCTTCTTTATGTTGCATGTTAGCCGCTTTTTCTAAATCACGAAGTCCAATATTCGGATATATTGAGTCAAAATAATTTCTTAACCCATTGCGTAAAATAGCATTTGGGTTCCCCGTAATATATGCGTCAAAATAAACACATCGTAACTTATGGATTTCCCAATGTGATATCCCCCATCTTTCGAACGAAAGCCTTTTATAAACCAAGGCATTCTTGGAACGTTCTTCGAATGTCTTACAAACTGATCTCGCCTTAAATAGTTGTGCTGAAGAATTCTGACCGACTCTAGACAAGATTTCATCAATCATGTCTCCGGGTAGGTCTCTTAAAATATTGGGTTGTCTATCCATTTTGTGTTTTTATACTGTAAAATAGACAAGAGTTAGATTCATAAAAAAAAATACTTATTAATACAAGCAATTTTTACATATATCATAAAGCATAAGCACACTATATTACATATATTACACCACACGAATACAACTATCTTATTCCAACTCGCTTGTTTCTTCTTCTTCGGTTTTGGTTCGTTTTGCCAAGTTTCTAGGGATATATGATGTTCCCCTAATACGAGCCGTCGTAATCCACATTGGTTTAGAAAAACCTGGTGGTTTAGAGGTTCCCGGGTCATTGTTACAACTTAAGGACTTCGGGGGTTGAAGATACATATAAAGTTCATCGGGGTTGGAATTAGATTTCTATATTTTTATGCCCTTTCCCTTATTATTTTCTTTTGCCTTTTTAAATTCAGTTGGGGTAATTTCTATAACATCATCGGAATTCTCGTCAGAATCCGATTCATCGGAGAATTGGTAATCCTCCCAATATTTTGCTTCCTTGGCGGAAACACCATTGACCATAATTAACCTTGGTCGGTTGGTTGAGGATTTTCTTTTACTTAACCGTTTTATTATTTCCCCCACCGGTTCTATTTCTTCATCCGGTTCCGATTCTTCTTCCGGTTCCGATTCTTCTTCCGGTTCCGACACTTCTTCCGGTTCCTCTTCGGGAACTTGTGAATCAGTCCACGAATCATTCCAATTTACATTTGACTCTTCATTATTATTAGGTGAGTCAATGGGACTTGTTCTAGAGGTAGACATCTATCACATAATATCAAACGCGTTAAGAGATTAATATATCACATAATATTCACATGTTAAAAATATATAGTTTCCAACAAAATTTGTTAAGCAATCATTTTTCAAGTAAACACGGTCGAAATCCAGACTCACTAATGCATCCTAACAAACTCGATAAGACACAATAATGCAAAATTCTGGTTCTCTAAGACCAACGCTCGGATACCAACTGAAATGTCCCGTTCTTATTGATTAAAAACGTTCCATATTAATTGATTTCGTTGCGAGGTTTTGACCTCTATATGAGACGTTTTTCAAAGACTGCATTCATTTTAAAACAAACCATAACCTTTATTTCATCAATAAAGGTTTAAAAAGCTTTACGTAGATTATCAAATAATGATAATCTAAAATATCCTGTTTACACACGACCATTACATAATGGTTTACAATACAAATATGTTACAACAAAATAAGTTTCTTGAATGCAGTTTTTACACAATATCATACAAGCATGGACTCCAAATCTCGTCCTTATTTAAGTATGCGACAGCGGAAGCTCTTAATAATCACCTGAGAATAAACATGCTTAAAACGTCAACAAAAATGTTGGTGAGTTATAGGTTTAACCTATATATATCAAATCATAATAATAGACCACAAGATTTCATATTTCAATACACATCCCATACATAGAGATAAAAATCATTCATATGGTGAACACCTGGTAACCGACATTAACAAGATGCATATATAAGAATATCCCCATCATTCCGGGACACCCTTCGGATATGATAAAAATTTCGAAGTACTAAAGCATCCGGTACTTTGGATGGGGTTTGTTAGGCCAAATAGATCTATCTTTAGAGTTCGCGTGAATTAGGGTGTCTGTTCCCTAATTCTTAGATTACCAGACTTAATAAAAAGGGGCATATTCGATTTCGATAATTCAACCATAGAATGTAGTTTCACGTACTTGTGTCTATTTTGTAAATCATTTATAAAACATGCATGTATTCTCATTCCAAAAATATTAGATTTTAAAAGTGGGACTATAACTCACTTTCACAGATTTTTACTTCGTCGGGAAGTAAGACTTGGCCACTGGTTGATTCACGAACCTATTACAATATATACATATATATCAAAGTATGTTCAAAATATATTTACAACACTTTTAATATATTTTGATGTTTTAAGTTTATTAAGTCAGCTGTCCTCGTTAGTAACCTACAACTAGTTGTCCACAGTTAGATGTACAGAAATAAATCGATAAATATTATCTTGAATCAATCCACGACCCAGTGTATACGTATCTCAGTATTGATCACAACTCAAACTATATATATTTTGGAATCAACCTCAACCCTGTATAGCTAACTCCAACATTCACATATAGAGTGTCTATGGTTGTTCCGAAATATATATAGATGTGTCGACATGATAGGTCGAAACATTGTATACGTGTCTATGGTATCTCAAGATTACATAATATACAATACAAGTTGATTAAGTTATGGTTGGAATAGATTTGTTACCAATTTTCACGTAGCTAAAATGAGAAAAATTATCCAATCTTGTTTTACCCATAACTTCTTCATTTTAAATCCGTTTTGAGTGAATCAAATTGCTATGGTTTCATATTGAACCCTATTTTATGAATCTAAACAGAAAAAGTATAGGTTTATAGTCGGAAAAATAAGTTACAAGTCGTTTTTGTAAAGGTAGTCATTTCAGTCGAAAGAACGACGTCTAGATGACCATTTTAGAAAACATACTTCCACTTTGAGTTTAACCATAATTTTTGGATATAGTTTCATGTTCATAATAAAAATCATTTTCTCAGAATAACAACTTTTAAATCAAAGTTTATCATAGTTTTTAATTAACTAACCCAAAACAGCCCGCGGTGTTACTACGACGGCGTAAATCCGGTTTTACGGTGTTTTTCGTGTTTCCAGGTTTTAAATCATTAAGTTAGAATATCATATAGATATAGAACATGTGTTTAGTTTATTTTAAAAGTCAAGTTAGAAGGATTAACTTTTGTTTGCGAACAAGTTTAGAATTAACTAAACTATGTTCTAGTGATTACAAGTTTAAACCTTTGAATAAGATAGCTTTATATGTATGAATCGAATGATGTTATGAACATCATTACTACCTTAAGTTCCTTGGATAAACCTACTGGAAAAGAGAAAAATGGATCTAGCTTCAACGGATCCTTGGATGGCTCGAAGTTCTTGAAGCAGAATCATGACACGAAAACAAGTTTAAGTAAGATCATCACTTAAAATAAGATTGTTATAGTTATAGAAATTGAACCAAAGTTTGAATATGATTATTACCTTGTATTAGAATGATAACCTACTGTAAGAAACAAAGATTTCTTGAGGTTGGATGATCACCTTACAAGATTGGAAGTGAGCTAGCAAACTTGAAAGTATTCTTGATTTTATGAAACTAGAACTTTTGGAATTTATGAAGAACACTTAGAACTTGAAGATAGAACTTGAGAGAGATCAATTAGATGAAGAAAATTGAAGAATGAAAGTGTTTGAAGGTGTTTTTGGTTGTTGGTGTATGGATTAGATATAAAGGATATGTTATTTTGTTTTCATGTAAATAAGTCATGAATGATTACTCATATTTTTGTAATTTTATGAGATATTTCATGCTAGTTGCCAAATGATGGTTCCCACATGTGTTAGGTGACTCACATGGGCTGCTAAGAGCTGATCATTGGAGTGTATATACCAATAGTACATACATCTAAAAGCTGTGTATTGTACGAGTACGAATACGGGTGCATACGAGTAGAATTGTTGATGAAACTGAATGAGGATGTAATTGTAAGCATTTTTGTTAAGTAGAAGTATTTTGATAAGTGTCTTGAAGTCTTTCAAAAGTGTATGAATACATATTAAAACACTACATGTATATACATTTTAACTGAGTCGTTAAGTCATCGTTAGTCGTTACATGTAAATGTTGTTTTGAAACCTTTAGGTTAGCGATCTTGTTAAATGTTGTTAACCCAATGTTTATAATATCAAAAGAGATTTTAAATTATTATATTATCATGATATTATGATGTACGAATATCTCTTAATATGATATATATACATTAAATGTCGTTACAACGATAATCGTTACATATATGTCTCGTTTCAAAATCATTAAGTTAGTAGTCTTGTTTTTACATATGTAGTTCATTGTTAATATAATTAATGATATGTTTACTTATCATAATATCATGTTAACTATATATATAACCATATATATGTCATCATATAGTTTTTACAAGTTTTAACGTTCGTGAATCACCGGTCAACTTGGGTGGTCAATTGTCTATATGAAACCTATTTCAATTTATCAAGTCTTAACAAGTTTGATTGCTTAACATGTTGGAAACATTTAATCATGTAAATATCAATCTCAATTAATATATATAAACATGGAAAAGTTCGGGTCACTACAGGTGCAACACGAGGACTTCCCAAGGGGTCACCCATCCTAGTACTACTCTCGCCCAAGCACGCTTAACTGCGGAGTTCTGATGGGATCCGGTGCGTTAGTGCTGGTATGATCGCACTCGAAATAAATGTCCCTTTTTAATCCTTTATAGCTAACTTACCTTGCCTACCATGGGTGGTCATGTAGTGACCCGAACTTTTCCATGTTTATATATATTAATTGAGATTGATATTTACATGATTAAATGTTTCCAACATGTTAAGCAATCAAACTTGTTAAGACTTGATTAATTGAAATATGTTTCATATAGACAATTGACCACCCAAGTTGATCGGTGATTCACGAACGTTAAAACTTGTAACAACTATATGATGACATATATATGGATATATATATATAGTTAACATGATACTATGATAAGAAAACATATCATAAAGTATATTAACAATGAACTACATATGTAAAAACAAGACTACTAACTTAATGATTTTTAAACGAGACATATATGTAACGATTATCGTTGTAAAGACATTTAATGTATATATATCATATTAAGAGATATTCATACATGATAATATCATGATAATATAATAATTTAAAATCTCATTTGATATTATAAACATTGGGTTAACAACATTTAACAAGATCGTTAACCTAAAGGTTTCAAAACAACACTTACATGTAACGACTAACGATGACTTAACGACTCAGTTAAAATGTATATACATGTAGTGTTTTAATATGTATTTATACACTTTTGAAAGACTTCAATACACTTATCAAAATACTTCTACTTAACAAAAATGCTTACAATTACATCCTCGTTCAGTTTCATCAACAATTCTACTCGTATGCACCCGTATTCGTACTCGTACAATACACAGCTTTTAGATGTATGTACTATTGGTATATACACTCCAATGATCAGCTCTTAGCAGCCCATGTGAGTCACCTAACATATGTGGGAACCATCATTTGGCAACTAGCATGAAATATCTCATAAAATTACAAAAATATGAGTAATCATTCATGACTTATTTACATGAAAACAAAATTACATATCCTTTATATCTAATCCATACACCAACGACCAAAAACACCTACAAACACTTTCATTCTTCAATTTTATTCATCTAATTGATCTCTCTCAAGTTCTATCTTCAAGTTCTAAGTGTTCTTCATAAATTCCAAAAGTTCTAGTTTCATAAAATCAAGAATACTTTCAAGTTTGCTAGCTCACTTCCAATCTTGTAAGGTGATCATCCAACCTCAAGAAATCTTTGTTTCTTACAGTAGGTTATCATTCTAATACAAGGTAATAATCATATTCAAACTTTGGTTCAATTTCTATAACTATAACAATCTTATTTCAAGTGATGATCTTACTTGAACTTGTTTTCGTGTCATGATTCTGCTTCAAGAACTTCGAGCCATCCAAGGATCCATTGAAGCTAGATCCATTTTTCTCTTTTCCAGTAGGTTTATCCAAGGAAATTAAGGTAGTAATTATGTTCATAACATCATTCGATTCATACATATAAAGCTATCTTATTCGAAGGTTTAAACTTGTAATCACTAGAACATAGTTTAGTTAATTCTAAACTTGTTCGCAAACAAAAGTTAATCCTTCTAACTTGACTTTTAAAATCAACTAAACACATGTTCTATATCTATATGATATGCTAACTTAATGACTTAAAACCTGGAAACACGAAAAACACCGTAAAACCGAATTTACGCCGTCGTAGTAACACCGCGGGCTGTTTTGGGTTAGTTAATTAAAAAACTATGATAAACTTTGATTTAAAATTTGTTATTCTGAGAAAATGATTTTTATTATGAACATGAAACTATATCCAAAAATTATGGTTAAACTCAAAGTGGAAGTATGTTTTCTAAAATGGTCATCTAGACGTCGTTCTTTCGACTGAAATGACTACCTTTACAAAAACGACTTGTAACTTATTTTTCCGACTATAAACCTATAATTTTTCTGTTTAGATTCATAAAATAGAGTTCAATATGAAACCATAGCAATTTGATTCACTCAAAACGGATTTAAAATGAAGAAGTTATGGGTAAAACAAGATTGGATAATTTTTCTCATTTTAGCTACGTGAAAATTGGTAACAAATCTATTCCAACCATAACTTAATCAACTTGTATTGTATATTATGTAATCTTGAGATACCATAGACACGTATACAATGTTTCGACCTATCATGTCGACACATCTATATATATTTCGGAACAACCATAGACACTCTATATGTGAATGTTGGAGTTAGCTATACAGGGTTGAGGTTGATTCCAAAATATATATAGTTTGAGTTGTGATCAATACTGAGATACGTATACACTGGGTCGTGGATTGATTCAAGATAATATTTATCGATTTATTTCTGTACATCTAACTGTGGACAACTAGTTATAGGTTACTAACGAAGACAGCTGACTTAATAAACTTAAAACATCAAAATATATTAAAAGTGTTGTAAATATATTTTGAACATACTTTAATATATATGTATATATTGTTATAGGTTCGTGAATCAACAGTGGCCAAGTCTTACTTCCCGACGAAGTAAAAATCTGTGAAAGTGAGTTATAGTCCCACTTTTAAAATCTAATATTTTTGGGATGAGAATACATGTAGGTTTTATAAATGATTTACAAAATAGACACAAGTACGTGAAACTACATTCTATGGTTGAATTATCGAAATCGAATATGCCCCTTTTTATTAAGTCTGGTAATCTAAGAATTAGGGAACAGACACCCTAATTGACGCGAATCCTAAAGATAGATCTATTGGGCCTAACAAACCCCATCCAAAGTACCGGATGCTTTAGTACTTCGAAATTTATATCATATCCGAAGGGTGTCCCGGAATGATGGGGATATTCTTATATATGCATCTTGTTATTGTCGGTTACCAGGTGTTCACCATATGAATGATTTTTATCTCTATGTATGGGATGTGTATTGAAATATGAAATCTTGTGGTCTATTGTTACGATTTGATATATATAGGTTAAACCTATAACTCACCAACATTTTTGTTGACGTTTAAAGCATGTTTATTCTCAGGTGAATATTAAGAGCTTCCGCTGTTGCATACTAAAATAAGGACAAGATTTGGAGTCCATGTTTGTATGATATTGTGTAAAAACTGCATTCAAGAAACTGATTTCGATGTAACATATTTGTATTGTAAACCATTATGTAATGGTCGTGTGTAAACAGGATATTTTAGATTATCATTATTTGATAATCTACGTAAAGCTTATTAAACCTTTATTTATGAAATAAAGGTTATGGTTTGTTTTAAAAATGAATGCAGTCTT